>NW_027556098.1:7478366-8078366 GCF_003287225.1 Phascolarctos cinereus
GTGAAGTTGAACATAAATCTGTGGTGGACTCACTCAGCAGAGTTTTATGACTTTTTCCACCTTCATTCAGCAGCACATATATATGAGTGAAGACAATGGATGGTGGGAGTGACCCAAAGCTGAAGCTTAATGGATGTAATCAATGATATGATAAGGGGGCAAGGAACTCAAGAGAAGAGAACAGTGTAGAGCTCAACTGATTTGCCAAAGAGTCAAGACAGTTGTTGTGACCACTTTCTATGCTCCCTTCTCTGGATCCTCAATGGCCAAACATTTCTTCCTTTCACTGTCCCCTAAGTTTTATTACTCTTTAATGTTCTACTTCTTTTCCTTTCTCTTTCTTTACACACCACTGCTTGCACTGATTTCACTCACTCCTATCGCCTATATGCCCATGACTCTAAAAAGTCCAACTATCTCTACACCTAATCTTTCTCCCACGTTCTAGCCCACATTTCCAATTACCTGTTGGACATCTCTAACAGGATGTCTCACTCTCAAACTAATATATCCAAAACTTATCTGACCATCTTCCCTTCTATACCTACCTCTCCTTTCAACTTTCCTATTTCTGTTGATGGTACCATCACTGACAACCTCAATATCTAAGCTAAAATCCTTGGAGTAACTTTAACTTCCCTTTGACACCATTCTTGCCACACACCGTTCATCACACACACACACACACACACACACACACACATTAAATAAGTCCTTTTGATTGTTATTTTGCTGCCCTAATATCACTCGCATTCATCCCTAATTTTTGGTTACGACTACTACTATCCTAATTTAAGTTGTCATTATCTCCCAACTATGTTATTTTAATAATCTTACTGGTCTTCCCACCTCCAATGTTTTTCCTCCTGCCCCTTCTCTGTATTTGTCACTCTGTTGCCAGATTACATCCATTCTTTAAATCCAGCTCTGATTATGCCACCCTTAATCTCCTCCCCACCAAAGTACACCATGAAGTGGCTGTCCATTGCCTAGTGAATAAATTCTAAATTCCAAAGCCCTCCATGATGCGGCTTAAACATACTTTATCACTCATTACTATTCATTGATGTTCACTCTATGCTTTTGTCAGTATGAACTTCAAATATGCCCAACAATTTTCAGTCTCCATATCTATGCTCACATTTGTTCCCTGTGCCTGGAATTTCCCTCCCCCAATTTGTCTTTCTGACTTCTCCTACTTCAGGGTCACCTTCCAACTCCTCCTTGAAGCCTCTTTGATTTCTCCCCTGCTCAAATATTCTCTAATTCTTCTTAATATTTAGAGCACTTTTTTACCTCCTTTGTTGCACTTTTATACCATCCCTTTTATTCTCATTATTTCTATATCTGCCTATTTCGCCTAATAGATTATCAGCTTTAGGAGTTGTGTCTTATTTATATCTGTGTATAGCCTACAAAGTCTGACCTAATGCCTTCTATAACTAGGTATGCAATGAAGATGTGTTAGAAAGAGAAAGGAAGGAAAGGAGGGAGGGAGGAGGAAAGGAAGAAAGGAAAGGAGAAAAGGTAGAAGGAAAGGGAGGAAAGAAAGGAAGGAGAGAGGGAAGAAAGAAGTAAGGAAGGAAAAAGGAAGGAAGGGAAAAAGGAAGGAAGAAGGAAGAGAGAAAGAAAAGAAGGAAAGAAGTGAGGAAAATGAGGAAGGAAGGGAAGGATATTGCAAATTAGGGAGGAAGGAAAGAAGAGAGGGGAGAAAAAAAGAAGGAAGGGAAAAAGGAAGGAAGAAAAGAAGGAAGGGAAGAAGGAAAAAAGGAAAGAAAGAAGGAAGGAAGGAAGGAGAGAGGGAATGAGTTAACAAATTTGCTTGGTGACAAGATGAATATGAGGTCACAGTCACTAAACTTCTGGGGGCCTGACTTCTGCTGTTTTGAAAGTAGAAATGCTTGTTTCAAGTGTTACCTATAAATTTGAATTCATAATCAGAAAAAATAAATCAATAATTTTTTTAATATTCCGAGGATTTCTCCTGTTGCCTTCTTCCTTTTCTTCTTGATCCCACCCTCTGGTTCCTACTGCTTGCTACTGAAGAAGAAGAAGAAACGTATTAAACTTGTCAGCTTCTACATTCAGTTATATTTTCTCATTGTATAAACTGTAAAAAAAATACTTTTAAAGGCGAATAATGGAAAATATTCTTTTTTAGACAGAAGGCTTATATTCTCTAAGGATTGAGCATAACTTCATTTTATCATTGCTTCAATAGTTACGATAAGCCTGCTAAGTCATCTTTTCTCTCAGGAGACTGGCTTCAGTGCTGGGATGCCTTGGATTTGGTTTCATCATTGACTTTCTTTGACTTTGGGGAAACCAGGAAATCTCTCCATGAGTGATATAGATATCTACGCCCCACTGGGAGCTGCAAAGCTTAATTAATGTTTGTAAAACACTTCTGAGATGAAAAACATCCCTAGTTCTGCCTACTATTATTAAAGTGTTGTTTTTAATATCCCCCCACACATTATCATCTGTATTAACTAGTCCTTGGAGAGAAAAGAAGGATGGGAAGTGAGAAAAAAAGATAATTAAATTATCTTAAGTTTTAGAGTGCCTTTTAGTGCCAGGAAAGAGATGAGACATGAAAAGAAAGGATCAGGAATTCAGGATGCTTATGCCAATGGTGGAGTCTATACCATATACAATCCTATATTCCAAAGCAACTGCTAAGAAGCAAAAATTTATGTGCAGGTCTAATGAGAAATGTTTGTTTTTGTCCTGTTGTCTGTGTAACCCTGGAAGGCTGTGCCAGGAAAGCCAACCCAAGTTCTGGAAGATCCTGTCCAGATGAAAGGCTTTAGATGCAGACCCAATGACCAAAGAAATTCATGAACACCATCTACCATAAGCACAGAAGGAGCACGAAATGCGTCAGTGGAGGGTATCTTTGGATGCCCATACCCATCCATGTCAACCCTCCCACATCTCTATCCCACTGCTTCCTACCCTTCCATTATGGCCTCCCTACCCATCCTAGGTTCCTCTAGAGCAACCTATTTCAGTTGTTAAAAAACTGTCCTTCATATTAAACCCAGGCCCTTTCCTAAGCAATTTCCTTTGTGCCTGTTGTTTTCCCACAATAGAATGTGAGCTCCTTGAGGACAGGGGCTACAATTTTTTTTTCTTTGTATCAGGAGCACCCATCACAATGCTAGGCACACGATAGGCACTGAATAAATGTTTCTTGAATTAAATTGATGTAAAAGGAAGGGAAATAAATTTGCTAGTACTTAAAGGTTGAATCAGTAATGAAGGGAAAGAGGCATCACAAAGCTATGCTTCAAGAAAAAGACTTGCAAAAAAAAAATCAAGATTTAAAGCCTCAGTGGGACCTTAAGAGTAGGATGAGACAAAGATGGGAACTAGGTCCAGGAGGTGCCATGTAACCCATACAGTTCAGAGACACAGCCAGGCCCATAAAAAATTGAAATAAAAAAAAAGTGGTTTGCCATTTCCTTTTCCAGCAGATTAAGGCATACAGAGGTTAGGTGACTTGTCCAGGGTCATATAGCTAGTAAGTACCTGAGACCAGATTTGAACTCAAGTCTTACTGATTCCAGACCTAGCACTCTATACATTGATCCACCTAGTTGTCTGCTGCCATCATCTAATAGCTGGCATTTATGTGGCACTTTAAAGTCTGCAAACCACTTTACAAATATCATCTCATTATCCTCCTTTCACAGATGATAAAACGGAGGCAGAAAGAGGTTAAGTGACTTGCCCAAGGTCACACTGCCATAAGAAGTATCTAAGATCATATTTGAAGTCAGATTTTCCTGACTCCAGGTTCAGCATGCCATCCACTGTGCCACCTTCCTGCCTTCATCATCGTCATCATCATCATCATCATTGTTGATCAGAATAATGATAATAATAATCAGAAGGCATCATGTCCTAGTGGGATTCCTTTTTCCTTTCATCACAGCTGTGTTTCTCTTCTCAGCATTCTCATCTGTGCCACTGCTATTTGTGTCTTTGCTCCTCTCTTTTTAAATGTCATGCCTTGTGGAGAGTCATCAATCCAAGTACTGGCTGCTAGTATTACCATGCTGCAGGTTCATTCACAGCCCTTGAGCATTGTGGAAAATGCAGTCCTACCCAGATGGCTCTTCTATCCTAAATAATTATAAGGTATCCCACTAACCTCTTCTTTTAAATTAGAGGCATATAAATTAAAAATACTACTGTAAAACCTCTAAATTCTTCAACAGTGGGTTCTCCTTTCTGACCACCATCTCCTTTCTTTTCCTTTCCTTTTTCCTACTGTCTTATCCTTCTTGGATTTCCCTCTTTGCTCTCATCTTATCTGTCTGGACTCTTAATTCTTCCTTCATCTTTTTCCTAGGCAATCACTCATGCTCTTCGTTTCTTTTCCTTCAACCTCCACCTTCGACTTGGATGGTTCAATCAAATTTTGTTCATATACCTTTGAATACTTTGCTCTCTCCTGTCTTGCCAGTGGCAAATTCTGGTTCATTCCCACTATCTCCAATCTCTGTTTCTACTCCTAAGCCACATAATGCTTCTGGAGAAGTTGTGAACTTCTGCTGACTGTGTTGATAATTAAATAAATTTAAACTATCTGATTTCACATAGGTCTCTATGAAAAGCCATCTATTCATCTCACTTCTGGCCATCTCCAAGCCATGTCTCCTGTACTTTGGTCTAATACAGTAGTACTCAAACTGTGGACCAAAGATCCCTAGGAGTCCTTGAGACCCTTCTGGGGAGTCCGTGAAGTTAAAACTATTTTCATAATTATATTAGAGTATTATGCCTAGTAATATGTTTCTCCTATACTACAGATCTTCATGACACCAAATTTTCTTCATCTATGTCAGCTAAGACAATATATTGCAACAGATTGAATGCAGAAACAGATATGAGAATCCAGCTGTCTTCTATTAAGCTAAATATTAAAGAAATTTGCAAAAATATGTAAAAACAAGGCCACTCCATTAATTTTGTTTGTTTTGGAAAATATAATTATTTTTCATAAAATATGTTTGTTAACCTATAATGAATTTATTGTTGTTATTTTAAAATGAATTAACAAATATTTTTAAATATATTATTTAATTTCTAATTTAGTAAATATTGACAAATATAGCCCCATGTAAACAAAAGCTTATTGGGGTTAGTTCTAATAATTTTTAAGATTGAAGACTCCAGAGGCCAAAAACATTAAGAACCACCATTCTAACCTAAACTCCACTGTCACAATTCCCCCACCCCCATCAATTAATGATTCCATATCCCATTTTCAATGAAGTTTTAGGTAATACATTATGAGCTTCTCATAGCCAGTCCTCCAGCCTCGAAGCCTTTCTGCATTCACTCATTCTTTTTCCCTAGTCTTGGAGGATTAGAAGGACCTTCTCCTTGCTAAGAATTAGCCCTTCATGTGTACCATTGATCCCATCCTTTGCTTGTCACCTCATCTTGGATTTTGTTGGCAATCATTCCCTCTTTTATCTTCCTTCTCCTTCTCTCTCTTACAAACATGCTCAGATCAGGCAAACACAGCAACAACAACAGCAATAACTCTTCCCTCATCCCTTTTTTCAAATTACCATCCTATTACTCTCAATTAATCAACAGAGATTTAGTAAACATCCACTTTGTGCTAGGTAAACTTCTAGAAAGACTAGTCTACACTAGCTGCCTCCATTTTCACATTAACCATGCATTCCTCAGTACCCTATAATTTCCTAAAACTGTTTTCTCCAAAGTGTCTTGTGAGCTCTTAATTGACAAGGCTAATAGCCTTTTCTTAGCCCCTCAGCTATTGCTACTGTGGATCACATCCTGTTTCCTCTTCCATGACACTCTCTCTCTCTCTCTCTCTCTCTCTCTCTCTCTCTCTCTCTCTCTCTCTCTCTCTCTCTCTCTCTCTCTCTCTCTTTCTCTCTCTCTCATTTCTCATTCTACTTATCTGACTGCTTTTTCTTAGGCTATTTTTTCTTCCCATCCTCTAAGTGTGGTTGATCCCCCTAAGGCTTTGTCTTTAGCTCCCTATACTTCCCTCTTAATAGTCTCTCCTTTGGAGATCACATCTATTTCCAGTGCTCTAATGAGCAACTCCACGAAAAATGACTCCAAAACCTTTCTACTGAGCTCAAGTCCCATATTTCCACTTGGTCATTTCCACCTGGATATTCTGCCAATACCTCAAACACAGTACCATAAAGATTGATCTCACCCTTTTCACCTTAATTTCCCCTCTTTCCAGCTTCTATATTTCTATTGAAGATAACACCATTCCAACCACCCAGGACTGAAATTTTGTAGTCATATCTGACTTTTGCCTCTCCCTAACCCAAATTAGCCCTGTCACCACACCTTCACATCTCTCCTTTTCTGTCTCTCTCTGTACTTATCTCTTTCTTTCTGTATTTCTCTCAATCATTTGTTCCTCTACATCCAATACTGCCACCATCGTAACCGAGGCCATCATTATCTCTCAGAATCACAGATTTAAGGGGCAGCTGGGTGGCACAGTGGATAGAGCACCTGCCTTGGAGTCAGGAGGACATGAGTTCAAATCCAGCCTCAGACACTTGACACTTACTAGCTATATGTCCTTGAGCAAGTCACTTAACTACAATTGCTTCACCAAGACAAAAAACCCCCACAGATTTAGAGCTGGAAGAGACCTTAAAGGTCACTGAATCCAATACCTTGAAGCAGTTACCTGGAGATGAAGTAACCGAGGGCCACAGATGTTAAGAAACTTGTTGGGTCATACAGCTAATAAGTGTCTGAGCTCAAGTTTCCTAAAGTCTAGTTCTCCATCAAGTGGTCTCACAACTCTTCTCCCTGTCTTTCATCTATCCCTTCTCTAATTCATCTTTGACACAGTTGCCAAAACAATCTTCCCAATTCCCACGTATAGCATGTCACTCCTCTGCTCAAAAAACATCAGTGGCTCCATATTATTTATAGAATAAAATCCAGACACCCAATCTTCATTTTAAGCCCTATTTAGTGCTACTCCACTCAAGCCAAGCTATCACTTTCCTCCAATCTCATCTCACAGTGTCCCTTCATATATTCTTACAAACTGTTCTCCATTCTTAAACCATACTTCCTCCATATCTCTTGCTGTAATAATTCACTTCCTTCAAGGTCCAGCCCACACCTCTTCTTCCATGAAGACTTCTCTGATTCCCCTCAGCTGACAACATTCCCCTGCAAATATTTATTTCTCAGACTCCTCAAGTAAAGTCAATGAACTCACACTATGTGCCTATGAAGCACATACTATGTACCATGCACTGTGCTAAATACTAGGGATATTTCTCCTTTACTCTGATTATATTCTAACTTACATCACATTTATTTATCCCTTTAGTAGATTATAAGATTCTTAGAGGCAGGTAGGGATAATGCTGTTCATCTCTGTATTCCTAATACTTAATACAGTGGTTTGAACATACTAGGTGTTTAGTAACAGATGAATTCAATTAAGTTTGCAGAAACTTATATGATTCTAGAAATGTTGGAATTTTAAATTGCATTATGTGAAAATTATATTTTGATGTATAGAAGTCTCTCATTAAAAGGTAGATATGCTCAGCTAATAATTTATATATAGTTGGTATGGCCCAGGGAGGACGAATATGATATCTTAAATCACATAGTAAAATTTCCTTTTATATCTTGATTAATCTCTAGCTGTGGGTACAAGTTTAGAGAGAGAAGACCATAAAACTGCAGACCCTTTGATCCAGCAATACCACTACTAGGTCTGTATCCCAAAGAGATCACAAAAAAGGGAAAAGGACCCACATATACAAAAGTATTTATAACAGCTCTTTTTGTGGTGGCAAAGAATTGGAAACTGAGAGAATGCCCATCAAAGAATGGCTGAACAAGTTGTGGTATATGAATGTAATGGAATACTATTGTTCCATAAGAAATGATGAGCACGCAAATTTCAAAAAAACCTGGAAAGACTTGTATGGACTGATGCTGAAGGAAGGGAACAGAACCAGGAGAACGTTGTACACAGCAATAGCCATATACTATGATGACTGATTCTGATAGACTTAGCTCTTCTCATCAATACAATGATCCAAGACAATTCCAAAAGACTCATGATGGAAAATGCTATCCATATCCAGAGAAAGAACTGTAGAGTCTCAATGCAGATTGAAGCATACTATTTTTGCTTTTTTTGTTTGTTTCTTTCTTTCTCGTGGTTTTTCTCTTCTTTTCTGTTTCTTCTTTCACAACATGACTAATGTGGAAATATGTTTAATATAATCATATTGTACATATATAGCCTATATCAGACTGCATGCTGTCTTAGAGGGGGGGAGGGGAAGGAGGGAGGGAGAAAAAAATTTGGAACTCAAAATCTTATAAAAGTGAATGCTGAAAATTGAGAGAGAGAGAGAGAGAGAGAGAGAGAGAGAGAGAAAGACCCAAGTAAAATTTAAAGAGAAAGAGAAGACCCATGTAAAATTGTAGAAAATAAAATTTTCTAAGTCTTAAATACCTTATTTATATTTGTTATATATAGCTTCTATCTTTGTCATTTGAAGTCTTCTCATACCACTGATAGGCCACATGCAGTAGTAGATGACATGTAGGACTTTGTATCAAGAAGACATGGATCCAAATCCCATTTGAGATAGATGCCATCTGTGTGACCCTAGTAAAATCTTGTATCTTCCCTAAGTCTGATTCCCCATCTGTAAAATAGCATGATAATAAAAACATCTACCTCGCAGGGCTTCTGAGAGCTAAGCAAGAAAACATGTAAAGTATTTTACGAACTTTAAAACTTTGTATAAATATCAGCTCTAATTATTTGTTCTATGTTTTAAATACTTTTGGCTTATGCCTCATCTTACTATATGCCATGATTGTTGTGCCCCTCTCTGCGAACTCTCCCCATCCTCGAACATGCTTCAACCCACATCCCCCCCCCCCCCAACACACACACCTTTAGAACAATATCCTTTTCTGGACCAAAGAAAACCAGACCTCCCTCCCTTGAGAAGCTGATCCCTCTTCCTTTTGGAATTCTGCCTGGGGCTGACCTTAACTGACCAGAGAATGGTTGCATATTCACCTAATTGATTATATCTGTCTAGATCCAGAGTAGGCTTCATACTTATTCAACCCAGAAGTCTTGAGACATCTTGCTACCCATCATACACTCTCATCCCACCAAGCTTTCCATCTCTTGTTCTGGGAACAGTAATGAAATCAATACTACTGTTACTGGAAAGTGCATGATAATGAACTTCCCTATGGTTCTATTTATCATTTCTGTGACTTCTCATACCAAAATTCCCTCCCCACTCTCTTACATGTATTCTTTCTCTGATTAGAGTGTAGGGTCCTTGAAGGCAGTGCTGTCTCACTTATTTGTGTCTTCATTGCTTAGCATGGTACTTAATAAATGTTCATTGATTCATTCATTCTTTTCTATCTTTGTTCCTATTTCGCAATGGCACTTACTATCTTTGATGTACTCATTTCCATCCTGTTCCACCGGGACAAACTTATCACCAGACATACTTATTAAACAACTCTCCCATACAATTCTGTGATTTTTTGGTTTTCTCAGATTTTCTTTTTCTTCTTGATTCCTTTTCTTCATCATCACCATAACAATTGGGTGGATGAGAATAGTTGCTTTACGTTGTCCCCAACCCTACTCTCTTAAGCCTTCTCCTCAGTGGATTGGACTGGCAGTGCCTATTTAACATCAGATGCCATAGAAAATATGACCCAGCAATTCTGTGTTTGGTGGGATTTTTAATAAAGTTATACCTCAAAATGATGGCAATGCAAGAGGAAGGTTTGGTCAAGCATCACAAAAGGTCCTAGTGCCTAGGGCTCCTCTCTGTTGAACTAGAATAAATGCACTAAGCTGTTCCCATAGATGAAGACTTTCGTCTATAGGACTTCTTTGAAGGTAGTCTTAAGGTTTCATCAGGAAAGGCTAAGTACCAAATGCAGAATGTAAGCAGGTAAGTGCAAATTTATGTAAATCTATGTGTAAAGTGTAAATATTTCAATTAGTTACTTTTTATCCTGCACATAGCTCATTTGTACATATTTGTCTGTTAGATAAGCTCCTAGAGGACTGTGACTGTTTTGCTTCCTTTGTATATGTTGAGAGCTTAGCACGGTACCTGGCACATAGTAGACCATAGTAGTAAAGAGAGAGAAAACTTAATAAATACTTATTGACTGACTGACAATGGAAGGGACTGCCTGTTATTTATTTCTGAATCATTCTGTAAAAAGCAAATATTTTGTTAATGCTTGTTCTTTTCAAGTAAATATCTTCCCAGTGTTCCCCCCCCCATCACCTCTACAATGGAACCCTCCCTTAAAACAAAAAAAGCACAGTTAAACAAAACAAATCAATGCAGTGGCCATGTCTGACACCATGCGCCTCATTCTATACCCATAGTCCACCACCTCTCTGACAAGAATAGAGAGGCATTCCTCACTGTCAGTCTTCTGAAATTAGGGTTGGGTATTGCATTGGTCAGTGTTCTGAATTGATTCAATATTATTTTCCTTTTTGTCATTGCATAAATTGTTTTCATGGCCTGGCTTACTTCTTCTTTCATCCACTAACTCAAGTTTTCCCACATTTCTCTGAATTCTTTATATGATATTCCTTGTTTCTTATAACACAATAATATTCTGCACATTCTACATAGATTGATATGCCACAATTTGGTTAGGCATTCTCTAATCTATAGATACTTTGCTACTACCAAAATACTGCAAAAAAAATCTTTTTGTGTGTATATATGGAATCTTTCCTTCCATTTTTGACGTCCTTGGCATAAATGCCTAGGCTATATACAATTATGTGACTCCTCCAGAATAATTTCAAATTGTTACCTAGAATAGTTGAAATGGTTGGGCAAATTCACAGCTCCATAAACAGTGTGCCTGCCTTTCCATAACCCCACCAATGTTTGCCATTTTTGTGTTTTGTCAACTTTGCTAGTGTGATGTGGGCGAGGAAAAACCTTGGAGCTGTTTTATTTTTCAGCTCTCTTATTATCAGTGATTTAGAGTATTCTTTCATCTGGTTGCTGAAAGTTTGCATTTCTTCTTTTGAAAACCGCCAGTTTATATCTTCTGATATAATTGAATATTGGTCCAGTGAGAAACTTTAGGAATTTCTGTTTCTCCATTTGCTTTTGTTTAGTTGGAAATTCATGCCCTACAATACCTTGATTTAAGAGTTTTGTGTTAGTTCTATTATGTTATGATTAAGTATTTCAAAGAGGAAGCAGCATGATGCTATAGAAAGAAAATACTTCTCAGAAACTATGAGAACTTCTGGGGAGGGAAATGGAGCTCACCAGGAAGGGTTCTCTATTGAACAAGGGCTCAATTCTCTTTTCTCTTTTACTGTCTTAAATAAACTAGTCTATTTTCAATGTTTTTGTTAGGCTGGTACTTACAAAGAAACCTGGTGCCCTTGAAAGCCATATCAGAATTTAGTGTTCTCAGCAGAGACCCGGGGTGGGAAGGAGGAAATACATGTCCTTCAAAGTATTAGAGATGGAACCCAGCCTGGTGTTTCAAAAGTGAGGGTTTGACACTTGGGTTACATTTACTTACATGCATCAAGCACCAAAAACCCACCATGTAATCAGGAGTGAGTCTAGGATTGTGGAATCAGCAAATAAGCTTGATCTAGTACATCCAGGAGGGCAAATCCTTCAACTAGAAGGTTAGAGTCTTCACTTAGAAGGAATAGTGATGGACCATGTTAACCCTGCGAAACTAGCTAGAAAGCTTAGGAATGCTTGTAAATTTCCTTTGTATTCATTTATAATTACCTTGAGTTATTATAGCTGAATATGTTTGTTCTGTTTTATAAATGAATCCTAGAAAATACACTTTTGTGGTCTAAAATGTGGTCTAAAGGTGCAAAAGAGAAAGAGATCAGGTACCAGATGTGGATATCCAGTTATGATGATAGCCACTGAAGAAGGGTGGAAAGATTATTAGGGATAGAATGTGGCAGATTTCTGAACTTGAGGGATCAAGGAAAGTATGTTTTCTTCCTCCTTTAAATTATAAACTCCTTTGACCTCCTTGGAGTAAATGCCTAGTGGTATTAAATCTGAGGCTATATACAATTGTGTGACTCCTCCAGGACAGTTCCCGGTTGTTACCCGGAATGGTTGGAATTGTTGAACAAATTCACAGCTCCACAAACAGTGTGCCTGTCTTTCCATAGTCCCACCAATATTTATCATTTTTGTCTTTTGTCATCTTTGCTAGTGTGATGTGGGCAAGGGACTGTATCTATTTTTTTTTTTTAATAATTGTATTGCCAGGGGGCAGCTAGGTGGCGCAGTGAATAGAGTACCTGCCCTGGATTCAGGAGGACCTGAGTTCAATTCCGGCCTCAGACACATCACACTTACTAGCTGTGTGACCCTGGGCAAGTCACTGAACCCCATTGCCTAACCAAATAAGTAAATAAATAAATAATTGTATTGCCAGAGTTTATCACAGTGCCTGCTACTTAGTAGGTGCTTAATAATGTTTATTGACTAACAGGGCAATAAATAAACCACTTTGGTTAGAATAGATTTGCACAGATGAGTGCCATGTGAGATAATACTGGAAATGTAAAGATAATCCCAAATTGCAGATGGCCTTCGATGCCATATTAAATAAAGTCACTTAGGAGGCCAAGAAGCTAAGGAGCTGAGTTCGAACTTTACGTTGGAAGCCACTACAAAGTCTTGAATAAAGGAGAGATATGATCCAATCCATGCATAAAGAAGATTATTCTGACAACAACGTGAAAAACAAGTTGCAGATAGGAGAGATTGGAAGAGAGATCAGTTAGGAAGCTGTTGCATTCCTCTGGGAAGGTCTTTATTGAGTTGGGGGCAGTAGGAAGTGGGATTAGAGAGAACAGAATGGATTTCAGAGAAATTGCAGAAAGTGCGATGTCTTCAATATCAACCTATAATCAATATGCAGCCATTTCCCCTGTCCTCTGATTAGACATCCCTCTGAGAACCAGATGCAAAGATAAAAGAAAGGAGAGGCCTAGTCATTTTCACTAAGGGTACCTGAATTCTTTTGGAACTGAATCTAGAAGCCAAAGCTTATTTTCATCACTATTTTAAAACACTTTTTGAAATTGCATCTTGTGACTGTCAGTCACAAATGAATACTTCTTCCAGATTCTCCAGAGAATCCCAGAAATGGCCTGAAATGAATGAAAACATTTTTCTGGAAATCAAAACTGTTCCAATCCATTATCTTGCTATTTCTTTCTTACATTTCTCTACCATACCTTTTTATCCCTTTGTCAAAAGGCCATTGTTTTAAAGGTTCAATATAATTGTAGATACAGAAGTGAAATAAGCAAATAATTTTCCCTTTTTTTCCTCTCCCATGTAAATGTTACTCTCCCTTGTTTTTTCTTAGTCAGTCCACACCTTCACCCTTCTTGGTCTACCAAAGCAGCCAGTAGGGATGAAGAGCACTGAACATATGGTAGAGAACACTGGTGCAAGCCCACTCAGGGGCCTAGTGCCTCTTAAGACAGGTAAGGCCTCCAGGGAAGGGAGAGGCCTCAGCAGAGATATACTCATACAAGTGGGAGCCCACTTAGTTGAAGGCATTCTTTTATAGGAAAGGGACTTTTTGAGACCATCATCCCCTTTGTTTTACACATAGGGATACTCAGGATGACCCCAGTAGTAAGTAGCAGAGACAAGATTTGAACCCAGGTGTTTTGACTCTAAATCAGAGTTCTGTCTTTCAAAAAAATATTTTTCCATTTTTGTAATTTTGATTCTGAGCTTAACCAACACCAAATAAAATGAGCATTTCCACATATAGTAGAACAGGAGAATGATTTTATATGAAATTATTAATCTCCATTATGAATATCTTACCTTTCTTTTACAGTATGTGATAAATTCAACACATAACTTCCAAAGCTCTCCTGTTTCTCTGTGATTCCTTTTGGCCTTCATTCATTCATTCATTCATTCATTCTTCTTCTTCTTCTTCTTCTTCTTCTTCTTCTTCTTCTTCTTCTTCTTCTTCTTCTCTCTCTCTCTCTCTCTCTCTCTCTCTCTCTCTCTCTCTCTCTCTCTCTCTCTCTCTCTCTCTCTTTTTGGGAGGGGGTATCTGGGAGGAGGGCCCTGTCCTTCTACCTCCTACCTCCCTATCCTTCTTCTACGTCTACCTCACCCCATCCCTGCACTGAAAAAAAAGAAAAAACCTTGTGATAAACATCCATAGTCAAGAGACCAACAAATTCCTAGTGGTACAGTGGATAGAATGCCAGGCCTGGAGTCAGGAAGACTCATCTTCTGAGTTCAAATCTAGCTTCAGACACTTACTGGCTGTGTGATCCTGGGCATGTCACTTAACCCTGTTTGTCTCAGTTTCCTCATCTGTAAAATAATCTGGAAAAGGAAATGGCAAACCACTCCAATATCTTTTTCAAGGAAACCCTAAATGTGATTATGAAGAGTCAAATATGACTGAACAATAACTGAAAAATGTATGTCTCGCTCTGCACCCTGATTCCACCATTGTCAGGACGTGGACATCCTTCATATTTCTTCATACTCTTTCCACTATACAGGGACATATTCCCATTGGTGAATACTCATCTGCATACTAGCCCTGGATAGATATAAGAAGTGCCTATCCTAGACACGAGATGGGGGGAGGGGAAATCCCAGGAATACCCTAGTGTTGTGATTTTTTTCTGCACAGGTTCCCTTTTTTCTAAAACAAAGCTTGAGATCTGGAAGGGATCTTAAAGGTCAATGAGTCCACCACCCTCCCTCCTGCCACCCACACAAACACACCCCACCTGCCCCTTCATTTTACAAATGAGGAAGCTGGGAGGCCAAAGAAAATGAAATGACTTCTACCCAAGATCACCCAGGTAGCAACCAAAGTGAGGTTGGAACAGTGCTTCTGTGACTTCACACCCAGTATAATTCCTGCTGTATCTCTCTTCCTCTCAACCTCCTTGAATACATAATCTGTTGCTGCAGAATGATTGGGGGTGGAAGAGGGAGTAAGATTTTTTTTTTTAATTACCATCAGCTTCTCTGTTGCCAGGTTCCTCATTATGCAATGAATCACACTGAATGAGAGAATCACAGAATTTCAGAGTAAGAAGGAACCTACCTCAGAGGCCTGTAATTTAGCCTGTATCTCTCCTGGAGCACTCAGCAAGCATGCCCATCTAATCAGATGTCAATCAATTCAGCTTTTTCCTCCAGGCTGGCCTCTGAAAGGAATGAGCATCCCAGGGGAACTTCCTATGTAGAGGACAGTTACTTCCATGTTTCTTCCACTGTTGTGCTTCAAAGGGCCCCCTCCTGCCTAGTCCTAAGAGTGGGCAAAAGGACTGGCCTCTAACAGGTATTCTTCCAGGCAAAACGTGCTCTGACTCAGCAAAGGCAGGTAATCTAGTGCTTTTAGCGACATTCCTGTATTTCTCTGAATCCAGGACATGATTGCAGTGAAAAGCTTTTTAAAAATTCTGCATTCCACATAACTCATGTCCTCACTACTGAGTTTGAATACAATCGCAGTAGATTGGGCTAATTATAAGGATTTCAGTTTTCTTATACTTGAACTTTCTGAGCACTCAATCTAAATTAGTATTTTGACACTGAAAAATAAATGCAGTGACAAGGAGGCTAAAGCCATAGCTGTTGGGCTCATCCTCCAATGAAGCCCGACCTCCTATTTTTCTTTAACCTCTTCCTCACCTTCTTGAGAAGGTTTTACAATAATCAGTATTTCTGGGCACAATGAAAGATGCTGGCATTTATGCACACCACTGGTGTGCATATACCATATATCATATTGTTTACACTTTAATGTATGCAACATAGCAAATGTATATACTTTATTGCATGCAACATTGACTCAATCAATACACATTTATCAACTGCCTACTACGGGCTAGGCACTGTGCTAAGGGGTAGACACATCAAATACATATTCTTTATTACAATAAACAGCTCTCAAACACCTACTATATGTAAGTCATGAGGGATGAAAAGGTGAAAAATAACAGTCCAGTACTTGTCCTCAAGGAGCTTACAATCTGGGGGCAGCTAGGTGATGCAGTGAATAGAGCACCGGCCCTGAAGTCAGGAGGACCTGAGTTCAAATCCAGCCTCAGACCAAACTCTTGACACTTACTAGCTGTGTGACCCTGGGCAAGTCACTTAACCCCAATTGCCTTAAAATTTTTTTTTTTAAAAAAAAGGAGCTTACAATCTACCTACTAATAGTGGTATCCATAATAATTATTGTTCAGTTGAGTCTGACTCTTCATGGCCTCATATTGGGGTTTTCTTGGCAAAGATACTGGAGTGATTTGATATTTCCTTCTCCAGCTCATCTTACAGATGAGGAAACTGAGGCAAACAGGGTTAAGTGACTTGCTCAGGGTCACCTGGCTGGTAAGTGTCCGAGGCCAAATTTGAACTCAGGAAAATGAGTCTTCCTGACTCCAGGCCCAGAACTGTATCCACGGTGCTGGCTACCTGTCCCATAATAATAGATCCCCACCCCCTAAGAGGACATGGACCTTCCCTAGAGACCACAGAATTTATGATCTAGCTTGGGCTATGTAATATATGCACTTATAGGTTGCCATATAAAGTACCAGACGATAGGAAGTAGATTGTAAACACATTAGCAATGAAGAGAGTGACATAACCTTTGATACTTGATGTAATGAAGAGACAGAGAAGGCAGGTCTTCTTACCTTGAGCTTTTAAGGACAATCAGAATGATGAATAAAATGAAACATGCTAACATTTCACACACATACGCAAAATGCATGATGCATTCACTGTTTTTTGCTTACTTACTGAGGGTGCAGCTGTAATAAAATTGTGATCTCCTTGAATAAAGTGTGAAAACTTGTGAAAGAAAAGCCTTTTAGGATTCTATAAAACAAAGTCTATTGAATGCTTGCAAGGTAGTAGAAAGAGTACTGGGCTAGGAGCCTTTGAGATCTGCATTCAAATCCCATTAGTGGAAAACAGCAACGGTAGCAACAACACCTAGGTAGGTGACCTGGGGCAAGTCATTTCCCTTTCTGAGCCTCAGGCAACAACCTAAGCTATGCCTATTATCTGACAAACTGGGAACAATTTTCCTTGGTAAAGGACCTCAACTAACAATCTCACCTGGTTGGTTATTCCAGAGTAAAGGGCTTTGTAAACCCTTGTCAGCGTGAGTCTGATTATTATTTGGAAAGATGATAGCCACTAGGGCAAATGCAAAGGATAAGACTAAGCCCCTGACCTCAAGAAGCTCAGCAACACAGCTGGAGATCCTCTTGGGTCTCACTGCCTCCCATCTTTCCTTATTACCACTTCCTCCTGCACACACACACACCATTGCCAGATTCATCTTCTTGATACTTAACTTTGCACAAAACAATCCTATGATGAAAACATTTTATGGCTCCCCATTGACCAAGGATTATAGGATCTAGAGCTGGAAGGGACCAGACCAATCCTTTATATAATGCTTTCAGGTCTGAAAAATGTTTTCCATATATACACAAGTTCACTCTACTCAAGCTTCACAAAAGCCCTGTGTGGTAGGTACCAAAGGGGTACTGTTATGCCCATTTTACAGATAACTGAGGTTCAGAAAAGTTAAATGACTTATACACAGGCACACAACAAGTAAATGTCAAAAGCAAGATTCAAGTCCAGGTCTCTCTTTATTCCAAGTCCAGAATTCAAGTGAATGTACTCCCCACTCCTCCCTAAGCCTCCTTAGAAGCCCCACTTACCCTTGACCAATTCTCAGATGTCAGGGTCTTCTCTCTCCTCTTTTTTCCTGTAACCCTTGTATGTATCACATTTTTCATCACTGCTCAATGTTGATTGTTTAATCAACATTTTTTAAAAATCAACATTTAATTAACAATTGTTTAAAATTTCCCTACCCCCAAGCCTTGGGCTCACATAGACTGAATCTGATATGAGAGGCTATCATTACAACTCTGTTTCTCTTTTGGGTCATTATTGCCCCCCCCCCCAAATTTAATCTGTGAACTTTCTAAATATAGCCCAATGTCTAGATTTCTGCTCATGTGAGGAACAGGGCACTCAGCTTCTGTATTATTACTCAAGCTAACAATTGGTATCTTGTATAGGCAGCTAAGTGGCTCAGTGGATAGAGCATAGAGCTTGGAGTCAGGAAGACCTGAGTTCAAATTCCACCCCAGGCACTTCTAGCTATGTCATCTTGGTCAAGTCACTTAACCTTGTTTGCCTCAGTTTCCTCATCTGTAAAATGAGCTGGAGAAGGAAATGACAAACCATTCTATTATCTTTGTCAAGAAAACTGAAAAGACTGAACAGCAACAATAGTATGGTCTTTACTTCACCCTACATAAGATGTAAAAGAACTTGAGAAAATACATAAATAAATAAAATTTTCTTCCCTTTTTCCCTCAGATGCTGCTCCATTTTGCTCAGAGTTCCTAAAGTACCTATGACAAGCACCTCCCCCATGATTTGGCTTCCTCTTAGAAGAGAGATCAACTTGAGGTGGTCAGTGGGACAACACCCTAACAATTCTGGTGAATCTCCCTGTCCCACAGGGTCCTATGCAAGCTCCCCAAGATTCATAATACAACCCTGATTCCCCCAGAAAGGAAACATACTTTGGAGCTGCTCAACTAGAAACTCCTTTCCTATCAGATCTTCCCAGTCCAAATAATTCATTGCAACAAGGGAGAACAAAAACTATAGTTCTTTTCTTCCTCAATGTCTTGGTTTTAAAGCCTTCTCCAGCTGCAGGAGCATGTGGGCCTGCCTCTTCTCTGTCTGAAAAGGACACTATTCGGAATGACTTTTCTCTCTTTGGAAGGCCAGATCTCCAAACTCCTGAATTTAATGTTACTCTAAAAGCAACCCAAAAGCTGGTATTACCCAAGAAACTTCCTTTTATGGAAGGAAGGCTGGATTCCAGAATCAAGAGTCCTACTAAATCCTTCCTCCCTGTCATCCCCAAGACTGAAACACATGTCTATAGCACTATATTGGAAACTGAATTTCAGAAATACTGTCTATGAATTCCCCTCAGCCACAGAAGTGAGAAGGGAGAGGGTAGCAGAAGCAAGGGCAGCTTTATTTGCATTGGCTACAAGGTACCGTTAATGGCTCCTGAGTGGTAGTGGTTATAAAATTCCTTTAGGAGCTATACTGTACTCTCAAGATCTTTCTGGAAGAAAAGTGAAATAGGAAAAGAAATCCAAAAGGGATGAATTAGGTCTGTTGCTTTACTTTTTTTTTTTTTTACAGGCCAGACAAGGGGCAGCTCCTGCCATACTCCCAGGAATTCAAACCAACTAAATTACCTTCAGGGCATCTCCAGCCACTGAAATCGACCTCCCAGGACTCACCAAGCAGTGACTCCAAACCCATCTGATAGGAACTGCCCTAGTTGCTGAGAGTCAATTAGGAGTTGGCTTTGTCCTCTTAATGAGAGGTAGGTAGACATGCCCACACCCTATAGCAATAGACAAGTTTCCAGACAAAGTCTCATGACCCCGAAAGCTCAAGAATTTGATTGGAAAAACTCCCTGGATCCTCCCTCCCACAACTCATATCTATAAGCTCTTCCCAACTAGAGAAAGGGAACCTCTGGAATTCTCACTCTAATAAATCTTCCTAAACAAAATGGGTCTTCAGGGAATGGCTGTTGATGTCTGCTGATTATAGTGATAAGTAGGATTTAGCTGTTGACTCTGACCCAGAGAAGCTCAAGGCAGCAATTCTGAATTAACCTGCTGAACCAGACTGTGATGGGACTCAGTAATCAGCCCTTCAAAAGCAACAAAACAAAGGGGAAAAATAATACTGACTCAACAAATTCAAGAAGAACATCTTAAGTGCCTAGTATGTACAGAGTGCTGGAGATACAAAGACAGTCTTTCCTTAAGGGACTAGGACAAGGGGAAATATGACATGTACACATGTTGTAAGGGTCAAAGGAGAACTAGACAAAGTGATATGAAGAATCTGAGGACAGAGATGTCAGGGAAGGAATGCTGTTTGATATTCAAAGCCCTTTATAACCTAACACCTTCCTACCTTTCCAGTCTTCTTACACCCTAATCCTCTACATATACTCTTCAGCCAGTGACATTGACTTCTTGAGTGTTCCACAAACAAAACAGTCCAGGCATTTTCTCTGGCTCTCCCCCATGCCCAGAACTGTCTTTCTCCTCAGCTCTGACTACTGAACTCCCTGGCTTCATTTAAGTCTCAACTAAAATCCACCTTCTGCAGGAAGCCTTCTCCAACCCCTCTTAATTTTAGTGCTTTCCCCCTTTTAATTATTTCCCATTTATCCCGTATAGAGCTCACTTTGTATATATTTGTTTGCATGCTGTCTCCTCCATTAGATTATAAGCTCCTTGAGGTCAGGTACTGTCTTTATCCTCTTTTTGTATCCCCAGAGTTTAGCACAGTGCTTAATAAATGTTGATTGATTGATTGAAGGAGGTACCATCAGATTTGGGAAGAACCTTCAACAAAAGTTGATAGAGTTCCAAGGGTGTAGAAGGAATTTACATCCACATGGAGTTTTAAAAGTTGACAGAGAACTTTCTTCACAACAACCCTGTGAGGTAGGTAGGTAGTAAAAGTAGTGCCATGGTCATTTTTCAGATGAGAAAATTGAGACTTGAAGAGATGTCCTGAAAAAGTATTCATAGCCTAGTTTTAGATGATGAGGTCTGTAGGCCCCATGTCAGTTTCGCCAGCTTATGGAAAATTATGTCTGACTTTTGGCCTCTGCTTCACCCAACCAAATGAAGCAGTTAATGACTAAATTTAAGTAACAGCCAGAAGAAAAAATATACTGAATTTAGAATGAGGAGTTTAAAGTTATAGCCACTGAAATAAAAAGAAAAATTACAGTTCTCATTCTACTGCCAATTCATCTTAAAGGAAGTTTCTAATTAAGCAGTGAGATCTGTCAGGCTAGGATCTGCTGAATGTGCACGAGGAAAATATTTCAGACAGACCCAGAGGCTGGGGAGCTCATGGAGCAAAACAAAGCACTCCTCACAAGCCAGAGAATGTCCATTACTGAGCTTCTCAGCTTAATCATGAGTCAACTTTCAGGAATTACAAAGAAGACTCTTCAAAAACATTCATTTGGTTCATCCTGCCAGTAAAAGTTCTTCAGACTGAAGCAGTCTAAGATAACTGGGGTAAAAAAAGATTGGGGCTACAATTTGATTCAATGAAGAAAAATGGGTCTATGGCCTAGATCACTGAATGCTTTTTAAAGTTGCATTTTAATGTAGTAGTGATATGACCCAATACAGAGGCTCCCAGAGGGGTGGAAGTAGTAGGCAGAATGTTATTGAAGTTGCTTTGTGTCCAAGAAATGATGTAAAAATATCATTCAAGAAATGTAGGGTTGCAAAAGACTCATGATGGAAAATGCTATCCACATCCAGAGAAAGAACTGTGGAGGCTGAATGCAGATCAAAGCATACTATTTTCTCTTTTTATTTGTTTATTTATTGTTTTTTCTTTCTCATGGTTTTTCCCATTTGTTCTGACTCTTCTTTTGCGACATGACTAATGTGGAAATATGTTTAATATGATTGTACATGTATAGCCTGTATCAGATTACAGGTCATCTTTGGGAGGGGGAAAGGACGGAGGGGGAAAATTTAGAACTCAAAATCTTATAAAAATGAATGTTAAAAACTAAAAATAAATTTAAAAAAATTTAAAAAAAAGTAAGATTGGAAAAGAATGATAAATCCAGAACCAAGAGTGTTCTTAGTGACCTAGTCCAACATTCTTCTTTGAATTAAGGAAATTAAGAGGTCCAGTTATTTGTTCAAGATTTATTTGTTCAAGTTCAAGGTCACACAACCAACAAATGGAAGTGGTGGGATTTGAACTTAGATCTTCTAACTCCAAATCCAGCATATTTGTTTTCCACTCTTCTATAATGCCTCAAGGATATAGATTGGTTATTAAGCAAAAGTGAGAAGTAACTTATAGAGGTTTCAGTACTGAACTGGAACCCATAGAATGTGAAGGACCTAGTGGAAAGCTTAGAGTACTTTGGTTAGATCTGCTGTATGGGAGGTTAAGAACAAGGATAAGAACTGATGAGCAGGGTGTGATCTATGCTAATGGAGGGAATATGCCAAATGATAAGATCATAGACCCATTGAATCATGGAAGCCATAACTTGGGCTTCCACTTAAACCCTACTCTGAAGCCACATCATGGTATGGCAGTGAATCTGGTTTCCCAAAGACTATGTTGGCAGAGATAAAACTCTGGTGAATTCAGACAGTGTGTCTATGTGGAGAGGCTTGTCAATGGAAGGCCAGCCTTCTGAGAAGCATATGAGAGACACTCTGCTCTTCAAGGAGTCAGCCCAACAAAGGAAGTCCTCTCCCTGAAGCTAACTTTATGAGTACTCTGCAAAGGGAGAAAAGGAATGCCAGGGTCATGAGTGTCATGGTAAACATTGGCCCCATGTATTTATTTCCTACAAAGTGGCAGTGGTACCATGGATAGAGAGCTGGCCCTGGAGTCAGGAAGATCTGAGTTCAAATTTGGCCTCAGACAATTACTAGCTAATCTCAGCTAGTCACACAGGTTACTCTGTCTGCCTCAGTTTCCTTATCCGTGTAACTGGGATAACAATAGCACCTACCTCTCAGGGTTGTTATGAGTATCAAAAGATATACTATTTGTAAAGTGCCTGGCACAGAGAAAGCACTTAATAAATGTCTGTTTCCTTCCTTCTGACAGGAAGGGACAGCTAGATGGCACAGTGGATAGAATGCCAGACTTGGAGTCAGGAAGGCTCTTCTTCCTGAGTTCAAATTTGGCCTCAGACATTTACTAGCTGTGTGACCCTGGGGAAGTCCATTAACCCTGTTTGTCTCAGTTTCCCCATCTGTATAATGAGCTGGAGAAGACGATGGCAAACCCCTCCATTATCTTTGCCAAGAAAACCCCAAATGGGGTCATAAAGAGTCACACAAGCCAAGGCACGGAGAAGCTGTAATTTTGCCAGTGCGGTAGAGAGAGTGCCCATCCCTGTGAAGGTGGCAAAACACTCAGAGATAGATCACAGACTCCAGAGACAGACAACTTCAGTTTAAATCCTTTCTCTGTCACTAACTATAACTGTTACCTTGGACAAGTGACTTAACCCCTGTGGGACTCAGTTTCCTCATATGTCAAATGAAGAAGTTGGACTAGGTTGTCTCTAAGATTCCTTTCAGTTCCAAAGATATTAGGCTATTATACCACATTCTCAACTTCTCACTGGCAGGACAGTTGTCTAGTTCTTCCCTCAGGGTTCTAGCATTAGGTAACTCTGAAGGCCTGAGATATTCTAGCATTGTCACACACAAGCCCCCATCCATTGTGCTCCCAAATATCAATCAGCCAATTGACATCAATTAGTTTTTACAAGAGGCTGTTTGCTAAGAAGGTATATCAAGGACAAAGTGAAAAAAAAATGTCCCCAAACCATGTCTCTATTCTCTCACATAAATGGTCTGTAGGGAGAATGGACATAAGCCTAAAACAGGTAGAGAGACACACATGTAGGAAATACATGGAACTAATATTTACCTTACTACTCCCACCCTTTGCATCCCTTTTCTCCCTTTGCAGAGTACTCATCAAGTTAGTTTCAGGGAGAGGATCTCCTTTGATGGGCTGGCTCCTTGAAGAATCTAGTGTCTCATTGGGCAGGTCAATCCACTTCTAAGTGAGGTCAAATAGGT
The DNA here is from genome assembly GCF_003287225.1 of Phascolarctos cinereus. NCBI lineage: Eukaryota > Metazoa > Chordata > Mammalia > Diprotodontia > Phascolarctidae > Phascolarctos > Phascolarctos cinereus. The sequence goes on from NW_027556098.1 coordinate 7,502,209, forward strand.
AGCCTGGCTGCGGTGCTGATTTCTCACTGGATTCACCTGCTATGGCTTTCTACCCCGGGTGCAAGTTTCTGGATATCTCTTTCTCATAGGTATCTTTACTGTAGATGTGTCATCATCTCTGCCTCCATCTGCCCCAAGATAGAAACAGTAGCTCACATTTATAAAGAGCTTTAAGCTTCACAAAATTCCTTCCTCTAGTAGTCCAAATATTACCCCAATTTTATAGATGACAAAACTGAGGTTAAGAGAAGTTAAATGATTTGCTCAGTCACATTGCTGATGTACAATCCAGAAGTTGAAGCCCAGGATTTATAACACTAAAACCCCATGTTCTTTCCACTATGTCTACTAGCAAGAATTCATCCAATAGTGGAAATATAATCATAATACAGTTTCTTTCTGACACACATAATTTTGTCTTAGGGCAAATTTCTAGTTTCCATTTTCTACAGAAAATCTTTTTTTTAATGACCTTGGTCCTGATCTGTCTCATTAAAATAGAATTTGTCTATATTAGTAATTAATAGTATTTCTCTTCATACCTGTGAATTTCTATCAAAATTCTTCAACAGAAAAACTACTTAACTACTGATATAATTATCTTCCAGTGACATGGAGTGTGGTGGAAGGGCATGAGAATTTTTAGTGTACCAATGATAAAGCTTTCATAAAGGGCTTTTTAAAATTCATGTGATAGAAAGTATTATATACCAAGATCAGCAGTAATAGAAGTTATGAATATCAAATGAGATAATAGATGTGAAGAGAGCTTGAGAAAGTATATAACACTATACAAATGCAAGGTGATATTATTAATGTTATTGCTATAATCCAAGGCCTGGAAATTATTCCATAAACACTGTCAAATCTCAGTTCTTCATAATAATGGAGAAGAGCACTGGTGTTAAGAATTGTAAACAGTGAATTACAGAAAAAGCAATGATACTTGGTTTCAGAATCCATTATTTGGTTTTTCTAGTAGATTTCTTTTCCAGTTTTGGCTTGCTTAGGCTAATATTGAATTCTGTATGCATTATTTTATTACAAAGTAACCAATTAGTAAACAAAGGGGTAATTCCAAAAGTATACTTGTTGCAAGAAGCTATCTAGCGTGTTAAAGAGCAGTGAAAAACTGCTTTTAACACCAAGTCTTTGTATGATTTGGGGGGTCCTTGGACCCAGTCTCTCCCACAGCTACAGGAAGCTTAAGTAGTGTAGTGGATAGAGTGCTAGGCCTCAGACATTTACTGAATGTGTGACTCTGGGCATTTTTTTTTTTTGAGGCAATCAGGGTTGAGTAACTTGCCCAAGGTCATATACCTAGTAAGTTTCTGAGTCAGACTGAAGTCTTCCTGACTTTAAGGATGGTGCTCTATCCACTGTGCCACCCACCTGCCCCTCTGGGCAAATTATTTAACCTCTTAGTTTCCTCAATTGGAAAGTGGGGGTAATAATAGCTCCTATCTCCCAGGGTAGTTGTGAGAATCAAATGAGATAATAATTATAAAGAATTTAGCACAATGCCTGGCACTTAGTAGGTGCTTAATAAATGCTTCTTTCCCCTCTTCTTCTTTCTTCCTTCCCCAAGCAGAAACTCCTTTTATACTGGATTCTTTTATTTTTCTCATTTACTGCCTGTAAGCAAGGAATTGGGGGTGAGAGCTACATTGATAGTTCAGTTTCTTATGTAAGACTTTCTATCTCTCCATAAAACTCTATGTCACTAAATAGAAATATATATCACTAGATAGAAAGCACTATCAAAATATTACAGGCAAACAGGACAGAATTCTTGGTTCTTGAATCCGAGGAGAGCTACTTCCAAGACCTGGTATTTCCCTGTGCTTTTTCTGCCTCTGCATACCCAACACCTAAATGGTACTTATGAAATTGCTCAGAATCTAACTCCCATATAAGGTTATCTTACTGTCATGAATCTAATGCTAACAATAGCAGAGGAACTGACACTATTTTGTCCCTTCAATCCCTCTCACTTTCCAAGCCTTAGCCTCCAAAATGTGTCTTCCATGGATGTCATGATCACTCCACAAGGGTTTCCATCAAATCCATGTCTACAACAAGGAAGCATGACCAACTGCCTTGACCTTCTGGGTCTTGCTATAGATGGGAAGTATATCCCCATCCCTACTGTGTGGGATGTAAGGGGGGTGGACCAGATAATGGATAATGTCCCTGTCATAATGTCAGTCCCCCCAGGGACTCAATAACAAAGAGGCAATCTTGAGCTCATCAAATTTTGCAGGAGTAGATCCAGCAAAAGTAGATAAATAGAGATAGATTGGATCAATGAGCAAAATGATGCCTCATATGCTTTTTATAAAGTAAAAGATTTATTAATGCCTTTTGCATCATAACACTTTCTGGATGTAAGTCCAACCAATGAGTAGCTTTGTACCAAAGAAAAACAGTTAAACAAAACCAACCAATATGGCAATGATATCTAACGACATATGCTAACATTTTAAACACATAGAACCTCCCCACCCTCCCTTGTCCAGTGAAAGAAAGAAGGTACATTTCTTCATCTCTTCTCCAGGGCCAAGATTGGTCATTACAATCTCCCAGTGTTGGAATATGCTTTAGTATACTTTTCATTTACATTATTGATGTCATTGTGTACTTTGATTTCATATTTCTGTTTATTTCATCCTGCATCATTTCACACAAGGCTTCTTGTGTTTATGTTCCTCACATTTGTCAATTCTTATGGTGCAATAATATTCTGTTATATTCACATACAACATTTTTTTCAGTTATTCACCAACTGATTTGCATCTACTTTATTTCTATTTTTTTTTTTTGCTACCACAAAAAATGCTGCTATGGACATTTTGCAATATATGGGACATTTATTTCTATCTTTGATATCTTTGCAGTACATGGCCAGCAGTGAGATTTCTGGATCCGAAGACTTAGGGAATTTTCTTTTCCATACTTCCAAATAGTTCCCCACATGATTGGACCCATTCATAGTTCCATCAATGGTACATTAGCATAGCTGTATCTTTGCCGATATGGGATGCAAGCCTCATATACTTTTCAAAATGAAATCTAAAGAGGTCTTTTCCTGCTCTTCCATTGATTCTGGAATAACTTTGAATGTGATGTGTTCTCTTTGTGCTCAGATATCCTTGAAATACTAGCAGTAGTAACCTTGCTACCCCTTCCTCACAGCCAATCATGATCCCGTCTTCTTTTTGCCTCTTTCTTCTCCTCTCCAGCCCAGCACAGTGGGTGATTTCATAGTTAGCTATATATTCAGGAAGAAGAAGCATTGTGATTTTCTGTAATAATATGTAATATGTTTACATAGTAACTTCCATTTGGTTTCATGAGTAAAGAGTATAATTATGTAGGCATCGAGGGCCAAGGCCAAGAAGGTAATCGCTCCAGATTCTGCACTGAAGAATCTTGCACAGACTTGTAAGAAAGAAATTCCTTAGAGTGAAGGCAAGATGTATGGGAAGATTCAGTGTCCTGGAAGCTAGCGATGACAACAAATAGTACTTTTCATCCTTCTTTTAACAACAAGCCTGCCCCACTCTTTTCAAAAGATTTCTGGAAAACTCTGGCAAAGCTTGCATTTCATTCTAGGAATCTCTGACCCTGACCAGTCAAATAATAAAAGCCCTAAAAAAATCTATGCAGTGTTTTCAACAAAGTTATAGAATGGATATGTAGTTCTTGTCCAAGTATATAACTAGATTTAAACATGTATGTGTGCCTGCTCCATGAAAACCCAATCTGGGCTGGAGATTTTGATAATCACTCAGGATGTTGGTACCTTTGGCAATAATAGGAAAGTTAGGGAAAGAGGAACAGTTAGAGGAAAAGATAATGAATTTATTTTTAGACAAGTTGCATTTAAGATGCAGTTTGAGATATTGAATAGGCAGTTTAAGATGTTGACAATAAAGGTCAGGAGAGAGGTTGGGGTAGATAAGTGAATTTGAGAAGTATCAGCATATAGATGTTAATTGGATCCATGGAAGTTGATGAGACCACCAAGTGAAATAGTATTGAAAGAGAAGAGAAGAGAAGAGAAGAGGGCCCAGGATAGAGTGCCATAGGCTGTTCATGGTTAGCAGCCATGACCTGAATGGAACTCTAGCTAAGGAGACTGAGGAGTGGTCAGATGGGGAGGAGAACCAGGGTGGAGCAGTATCATGAAAACCTAGCCTGTCAAGAAGAGGGTGATTTACAGTGTAGAGAAGTAAAGAGGGATGATGATTGAGAAAAGTGCATTAGACTAAGAGATTATTGGTAACTTTGGAGAGAGCAGTTTTGGTTGAATGATTAGATTGGAAACTAGATTGTAGAAAGGTAAGAAGAGAATAAGAGGAAGTGGAAGCATCAACCATAAATTACCTTTTCAAGGTGTTTGTATACAAAAAGGAGAAGATATTTGAGATGATAAATGGTGAGGATAGACAGATCAAGTGAAGCCTTTTTTGAGGATAGAAAACACATAGGCAGAAGGGAAATAGCCAGCAGACAATGAGAGATTGAAGAGAAGTGAGGAGCCAATCTTCTGGAGAAGATGGGACAGAATGGGATCTCTTGTGTACGTAGGAGGGTTTGCCTTAACAAGAAGAAGGGCCACTTCTTCATGTGAGATAGGAGTGAAGGAGGAGATAGAGGCAGAAAGCTTCTGGATGGTGTGAGATGAAGAGAAGGGGAGAAGAGGGAGATCCCAGTGAATGGTCCCAATTTTTAAAATGAAATATGAGGCAAGGTTCTCACCTGAACAAGAGGGAAAAGGAGTCGTGGGAGATTTGAGGAGGGATGAAAAGTTTTGGGTGAGTTGCTGTGGTAAACAGTATAATGAGTTAATTAGGGAGGTGTAAAAGGATTACCTTGCAGTGTGGGGGCCCAAAATAAGATCAAGAAACACAAATTTGTAGTGGATTCAATCAGCATGATTTTCTCAAGTTTCATTCAGCAGCAGTTGAGATGGTGGGAGTAATCATGGACTGAAGCTCGGCAGGACAAGGTTAGTGATAGGATAAGGGGACAAGGGACCCCAGAAAAGAGGACAGTGTAGAGTTCAACTGGCTCACCAAGGAAATCAAGATGGCAAAGGGAGGAGAGTATAACTTGGGGAAAATACTAAGGAGTCAAGGTATTAGAGGTCACAGTGATGATGAAGAATAGAGTTTAGAATTGCAAGACAAAAGAGGAGGAATAACAATAGATTGTGATCAGTTAAGGGAATTTCAAAGTTCATGAACATAGATGTGATGCATTTGTGGGTGATGGCAAGATCAAGGATATAGCCATCTTTGTGTGCAGCTGAGGTAGAATAGAGGAATAGGTCATGTGAGATGAGTAAGTTGAGGGAATGTTGGGCTAGAATGTTTGAGAGAACATTAATAGGTATGTTGACATCCCCTAGAATGAAGGCAGGAGTTGAGGGGAGAAAGATCTGAACTCGTACTGGACTCGTTGAAGAAAGACAGGGAGTGTCCTGGAGTTGGTAGACAACAACTACCAGAATTTTGATTAGGTGGTAGATATGAATTGGTTGGGTTAAAGGAGATGAGAATAGAGAGAAGAAAGTCTGAATGACATCTTAGGGCTCAGAATCACTGGAATGGTGAGAGTTTAACCAAATAGGAGTTTGTTCATCATTGTCAAATACAACCAGGTGGGTTATTAACGTTGTTGTTGTTGTTGAATCATTTTCAGTCATGTCCAATTCTTTGTGACCCTTTTTGGGGGTTTTCTTGGCATTTCCTTCTTGAGCTCATTTTACAGATGAGGAAACTGAGGTAAATAGGATTAAGTGATTTCCCCAGGATCACACAGATAGGGTGTGAGGCCAGATTTGAACTCAGGAAGATGAATCTTCCTAACTCCAGACCTGGTATTCTATCTACTCCATCATCTAGCTGCCCTTATTAACATTACTAGGGGTTGAGCTCTCTCAGGGTGTTAGGCTGCTCAGATGAGGAGACCAGTGAAGGGAGCTAGTAGAGTGGCATTTCTGACCTTTCCCTACAAGCAGACCAAGACAGGAGATAGGTGGAGGTAGCAGGATAGACTTGATTTCCCAATGTCCTGCAGCAAGGAGGAGGACAGCCTAAGAGACCAGCTCAAGATCAAAATATCTCATCTCAACTGAAATAGTCCCTGATCTCATGATCTGATTTAAGAAGAAATCCCCCAAATTCTCTAGTGGGTAAACCGGAAATCAGGAACATATTTAGATCCTCTTCATAGTACTTTCTTCCTAAAGCTTTTCTGTCCCTCCAGGGATCACTCCCTGAAGAGATCAGTTGACATAACACAAGTAAAATGCTTTACATACATTAAAGAACTATATAAATTTTAGCTATTATGAGGAGGAGGAGGAGGAGGAAGAGGAAGAGGAAGAAGGGAAGAACCTAGGACTACTTGTGTCCTCTCTTGAAACCAGAAGAGTAGGATCTCTCCTCTCTCAAGCTCTCTCTAACTCAGCCCCTCCTACATGAGCCAAGCCTCAAGAAATCATTCTCCTAGTAAGAAGAGCCTTACGCAAATGCACCAGGCTTGAGCACACCTTAATATACCTATAATCTTGGGTCACTAGATTAGACTCTCGGCTAGATTTTAAAGAGATTTTTAAAAGCCCTGAATTCAGAGTATTAGAGCTCAGAGTACAATTGTCCAGAATACAATTTCAGAATTATAGTTATTAAATGGCTCATGATGATGCTTCCAATTAGAGAGTAAAAGCTTTCTGATGATGAGGTAGTAGTTTGAGATCTCAGCCTTAGGATAGGAGAGGTCACTCTCTCCTACATAGCTTCCAGAACTGTTCAATGCCCTTATCCTTTAAACAAAGGGACACCATGAAATGTAAGGACAGTGTTGGCCACAGGTATCCATGATAGATAATATTAAATCCCTCAAATACAGCCTTTAACCTACTCCTCCTCCTCCTTGTGGTTTGTCCTTTGTTCATCTATACAGAATCAATAAAAACAGAACTAATACAATTACAAGATACTTAAAGAAAGGTAGTTTCAGAGGGAGGGCATTAGCAGCCAGGGATCTGGAAAGGTTTCTTGTACAAGGTGGTGCTTGAATTGCATGTTCAATGGAGTTCTATGAGACAGAGGTGAGGAGGGAATACATTCCAAGCAAGTAGAATGGCCAATGCCAATACACAGAAATAGGAGATGGAGTGTTATGTGTAAAGAGCAGAGAGAAAGACCAGTTTGGCTGGTTTTCTGAGTGCATGAGATTGGAAAGATAGGTTAGGACAAGGTCATAAAGGGCATTAAGCTAAATGGAAGGGATAATGGGGAGCTGGGCAGCTAGGTGGCACAGTGGATAGAGCAACAGGCCTGGAGCCAGGAAGACTCATCTTCCTGAGTTCAAATTCAGCCTCAGACACTTACTAGCTACATGACCCTGAGCAAGTCACTTAACCCTGTTTCCCTCCATTTCTTCATCTGTAAAATGAGCTGGAGAAAGAAATGGCAACTTATTCCAGTCTCTTTGCCAAGAAGACCCCAAATGGGGTCACAAAGAGTCAGACACAACTGAAACAACTAACCAACAACAATAGGAGCTACTGGAGTTGATTGAATAGGGAAATAATGTCGTCAGATCTATACTTAAGGAAAATCCCTGGGGCGGCTAGGTGGCGCAGTGGATAGAGCACTGGCCCTGGATTCAGGAGGACCTAAGTTCAAATCTGGCCTCAGACACATAATACTTTACTAGTTGTGTGACCCTGGGCAAGTCACTTAACCCCAACTGCCTCACCAAATAAAAAAAAAAAAGGAAAGGAAAATCCCCTTGGCAGCATTGGTGACAATGGACTCAAGTGTGAGAGACTTGAGGCAGAGAAACCAGTTAGCAGGCTGTCAACAATAATCTAGGCTAGAAGTGATGAGAGCCTGAACTAAGGTGGTAGCTGTGTGAGTAAAGAGGGGTGGTCTGATGGGAGAGACGCTACAGACCTAGAGGAAAAGCGTGATCTGACAAATGACTGGCTATATTGGAATGAGAGAGAGTGAGGTGCTGAGGTCAATGCCAGGGTTATGGAGCTGAACATCTTGAGTGTTAAATTGAGGAACTGAAGTTCAGTGTAAGGATTTAGAGCCACTGTGGTTCTTAAGCAGGCCAATAGTTGATTGGGGAACAATAAAAATGGTGTTTAAGATAATATTTCTGGTGGTTATACATAGATTGAATTGGAATGAGAAGACTGAGACCAGCATTGGTCCACATTATATCAGGACTTATGTCCACAGATTACACCCTTTACTTTGACTATATATATATATGTTATCTTAAAAGCTTGTGTGTACAAATACCATATATATCCACATGTACGTGTACATACATACACATAGTCTATACATACATAGGTATAGCAAGGTGGTGCAGTGGATAGAATGCAGGCCTGGAGACAGGAAGGGTCATCTTCCTGAGTTCAAATCTGGCCTCAGATACTGACTAGCTGTGTGATCCTGGGCAAGTCACTTAACCCCATTGCCTCAGTTTCTTCATCTGTAAAATGAACTGGAGAAGGAAATGGCAAACCACTCTAGTATTTTTGCCAAGAAAAAAAAAAAAAGGGGTTACAAAGAGTCAAACATGACTGAAAATGACTGAACATCAACATACATATGTACATATAGATCTATAAATTGGGGAGAAAACACCAATATGTATTAAAGACGCTAGTTTTATTATTCTATATGTGGCTATAGTTATATATATATATATATACACATATGTATGTATATATATATATATAATTATAAAATCTAAATTGGAGAGAACATTATAAATGTGGGCATGTGTACACATATGTATATTTAAAATTTAAATTGGGGAGCAAATACAAACATTAAAGATAAATGGAGATAGATTTATATTGACACATCTATATATAAACATATACTTTTAATGTGTCGGTGTTTTCTCTAAAATCTAGGTTTTTGAATGCAGGAACTATATCATATTTATTTTTTCACATCTCTTCAATTTACCTAGTGCAGTACTAATCTTGTCACATAATGGAAAATCTGTAAATGTCATTGACTAATTTTTATCTCTGTCTAGGACACTATGTTCTTTTCTCAGTAAAAATTGTCCTAAAAAAAAAAGGAGCTACCTTGGTAATTCCCTGCTTTATGACAATTTTAACTTATAGAATAGGCAGTGTGTGCTAGGTATAAATTATAATATATAAAAGCTACAGCCTTTGCTGTCCTTGATCTGTGGTCTAAGATGAACCACATGACAAATTCCCTACCCTACAAAGGATGCTAAATGTCTGGATCTTACTGTTGCCCTGGGAAACAACCTAGAGACGTAGGATGGCAAATTCCACCGTTCTGATTCTGATCTGAATGAGAATAAAAACTCTCATTAACATTATCAAATTAGAAGATATTTTTAGCTTCTTTAATGTTCTGACGTACCTGGTTACATTTTTGCTTCTTCAGGGGTTGCTGTTCCTAACTGTTTCTTTTTTTAGGGCATTTAAAAAATAAGCCTTTGGGGAAATTGGAGAAACATGGGAAAGCAAATCTAATATGACACAATAAGTAAATAGAACCAGAAGAACAATATACATAATGCTACGTAACTGGTGTAGTACTTAAGAGTAATGGATTTAGGAGCAGGAAGACCTGAATTCAAATTCTGTCTCCAACACTTACTAGCTAGCTGTGTAACTCCTAGAAAGTCACTTAACTGCTATGTGCCTCAGTTTTCTCATCTGTAAAATAAGGGTGTTGGGCTCAATGACATCTAAAATCCTTTCCATTTCTAAATCAATAATTCTACGAATAATGCAAACAAAAGCATTAAAAGGCAACCAGCCTATAATTCATCAGAATGCCTAAGATCATACTTCTTTCCTCTTACTAAAGAGATAGGGTTTACGGATGTGGAATGTTGTATATATTCTCAGATATGAGCACGATCGCTTAGTTCTGTTTATCTGGTTTCTGTTTTTGTTAGAAGGGGGTATATTGGGAAGGCTAGGGGAATACATCAGGAAATAACTATAGTGCAAACACAAAAGGCATCAATACAATTGATAAAAACAGATATAATTCTCTTGGTTCTTTGCGAAGGTATAGGATGTCACTCCTTCTCAATACTCTGTTTACTTTGTGCCACCATTATATTTCTTGTATCCATTGGAGAAAAGACATTTATCAACAACCTCCTAATATCGTAATTCTTAATTGATATCTTGTTATTTTCTTAGCTCATCAGAAAAGATGACCTAACAATTTATATCATCACTTCCCTGCCTCAGTTTCAATCAGAACAATGTCTTTGGAAAAGACAAAGCTATGGGCCAAGTGATTGAATTAAGAAGACAGCTTTCTGTTGCGAACAGGAATATATCTTTGTGTTTCAAAGCTGATCTGTCCCTTAGAAAGGGACATTATGGCACAACAATTCCCAAAGTTATCACAGCACTTAAAATGTCAAAGGTGTGATTTGTTTCCAACCATGAGAAAACTGGGGATTAGGCTACCAAGATCATCAGAAGGGAAAATCATAGATAGAGAGTTATAGTCTTAAAGTTGGAAAGGTCCTTAGAGTTGAACATAGGCCCTTCAAGTTCTCTCTTTCCTTGGTGCTCCTCTAATATTATGGGTAGGTCAAATCAATCAATCAGACAATCAATGAACATTTTTAAAGTTCTTTCTATATGCCAGGCATCATGCTGAGTGATTGGGATTACAAGGACAAAAACAAAACTCTCTCTAGCCTCAAGTGGGCAGCTAGGTGGCCACTAGAGTGCTAGGCCCTGAACCAAGAAGATGACTCTTCATAAGTTCAAATTTGGCCTCAGACACGTCCTCTCTGTGTGACCCTGGGAAAGTCATTTAACCCCGTTTGCCTCAGTTTTCCTCATCTGTAAGATGAGCTGGAGAAGGAAATGACTAATCACTCCAGTATCCTTGCCAGAAAATCCTGGATGGGGTCACAAAGAGTTGGGCATGACTGAAACAACTCAGCAACAAATACAACAACAACAACAACAACAGCACCCCCAAGCAGTCCCTACCCCCTTCCCTTTGTCTCTGCTACCTGAGTGACTTTGTGTCAAGTATTCCAAACAGGAGTCCTAGGAGACATAACTACTTGTATTCTAATTTTTCCTCCTTTCAGGAATGTTTATGTGCCTATCTACCTAATTCAAATCATTATGTAATTTATAAAAAAAAAACTTAGTTTAATGGATTTGTATGTTTGTTTGAGCCAGAAATTTTCTTTAAAGTTCATTTACTTCCAAGTCCTTCTAAAATAAATGCCCATTGCTATGTTGAGAACCTCATCTCCCATTGTTAACAGACTAGTGGAGGGTTGTATCTATTTTAATCACTGAGATGCAGTCTAACACAGTGTTCTCGCAGCCCCTTGCTAAAATATCTCAAGATTTCTGGCTAGGAAAGCACTTTCTTCCAGTACTTGTAATCATTAACAGACTGATAGAAAGTTCAGGCAAGGTACTGATAATACAGTATACAAATTCAAGGCCAAAATGTTCTCTTTTTTTTATCCCTCTGAGGCACTTGAAGGAAACATAAAAGATTTGAGGAGCCATTCTTCATGAATGACGAAGGACAGAGTTCTAGTTAAGCCATCCCCATGTGGACACTTTTTTCTGGAGCAAGAGAGTTTTGATGGGATAAAAAAAGCTATGGACCATCTACACTGTCCATTCTTGCCGGTCACAACAAAAAGCTCTTCACCACAATGAATGTAAAGAATGCACTGCCTTTCAAGAAATCCCAATAAGCAAATCATTACTACATACCAGAGACAAAACTATAGACACAATCACTAATAGAAGACTAGCATTTGGGTTCTGGTGTAGGTCACAGAAAGGGCTTGACATAATTTAACAACTATTCTGTTATGTTCCCCAAACATAGCTGAGATCTGGCTATTCTCTGATGGTCATCGGCCATTACTACTTTCTTCAGAGGAAACGTGCCTCCTGTGTGGTCAAGGCAAGGGGATGGGGCTCAGTGAAATGTATTGCTTTCTGGTACCAAAAAAAAAAATGGTAGAACTAAATGCTGGCACAGCGGACAAAGATATAAACAGAAATGTTAGTCAAAGGAAAAATTTTCTTCGCATATTAAGGACTTTGCACATAAAGTGGAACATGATAGATGAAAATTTGTAGCTTTTTATAAATTTAATGACCTTCCGGAAAGAGATGATTAGCATGCCATATACTCAACAGGACATGGTGTGTTTTCAGGTAGAATTTCAGGGTATGAAATACTCCATGTTACCCTAACACTGTGGGATCATAATTAGTTGAAAGGGGAACAAGAAATAGAGAGTAGAAAACAAAACAAGAAATAGAGAGTGGAAAACGAAGGAAAGATGAGTATAGGTTAAAGCTAAGCTGGAAAGTCCAGGTAGAAATGGGCGTGGTCATTCCTGTGCTATCCTTCCAGTGAGTGAGCACCAGGCAAATCCTGTTCTTTGACAGAATTCAGTAGTTGAAATGTTTATTGTATATCAGTGTACTTCTCCACTGCCTTTACTCCTTCCCTCCACTCCTCTGACAGGCCTCATCATCTTTGCCTCTGCTGCCGGGCTTCCCCGGCTTCCACCAAGTTCTAGCTAAAATCTCACCTTCTTTGTCCTCTGCTGATTATCTCCCATTTATCCTTATATGTCTTGCTTGTACATAAGTTGTTTTCATATTGTCTCCTCTGTGGACCGGAGAGCAGAGACTATCTTTTACCTTTTATTGTATCCCTGGTGCTTCTCGAAGTGCCCTGTACATGTTCTTATTCAACCCTTTGTGACTCCATTGGGGTTTTCTTGGCAGAGATACTGTGGCTTGCCTTTTCCTTCTCCAGCTCATTTTTTACCAATGATTAAGGCAATTAAGGCAAACAAGGTTAAATGGCTTGCTCAGGGTCACATAGTTAATACATGTGTGAAGTTAGATTTGAATTCATGAAGAGGAGTCTTCTTGACTCTAGGCCCAGCACTCGATCTACTATGCCTCATAGCTGCCCTGCACATAGTATGTACTTAATAAATGCTTAATTGACTGCCTGCCTGACCCAAAGAAAGAATCATTTATTTTTTTTTAATTCACAAATAAAACCAGTAGTTGTTTATTGGGAAAAAAACAATAAGGTAACATAAAAAATTAGCCAATCTGATAATTTTTAAGACAGAAAAATCAAATTTCCAATATCAAAAGGGCAGTTTCACAACAGATGAAGAGGAGGAAATAAAGGAAATTTCTAAGGCTTTTGGTGGCCAGTCCATTTCTGTGGTGGCTGCCTGATTCAAAAATCTAGCTGAATATGATGGATTAAATTGCTCTTGGTTTGGGCTGCAGCCAAATAATTTCTAAATTTTAATCATGTGCATCATTTTGGATTAAAAAAAATATATTTTTTCCCCTTGAACCTTAATAGTCACCTGAATTGACTGACCTTTGGAGACCGTTTAACGGAAGACCACATCTTATCCATGTGCCTACTAGTTAGCCAATTTATAAAGGGTCTGCAGTATTCTATTATGCACTGAGAAAAGTAAATTATCTTAGCATTCATTTCTTTTCTCTTTCTGAATGCCATATTAGTTCCTTTTTCAGATATATCAAGCATTCATTTTTTTTCATTTTTAACAAAATCATGGGAGTAAAGCAATACATTTAATAAATTTTAATTCTCAAAGAGCATCATTTTTTAAAAGTAATGCCTGAAATATTTCTGCTGAATCTCTCCCTCTCCTCTCCCCATCCCATCAGCCTTTTATTCTAAATCTGCAATAAATGCAAAAGAAAGGGGATGGCAGAAAGCAATCCTTTTAAAAATTGGAATTTTAAAATTGGAATCCAAATATTCTGGTTGATGATGACATGTCCATTACTGAACAGGCATCAGCCTGCATTATTCTAGAGTCCCCAGAGTAATTTTATATTTGAGAAATCGCAAATTCCTATCTGAGGAGGCTAATCCTTCCCATAGAACCATCCATTCATATATAATCAAAGCACATTGTAATTATAACCTCATTCTTAATATTTAAGGAGAGTTTCAAATATTGAGGGTGATGGCACCGACAAAGGAACATGGTTGGTTTCTAGCGTTTGTTTCATTACAATCAAGCAGCAATCCCACATGCTTGATTGTGAAATGTCTCACTATCTTTTAGAACCATAAAGAATCCAATGTCCCCTCCCCTTCCCCCAAGTTTGGCAGTGAGAGACAGACTAGTGGAATTGTTAACATCCTAAGGTCGGAGAAGTAGCATGGCATGGCAGATAAAGTGATGGGCTTAGAGCCAGGGAAACCTGGGTTCAAATACTATCACTGGGCCTTACTAGCTGAGTGACCCTCCTAGACAGTTCATATAACAGTGTCTTAAGCAATTCCATAGAACTTCTCTCTTTCTTTATTTATTTTACTAAGTCATAGTCAAGGGCTCCCTTGGCTGAAATCACAGATCCTTCATGTATTCTGAATGAGACTGAGACAATTAACATTAGGATTTAAGACTTCAAGGATTTTTTAAAAATAAGATTTATTAAGCACCTACTATGTACTAAGTGCTTGACAGATGTTATCGTATTTGATCCTCATAACAACGCTAAGAGGTAGGTGCTATTATGATTCCCATTTTGCAGATGAGGAAACTGAGGCAGATAGAGGTCAAGTGACTTGCCCAGGGTCATACAGCTAGTAAGTGTCTGGGGTCTGACTTGAATGCAGGTTATACTGACTTCAGACTCATCGCTCTATGCACTGTGTCATCTAGTGGCCCCTGAAATTTCTGAGGAGAATAAAATCTTCCCCCAGTAAGGATCACATGTACAGTATGCCCTGGATATTTTATGTTAAAAAAATGAACTGAACTTTATAGAAGTCATCTTGTCTCAAAAAAAAAAGTCACATTTATTTAACCCTTTAAGGTTTTCAAAAATTTGTACTGATAGCCTTTTGTTTTTTTCATCACCTATATTTTACGACAAAATTTCAGTTCTCTCAGCCCACTTTCCAGAGAGTTGTACCTTATAGCAAAGAACAAAAGAGATGGGAGAGCAAAACAGTTGGGAAAAACTAACCAACATATCACGTGATCCATTAGAAGGAACTCTAGCTCTAGAGTCAGCTGACCTGGGTTAAAATCCTGCAGCTGTTGCCTGTGTGACCTTGGACAAATCACTTTACTGGGGATTGGAATACACAGAGCATGGGGTCCTTTCTAGAAACAAGTCATAGGATGTCCACTTGTATGCCAGGCCTCCTAGCTCACAGAAGCACATCTTTGGTGTCTTCCATGGGGGTGCCTCCATTTTAGGTGATCTGGACGCAGGTCAAACCCTCATATTCATTGGAGTCATTTTTAAGAGCTCAGCAACATTCTGTAACATCAAATACCATAAGCTGTTTAGCCATTCCCTAATGGATGGGTTTCTACTTTGTGTTTAATTCCTTGTTCCTACAAAAAGGACAGCTATAAATATTTTGGCACGTGTGGAACCCTTTTTTTTTTTTATCAATAACATCCTTAGGGTAAATGCCTCATAGTGGGATCCCAGGTCAAAAGGCATGGACATGTTAAGTCATTTGCTTAGCATAATTCCAAATTGCTTTCCGGAATGGTTAGATCAATTCACAGCTCAAATACGAGTACACTTATGTGTTTGTCTTTCCCTGGTCCTTCCAACATTTACCATTCTCATCTTTTGTCATCTTTGCCCATTTATTGGCAGTCGTTTTGAGTTTCATCTCTGTTATTATGCATTAGTGATTTGGCTATCTCATATGATTGTAAAGAGTTTGCATTACTTTTGAAAATTCTGATCACAGCTCTTAGGAAATGGTGCTTTGTGCCCTTTCAAGTTTGCGAAACATTTTACACATATTCTGATTTCAGTCTCAAAACAACCTTGTGAGATAGGTGCTATTATTTTACCTATTACGAAGCGAGGAAATTGAGTTTCAGAGAGCATAAGTGACAAGTTAAGACCAGAGAACACGGTCAGTAAGTTTTTTGATGCAAAATTTGAAAACAACTCTTGTTGTTTAGTTGATTTAATTGTGTCTGACTGTGACCTCACTTGGGATTTCCTTGGCAAAGACATTTTGCCATTTGCTTCTCCAGCTTGTTTTACAGATGAGGAAACTGAAGCAAACAGCGTTAAATGATTTGCCCAGGGTCACCCAGCTAGTAAGTGTCTGAGGGCAGATTTGAACTCAGGTCCGCCTGATTTGAAGGCCAGCACTCTATCATTGCATTACAAATCTGGCACTCACCCACTATGTGACCCTGTCTCTCTCTATTAAGAAAATTGAACTTGCTCCCACACTAGTACTATATCTGAATTTTCTTCCAGAAAAATTGTCTTTACTTGTACACACACACACACACACACACACACACACACACGCACACACACACACACTCTCACACACACATACCCACACAGAGAAAATTATGTGGAATAAAAGTTACCAGCTAAGGAGTCAAATGACCTGCATTCTAGCACTAATACTGAGATGAACTAGCCTTGTGAGCCTGAATGAGTCATTACTTCTCAGGGGGAAGAAGAAGAAGAAGAAGAAGAAGAAGAAGAGAAGAAGAAGAAGAAGAAGAAGAAGAAGAAGAAGAAGAAGAAGAAGAAGAAGAAAGAGGAGGAGAAGGAGGAGGAGGAGGAGGAGGAGAAACATAGAAGAAGAAATAATAATAATAAACAGGTCCTAAACTTGACTTTTTTATTCTCTCCAAATTAAATGGGTGATTATTCCAACCTATGCTTTTCTTTGACTGTGTGGTCTTAGATTTCAGCATCCGTCATTGGATGTAATCATTTCTGAATTAAGATCTCAAGGGACTACGAAGTTTGTCGTATATTTTAGAACTCACAGACCCAGAGTTCACCAAATTCTGACATTATTAACGTGTTCTGGGATGCCAAGGGGTGCTTGGCAGACTGCCCACTATTCCAACTCTAATCTAGGCCAGTACTTTCCAGGCTAGACATTGGCATGGTTCCAGAGGAATGGCCTGTTCTCTGTTTTGACTGTTGCTGCCTGTTTCATGGGAGTGAACCACTAGGGATATTTAAAGAGAGGTGCCAGGTCAAGTAGTGAGAGTGAGATTAAGAGTTAGAGATGAAAACTGATACATTGGAACCCCTGAAAAATTAGGAGACTCAGAACAAGTCTTCCAACATATTGGGTAAGCTTGTTTAGGAGAAACTATGGGAAAATATAGACAAGAGTTACACAAAATGAATTGCAATCTGAACTATGAGAGGGAGCATCCACCTTCGATGAGCTCACACATCCATTGAAGCATTTAATGAGCTCTAAAAAAATTGAGCTCAAAAAAAAAGCTCTTAAAAAACTCTTCTAATTAAGAAGGTGAGTTGGTGAAGTTGGCCTACTATATTTCTTTGTTTCATATTGTAATAGGCCAGGGTTCCCCAACTCCACCCCCTTTTCCTAAAAGCGAAGATATTGTCCTCAAGACCTGGTTGGCCCAGGGGTCTAAAGCCCAAGTTTTCCTTGTTTGGTAGATTCCCCTGTAGCCTTAGAGCAGGTTTTCATGGATTCCTGTTCACGTGAGGGGGTAAAAAGGCCCACCTACATGGAATCAAAGACCATTCAGATTTGGTAGATGACCGAAGTCCTAGGAGTCACCACACCCTGCCCTGCTGCTGACCAGATCAGCTTCCATTTGGAGTTGGGAGCTAGAAGGCACATCTCCCTGAACTAGATGCTGTAATCTTGTTATGTGTCCTTTATATTGTATTATTGTTCAGTCATTTCAATCATGTCTGACTCTTTTGTGACCTGTTTTGGGGTTTTCTTGGCAAAGATACTGGAGGGGTTTGCCATTTACTTCTCTGGCTCATTTTACAGATGAGGAAACTGAGGCAAACAGGGGTAAGTGACTTGCCCAGGGTCACAGAGCCAGTAAATGTCTGAGGGCAGATTTGAACCCAGGAAGATGAGTCTTCCTAACTTCAGGCCCAGTACTCTATCCACTGCTGCCTCCTTATAGAAATTATTATATATTGTAGATATATACATGTACATGATGTTATAGATATATCGTTTCTACATGATGGCTAAGTATACCTTTTGCTTTGCTTTTGTTGATTGTTCTATGAGTCATTTTATTTGGACCTTATTGGTATCGGACCTTAACCTACCAGGGGACCAGCCTGAATCAGGCTTAGCCCCCTACAAATATGTTCCTGGACCCAGCTATCAGTCCAGGGTTCTGTCAGACTGATCCAACCGTATTTATGTAGGAGAAGGTATAAAGACTGAGAAATCAGAAGAGCTGGGTTAACCTAGTTCTGCCACTTGCTTGTTATCTGACCTTAACCCAACCTCATCAGAATTCTGTTTCCTCATTTGTAAACTGAAAGAGTTGCTCTTTAAAATCCATCATAACTCTAATAAAAATCTGATCCTATGATGCTTAATGGATGGAAACATAACAAATTGTGATATATCATTATAATAGACTTCTAATTATTAAAAATATTATAGCATATTATTATATTGTCAGATTCTATTGTTATGTTATAAATGTTATAGTAATTATAATTATAATTTCTTCAACTCTAAGAAATGATGAATAGGAAGAACACAGAGAAGCCTGGGAAGACACAGAAGGTAAAGAACCAGAGAAACTATATGTACAATTACTACAGTGTAGATAGAAAGAACACCAACAACAAAAAACAGAAATGAAGTTTAAATTGAATTAATTAATTAACATAATTATTAATTAATTGATTAAATTGAATGATAATGACTAAAGTTGGCTTGATAAAAAGAAAAAAAAATGAATTTCCACCTTCTAGAAGTGGAGGACTGTGGGTATGGATCATTGCATATAATGTCAAACTTAGTTGATGGATTGGTTAATTTTGCTGAACTGCATTCCTCTGCTGCTTCTCCATTCTTTTTTATTCTGTCATCAGGATTCCTCTCTGGAAAGGAAAGCAATAAAGGACATATCTGGAAATTACATTGATTTTGAAATAAAAGGTATTAAAATTTTGTATTTTTTAAAAAATCTGATCTTAGGGTTCAAATTAACTCCCTTATGTTCTTGAGCATTTTTAAACCATTCTCAAGCATTCCTAGTGACTTAATACATTACTATCCTTGCTGTATCCAGTTATGAATTTTTGGAAATTATTTGACTCAAAAGTTCAATTCCTGTTTAATCCCTTTTGGGGGTATTATGGTATGGGAAAAGGAACAAAAATATTTCTTTTAGTGAAGTTGAGTCTCTGGGGCCTGAATAATCTAGTTCTGCAATTTTAGATAACACTTTTTCTCCCGCATTCTTTGCTTTCATTTCCCTAGAAATAGGAGTCTGGCTATATTTCTGTTTCCTGTCAAGAGTTAGCTTTGAAGACAATGAAGTTGTATGCTTTGGGTACTTTGGAAACTTTCCAGAGCAATTTTATCTGAATGTAAGAGGCAATTTTATTTGGAAGTTGTACTACATCAGCATTTGAAAGGACCATGAGGATTGTATTTACTTTTTTTTAATCAGAATTTCCAAAAAATAGTGTTCATTTAAAATAATTTTCTGTTGCCTTTCATATTTCAGCCTTGTGAGCCTTCAGCCTTCTTCACAGATGATAATATTTGCCAAACACAACATGTTTATGCCCATTTCTTTGCCTTTTTTCATGCTCTGTTCCTCTCCTTTCTACCATTGCCTTCTGTCTATCCCAATTCTACCCCGCCTTTGAAGTCTACTTCAAATACCACCCAGTAATGTGCTTGAGCTGACTCATATAGGCTCAAGGGATCTGACTGTTAAATTTTCAGTGAGAGCATTTACACCTGAAAAATTAGCAAATGTTATAAATCAGGACTTGATTTGTTATTTTGATTACTGTATTTCACCACATAATCGTTGCCACCACATAATGGTCACACCCTTTTTTTCAGTAGAAAAACTGGTTAATAATCTTTCATTTCATAATTGTCACATGGTATAATTTTGTTCATCACACCACTTAAAAGGTAAACAGAATAGCAATATTCACTAGCATCATATGGATACGCATTTATCTCTCCCGAATTGTGAGCAGTGAGCCTAGAATTCTCAGTACACCTGCATTGTCAGTATTCGATTTTGAAGTATATTCACGAGTATTCTGTGCATCCTAAATTTGCACCAGATAGTTTAGTAATAAATGGTTTTTCAGAAATATCAGCACAAAAAATTTTAAAAGCTTCATGTAATGGTCGCAGTCTACTTTTCCACAAAAAGGCATAAAACCTGCTACAGTTATGCAGTGAAATACAGTATCTAGACTTCAAGAAGTGATGGGAAAAATGTTAATGAATGCTAATTAAACTTAGAAGTGTGACTTGCATTTTTTTTTATAGGGAGAAGGTTGTTCAACACTAGCATACCACTGGTGTCACCTCTTCTGGTAGGAATACAGGAGTATTCCCAATTGGAAAATGATGGCACACACCATCGAGAAGATGGAGGTGATATACCAAAGGCAAAATCAAGCAGTATCTCCTGAAGAGAGAAGAGAAAGGAAGAATGGAAAGTAATTAGAAGTTTTCATTCCTCTAGGAGAATTTCCCACAAACAACCACTGAATAAACCTAATATTTATATTAGAGCTTTGCTTTGAATCTACTAATTGTTATCAGTCACTTGCACAGGTTGTTTATTTTGTTTCAGTTTGTTTTTTGTTCATTCTTGTGAGTTCATTGGTGTAGGAAACTCCTTCTTGTTGGTCCTTCGTTCTTCAAGAGGACCATGACATCAGGAAGGTGATGCCATGACTTGCAAGTGAATTGGATTTAAATGAGACAAGGCTGTGCAAGGTCACCAGCCTCACTTTCTCCTCAGAAGCCATCTGGGTCCAGTGGCAAGATACAGATCAGGATGACTGGAGATAGCTCCCCGGGAACTCCTAGTAAGATGAGAAAAGAGCGACACTTAAAGGGAACTACACAAGGACTCCACAAAGTGAGAAAAGGATTTCCAGTGCCAGGGCTTGTCAGTGTGCCTCACTGTCTTTGTCCTCGAAATTCTAGTCTACTCTCACCAGGGACCTCGTGTGTGCAGTTGGAGAGTGTGCCTCTGGTATAAGGAAAATGTTGCATTCTAACAATACTACCTTAGTCTTTGCTAGAAGCTAGTTGAGGCTACTGCTAATAATCAGCATTGGTGGGGGCTTATGAGTAACATTATTAAAAACCCAGTCCCTTGGGGTTGTCCCTAGAACCTTTGGAGTAGTAGTCAATTGATCTTCTGGAGACATCAATCTGTGAGTTGAGGGAGTGGCCACAGAGTGGCCAATAACTGTCCACTCTTCTCCAAACCTCATTAACCTACATAGCTCTGGAAAAAGCTGGTCTACCCCAGAGTGCCAAATCAACAAAAATTAATCATTCCTCAAGCAGGTAATAAAGGAAGCTTGTAGTTAGGTGCTGTGTGAAAAGCTAGAGGAACAAAAAAGGAAAGGAAAAGGAAAGAAACAAAAAGAATAGGAAAGATAGAGTGATACAAAAAATGAAGGAAAAAGAGAGGGAAGAGAAAGAAAGAAAGAAAGAAAAGAAAGAAAGAAAGAAAGAAAAAAGAAAGAAAGAAAGAAAGAAAGAAAGAAAGAAAGAAGAAAGAAAGAAAGAGAAAGAAAGAAAGAAAGAAGAAAGAAAGAAAGAGAAAGAAAGAAAAGAAAGAAAGAAAGAAAGAAGAAGAAAGAAAGAAAAAAGAAAGAAAGAAAGAGAAGAAAGAAAGAAAGGAAAAGGAAGGAAGGAAGGAAGGAAGGAAGGAAGAAGGAAGGAAGGAAGGAAGGAAGAAAAAGAAGGAAGGAAGGAAGGAGGGAAGGAAGGAAGAAAAGGGGGAAAAAAGTCCCTGCCCTCCAGGAGCTTAAATTCTAATGAGAAAGTTAACTTGTACATAAATATACAAACTGACTAGATGGAAGATAACTTTAAAGGGGAAGGCACTAGCAGCTGGGGGAATCAGAAAAAGCCTTCTGGAAGAGATGGTGCTGAAGCTGAATTTTGAGAGATGCTGGAAATTCTTCAGGAAGAGTGGAAGGTGAGGAGGAAGAATGTTCCAAGTATGGAAGCTGTCCCACACAAAGGCACAGAATCAGGAATGGAACATCATGCATGAAAAACAGAAAGCAAACCAGTATGGCTAAACTATATAGTGAGTGGAAGGGAGGGATATGTGAACAGACTGAGAAGTTAGGAAGGGTCCAGCTGGTAAAGAGCCACCTGGGCAGAATTTGTGAATTAAATTACTTTGCATTGTGCTCAGTTCACGGTCAGTCTAAGTTCCAACCACTCTGCCTGGGTTCACTCTTAGTTCAAATGATGATTAAGCTCTCCACTTCTCTCTTCAAGCCTCCCAGAGCACCCCCTCCCCCTCCTCCTGTGGGTTAAATTATTATCTATACAGTCGATCCCCAGCTGTGCTGTCTCTTCTAAGCTCTCTAGTCCCACATGAACATCTATTATTGGGCATTTTAAACTGGATGTCCTGTAGGAATCTCAAACAGAATACATCATCTTTTACCTCAAACCCTCTCTTCTGAACTTTCTTTTTTTAACTGTCCAGAGCACCAACATCCTTCCAGTGAGCCAGGTTAATAAACTTCGTGTCATTGTTGACCCCTCACTCTCACTCACTACATAAATCCAATCACTTACCAGATCTTCTTTGCTGTCTCCACAACAATATTGGAAACCTTCCCTTCTCTCCTCTCACAAAACTATCACCCTACTTTAGGTTCTCATTACCTCTTGCCTAGTCCCTGCCCAAGTCTCTCCTCACTACCATCCATCCTCCAAATTGCTGCCAAAATAATTTCCTTCAAATGCAGGTCTAAACATTTCAACCCCATACGATATAAATTCCAGTGGCAACTTGGACCTTTCCTGTCTTTCCAGTCCTCTTACATATTACTCTCTTCCACGTGCTCTACAATCTAGCCATACTGTCCTGATTCCTGTACCTCATACATAATGTCCCATATCCACCTCAGTACCTTTGTTCTGGATAGCTCCAGTGTCTGGATGCTCTGCCTCTCTGCATCTCTCAATGCTCAGCTCCAGCAGCATCTCTCCCATGAGGCTTTTTCTGCCCATCCCCCCAGCTGTTAGTGACTCATCTCTATGATTACTTTCCATCTACTCTGTATGTATGTTATAAGATATCTATTTATGAACAAGTTGCCTTCCGTGTCAGGGACTGTTTTTCTTTCTTTTTTCTTCTTTTTAAAAATTCCTCTGGCTCTTTACACAGTGCCCCTATTAAATGCTTGGGGATTGATTGATTGATTGCTGCTGACTTGATACCCTAGGGAAAAGGGGACACGAGATCAGCTTTAGCTAGAGCTCTGTAGGTTAATGGGATTGAAAGGACAGTGGACTGTGACTGAATGTATATAATGTCCTCAGATGCTTACTAGCTTTGTGACCCTGCGAAAGTCATTTAACCTCTGTTTACCTCGGTTTCCGCAACTGTAAAATAGAGATAATAACAGTATTTTCTTCGAAAGGTTTTTGTGAGGATCAAGTGACATAATATTTGTAAAAGTTTTTAGCACAGTACCTGACACAGTAGGTGCCATATAAATGCTTATTCCTCCACTCACCAGCCAGCCAACTACATTCCATTTCTAGGGGCCTTGGTTTGGTATGTACAGCAAATCCGTGTTCTATCCTTTTGTGCTGAGCCATGTCAGTTCAAGAACACACTCCAATCAATCCACGCTTTGCTATTGTCTGACTCTTTGTGACCCCCCTGGGGTGTTCTTGGAGCGGTTTACTATTTGCTTCTCCAGCTCCTTTTACAGATGAGGAAACTGAGGCAAACAGGGTTAAGTGACTTACCCAGGGTTATACAGCTAGTAAGTATCTGACGCCAGATTTGAACTCATAAAGATGAGTCTTCCTGACTCCAGGCCCAGGACTCTGCTGCGGCACCTACCTTCCCTGGATTCCTCTAAGTTACTCCAAAAATCTGGAAGACTATGCAGTGAGGAGGGTGAGGAACATGGTGACAAGGAAATAGCACAAAGCCTTTTGTAAGGGGAAAATAGCACATAAATATGAATTGTTATTATCCATCCTTATCATATTACAATAAGGGAGACGTAGAGTAAGTATTCATGCATGTCTATATGAGCATTCAGATTCAGAGATTGGTGAAATGTGAGTGGCTAGATGGGCCTTGTTCTTATTTTCTAAACCAAACAGAACTAAAAACTGACCTACATACCAAGTATTTATCTTCCCTATTGGCATGCATTAAAAATAAAAATAAGATCATTGCCTGAGAGCATCTGGGTACAAAAATGAAGAAGACAGTACAAATTCAGTCTATCCCCAGATTTCCTGTAGACAGTCAAGCAGAGCTCCCTAGGAGCTTCCTAGGCAAAAACATCATGTTCTCCATGACAACCTGTCTTATTAAGAGAAATAATACTGATGGCTTTCCTTTAAAAGAGGAAAGGATATTTAAAATAGCTCATGCCCCTACTAAAGAAGTCTTATCTGATAAACTGTCATTCCAGGCATGGGGGATAACCAGTGAAAATGCCCAGAGCTGAGAGAAGGAATGTCTTGTTCATGGAAAAGCGAGGAGACCAGCGTTACTGGATCAAGGAATACATGATGGGGAGTAAGGTGTCAGAAGGCTGGAAACAGGGAGATGGTGTTAGAGAGTCATTGGAATTTATTGAGTGTGAGAGTGATATGGTTGGAGATGCTTCAGGAAATTCACTTTGGAAACAGAATGGAGGATGAACTAGACTCACGTCAGCTAGATTAACCAGCAGGGTGTTACGGTAGTCCGGGCATGAAGTGATGAGGATCTACACCAAAGTGTTGGAAGTATCAGGAGAGATATGGACATATTTAAGAGATGTTGCAAAGGTGAAATCAACAGGCATTGGGAACAGATTGCATATGGGATGTGAAACATAATAAGGAGTCCAGGATGATACCTCAGTTGTGAGTGTAGTGGTGCCTTCGACAGTAAGAGAGAAGTTTGGAAGGGGAAAGGGTTTAGAAGAAAAGATAATGAGTTCATTGTTGGATATGTTTCATTTCACATATACTCTAGACATTCAATTTAATATGCCTGAGAGGCAGTTGGAGCTGTGAGATTAGGGATCAACAGAAAGGTTAAGTCTGGCTAAATAGATTTGAGCATCATCAGTAGAGAAACGATAATTAAGAGCTGATTAGATTATCAGGTGGAGTAGTATAGAGGAGTATATGGGGTGTTCAGGAGGATTATCCATTCTAATGTGAGGGTTTGCCATTTTCAGGTCTGCTAAGCCACCTTTGGTGTCCAACCAGTCACTCGACTCTCACTTGTGTCTCCAAGAAGCTGTAGCATGTCCAACAGTCACATTCCGATAAAACCATCTAAGCAAGCAGGCTAAACTGGATTAGGGGTAATTGACAATTTCAATGAGTTAGGGGAATATCTACCCCAAACGTGCGAAGACGTCCCCCAGCAGAATGAATGGGTCAGAACAATTTGTTCTAACAACCATGAAGGCAGCTGAAGCATTTTGCTGTAGAATGCTTAGAGCTCGTTCAGGCATTGAAGACAACAAGGTTATGTACCACATTCTGGACCTGTCGTCTTGACTTTGTCCTGCCACTGAACTTCGATGACTCTGGAAGAGAGTGAAGCTGATGATTGTGCACAACTCCGCCTCACTTAAATCCAAGTCAAGACATCTTCCCATGATATCATTGATCCTCTTTAAAAATAAAGAAGAAACAACAATGTCTTACTACCTAACCATGTTCTTTATCCTCATAATAACTTCAGCCTTTCCATCACTCAGTTTTTAACAAGTCCATCATCCCTACGTTGGCCACATGTTCCTCTCTACCTTATCTTGACCATTGGCAACACAGTTCAATTCTGGTTTAGAATTAGGATCCTCTGTCCCTTTTTTCCATTGTCAATGACACTTTGCCATAACCCCAACTACGTATTATCCCTCCTTTGCTCTTATTCACATGATGTTAAAAGGAGTTGGCAAAAATCACAAAATTGGTCCACTAAAAAATTTGTTATCTAATCTCAACTAAGCCATTACTGCAGCAAGCCGATTATACTGTTATTCCCCAATCGATTTTATATCCCACTCTCTATGAGTATTTTAAACACTCTTATCTCTCTTCCATGACACCCCTTAGCCTCACCCTTTCAGTTGAGTATCTGGCTTCATACATATATACAAAAGAAAAAAATGAGGTTATTATATAAATGTTAAATATTATATCTAGTTATATCTAGTTATGTATTTATTATTTATCATATTGTGTTATGTATGTATAAATGAGCTTCTTCTTTTTTCTTTCTCCCCATTTCACATATTCAGATATTCTCCCTCATTACCTCCTTCTCCATTCCAGTAGACTAATCCCTCTGCAAGCACCTTTGATCTCATCATCTTCTGTCTTCTCCCAAACATTGCCCTATTATCATTACCACTTTCTCTAATCTTCAATCTTTCCTTACATGCTGGCTCCTTTTTCTCCTGCCTACAAAAATGCCTAAGTCTCCCCCCATACTTAAAAAACCTCCTTTTGATTAGAGCATCCACACTAGCTATTGTTCCATATTTCTCCTCCCCTTCTTGGCTCCCCTTCTTGAGAAAGCCAGCTGCACTTAATATCTCTGCCTCTTCTCATCTCACTTTTTTGTCTTAACCCTTGGTTTCTGAGCTCATCATTCATCTGAAACTTCCTCATCCAAATTCACCAATATTCTTTTAATTGACAAATCTAATAACCATTTCTCATTTTTTTCTTTCTACAACATTAGACACTGATGATCCACCTTCTCCTGGATAACATCTCTTCTCAGGTTCTTATGACACTGTTCTCTTCTGGTTCTCCTCCTTCCTAACTAACTGCTCTTCCTCAGAATATTTTGCTGGATCTTCATCCATGTCATGCTCCCTAATAGTGAGTATCTCAAAATTTAAGCATCAGTTCTGCTCCTCTTTCTCCAGGAAGGATTTCTCTCTGAAATAATTAGGGTAGGGCCTGACTAAGGCAAGGAGTCCTTGATACATCCACTTAAAGTAGCCAAATGAATAAGTAGATCACACCCTGCAGAGAGGGAAGAAGATTCTGATTACTTCACTTAATGGAAGCATTTCTTTTATTGACCTTTTATAGGTGTAAAGAATCTTTGAAGAGAATAGTCAGATGAATTAAATGGTTTTAGGAAAACTATTTTTAAAGAGTATGCTGAAAATTGATGTTGTTTTTGTATTTGATGAAGCAGACTATTGACCGAAATGTTGCCCAGACTTTGGACCCCTGACTGAAATATTCAAGACTCCTATAAATCAGGACTTCAAAACTTCTTGCATTAGAGAAATATCCAAAGGCATGAGGGGACTCTGTCAATCTTAACATTTCTTTCTCTAATCAGAAAATCACTTAGGTTAGAATAATTAAAATTAATAAAAATTCTTTCTGACATGCTTATGCCTACAACAGAGAATACATTAAAAATTTTTCCCACAAAGCCTGTTTTCTGTTGTAAGCTGCAGAATTGAGCATCCTATAGGTATCTACAACTTAACACATAATGAAAAAGAATTCGTTATCTCTCCCCTAAAGCCTTACCCTCTTCCCAATTTTCCTATTGCTGTCAAGAACATCAACATCTTCTCAATCATCCTAACTCCCACTCTTATCATATCTCATCCTTTAAGTCCCAACAAAATATCTTCAGCAGGAAGCCTTCTCTAACCTCTCAATTCCAGTGCTTTCCCTTGTTTAATTATTTCCTGTTTATCCTGTATATGGTTTGCTGTGTGTGTGTCTGTTTGCATGTTGTTTCCCTCATTAGACTGAAAGTTCCTTGAGAGCAGAAACTGTCTTTTGCCTTTTTTGCATGTGTCCCCAGTGCTAATCAGAGTGCCTGGTACATAGCAGGCACTTAGTAAATGTTTATTGAATTAAATCACCCTACATAGTCAATACGTTGTTAAATCTTGTTGTTTCTACCTTCACAATGTTTTTCCTATGTGTACCCTTCTCTCCACTTACATAGCCACCACCATAGTCATCGCCTCTCACCTGGACAAAGGCAATAAGCTCCTAATGAGCCCTGCCCCATGTTTCTTCCTACTCCAATCCATCCTCCATTCAGCTGCCAAAGTGATTTTACTAAAGCTTGGTTCTGACTCTGTCAATCTCTTTCTCAGTAAATTCCATTGGGTGCTTATAACCTGCAGTATCAAACATAAAACCCTTGGTTTGTCTTATAATGCTCATCATAACCTAAACCTTTCTCACCTTTCAAATTTTCTTATGCTTTACTCCTTTACCGTTTCTCACAAACAACATTGCATCCTTTCTCTTTTCCTTTGCTCAAACTTTCCCCCTCATCTGGAATGCACTTCCTCATGTCTCCATCTTACCTTTTATTGGCTTCCTTCAAGGCTCAGCTCAAATCTAATTTTCTGCAGAAGCCTTTTCCCATTTGCCCTCTCTCCACCTTCTCTACTGCCCTCCCTTCTGAACCTACCTTCCATCTGCTCTGTATATATCTTAGATATATGTTGTTATTTTCCTATTTATCACCTCTTTTAGAATTTCAGATGCTTAAGGGCAGGTATGTCTTTATGTCTCCAACACTTAACAAGATGTCTTTAAACAAGCAAATGCTTGTTTAATAAAATGCTTGTGAAATGACACTGACGCTGTCTCTATAACTTAGGCAAATCACCTAATCTATCAGTACTCTAGGCAACTTTCTAGGATTATAAGTTATTGTTATTCTTTTTGTTGTTATTGTACAGAGGCTGACCAACCTTTTCAGAGGATGTTCCTTTATCCAGGAACTCCCTATTTTAATGAAATCACAGGTCTAGTCCCTAGTCCTATCCTCTATTGATATTTTTTTTTATATTGCCTTCATTTCTGTGGGTATCCCTAACCCTTCCTCTATTCCAGGGAGTCATCCCTTGTATCAAAAGGAAATAAATAAATAAAAGTGCAAAGAAAAAAAAACATTTCAGCAAAACTAACCACAAATCAACAGAATCTGACTGTAAATACAATGTTATCCTTGCATAGCCCCATCTTCTGCCAAAAAAAAAAAAAGGAGGGGAGTGCATTTTTCTCATGTCTTCTTTGGCCATAAACTTAGTCATTATAATTACACGATGTTTAGTTTCACTTTTTTTGTATCACAAATATTTTGAAGGGTAAAACAGAGAGAGAAATAAGCAAAGTGAATTTTAAAAGGAGCTAGATAATTCTGAAACACAACCACACCAATTAAATTCAGTAAGACTATTTAACATGCCATTGGTAAATTCAACAAGGACGACAAAAAGCCAGATGTCTTCACACATGTCATAATTGAACATGATGGCTACTGTTTGCTCCATTGCAATTATTGCTCTCTACAGAACAACACTCTTCCCAGAAAACTAGTCGTTAAGAAAAAAACCCTTTCCCCAATCCCTTGACTTCTGCTATGAAGCCAAAGAAATGTTAATGTCAAAAGATGAAATTATCTTAAAAATAAAGATACACCTAACTGAAAATATTTCAATTTTGCTAGGAAGGAGTGAAGATGGTAGCCAAACATCCATATGTATTCCACGTAATCTATTATTAAAAATACTAATGAACTTTGAAACACTATATTATTTCTAAGATATTCTCTTACTCCCCCACCATTTAACAAGACCATGAGATTTTCTCTCATATTTAAAAGTATCCAGGTTCAGTACTTGAAGTTCCAAGAATTTAACTTACTTCCCTTCTTTGTTTTTTTTTTTCCTGGGTGTTTACCATGCCTAATAGAGCTAGGCTTCAATAACGCATTTTTGCCAGTTGGTGACACCATCTGTTGTACCATACTCTGTCTTCATAGTGTACTGATACCCTTTTTTATTTTCACTTTTTTGTTGTTTTGGGTTTTTGGTTTTCATTCCAAACTGTGATTTCAGCAAAGTGGATAATTCCATGTGTGGAAACTCCTTCCACCAATGCAAATTAGTAGTTGAACTTTAGCTTATAGGCTAAGAGGTACCAAGAGTTGAAATGACTTGTCATCTTCAAGCAGCTAGAATATCAGATGTAGGACTCAAACCCGGCTCTTCCTCATTCCCGCTATCTCCTATACCACACTCCTTTTGACTCACATCTGCTCCTGTTTTACCCATGTTAGGTATAGGGACTGGATCTGTCGCTTCATTGGTGTAAGGACCTCCAGAACGAGGAAACTTCTTCCACCAATGCAGGGCAGTGACTTCTCATTTTGGAGAGTTGCCTAGTACAGTTGGTTGGCTGATGTCCTTCGTTCTACAAGAGGCCCAAAATGATGTCATTATGTGAGAGTCAAGTTGCAGCGTGTACAACTATGGATGATCAGACCAATATTTTAGTAGACTGAGAGGGGGAAGGAAAGGAAAGAAACAGGTATTTATCAAGCACTTACTATAAACCATGCACTATGCTAAATATTTTACAAATATTACAAAAATACATCCTGGGATGTGGGAGTATTAAGAGGTTCAATGACTCACCTATAGTCACACAGCTACTATATGTCAGAGACAGGACATATATCCAGGTCTTCCTGGTTCCAAGTCTAACTCTTTGTGTCACCTCTAACCATGCTACACCTCTGGGTGTAAAAGACAAAATTCAAAGTGTCTATGCCCCTAAGGAATTTATATTCTATAATGGGAAGCATGTATACCTGGGGTGGCAAGGGTTCTGGATTCTCTGGATACTAACCCCTATTATAAGTTTGACATCTTGGCAGATTCACTTATTTCATGTGAAAGAAACCTTTACTGTTTATCTTCTGCAACTGTTCATCCTCCAGGTCAGTTGCTTCTACAATCAAGTCCAGAACTGCATCACTGAGATCCAGATTCAGCTTCTCACCTGGCCTGCTGCTGGTATCCCTCATCTCACTACCAGGGTGGTGAAGAGGATACAAGCAAGAATATACAGTAAGGGGCAGCCATGTGGCACAGTGATAGAGCCCCGGCCCTGGATTCAGGAAGACCTGAGTTCAAAGCTGGCCTCAGACACATAACATTTACTAGCTGTGTGACCCTGGGCAAGTCACTTAAACCCACTTTCTAGCCAAAAACACACACACACACACACACGCAAAGAATATGCATTATTGTGAGCTCTTTAAGGGAAAAAAAGTATTTTGTGTAAAAACAAAATAACACTGGTATTTGTTGTTTGGTATTTCAGTCATGTCCACCCCTTCGTGACCGCATTTTGAGTGTTCTTGGCAAAGATACCAGAGTGGTTTGCCATTTCAGACTTACAAATGAAAATTAAAGCCATATCTTACCTAGCCTTGACATCCTCTGGCTGCCTATTCTGGAAGTGAAACTGGGAAGCTCTTACCTGATGGACAGAGAGGGTTGTAAGTAGTGGCAAGAACACTGAACTGACTCTATTTCAAAGCCTACCATTTGTTTGCTACGTCACCTTATCACTTCCCTCTACTGGGCCTTAGTTTTCTCACCTATAAAATGAGGAAACTGTCTTTACTCATTTTGATTTGAGTTAGATCACCTGGGAATCAGATCTCAGTTTTGCCATGAGTGACCATACTGGGTAACTACAAGCTCTCTGGGTCTCACTTTCCTCATCTGTAAAATGAAGACTAGATGAACTCTGAGTTCTCTTTCCACTCTAAACCTATGACCTAGTGGCCCAATGATCCAGTGACCTGGGATAAGCCACTTAAATTCTCTTAGTCTAAGTTTCCTCTTCTGGAAAATGAGTTGGATTAACTAGGTGATACAATGGATAGAGCATCGGGTTTGAAATCAGAAACTCTCATCAAGTCAGGCCTCAGACACTTAACAACTATGTCACCCTGGGCAAGTCACTTAACCCAGTTTGCCTCAGTTTCCTCATCTGTAAAATGGCAAATCCTTCCATTATCTTTTCCAAGAAAACACGAAATGGGGTTGTGAAGAGTCAAACATGATTGACTGAATGGAATGAACAACAACAAAATTTTCTACCTCTCAAACCTAAGTTCCGACAATGCTACGACTTCAGGTCTCCAAATCTCAGTTTCCTCTTGGTAATTCTGAGGCTACAATGTTGAATTATAGTGCTAACATCCTGAATGAAATGAATCTATTTGTAATACACTCTGGAACTTCTTACATGTATCTCCGGTTTGGCTGTTAGACTTTTTCCGGAGAAGAGAAGGGGAGACTTACTTTTGTTTTTTAAAGTGCTTTTATAATGTGTCTGAGTTTGTCTTTTAACAAACCAGATGTAATGGAGGAGGATGTAATAATAAAGAAAGAGAAAAATAAATCAAAATGAGTGGAGGAATGTGTGTAACCAGGTAAGGTTCCTTGTCATTTAGGTTTGGGAGGAGGGAAAAACTAAATGTTTTCAGTAATTACAAAACCTTGACTTTATGTGCTATCGAGATGGAGGCCCTCTTAGTCTGGACAATGCCATATCCCTTCTTGGTACTGAAAGCATCAGAACCGAAGCCATTGTCAGGCTTCACTGTGATTAGGGAACATTCAATTTCATTGAAATTACGGCCATCAGAAACAGTTGCTATATTATTATAGGAAAGTTGTTAGGAATAGGCCCTCAACAAAATTTACATAATGACAAGGCTGACATTTGCAAAGATATAATCCTAAAGATTGACTCAGAAACAATCAAGCATTTCCACAATGCCAGACTTTGAATTACTTTGCCTACTCTCATTTTAGAGAAGTAGAACTGATTACTCTGTGGTTTGCCATCTATGGATAACAGAGCAACAGTCTCTGTTTCAAAAATCCTTTGGCAATTTGTGTTTTTTCTTCTCAATCAGAGGCTGATCAAACTACATCAGATGAAAGAACAGTAGGTCCCTGATCAACTCAGGTCTAGTTCTTTAGTGAAGGATGCCCAACACTCTCCCAAGGGGTATTAGCGATATTATTATCTTCGCAGATTTAGAACTCAAGAAACATTGGAGTCATTTAGTTATGGATTCATAGAAACATGGATTTAGAGAAGCAATCTCATAACCTGTCTACTCCAAATCCCTCATTTTACAAGTGAGGAAACTGAAGAATATACAAATTAAGTGATTTACCCAATGTCATAGAAGTCCAAGCCTTTAATTTTGTCAGTTATGAAACTGAGTCTCAGAGAAGGGTAGGTAACTTGCCCCAGGTCACTTGACAGAGTCAGGATTTGAACCTAGGTCCTCTGACTGTGGATCTGGTGCTCTTTCCATAGTGCAAGTCTGCCTGCTACAGGGGCCAAGCTGGAATGTAACAGACTACTTTAATTAAGCATGGTAGTGTTGCTTATAATAACCCTTTGAAGTTCAATATTTTTGCTGAGAGTACACTGGAGAAGAATGTGTCTGTCTGAGCAAAAAGTCAAAATCTCAGAACTCTGAGTACTGGGTAGCTAATATATAGAGACAGTAAGGTAAAAGAGATAGTAAGGCAGCACCATATGTCCATTGCAAAATCTAGGCAGACATTTGGGAATAGAAAGGGTTTTCTCTTTTAAAAGAGAGAAGAGGGAAAATGTTAATCCTCTCTGGTGGGGGAAAAGCATCCAAAAAAAGGGATGTTGTTGCTTGTTGTGTGCTGTTGCTGGTGGGGGTGCTGGTGCTGGTGTGTGTGCTGGTGGTGGTGGTGGTGGTGGTAGCAGTGATGCTCCTTTGTTCTCAAAGAGGACCAATGACATCATGAGGGCCACATCTTGACTTGCTGGTGAATTGGATGAGTGGAGCAGAGTTGCACAAAGTTGTCAGCCTTACCTGAAAAACAGCGACAACACACTGCCATTGCTATAGCTAGGCAGCACAATGGATAGAGGCTGAACCTAAAGTCAGAAAGACCTGAGTTAAAATCTGGCCTCAGGTACTAGCTGTGTATCCCGGTCAAGTCACTTAACTTAAGTTGTCTGCCTCCATTTGCCTACCTCCCAGGACTGATGTGAGGATTGAATGAGAATATTTATAAAGTGCTTAGCACAGTGCCAGGCACACAGTACTTAATAAGTGCTTGTTTCCTTCCTTTTGCCTTTTTACCTTCCTTTTTTCTTCCCTTCCTTCCTTTCTTCTTACCTTCTTTTCTTCTTCCCTTCCTCTACCCCTTCTTACCTTCCTTCCTTAACTTCTTGTCTTAACTTCCTTACTTTTGTCTTCTTTTCTTCCTGCCTTCTTTTGTTCTTATTTTCCTTCCTTCCTTCTTACCTTCTTTCCTTCCTTTTTACTTTCCTGCTTTCTTTCAGGGTACTGCTGAGTGGAAGGAGAAAAGATGCACAAATTGCTTCAGCAGCCATCTGTGGAATCAGGGAATTATAGGAATAAATCTCTAAGGTGATGTGCCTAAAACTGTATTGTGAAGAGCTTTTGAGGGCTTTTGATGTTAATCTAGCTCAAAGCCCAGAGCTGGGTAGACATCCCAATAAAGTATTTAGAGACTAAATTAACAGACAGAGGACAAATGGCAAAAGGACATTCTAGTAAAGTGTAAACTCCCTGAGGGAAAGGACTATGTCACTTTTCATCTTTGCATCTCTGGTACTTATTACAGTGTCTTGAACATACTAGATGTCTAACAAAACTTTGCTGAATGAATGAATGATTAACCAAGATCAGTGTATATTATTAGATTGTGATAAATTTATGGGAAAGGAAAAATGAGAAAAGCATCAAGTTATACACTGGCATTGTTTTCCTTGAGAAGCTACTTCCATGTTAAAAGTTTATGTTCATTTGTTTTTTAATAAAGATTTCTATTTTGGTAGGAGGTCATAATTAAGACAATGCTACTCATCTGGTTTCAGCGTATTATAATCACAGGTAAAGTGACAGGGCAGCTAGGTAGTGCAGCTAATAGAGTGAGGAAGATTTGTAAGTTCAACTCTGGCCTTAGACCCTTACTAGCTGGGTGACCTTGGGCAAGTCACTGACCCTGTTTGTCTCAGTATCCTCATCTGTAAAATGATCTAGAGAGTAAATGGCAAATCACTCCAGTATCTTTGTTGAGAAAACTCCAAATAGGGTCTTGGAGAGTCAGATATGACTGAAAAACAACAGCAAGATGATGACAGTAATATCACAGATATGTATGACAAAAAAACATGCTCGGACAAGTTTTTTTTCCCCTCTACCTCTGTTAGTTTCCCAAGTGCTTCTCATTAGCAATTTCTAATCCAGAATCATGGAAATATTTTGCATGTCATCAAGTCTTGTCACCTTGGAATAATGTCAATGATGTGAGTCTCATTTTTACTTTTATCACTAGTCATATCTATAAATTTGTACTAAGAAACCTAATGCATCTATGAATAAATGCTCTACTCATCTGTATTGTGTCATAGATTCATGGGAACTAGAGTTGTAAAGAACCTAAGACATCATTTAGGACAACCCCAACATTTTAAGGATAAAGAAACTGAGATTCAAAGAGAAGTGTTTTGCCCCAGGTCACATGAATAGGAAGTGGCAAAGCTGGAATCCAAACCCGGACAGACCCTTTGGTTCCACACCCAGGGTTCTTTTGTGGATTCTACTATACCCAGCTTTCCCAAGAACCTCAGACAGTATTTTAAAATTCATAGGTTAAAAGTAAAATGAAAGGCCGTAGCAAGTGCTCAATAAATCCATCTTGAGCAATTTTTTAGAGGAACCAATGTTTCTGTGTCTCATTTGTCTCTGCATACAACAGCTATTTTTAATTGCGTTTATCAAGCTGCTATTTATATACCAATTTACAGTTTACAAAACACTTTACAAACATGTAAACATTCCTTTGATTTTATAGAAAGATTTGAATTTTGTCAATAACAGCTCATGTTTATACAGAACTTAATGTTGAACAAAGCCCTTCCATCAATGTTACAAGGTACAAAGTACAAATATGACTTACCATTTTACAGAAGAGGTAATTGAGATCCAGAAAGTAAAGTGTCCTACAAATTGTCACAAGCCAGTAAATGTCTTCTGACTCCAAGTTCATTGTTTTTTACACTCTTTTGATTAAGGCCTGTTTTCTTATCTCTCCCAAAACATTAGGAAAACTATCTATAAATCTATTTAGGGCTGCATGATTGAAACATGAGAAGATAACTTTTTTTTACAGTTGCCCATATCTTGATGATCATATCACTGTGAGATATAGAAAATATAAGATTACTATTATGTCTATTTTCTATTGATTTTTTAAAGAGCATTTGATTCAGCAGAACAAAATTCAGCCTTGGAGGCTCTTGAGACCAGGTATTTCCCTTCTAAATATTAAAATTACAAGAGATTCTACCATGAGAGCAGTTATAGTGATAACATTGCTCAGCAGTGTGCTAAGCATTGACATTGATCAATGTGTAATGTGGGAAAACATATGCTCACTTAAGATATTCATAGAAAATGTCTTGGGAAGATGTCTTATGCAAAGTCCAAACAAAAGAGAGATTCCCCACTGATGGGAAGGTTCTTCAAATGCTGCTATTTGCACATGACACTGTATTAACTATACTGAGGCCCAGGACCCTTAAGGGTTTCCTTGTTAAATCCATATGATTGTCAAAGAGATTGATATCTAGGTAGTGATACAAGAACAACAAAAGGATTGAAAAGTGAATTTTGCCCATACCATGATATACAGCTGGATGGGCAGTCCATTGCATTAGTCCATCAAGATGCTTATGCTAAACAGATATCGCCAATGAAAAATTGTCTTTTAACCATCAGCACCATGCCCCACCCCCAGAAGTGAACAGGAGGAGAAGGAGGCCGTGTCACATTTAAGAAACTGCATCATGATTCAGGGTTCCCACGTTGCTTGTTGCCACAAGTATCCACTTTTTAAAACAGAGGCATGCTCTTACTGATACTGTATGGTTATGAAACTGGAACATCATATGCTTGGATTACAAGCAATCCAAAGAACAATGGAAAGATGTATAATAGGTATAAGTAGGCTATACCATTTTATCATTGAGGATGTACTTGAGAAGGGGCATAAAAGCCATTATGTAAGCCATGTCTGACCAAGAAAGGAGGCTGATTATGTAATATGAACGGGAGGCAATAGGGAAACAATTCAAGTGATACATTGGTTCACCTTAGAAAGAATCAGAGAGCAGCAGCTACGTGGTGCAGAGGATAGAGCACCGGCCCTGAAGTCAGGAGGACCTGAGTTCAAATCCGGCTTCAGACCAAACACTTGACGCTAGCTGTGTGACCCTGGGCAAGTCACTTAACCCCAATTGCCCTAAAAAAGAATAAAACAAAACAACAAAAAAGAAAGAATCAGAGAAGGTTTCCGTCTTTGGTGGATCCTCTGGAGAGGTCTTATGGAAAGATGTAGATCATAGAATCAAAGATTTAGAATTAGAAGGGGTCTTAGAGATCATTTAGTTTCACCCTCTCATTTTACAAATAAGGAAAAGAGGGTCCAAGAATGGTTAGATGACTTGTCTAAGATTATATGGCCAGTAACTGTGTAAGGTAGAATTCAAAATGAGCTCTTCTGACTCGAAGAATTATATATGATGAGAAGATGTGAAGGAGTCATATCATCTGACCCTGTGGAAGAAATAACCGTGCTGGAAGAATCATGGATCCATCAAAATAGCAAGAACTGATGTATTGTTTAAAATACCCCACTTTGAAAATACTGGTTTGAAAAACAATTTAATACAATTATTATGCCTTTTTGTAGTATATTTAGAACAGCTGTAGGTAAAGGAAAAAAAAAGAAAGTATTAAGATAAAATTCAAAGAAATAAAACTGTTACCTCTGGGAATTACGTCACATGTGACAAGTACCACGTGAGCAGAATATCTGCCTTTATGAAATTTTGCCCTCACTTTTGTTTTTCTATAAAGATCATTTTTTAAAATGATCTAGAAAAGGAAGAGGAGCTCAGCTGTTTTACAACCAACAAAATTCTATTCATTCTTTCCAAGAGCAAATGACGAAGGGACATGAACCTGTTAAAGTACCTGCTTCATTATATAAGAGACAATAAAGAGAAGTTGAATTTTGTAGGCCTTTTGGAACTAAATTAGGGAAGAAGACTATGGTATTTAAAATTGGCCTCCAGAAAAGCTAAATTATTTAAGCCCTTAAGTACATAAAGAGAAGCTGACTTTATATAAAACAGCTTTTAAAAAATCTTTGGTATAGAATAACACAATTTTCAACTCCCTAGAAACTATAATAGAGATGTTTCACTAGATTGGAATTAATAGTAAAATCTTGGTAAATGCATTAATAACTGAAAACTTGTCTTCCGTACTCTTAACTTTAAGCTATGCATCCAGTAAAACTTTCAAGTTTTGAAACAGCTGACAAGATCCTTTTAGTCATGGTCAACTTGAATCTGAAACTGTCTTAACTTCGGCAGAAAGAGATTTCCTTCCCCCTTCTCGCAGCTTGATTTGGAAATTGCTCCCCCTTGAAAAGCCTCGTATAAATTATAAGGAAATAACCCTTTGAAGCAGGGAGGGAGGAGAGATGGCGGGCAACCTAGTGAGTAGATGAAGTGGGGGGGGGTGGAAGAGGTTGGTCACTGAAGGAAAATGTCAACATCTGTCTGTCACTGTGCAGCTCTTGGCCAATTATAATTTTTTCTGCTTCTGTAAACCCCAATCAGACAATGCCACTAAGTCCTATCCTTTGTTACCCAGAACATTTCCCACCACTGTTTCACCTCTGATATGCTAATAGAGAAACTGTGGGTTTTGTGTTGCTGAAAGGGATCTTTGGGCATATTCACTGGGTCAACAATTCCAACTTCTGCACAGGGACTCAGCCTGCTGTGTGAGAAGCCCTACTTCCATGAGGTCTCCCCCATCTCCTTTTTCTGTCCTCTGTGTATGTGTGTATCTGTGTGTTTAAGAAAGGGGAATTAACCATCTGGCTGCTTGTCCCCCAGACAAATGTGCTGAACCGATTATTACTGAAGAGTAAAAAGAACAGGCACCTTTAGTACTCTCGAGTTGCAACAGATTGGTTACTTTGGGCAGAAGTCACTCAACCCAATTTCGCCAGTCAGAAAGATGACCTACAGCACTACCATGCAAGCAAACTCTGTTGAAATAAATTCATGCAAGAAGCCTCAAATCTATGGCACTTAGTGCTAGATGTAAATCTATCTAGTGTGACTACCAACGTTTAAAAATATCTCGGGTAGGCGTCCAGAATCATAAGGCAGCATAATTACAAAACATTAACTTGAAGAATTACTTTCTCCTCACATCAATGGGTGAAAAAGAAAAATATTAGGCTGCTACCCCGCCCCAAATTGTGTCTCCTTTAAGATTTTCATCATGATCACCTTCTACCAACAAAATTAAAGTCTACATTTCAGGACTTCAAAACAATTTCTTTTTTTCTTTCAAATAATTTAAAATTCTTAAAGCTTCTGCCCGGTTTTCATTCTCAAAGCAGAAGGGCTCCATTGTCTTCTGGAAGCTTGATTTGATCTACTCTGTAGGTTTTTGTAAAAGCTTGAACAGTATTTTAGTGCATTTTTAAACTTTCCTCTTTTTTATTATGCACCAAATGATTATCAACAAATGAGAACATCTCAATTTACAAAAAGGAACAGAAAAGAGAATTATGTGTGAAATTAAATTTCTACCACACAGTTTGGTTTTTAAGCACGTATTAAATTTAATATTGTAGTAACAAAATTATCTTTCTTCTCTGTCATCTTCTGAACTTCCTTGTGCTCTTCTGTGTATTTTTTAGACATTTAATTGATGTTGTTTTCCTTCCCGTGCCCCAACATTATTATCATTACCTACCACATCCACCCTATCACAACTACCATAAACCCTTCCCCGGAAACAAGTAAATTTAGCTTCCACATTGTTTTGGAAGTGCTAATTTAAAAGTTTAAACTAGAGTTGGATTTTAAAAAGCAGAGGAGAGAACTGTGAACATTTCCATTTTTCATTGCCTTAGACAAACCATCACTAGGGTAGGATGATAAGGGCTTTGTCTCAGGGTGCCAAAATTTAGCAAGTACTAAGATTATATTTTCTTTAGTAACATAGAAATAACTGTACTTCACATCTAGTTAACAAGAATCATTAGTTAAATAGAAATTTACCAGATGCTTCCTCCCTTCTCCTAGTGTTCTTAAATGAGTCTGGTCCCACCTTTTTCCTCTCACCTTCCACTCACCTCTTCACAGTATCACAGGGTCTCTACTAACAAGAACCTACCTTCCAGAGGCTCTCCCCCAATTAGGCCTTGTGTTCAAAGATCTCTGCTCAACCCCAAATGAATTTGTCTTTAAAAATGTATTTGTGGGAACATTTCATGATGCTTACCTCAAAAATGGAGCTTGCTGGGTACCATCAGAATTGCTAAGTAAGCGTCTATTGCTTAGTACAAGCACACTGTTTACAATATTTTTTCCAGTGCAATTAAATTATGGTATAACATCTTCAAAATTACAAATCAAGGCTTGACTTACTGTTTTGTTGATTGTCTAGACTTAAGAGCATGGTGGAAAACTGCTGATAATACAGATTAAACTTAAAAGCATGTACTAAATATTTTGGAGAGCTGGTTATTAAACACTCACCAGAACATTGGTACACATGTCACTCATTACATGTAGGGATGGTAGAAATCCTCTTTTCCAGCTAATGAGGAGTTTGTATATCACTAGCTTCCTACTTCCCAAGCTGAAGGCGTCAAGGGCTGGATCAGAAACCCCACAGCTAAGGGTAGGACCTCTGCTTTCTCCTACCCCAAGGCCATGACTCGGGCCCTACTCCAACTACTTGTCCTTTTAGCTCTTTTTTCTTGGAACATGTGACATATAAGAGAGATTGTTGTCTCTTCTTATACTGTACCTTGGAACCCCAAACCTCACTGAAACTAAACCAGACAGAGGGGAAGTCTGTGAGATAGGGGAAGGCTAATAATAATAATAATAATAATAATATTAGCAACCAACCTTATATGATGCATTAAAGTTTGCAATGCACTTTACAAATATTATCTTCTTTTAGCTTCACAACAACTTTTCAACATGAGGTGGGATTTAAGCTGAGTGTTTTAAAATTTTTTATTTTATTTTTAATTTATGGAATAGAAAACATTTTTATAATATGATATAATATGATATAATATACTATAATATGATATAATATGATATGATATAATATGATATGATATGATATATATATGAATAATATGATATAATATAATATATGATTGATATATAATATATATATATAATATAATATAATATGATATGATATATATAATATATATAATATGATGATATAATATAATATGATATAATATAATATAATATAATATGATATATATATATAATATAATTAATATATAATATAATATAATATAATATAATATATATATATAATAATATAATATAATATAATATAATATAATATAATATAATATAATATAATATAATATAATATAATACAATATAA
Source organism: Phascolarctos cinereus (assembly GCF_003287225.1). NCBI lineage: Eukaryota > Metazoa > Chordata > Mammalia > Diprotodontia > Phascolarctidae > Phascolarctos > Phascolarctos cinereus. The sequence goes on from NW_027556098.1 coordinate 7,543,729, forward strand.
TACAATATAATATATAATATTTTAAAAAGATGATTGCACATGAAACTGCAAATCTATCATGTCCAACTTGCTATTCCTTTTAAGTATATAATAAAGTTATCATGTAAATTTCTTTTTTTTCTTCCCTCCCTCCCACCCTAGAGATGGCTACCATTAAACACACACACACACACACACACACACACACACACACACACAATTCTATATATACTTCTATTTATCAGTTCTTTCTCTGGATATAGATAGCATCTTCATATGTCCTTTGTAGTTAATTTTGTTTTATTGATTAGAGAAATGCAAATTAAAACAATCTTGAGATATCATTTTATACCTATCAGATTGTCTAAAATGATTGAAGGGGAAAGTGACAAATGTTGGAAGGGATGTGGAAAAATTGGGGCAGTAATTCACTGTTGGTGAAATTGTGAACTGATCCAACCATTTTGGAGAGCAATCTGGAATAATGCCCAAAGAGTTATTAAACTGCCTGCTCTATACCCTTTGACCTAGCCGTACCACTACTAGGTCTATTCCCAAAGATGATTAAAGAAAAAGGGAAAGAATCTTTATGTTCTAAAATATGTATAGCAGCTTTCTTTGTTATGGCAAAGAGCTGGAAATTGGGGGATGCCCATCGCTTGGGGAATGGTTGAACCAGTGGTGTTATACGATTGTGATGGAATACTACTGTGATGTAAACTAAGTCTTAAAGGAAGCTAGAAATTCTAGACAGTAGGGGTAAGTAGGGAGAATATTCCAGGAATGGGTGTTATCCAGTGCAAAGCCACAGCAAAGAAGAATAGGGCATCCAGGGTGTGGAACACCTAGGCTGGTATGACTAGGTCATAGAGTGTGGGGGGAGGGGAAGAAGAGAAGTGAGGAGTGAGAAGACTGAAAAGAAATTTAGAAGTCAACTGGGGAAAAGCTTTAAATGCCATACAGAGCAGTTTATATTTAATTCTAGAGGTAATAGGAGCCATTGGAGTTTATTGAATATGGGAAATTATGCTCTGCATTTTGAAATTTCAGGAGAAAGGCATTATAGAAATATAACTAAAAACCAAATCAATGCAAAGCCATGGTGCTGATTCTTTGTGCTGTTTATAAAGAGACCATAGGAATCTGGCTGACTTTGGTGATACATAGTTTACATTCAAGTAGTAATGGCATTTGAAGATTTTACTCAGCTTATGATATTTTCACACCACCTCTACCTCCCCCTCAATTTTCTATCGATTTCATTTCTTCAACAAGCATTTATTGAACTTCTGATATATGCAGAGCATTGTGCTAGGCACTGCGGGAGGTACAAAAGAGACATGAGCCCTGCCCTCAAGGATCCTTATTCTTATGATTCAGATGTAAAGACACTTTAATAATTATTTATATTTACATGGCATTTTCAAGTTTACAGAGTACTTTCCTTACAATCGCTGTGTGAGGTGAGCAATATAAGCATTACCTCCATTGTACAGATGAACAAATTGAGTGAGACTCAAAGAGGTTAAACAATTTGCCCATGGTCATGTGGCAAGTAAGTGGTGGATATGAAATCCAAATCCAGGTCTCCTAAGACCAGTGCTCTTCCCCTGATAGTGTGGTGCTTCTTAATATCTCTACGTTCTTACTGATGAATAAAACATTCTATTGCTAGAATAGTACAATAGATCCTTTCTACAAGCCATCTTCTATGTGTTCTTTGTCTTGTGACATTTATTTTTAACCATGAAGAATGTGTTTATGTATAGGAGATTTTCCTCATATTGCTCCCATTCCCTCTGTAATAATAAACCCAAAGGCTAGAAACTTAAAATGAACTTTACCTCCACTCCGGCAGAATCCGTTAGTCCTCAGATGTCTGCAACCTGGATAATGAATGGCAGATGTTCTTACCCTAAAACAGATGTAATCATTTTCCTTAGGAGTTAACTTTTGGGATTTTGCTATTACAAATGCAAAAGATCATATCTTATTCAAGATGGGTAATTTGGGGAAAGCATCCAGAACATTTTGCTTCCTTCTATTTAAAAATACATATCTGTTTAGAATATTAGACTTTTAATTTTATCATGCATTTTTTATACTCAGGCAATGTATTCTGAAAATAACATTTAATTACAATTCTAAGTTTCTTTGCATAATACAACTCATCAACAAATATTAGAAATATAAATATTTGTCACATAAGTGAATGAATTAATGCAATTTGAGAAAAGTTCTTTCTGCCACAGATTTTGGGACATCTAAATTCTCCACTTAAGTTCTACTCTGCATCACTCTCATTTCTCTACCCAGTTTTTCCTCTACTTCTCTTACTTGCTTCTCAAAATCCTTTCTGAGCTCTTCCACAGCCTGGAACCAGTCCATATTTTTCTTGGAGGCTTTAGATGTAGGAGTTTTGACTTTGTTGTCTTCTTCTGGTTGTATATTTTGATCTTCTTTGTTACCAAAGAAAGATTCTATGGTCTGACATCTTTTTGCACAGTTTGCTCATGATCCCAGCCAATTACTTGAGTTATAAACTCTTTGTTAAGGTAGGGGTCTGCTTCCAGTGTGGAGAATGTACTGTCCCAAGCTTCAGTGGTTTTGTGCAGCTGTTTTCAGAGATACTTCTAGGGACCTGTAAATTTTCAGTTCTTCCAAGGTGCTATGATCAAGGGGCAGGGTGTTTACTCCTTTCCTGGCCTGTGCTCTAGTCTATGGGTGACCACAAACACTCTTTTCTTGGAACTGTGAGGAGGATTCTCACTTCACTGCCACTACAAGCTCCACCATCCAGCACTCCTCCTTGCCCTAGGACCACCACCCAGAACTATGACCCAGATCAGTCCTGCCTCAGCACCAGCAAAGAGATCGCTGCAATCCCGCTTTGATCAGCCACTTGATTCCCATTCTATCTGTGGGCCAAGAGCTCCAGAAGCAGCCATTGTTTTGGGAGTACACTAGGACTGGGGTCAGACCAAGCTCCTCTCTCATCGCAGTCATAGACTTTTCCTACTGACTTTCTAAGTTCTCTTTGGTGTTCGTGGGTGGAGAAGTCTGGAAACTGCCACAGTCCTCTGAGGCCTGCTCCAGTTTCTCTGAGGCCTGTTTTGCCTGTGTGCTCACGCTGAACTACATTCCTCTCCCCACCCAGCTCAACAGACCTTCCCAGTCAACCATCCAGGTTGTCTTGAGCTGGAAATTTGCTTCATTCTGTCTTTTTGTGGGTTCTGTTGCTTTAGAATTTGTTTAAAGCCATTTTTCACAGGTGTTTGGAGGGGTTTGAGGGAGAGCTCAAGCAAGTCACTGCTTTTACTCCGCTACCTTGGCTCTGCCCCTTAAGTTCTACTCTGTTACTACAAAGAAGATCCTTGGTTCTCAAAGCCTATGCCTGTGGAACATAGGCTAAAACGATTTCAGAATATTGGCCCAGGGTAGATCTGATACTGCTATCTGTGAGACCTGGAAAAAGTCACTTACCCATTTCAGTTTCTTCACCTGTAAAATGGATGGATTGGACAAGATGGTTTCTGAGGTCCCTTCCAACTCTAATTCTATGACACTATGCTATGATTGAATGTGTGTAGGTCCACTCTACACTCATATAGACTGGCCTCCAGGCCTGAGATACATTTCATCCTCACCTCTACCTGTTAGAATTCCTACCATCCTTCATGGCTCAGCTAAAATGCTACCTTAAACCCTTTACAAATCCTCTAAGTTGCTAAGGACTCCATTTTCTCTAATATTTCTTTGTGTGTACTTTGTGGACAGCTAAGTGGGTAAAGCACCAGGTCTGGAGTCAAGAAGACCTGAGTTGAAATCAAGCTTCAGACCATTGTTAGCTGTGTGACCTTGGGAAAGTCAATTAACCCAGTTTGCCTCAATTTCCTCATCTTTAAAATGAGCTGGAGAAGGAAATGGCAAACCTCTTCTCTATCTTTGGCAAGAAAACCCCAAATGGGATCATGGAGAGTTGGACACAACTCAAACAACTGAACCACAAAATCTACTCTAAATATATTTTGTATTCACTTATTTGTGTACATCTCAATCCCCAAGTATAACATAGGCTTCTTGAGGTCAAGGACTGGTTTTGGTTTTGTCTTTGTGTCACCTCACATAGTGTCTGATATGCAAAAGATTCTCAATAAATGCTTATTGAATTAATGTCTTTTGTTCAAGGACCAACCTTGCTCTTTTTAGAAATGCTCACTTTCAGAATTTGGGCCACCAAGTAACGAAGTTTTTACACAGAACAATTCATGGTGCTCATCTACATAGATAAAGAAGGTTGTGATTTACTCCAGGGGAAGGAATAATCATACGGATAAGGTTACAAGTAAGTGATGTCATATTATTGATTGAAAGTCCTGTACTGAGCTGTTTTGCATTTTTAGAAAAAGACTCCAAGTGGTTCAAGTCCTGATTCTGATCTCTCTAGATTACTTCAATTTATCCTGTAAATGGGATGGGATATAGGAAGGATATCATTCTTCAAAGGATAAACATTTTCACAGGTTAGAGAGGGCCACCCAAACCCATTTGCTACAGATTCTTTACTCAAGTATAGATACCAAAAAGGATTCTCAATCAACTCTTCTTACACTTGTTTCATATGTGTTTAACAGCTTGGAATTAATCAGAGGCCTTTGTTCCCCTCCCCGGCCAGCAATGTGCAGCTCTGCATTTGAAGCCTTTGATCTACATTTCTCTAGGTAACTTTGAAACCTTAGCTGTACAATTTTGCTAATACTTGTTAACAAGGGTTTTCTTAACTACAAAGTTGTTAAGAGGGGCATGGTTTGTCTGGGGTTCTTTAAACCCAAAACCTCCTATTTCTTTCTCCTGCTGCTTGGCAGGAATTTATTAGTCTCTGTAGTACAGTTTAGGTTCTCCTTATTAAATTTGTACTGAGACACTGAAATTTCCTCCTGTATAGGAGCACAAGGGGAGATTGACAAGAGAGCATTTAGTAATGCATAGCAGCCTTGTTAACAAGAACATTTTGGCTATCGCTTCCAGAGAGGGATTACTTTCTTATATGTTCTTTTGTCCTGAATATGGCAGAGCTCCTGGCCCAACACCAAGAGAGCAGGGATATATAAACTACAAATGGTTCCAAGATTAGGCAATGTTGATCTTCTATTCTTATTCATTAATCAAAGAATGTCACACTTTAATTTTGGTGTTGTGGAGAGAGGGTATGTAGAAAGTCTAACTAGATTATGCAATGATTCAATCACTCTTTTATACCAATAAAACAAGATGATTCTGTACTGTTAACTTTAAGAAAATAGGATAAGCTGTCATTGACAGGAAGACTACACTATTCTTTGTTATTTGTGCAAGTACTTTTGAAGGGACTGTTTTCTTGACCAATAGAAACACTATGATACGTAGAAAGTTATTAAATTATCTCTTTGCATCACACAAATACCCACAAATACACGAAGGTGATAAGACCTCATGGAGGCAGATCGTCGATTTTGTTGCTGGCAAGAATGCAAGAGAAAATGTGGCCAATTTTTCCCTGCCCCTCCAGTCTCGGTAACTGAAGCTGCTTGGGTGGTGGTTTGCTTAGTCCATAAACGGCATAGAAAGGAATTTTCTATCAAAAAAGGGACTGAATTCACTGATGGAATCCAAAGGGTTTTGATTTTGAAGACACAAGTGAAAGTTCTGTGGCTAGCTACCTGGGAGTCGCTGGCTAGGATATGCATTATTAAAGTGCTAAAGATAGAGCCTTTCCTGCTCTATAACTAATAAGTTGCTAGACTCCTCCCCCACAGCATGAAACAGCATGATAGCTGAAGACCAAATAGTGGCAGAAAAGAATGGTTCCAGCTTAATGTAAATGTCTGGCAGAGAGGAGAGACTCCCAGCAAAGAGCAGCATGATGACATTGTCAGAGGATATCAATGATCCAGTAGCACTAGGGGCATGGGCCACACATGTTCCCTGACCACGTGAAGTCACCACACATATGCTTTACCATGAGTGTTCCCTGGCCAGGCCTATTCCCTCTATTCACAGCAAGAGGGAGAAGAGGATGGTAGAATAGGAGGGGAAAGCAGGAAACATACTCTTGAGTGACTTCTATCCTCTTAGAAGTAAAGGAACAGAACTTAAAGTTACTAAAAGGGCAACTGAGGCACAGACAAACTCCTTTTCTTCTTCCTTACATTAAGCATCACTTGTGAAGTTAAATGGGTTGTGTGACCAAAAGTATGGCATCTCTTGATACAAGAACAGCCCCAGAGCTCCTCTCAAATTGTGTTTCCAGAAAACTATTCCAAATTTGAGGTACTTTGTGGGTCATCATTCACTTAAAATCATAGCTCATGAGTCCTCTCAGATATATTTCCTTAAACTAGACCAATCAAAAGACACACTAGTTCAAAGAAAGGACATTTAATTAAACAGTACAGCAAAATAGGTGACAAAGAGTATCTCTTCTGCCGTGCATATTGTGTATAATCTCACATAAGTTACCATACCACTAGTAGAGAAAGAAGAGGAAACACATAGAGAACTAGGCAATCCAAGTAGGGGAAAATACAAAGGAAATGTGCACAGAGGGAACATATGAAGGGGCACAGGCAAGGAACACACATAGGAGGGCTCATGTGGGGAGCATATGTGATGAAAGGGCATGTATAAAGCAGTGTACATGAAGAGAACATAATCAAGTTGTCTGGCCATAGAGGCAACTGTATTCTGATTCAGGAATCAGATTCAAGATAATTCAGAAATAATTCCAACATTAGAAATGAGTGACTTCCTGTATGAGTTAAGTACAACCCATGAAATAGATTTACAAAGATCAGAGACAGGGGTCCTGCCTTTCACAGTGCTTGCTGTCTAAGAGGAGGGATAAAATACTAACTACGGTATGAAGCAGAATGTAAGAAATGAAAAGGAGTGATCCAAATGAGGAGTCATCTAGATGCCTATGGGTCCCTTTGAGCTTGATATCTAGAATCCCAAGTAGGAGAAATCCTGAGATCCCCTCGGATGCTGGAATCCCTCTCCCACTACTCTACTCACTAGAACACTAGCTTATACTGCACCAGGTTTCAAACCTTAACCTGTGTCCAAGAAGCAACTACTGAGCTCCCAATTTTCCACTGACTATACATTTTCACTAACTGCTCCCCCTTGCCTGGAATGCTCTCCATCTTTACTTCCACCTCCAGGCTTCCCTCAAGTAGTAAGAAGAATTGAGACAGACAGATAGATAGATAGATAGATAGATAGATAGATAGATAGATAGATAGATAGATAGACAGATAGATAGATAGACAGATAGATAGATAGGTGGGTAGATAGATATCCCTTTCTCATTGTGACTTTCCCCATCATGATTTTGATATATCATGTGTCAGCATAAGAAATTAAATGGGAATTTTGGGGAAATTTTATGGAAGCTACAAGCTACACATGAAGGCCAGCAGATGACATAGAAAAAGTTTAGAAACTCATAAATGCATAAAATATATGCATAGCATTGTATAACATCAACCCAAATGTTACAATAAGGTAATGTAAACACCCTAAAAAGAAAAAGAAAAAAATCAGACTTCTTGTCTGGTATGAAGGGAAGACAAAAAAATTTTAAGTGGATTTTCTAGATTGTGGGGGCACCATGCCTCGAATCCCTGTGATGTGGAAGAGATAATTGTTTTTGTATGTGTATATGTATATGTATATGTATATGTATATGTATATGTATATGTATATGTATATGTATTATACGTATGTATGTATATGTATATGTATATGTATATGTATATGTATATGTATATGTATATGTATATGTATAATATATGCATGTATATGTGTGTGACATAGATACAGATGCACACACACATATATGTGTGATACATATAGATACAGACAACACATACATATGCATATGTGTATCTCTGTGTTTGTGATATATGTAGATACAGACACACACAAAAAATATGTGTCTTTTGTTTGTATACAGCTGTTTGTATATTGTCTCCTTGATTAGAATGTGGGCTCCTTGAGAACAGGGGCTGTTTTTGTCTTCGTATTCTCTGTGTCTAGAATAGTACATAGTAAGCTATGTGCTTACTTAGCATGGTGGCTAGCACATAGTAATTGCTTCATAAATGTATCTTACCTAACTGGATGACCACAAGGGCCACTTGTGCATCAGAAGGACCTTAGACAGCTGTAAGTCAAGAGCTTGTGATGTAGTAGTCCCCTCTTAGCAGTAGAAGATATGGGAACTGAATGGGAGACTTGTGATTTGAAATATTTTACTCTGGCAATGAATGTCTACAAGTGACAGTGAATGATGAGCCAGATTGTGTGCCCCCTGAAACATTTGTAGATTCTGGAGTTTCTAAATATGTCCATACTCCTGGGAGCTGTGGGAGAACTGTGTGTCCTAGAGCCTTGAATCACTTAAGCATCTCCTTTTGGAAAACAGAACACAGTGCCTGTACTCTCTAAAAGATGGGAGATTTTGGCTGTTCTGAGATAGAGCCATGCTGTGTTATGTTTTCTTTTTTAAAATCCCAATTGTATTAAATAAACTATAAATAGCTATGATGTGAGAAGAATGAAGGACTGTGGTTCAGGAGAACTGGGTCCTACAGTGAGATTAGTAGAGGCAGGGTGGTGGTAGCAGCTGGGTGTTACAGCTGATAGAGCAGTGGGCTTGGATTCAAAACATTAATCTTCCTGAGTTCTAATCTGGCCACAGATATATAGTAACTATGTGACCCTGGGCAAATCACTTAACCCTGTTTGCCTCAGTTTCCTCCTCTGTAAATTGAGCTAGAGAAGGAAATGGCAAACCACACATATCTTTACCAATAAAATCTCGAATGGGGTCACAAAGGTTTGGACATGACTGAAATGACTGAACAGCAAGAGGCAATGCGGCACAGGGGAAAGAGCTATTTTGAGATGGAAAGCTTCTGTTCAACTCTTGTCTCTATTATTGACTGCTTCAGTGACCCTGGGCAAATCTCCTAATCTTTCTGGGTCTCAGTCTTCTCATCTGCAAGATGGGATAGTTGGACTAGGTGAGCTGTAAAGTAACTTCCAGCCCTAAAATCTTATTATTTTGTTCCCATAACCCTTCTAGTTTGTTGTGTCTGACTTGCTGCAGGCTAGGAGACCAATTAAGAAAGTCTGTTAATAATTACATATTAAAATGCATTAATGCATCCTTAGTGGATCTGTGAATTGGGTCCAGCCATTCTGGAAAACATTTTGGAACGACAGCTAAAATGTTATTAAATGATACATTTCCTTTAACTCAGAAATACCACTAGCAGATATCTAAGTAAGAAGGGAAAGTCTCATATGTACAAAAATATTTATAGCAGCCCTTTTTGTGGTGGTCAAATACTGGAAAATGAGGAGCTGTCCATCAGTTGAGGAATGATTGAGTGGGTTATGGTATGTAAATGTGATGGAAGAAATGATGAAGGGGATGATGTCAGAGAAACCTGGGAAGACTTGTATGAACTGATGCAGACTGAAATGAGCAGAACCACAAGAAGAATTTGTGTAACAAGATTGCTATACAAAATGAATAACTCTGAAAGACTTAATAACTCTAATCAATATAGTGTTCAATCATGACTGAGGAAGATTCATAATGAAATATTCTACCCATTTCCTTATAGAGGTGATAGACTCAGAATGCAGATGGAGAAATCCATATCTTTTAGGCATGCTAATGCAAGAATTTGTTTTGTTTAATTTTATATATATACGCACATGTACATGTATGTGCATAAATATATATGTCACAAAGGGGAGAAATAATTATGTGTTCAGTAAATATGATTTAGTGAGATGACATATTTAAAGCACTTTGCAAATCTTAAATATTAGTTATTATTGCTATCATTGTTAGTATGATTCTAAGAGATACCTCAAGGAGCAAAGCACATGTTTTAATGCAGGATCTTTGGGATAGCCATTTCTGGGAGGTTAAGAACTTTTAGGGGGCTTATTGACAAGTGTGCAGTTGGGTTGGTGTGGGAATGGAGGAGGTAAAGTCAGAAGTCTGATCTCCAAATAAATGAGCTATTGCTCCCTTGGACAATAGGGACTAGTGTTGCTTTAGTGGTGTTACCTAGCCATTATTTAAACTTGCTCATGAATTACTTACTCTCTTTGCCTCAGAAAGTAGCACAATTTTTATCATCAAGCTCTCTGACCTTAGGAGAAGAGAGTGTTCTCCTTGGATAGAATAACTGAAAGGGTATTTATATTTATAAGTCAAGGGAAAGATATGTTCCAATGGCTGACAAACAGGTTCATCATCTTTGATGTGGCTTACCTTACAACATTAATATGATTGGATGGTGGCTAAGGCTTTCAGGTGTATGTTTAAAGTAAAGTTGACTACTGGGGACCCAGCTAGAGTAGACAGTCAGCATAGGCAATTGTCAGGGTCAGATTAGGCTTGGTAAGAAAAGAGGCTGGAACTGAGTGCAATCAGAGTCAGGAAAGATCAAGAGATTTAAAGCTGGACAGCTTCATTAGAAGCCATAAGGTTCAATGACTTCATTTTAAAGATAAAGACGCTGAGGCTCAGAGAGATTAAGTGCCTTCCTCTGGGCCACACAGCTAATAAGTATCAGAAGTGGGACTTGAACCCAATTGCGCTTTGCCCTAAGCCCAGAAATCTATCCACTCAGCTATGTGGCCTCTAAGTAGAGTTCTTCAGCTGGAGGACCCCCATGTTCTGAATACAGATGGGAGAAAAATTGCATCTTTGCTCTTGTTTCTTTTGTAACCTTGTGTATTTCATTTTACACATTTAAAAACCTTCTGAGATAGGGTCCATAGGCTTCACCAGACTGCCAAAGGGGTCCATGAAGCAAAAAGGTTTAAGAATTCCTGCCATAAAGAAAACCTATGGGGACATAGAGTTGGTACAGCAAAAGTAGATGAAAGTCAAAAGTAAAAGATTCAAATAAGTAAAAGGCATAGGATTTTGGTTTATTGGGCAAAGGATGGCTTAAACACCTGTAATAGCTTCATGTGAAAGAAACTGCTAGGACAGAATTTTTTTACCCTCAGAGCCCTAACTTTTTCCTCGTCTTTATGTATAGAGGAAGCCCTATGCTTACTGAAAGAACTTTTTTTTTTGCCATTCATTTATGCTAACTTTAATTCCTAGAGAGCCAGAGAAACGTCTTCATCCCCTCAAAGACCTTTAAGTATTCCTGTTGAATTAGAGGGTCATTTTTGCCTGACTTGAGAATCAGTGTCCCAAGGGGCCTGACAGGAAGGTCGGGGAGACTTCGATCAATCAATCAGCGAGCATTTTATATGTTACAGCTAGAAGACAACTTGTTAAAAGAAAGCCTTTGGCAGGTTTTGTTGCTGTTCAGTGATTTTTCAGTCATGTCCAACTCTCCAAGACCTCATTTGGAGTTTTTTGCAAAGATCCTGGAGTGGTCAGCCATTTCCTTCTGCAGCTCATTTTACGGATGTGGGACTGCTCAGGGTCACACAGCGAGTGAGTGTTTGAGGCCAGATTTGAATTCAGGTCTTCCTAACTTCTAGGGAGTTGGCTCCCTAGCTGGCATGGTGGATAGAGCACTGGACTTGCAATCTGGAAAACTCATCTCCACGAGTTCAAATCTAGCCTCAGACACTTGCTAGCTGTGTGACCCTGGGCAAGTTACTTAACCCCGTTTGCCTCAGTTCCTCGTCTGTAAAATGAGCTGAAAAGGGAAATGACAAACCACTCTAGTATCTTTGCCAAGAAAACCCCAAATGGGATCATGAAGAGTCAAACATGACTGAAAAATGACTGAACTGAACTTCCTAACTCCAGGCCCAGCACTCTAACCACTGAGCCATCTAACTGTCTCCTAGACAATGCTTTTACTTTACAAAATCAAATTCAGTATCAGAAATAATAAGCACAGTAGGATTTAGTTGTTTCTGTGCTTTTCAGTTATCTGCATGATTATAAAGATGTAAATATCATCTGCAAAATCTTATCTTTACCCTCATCAAACCACATGTGGATTATTAATGTGGATTATTCTTGCCAATAAGAATGCAGGCATTTAGATTGATAGTTATTGATACTTTCTCAGTGGCCTTTGATACAGTTTAGTTATTTTCTTCCCAAGATTTTGGTATTATCGCTTTTCTGATACATTAGGAAATAATCCTTCAACACTACCAGAATTTTGTTATCTCTAACATGGATGTCCTCTGTCTCCAAGGCAATACATGGTCTGGTCCAGCTGCTCATCCCATCTCAATTTATTTTAATTTCACTGCTACTTCCTCATTTCTCAGGGACTATGATAATAGATTCCAAATGTAATAGCTTCACTGTCAATGATGAAGAAAAGACTTTGTTAAGGAAATCTTGAGAGACTCAAGAGCCTTTCCCTTCTACTTGGCCAGAGTAGCTTAGGATAACAGAGGAAGGAAGCTTTAACCTTTAACATTCAACTTTCATGGTTAATATATATTTTATTGTAAGCTATACATATATGTATATTTATTAAAGAAAATATTATAATATAATACATATTATTTATTATGTATTTTATATATATGTAACAGTTTTCTGTTACTTTTTGATATCTTCCACTGAGGTCCTTCTTTGCTACCTCACCATGACATGGAGGTGACCTTGACTTTCAAAGGCAATGTTCAAATTCAGATAGGACCTACACGAAGGTTATCTATTTGAGACCAGAGCCAAACTGTGCATCCTCTATTTGAAAACCAGACTAGTAAAATTCAGAGAGTTCATCACTAACCTCTCCAAAAGATGAGATATTTTGGGGCCATGGAGACACCTAAGAGACTATTTACTAAATAAGAACAGTGTTGTATGCTTCGTCAGTGGAGGGAACACAAAACACACAAAATCGTGGAATCTTGAAGTACATTTTAATTGAACAATAATATCTATTTTAATATGTTCAGAAACAACATACATTTAGTCCAGTATTTAGTAATGGGAGGTATATGGTATAATGGATAAAGAGATGGTATGGGAAACAGGAAGCTGAGAATTCAAGTCTTGCCCTCATCTCACATGAGCAAATCCCTTAATTCTTTGTTTTCCCCCTCTAACACTATAAATTGTAGAGCAGTTGTCCATCTGATTGGTAGAATTAATTTCCTCAATTCTTCACACCAATGAAATCCTAAATCTGGACCAAAAATCATTTTTGGACATATTGTTCATGTTCAGTCATCAGTTGTGTCTGACTCTTTGTGGCTCCTTTTAGGGGGTTTCCTGGCAAAGATACTGGAGTGGTTTGCATTTCCTTCTCCAGCTTATTTTACAGATGAGGAAACAGAGGCAAGTAGGATTAAGTGACTTAGGTCTTCAAATTTTTATCACATGTGTTCATGGCTATGAAAAGCAATTATTTCAACAAACCAGGTAAAATGGAGCTGGCACAGTCTGCATAGTTTAGATAATGGCAAAGATAGGGTAATGTCAAATGGTGATGGTTCCTTAATTATCACAAACTAGAGCACACAGGATGCCCTATCTATAACAGCAAATATGTATAAGCACTTTCTATATGTCAGGCACTGTACTAAACATTGCAGATACAAAGAAAGGCAGGAGACAGGACCTCACAGTCTAATAGAAGAGAAAACATGTAAATAGCTATATGAATACAATTTATGTCTATACATATATTATATACATGCATATAGATATATTGTATATATGTGTATATACATACGTATAGTAAATTGGAGAGAATCAGCAGAGGAAAGACACTACCATTAAAGGGGAGAAGCTTCTTGTAGAAGGTGGGATTTTAGCCGGGACTTTCAGAAAGCCAGAGAAATCAGGAAGCAAAGAAAACAAAAAAGAACATTCCAAACATGGGGGACAGCCAATGAAAATATCAGAGTTATGAAATGGAGTGACTTGTGTGAGAAACAGCAAGGATTCAGTATCATGGGACCTGTCCTTTAGGAAGATCACTTGGATAGCTGAACAGAGGATAAATTGCAGTGGTGAGAAACTTGAATCAGGAAAACCCACCAATATGTATGCACTTGTCTAGGGCTGAGACGATGAGAGTCTATAGTGGGGTGGTAGCAGCAGAGGTCAAAGAAGAGATGGGGGGAAACATGGTATATGTGTACCAGAGTTCTTATCAACATAAAATCTACAGGACTTGGCAATAGTTCAGATATAGGAGTAAGAGAGTGAGGAGTTGAGGATGACACCTAGGTTGCATGACTTGAATGACTGGGAGGATGGTGGTACCCTCCATAGTAAAAGGGAAGAAAAAAAGAGAGTAGGAGTTGGGCGGGGGGGGAAGATAATAAGTTCTGTTTTGGACACATGGAATTTATGATGTCTATGAGACAACCAATTCAAGATGTCCACTGGGCAGTTGGACATGTGTGTCTGGAGGTTAGGGCTGGATAAGTAGATCTGAGAAACATAAGCATAGAGGTGACAGATAACTTCGACCTTGAGAGGAGAGGACAGGAGAGGAAAGGAGAGGAGAGGACAGAAGAGGGGGAAGGGGAAGGGGGAAGAGGGGAAGAGGAGAGAAGAAGGGAGGGGAGAGGAGGGGTTACAACAAAGCTAATGGTGGGGGATGCGCACCCTTAGTGGCCATGATCCGTATGAAGATTTGGCAAAGGAGTCTGAGCTGCAGCTCTCAGACAAATAAGACAACCAGAAGACAGTAGTATCACAAAAACCTAAGGAAAAGAAAGTATCAAGGAGAAAAGGGTTATCAATAATGTTAAAGGCTGCAGAGGACAAGAGGATGAAGATTGAGAAAAGTTCATTATGTTTGGCAATTAAGAGACCATTGGTAACTTTGGAGAAAGTAGTTTCAATGATGAGGTCAGAAGCCAGACTATAGAGAGGTAAGAAGACAATTAAGGGAAAGAAAATGGCAGCATTGATTGTAGATGGCCTTCTACATACCAGCAGCTGTCTAAAGTTTGCATTTTACCCATTTTTATTCAAGTGGTCCTGATTTTAGATGCAATTTATTACTAAAAATAAATCTTTAAAGCAGATCTCTTTAAGACAAGACCAATGGATGTAAGGTACAACTTTGACAAAACATAAGGAAAGATTTCCCAACAAGATTGTCTAAAATGGCATGAACTCTTTGGGTTTGAAGGTGGAAAAACTGGAGTAGGTAGTGAATTTATCATCATTAGAATAGTCTTCAAGCAGAAGTGGTCTGACCACTTGTCATGGAAATTAAAGGGAATTTCTTTTCAGGTAGGTATTGTACTATATGACCTCTGACGTTCTTACAAGTCTGAAATTGTATTATTTTAACATTTATTTTCAAATTAATTAAATGATAGAACTAAAATAACATAAATTATATAACAATCTGTCAACTACATAGTGAAATAATAAGAGAGAAAAAGTGGGGAGAGTCTTTCAGTACAACAAGGATACGAAACCTTTGGCCTAAAAGTCAGAGTTAACCATTAGCTTGATATTTAACATTTAGCATATTATTTCTAATTTAATTATCCCATCTTCTTGTGAAGATGGCTGCATTCTAGGATAATGTTGCTTTGTTGGAAAAGCCAGTTATAGCTCAGAAATATGTTCTGAGGAACTCTACTAGCCACATGCTAGCAGTGGGACTGAGAACTCTGATTCAGCTCTGTGCTACCTGAGGGTGGTCCAACTTTCTTGTGTCTTTTAGTTTGGGATGCTCAGGGAGGACTGGAACCTCTCAGGTAAGGGCTTGCTGAGCCTTTTTCAGGGCTTCTTGTTCACCTTTGGTGTCCACCTGTCATCTCTCACCCATGGCTCCAAGAAGGTATAGCATGTGAAGCAGCCAATGCCTCATAAAACTATCTTGGCAGATGGGCTAAACCAGGTTTAGTGCCTCAAACCTGTCAGTGAAGTAGGAGGTATTTACCTCAAGCATGTGAAGTTGTCCCCTGGTGGAACAGATAAAAAAAGCACAATTTGTTCTAACAGCCATGAAGGAAGCTGAAGCAGGTCATATAGAGCGCTTAAAGACTGGTCAGACATCTAAGATGCCAAGGTCATCCACTGCGTCCCAGGCCATTGCCAATTATCTTGATGTTTGTCTTGCCATTGGACTTTGATGACTCTGGAAGAGAGTGTGAGGCTAATGACTGTGCAACTCTGCCTCACTTGAATCCAATTCACTCTCCAGTCAAGACATCATCCCATGATGCCTCTGATCCTCTGAAAACAAAAGGCAAACAACAACAACAACCACTAGGCGTTACTATAGAGCATGAGGGTGGCTGGCTGACAACTCTCTCCTCATTCTCCCTTCCCCCTGGAGGAAAGGGTGATTTTGAAATCCTTAAGAACTACCCATCTAACTGCCTACTGGGCCAGCTTGGAGGAGAGACTTTCTGCCCTTTGCTTGGATGAAGGTAGAAGAGGTGTCATAGACTTAGCCTCAGTCATGGATTCTGCCAGCGCATCTGGATCATAACCAGCTCATTCTTCTAAGGAAAATCAAAGTGAAAGTCCCAATTCAGGTTTTAAGATTCTGCTCATTGGAAGGATCACAGATTCATTCATGAAACCAAACTCTGTCTCAACAAGTCCCCCAGATGGGCGTGTAGTCTTCCAAATTGGAAATGGGAACATCCAACTAGCACTATCTCTGAGTTATCCAACCAAACATGCCCCCTGCCCTCTTGGACTGTAGCTAAAGACATACCTGCAAATACATGCTGCTGGTCTTCAATGACTCTGGAAGAGAGAGTGAAGCTGATGGCTTTGTGCAGCTCTGCCTCATTTAAATCCAATTCACTTGCAAGTCAAGACATCACCCTTAAAGTCGCTGATCCTCTTCAAATACTAAAGATGAATAATAGCAAGTTTGAGGGAGAATTGGAGCTTCTCCTTTTAGTTCTTATTAGCTTCAACAAGAACTGTAACATGGGCAAGGCACTTGCCTCTACATGTAAATCTGAAGGAGGCAGAAAATTAGAAAAAAATATAACTCCACTATCCCATGTACATCATGGCATTAGGAACAGTGGGGACACAATTTTATATCATTGGGTCGGGAGCAAAAGCGGCTAGTTATTAAAACTCACTGAACTGCTATGAGCTTTCTGTCCAAATTCTCCTCACTTCCATTTCCCACCTGTCATGAACAGAAAGATGTTTCCTCTTTAGGCACTAGAGGTAGGAGATCAAAGAACAAGTAATGTAGTATATCACACATGATGAAGAATGGAAAGGGTTCTTAAAGGTCTCCTCTTTTTTCCCCCATAGGGAAATAGGTGGAAAGAGCCAACACTGATTACCTCCTTAAATCTTTATTGTCTCCATTTCTTTATCCATGAATGCCTAATTAAGCAAGTGGCACGAAGAACAGTTAATACTTTGGTGGATCCATGATTTTATCATGGCATTCCCTCTACTAATGCCTCTCCACATTTTTTCATCCTGTAAGATTCTTGTATACACTTTCCCATGAATTAGTTTTCCTATAAATTTGTAGAGTGAACTGAAATCTGTCTCCTATTTGTTTGAAAACTCAGAGTAGCTATGGAGTTCTCACACTGCCCATCTATTTAGTGGCTGGTGTCCTACTTGACTGGCCCACTATTCTACTCATACCCATGAGAAGTTTTTCCATTGCTCTTTGAAAGAATTAAAATGACAAGTAATGCAAATGCTGACATTGAAAAAAAAATCTTCCCAGATAATAGGAGGATATTAGTTAGTAGCTTAAGAATAATACAGTGAAACCCTTTAAAGATCTCTGGACTCAAAGCAGTGGATGAGTGTGACATTGTTATTATAAACTATGGCAATCTTAGTTTCCTGAATATATATCCTCTACCAACTCTCAACATTTTGTAGTATCACTCTCAACAAATAAGTGAGTAAGAATTATTCCTAGGACTTTGAACTTCAACATCCTGAATAATTTCAACTACAATGGGAGCCTTTTCAGAATTAGTTGATAGACTATCTGTGCAACTTATATTATTTTAAATACTATTAGATGATGGGTTAATTGATCCTGGGCAAATAATTTAACCTCTGTCTACCTCAATTTTCTTCTCCATAAAATGGATAATAGTAACATCTATCCCTCAGGGTTGTTGTAAGAATAAAAATGAGACAATATTTGTCACATAGTTTGCAAAATTTAAATCATTATGTAAATGCTAGGTATTATATATTGTTATCATTAGTATTGTAAATCCACTGTGCATTGAGCAGGGAATAAATTCCAGGATTTATTTGGTTCTTTGGGGTGTTTCTGTCCTGTTGACATTTCCAATACGTCAATATATATCCAATATATATCCAATCAGGTTCTTCTTATCCTTACTGAAAGATGTTAGACTCCTTCAGAAAATTAATATGTTCCTGGGGATTGTTCAATGGTGGATCTACTAGTAGACTTCCTGTTCCCTTTTCGTTTAAGCAGTATTTTCCCCACTCAGAGTGACATTGTCTCTTTTTAAGAATTATTGATACTTCATTTATTCATGTTATTTTTGGATATATACTTCTGTCTCTCCCCTATGGTGAGCCTTCCCTTTTAACAAAGAAAAATATTTAAATCAATCTGAATGACATAGCAGTACCATGGCATGACCATAGTCCCCCACCTTTCTAATGAAAGAAAGAAAGAAAAAAGAAAGAGAGAGATATTCAGAGAGAGAGAGAGAGAGAGGGAGTGAGGGAGGGAGAAAACAGAGAGAGAAAGTGAGGGGAGGGAGGGAGGGAAAGAAGGAAGGAAGGAAGGAAGAAATGACAAAGAAAGAGAGAGAAAGATTCAGTCATGAGACATCCGGTGTTTTAGTGCTATGTAGACAAAGTGACTTGGTTGCTTAAATTGTTCACTTTTAAACTGGTTGCTTTGGTGTGATAAATACACTGACTCCTCCCAATTTATGGAATCTTATCAAAAGTAGTTAGGAACCCTTTGGAAATTTTTTTAAACCAAAAAGGGAAAAAGGAAGTGGGGGAATATTGGTATCACAAGGCAAAAGTGAAAAGTTAAAAATTCTTCTCCATCTACCCTGCAACATCTCCTGAAAAGGAACATTGGGAATTCTTCTGGAAAGAGACTACAGTAATTCTAAGTATGCTTGTGGGTCTTTCCTTGACTGGATATTGTCACTTAAACCATTTCTGTGTGAGGCAAGTATTTTCCAAAAGCACCATGTGGTTTGTCCCCAAAACATTTCCCCAGCATAGACTGGTGACAAATTTTGGAGGGGAAATTTTTTTTTAAATACTAATACCTGTGCATATGTGTGTGAATCCCTTCTCCAAACATCTGTTTGCTATTGTGTTCATTTAGCCTTCAACTCACAGTAACCCTTAAACAAGGGCCTCAGAGGTCTCACAGAAACAGAACATTTCTTTCCAGAAAGTGTTGGAGTGATCACTGAAAACAGAATGATGAAATTCAGAAGAGTTTACTACAGGGAATTTAAGAGTCAGTAGTAACAGGTAACAAAGCTTTCCCAAGTCTTCACCTCGTGATTTCTCCATTCATTATTTATGTCCTTACTCCCTAGACTTTCACTAGAACACAAGCATTTGGCCTGCCCATTATGTGAGTCAAGGTTACTCCCTCCCCTCCACAGAACAGCTGTATTGACATGCAATTTGAGAGACATGACAGCTCCTAAAAGGTGACATTTTACCTGCAGCCAAGATGAGGCCAAATATAACTTCCCAGGGAGTGCACTTCTAACAATTAAGCAGCTTGAATAATTACTCAAGGGTTTCCCTGAGGCTGTTACTAAGGTCATATGATTAGGTATGGTTCACAGTGTTTTGAATATACATTCTCTCCGCAGGATAATAAGGATAACATTTGAAAGTCCTTTTCTGGTTTGTTCTGGGTTTTTATAACAATGCATTCCATATCTGGATCAAAGCTCAAGTATTCAAGGTTACAACTGTCCTTAAAAGGCATTTGTTTTTACCAAGATTATGATATAATTACAGAAGAGAGAACAAATAAACATCATCCCCATGATAACAATGCAAACCTTAAAGTTATTGAGAATACCATGTGTGTAAGAACCCTGGTAGCAGAGAGAAACCACTGGTGATGCAATTATAAATTAGTGACTGCAGAACTATGTGGATATTATTACTTCCCTTAGACAAGAAAGTCATTTTTTCCTGCAGAGAAATCATACCTGATTTGATTCAGCGTGTTGGCAAAAGTAATTGATCATATTAATATGCCAGCTCTGAAGTGCTAACCTTGGAAGGGTTAACCTTTCTCTTTGGTTCTGCCTTCTGCAGATGTTTCAGCATCCTGTGGAATACATTCTTGTTGGGGGTGTTGATACAAGATGAGGCTGATGCCATTGATTTCCCTGAATGATTCCACAGAGTTTTAACCACGAGGTACATTACATGCTTTGCTATCCTGCATAGCAGGTAATAAGCAATGAAAACTACTACTATAGGAGAGTCCCTAATACATTGATAGTGACATTATTTTTAAAAATATTATCTTTTGGTTTTATATCACTCTCATTTCCCAATCTATCCCTCCTCTTCCCCACACAGAGAAACATTCCTTACGCTAGCTAATTTTTTAAAGAGTGGGAAAAAAAGCAATTTAGCAAAATTAATCAACATATCAATCAAGCCTGACAATATATATGTATATCCTACCCTACAACCCAGCAAAGAAGGTTGCACTCTCATATTTCTTCTTTGGGGCCAAGCTTGGTGATTATAATTACTCAGCGTTTAGTTTTTTATTTGCTGGTGTTTCCATTTACATTGGTGTAGTCATTGTGTACATTGTTTTCCCGGTTCTATTAACTTCTCTTTGTTTTTATGTCTTCCTGTGCCACTCTACATATCAGAATCACGCCTTTTCTGTTTCTTATGTTGTAGTACTTATATTCTACTATATACATATACCTTGATGTATTTAACTATTCTACAAATGATGGGTGCTTACATGGATTTCAGGGAGTTTTGTAGCAACATTTTAAAATAAACATAGAACCCCAAAGAGATTAAAGAAAGAGGAAAAAAACCAATACGTAAAAAAAATATTCATAGCCGCTCTTTCTGGAACTGGAAACTTATGAAGTGCACATCATTTGTAACACAGCTGAGCAATTTACAGTATATGAATGTGTTGTGAGAAATGATGAGGGGAATGTTTTCAAAGAAACATGAAAAGATGTGTATGAACTGATGCAATGAAGTAAAGAGAACCAGGAGAATAATTTATATAATAACAACACTATTATACAATAATGGAACTAATTGAACAAAAAGTTCAAAGACAAACAACTTTGAAAGACAAACATTGATCAATTCAATGATCAAACACAATTCTAAGGATCAACTCATAATGAAATATACTACCCTCCTTCTCACCAAGATGTGATGGACTTTGGTTGCAAAATAATTTTTTACATGGCCAAAGTGGGAATTCATTTTTCTTGACTATGCATATTTTTATAAGGGTTTCCCCCCCCCCTTTTTTCAACGGGAGGAAGGAAGATGGATATGTGGGAGGGAGAGAAGGTAGATTTTCATTTAAAATTTTTTCAATTAAAAAATTTTATTAAAAAATTAAATATAAAAATAAAATAAATACAGACCTTTCCTGAAGTAATTAAAAGATATAGCTACATCAGGAATAATGTAGGGACATTCCTATTCATGGGCAGCTAAGTGGCACAGTGGATAGAATGCTAGGCCTGGAGTCAAGAAGACCTGAGTTCATATCCAGCCTCAGATACTTACTCTATGTGACCCTGGGCAAGTCACTTAACCCTATTTGTCTTAATTTCTACATCTGTAAAATGAGCTGTAGAAGGAAATGGAAAACCAGTATTTTTCCCAAGAAAACTTCAAATGGAATCATGAAGAATCAGACATGACTGTAACAACTGAGTATGAACAACAAAAATTCCTTTTTAGATAGAACTTGGGTTATTAGATGACCTCTTAAGACTCTTTCAATTCTGTGATACTTTATACTCAAACTTCCAGTCTCAGTTTTATTATCATGGGGTTCTAACCAACTGTACCAAACACAGACAAATTTTAGATTTATCAAGAATATTAAACTTGGTAGTTATAATGAAAACTATGTTGGTTCCCTAACAACAACATCCCATTTTAAACTTATTTTTCTTATGCTTGTCAAATTTCTTACATTTGTCAAGATTTGTCTTGTATTTGTGGGGAGAGGAAATTTTTTTAAATCTCCAGTTGCAGTGACTTAAAAGTCTAATGTGTTTCAAGGATATTATACTACAACTACCTTTCAACCTGCCTGCAGATCATCTTTCCCTAGACAAATGTCCAGAACCAAACATGTCTTCCTTCCTAAATGTGTTCTTCCCATTTCTGTTGATGTTGCTACCGTTGTCGCAGTGACCCAGGCTCAAAGTATGAGAGATATATTGAACACCTCCCTTTCTCTTGTCTCCCATATCTAATTAGATTCCACATTTTGTAGTTTTTATTTAATAATATTTCTCACATCTGTCTTTCTGTCCATTTCCACGGCTACCACCCTAATTCCAACCCCCTTTGCTTCTCACTTGGACAACTGCAGTAGACGCCTAACTGTTTTCTTGCTACAGTCTAAGCAATTTCTTACCCCCATCCCTCACCCCACTCGAATTCATTCTCACAAAACTGCCAAATTAATCTTCTTATTGCAGAGATCTAAACATACTTGAAAACCTTATCACCTACTTAATTAAATCTAAGCTCCTCATCCTAGTATTTAAGGCCGAAAGGATAACCCTAGCCCATACAGGATGTCCTCAAAGTCTTAGCGCAGCTAAGCTTAAAACTTACGGACTTAAACTTAAAACCTTAGGGGTACCTTATTTGTTATGCCTTCTCTCTCACTAATCCCTTCTTTTGCTCCAATATCTTGACAAATGGTGGCCCTTATCTTTGCCAAGACCAACATGTACTTTGCCCTCATCACCACTGCTCTCCTCCAGGAGATCATCCTTACAATTATCTCCCTCTCTTCCTAATCTTCAATCTCACCCTATCTATTGATTCCTTGCTTGCTGCCTGTAAATATGACCAATTCTCATTCTTTAAAAAACCAAAACCAAAATGGACTTTACTTGCCCCTACCATTCTCTCAAGTTATAATCCTATCTCTCCAACCCTTCTGTTAATCTCAAAAAAAAAAGCTGTCTACTCTCCTTATCTCCATTTTCTTCTCCTCTCATTCATTTCTCAACCCTTTTCAGTCTTGCTCTGACCTCATTACTCAGATGATTTGCTTTCCCCAAAGTTACCACAATCTCATAATTACAAAATTTGATGGTCGTCTATTATTCTTCTTGATCTGTCTATTAAATCTGATGCTCTTAACCACTCTCTTTTCTCTGTGTTTCATAACACTACTATCTTGGTTCTCTCCAACCTGTCTTACCAATCTTTCTCAATTTATTTTGCAGAATCAACCCATATCATTCCCCTAACTATAGGTATAATCCAAGGCTCTATCTATCCTGGGTTCTCTTTTCTCTCTACACTTTTTCTTGGTGACTTAATCAACTAAAGTAAGTATAATTTTCATCTCTATGCAGATGACTTCCAGTTTTACATAGCGTGTATAGCCCTAGTCTTCTCTTGAGCTCTAGAACTGTCACAAACTGCAGATTGGACATTTCAAATTGGATGACCCATAGTCATAGAAAACTCAACATGTCTGAAACAGAATTCATTATCATACTCTCAATCACCCTCCCAATTCCACCTTTTAATCTCAACTTCTCTAATTCAGTCAAGGATATCAACATCAGAGTGGATCCTAAATATAATATATGAAGCTACATCTTCTGATCCCATATCCAGTCCTCTTTCTATTCAGCCAATAATAAGCATTCACTAAGTGTCTACTATGTGCCAGTCACTGTGCTAAGATACTATATGACACCATCTCAAAGTTTTCTAAACCAGATAGAGATGATCCTTTGCTCTCTTTCCTTAAGACAGGTTTGAAAGAGAGAAACAGAGGCAAAGATAAAGATGGAGAAAGTGAATCAGAGAGAGAGAAAAACTGATTTCAGTTTATGCTGATATAATGTCACTGTCTAAATATGAAGGTACTGGTACTGATAACAATAGGGATACTATTTTCATGTGCTATTTTCTCAGTTCTTCATTAGAGCTAGATTTGCTTCACAGCATTGATGTTTTATTCAGTCCCCTTTGTCATTTTTCCCTCATTAGCCAAGAGCATTTCCCCCCTAATAACATGCTTCCTGCTGGAAGAAGAAGAAGAAAAAGAAGAAGAAGAAGAAGAAGAAGAAGAAGAAGAAGAAGAAGAAGAAGAAGAAGAAAGAAGAAGAAGAAGAAGAAGAAGAAGAAGAAGAAGAAGAAGAAGAAGAAGAAGAAGGAGGAGGAGGAGGAGGAGGAGGAGGAGGGGAGGAGGAGAGGAGGAGGAGGAGGAGGAGGAGGAGGAGGAGGAGGAGGAGGAAGGGATGATGATGATGAGCAGGAAGTTTTGAAAATATTGAAATAAATTTTTTAACTCTTCTTACGAGTTGAAGATTGAGGTGAAATGTTTCATCATGGTTCATTAGTGGCAAGCAATACTAGGTACAAATACTGTGTAGAATATGTAACTGACCTAAGCTTCAAGTATACAATATATAATGTGTTACCTCCAGCTGACCACAGATTTGTACCTTCTTACTGAAGGAACAAAGAAAAGGAATTATGGGAACAAAGTTCCTCCTGAAAGGAATTGTGGGAAAGTGATAGATATTTCGTGATAAAGTCAAGTGGAAAAGTTCATTTTACCCTTAGTTTTATCCTCCAGGCTAAAAAAATACAGTACGCCAGTTTGTCAAATTTGCCAGTAAGCATCAATTGTTTGCCAATAGGAGCCCTAGCGGATATTGGCCTGGCCATCAGGAGATTGAAGCACTCACAATAAAGTACATTATTCACACTGTATCATTTTATTCAATAATTCAGTTCAATAAACATTTATTAAATGCCTGCCATTTTTAAGGCATTGTGCTAGGTACTAAGAAATCAGAGAAAGGCTTTAGTGACTCTACTACGAAAAAACAAAAATCTAACTCTACCAAGGTTTAAAGAAAACAACAACAAAAACTTCTCCCTCCCTCCTTTGTTCTGCAGGCCTACATCTGTGCGTGGTATATAAACAACTGCCCTCTCCACTGCTTGTCAATCAGCCTGTAAAGAGCAATGATTAAAAACCAGGGGCATGCATTTGCCTCCTCCCAACATGCACTTAGTTCAAATTAATGTACGTGGGAGCTGCAAAAAGGAAATGAAGCCCTGCAACAGCCAACTTAGTTTATGAAAATCAATTTGAAAATGCTGATGAAGCTTCTGAGTTCTTGATAACAGAAATCAGCATTTCAGGCCATTAATATTAAATGCAGGAGTTGGTTTCTCATGTAAAATAAAATATCTAATCATGAATCATGTGTCAAAATGTGAAAGGAATTGGTAAGACTTTCTGATTCCCCAATTATGGACGTGACTCTCATTTTTCAATCGATCAAGCAACCAACATTTTGTAAGTGTACACTGTGGGCCAGGCTCTGTGCTGGATTCTGGGGACAGACATAAGAAAAATTAAGTTATATGAATTTAAATTAAAATTAATTTATTTAATTTAATTAAGTTAAAATTAATTAAAAATCCCTGCCCCCAAGGAACTGAGATTCTTTCAGAGCCTATCCACGTAGATTTTTTGAGTATAACTCTAGTACATCCAAACAAATTGTAAAGTCTTCCAAGACAAGTCCAGAGTCCAAGTCTCAATTCAACAAGTGTTAATTGTCTACTGTGTCTGAGATACTATCCTAGGTGTAGTGAATACCAATGTGAAAAAAAAATCCAGGCTCTGCCCCTTAAGAAACTTAGAAGATTCCAGAGCAAGGTTAAACATAGGGCCTCATACCCTATATTTGTTGTTGAGTCGTTTCAGTCGTGTCCAACTCTTTGTGACCCCATTTGAAGTTTTCTTGGAAAAGATGCTGTAGGTTACCATTTCTAGCTTGTTTTACAGATGAGGAAACTGAGGCAAACAAGGTTAAGTGACTTGCCCAGAAATGTCTGAGGCTGTATTTGAACTCATGAGGAAAAGTGCTCCTTATTCCAAGCCACTGTGCCCTATCCACTGTGCCACCTAGCTGCCAACACTGTGTATAGTGATTCAGTACATTGACGATGACTTTGAAATCTAACATGTAGTTTGAACATAGACGCAAATTAAGGTCAGTTATGGGCTAATTTTAGCCATTCCCCTTTTACTATGTGATACTAGGTCATCACTTTAGCTGTGCGTTTGTTAAGGAGTAAAAACTCAACTTGAGGCTTCAGGCCTTTTGCTTCCCCATATTACCCCTTCATCTTTTTTCAGATCTTTCTTTCATGAGGGTTAAGGGAGTCAACAAGCAGACAATACTCCAGCTTGGTAGCAGGCCCAGTACTAGTAGAGGAAAAATTATTACTTGTTAATTATCTATGCATTATCCATCCATTTCAATTATCTTAGTTGTCCCTGCTCACCGTCTTCCCACATAATTGAATTGATTGAAATTCTGATTTCTTTCAGGAAAATGCCACGCTGCTGTAATATTAGTTGTTAATATCTGATATTAGTTCATTAAGACTAGTTCAGTAATATTAACAACCTCAGTATGTTCATATATTACTATTCATATCCAGTATTACTCATATACCTATGTATTGATTCTTGCTGTTGTATTAGTCTTTATGATTGTCACTTTTCACAGTTTAAAATGTGGGCATGTTAATAATGTCTGTGTTAAAGTATTTGGTTCGTTTTCATGAGGTAAACTTGATTGTGTTTCCATACTCCAGAATTCTCATCATTCTCTATGTTTTGTTGTCAATGGATAATTATTACAGAATGTTAAGGTTGGAAAATGATCTTGAATACAGTCCCTCATCTACCCTTACATGCATACAAAATACTCCTTGTCCATACCACACATAAGAGAATCTAGCTCATTTTACCCATATATGTGCAAACGTACGTGTGCACTCACATATATACTGACATACATTATACACATATATCCAAAGTCACAGTATAATTCACTAGTAGCCTTAGTAGTCTAATACCATATTTAGTCATCACTATCAAGAAATTCTTTAATACAGGAAGCATGGCATATAGGATGGGGCATTGGATGTGGAGTCAGGAACATCTGGGTTCATATCCTGCTTCAGAAGCTTATCAGCTGTATGACCCTGGCCAAGTCACCTAATCACGCTATGCCTCAGTTCCCTCATCTATAAAATTAAGGTATTGAATTCTATGGGCTATAAGGTCTTTCCCAGTTCTAAATCTATGATCCTATGATCATATTTTATTTTTGGTGAAAAAAAATAGTCCCTACCCTCAGTGTAAAATCTTTCCTTCTCATCCTTTTAAAAGTGTTCTTTAGCTTTTCTTCTCTAAGCTAAATAATTCCATATTAATAATAAATAATAACAACAATAATAATAATGGCTAGTATTTACATAGTACTTTAAGATATTCCAAGAACTTTTACATATATTATCTCATTTGATCTTCACAACAACCCTGTGAAGTATCCCTATCACTTTGGATAGTAGACATAGTTATAAATTAATTTGGAGGTAAAATTATTTGAATTAAAAGCAGATCTTCAAATACTCACTTTCAAATATTATATAAATAGCATTTTTAAAGACAATATTTCATTTTATTTAAAAAGACAATAATCACTTCCCTACCTTTTTGCAGAGGTGGGGAACTATGGGTGTGGAATATTATATATAGTTAAATTTTCTTCAGTGTGTTAATTAGTTTTGCTGAATATTTTTTTTCCTTTTTTTATTCTTTGTTATAAAGAATGGCTCTCTGGGAGGGAGAGCAGAAGTACCCCTTAGGAAATGTAGGTGATATAAAAAACAGAATATACCAATAAAAAATTTTTTAATGTTTCAAGAACATTGTATTTTCTCAAAAAGGGGGAGGTATGTAAAAGGTTTCATAGTCTTCCTTTTCATATAATGTACAGTCCAACCAAATTAGCCTCCTTGCCATTATATACAAATATGTACATATATATGTACATGTACATATTGTGTATATACATATACATATATGTGTATAAGTCAATCAATTACCTATATCTGAGCCTGTGCACTATGTAGCCCTATCTCTGGAATGTACTCCCTCCTCATCTCCACCTCTTGGAATTCCTAGCTTCTTTCAAGAGTTAGATTTCCCCCCAGGGGTTAGGACCCTTTCCTCCCCATTCACCACCCCCACATGATATGTTACTCTCTATTTCCTTGTGTGCACACTGTCCCTCCCCCCACCCCAGTGTAATGGAAGCTCCTTGAAGGCGGCAACTGGTTTTTGTCTTTGTATCCATGACATCTAGCACTTTGACTGACATTGCCTTGGTGATATCCATTGTGTAACTGGTACCTATCAGATGTGGCATAGCCAGCCAGAGCATCATGATGAGCTTGACACTGGCATAGAACTTTAGTAGAGGCTAGAAAACACATGCTCTAACGTGCTCTAACTTTTGATACACATAAAGCAAAATTTTAATTCAACTCTTTAAAGTAGCCTATCACCAGACTATCTACGAACAGGATTGCTTCTTCTCAGACAAGACTACCATAACATGACATCTTTTCTTATATTCATAATAACCAGTTCTAGATCTTTCTGTTGTTATGGTAACTGTCACTGTATGCCCCACTCAAACCTAATAGGTAATCTTAAATTGGGCTGTGGGCACTAAACATACATTTTTCATATTCTTTCCTAATTTATTTTTCATAAGTCTATGTAATTTAGTCAAATATGAGACATTCATACACGTTTGAGAACCATAAGTACATATACTTCCACTATTCAACTCAAACTACCTTCTTTAAAAACCACAGCAATTCAAAATCAAAGATTCTTTAGTGTGTCAAGAAGTCAGCTTTCTTTCAAAATGGTGCAGAGCCCTGCAATTTTCTCTTTTCTATGTAACTCTCAACTTCCTGCATTTCAGTCCTCTTCAAAGTAATGTGATGGGACTTTGAATGTGATATGACATTTTTGCCTCAGCTTCATAAATAATAGCTAAATGTTGAAATTGTCCTGTTCTTCTCTTCTTATTCATTCAGCCAGAAGGAGGACACAGGCAGAAGAAATCTCAACAAAAGGATGAGACATTTCCTCCACACCTCCCATCTCATCCCAGCCCAGAGCCAGACCTGCTTGGAAATGGGAAGAGGCATATTTTCTTCATCATGAACATAGTTTACAGTCAGATAATAATCATAAGGCTATAAAATCTTGCCCAAGAGAGTAAAGAAATGAGATAATAAAGCTCATAATAACCCAGTTCTTCCAGTGCTGTGCGTATTTATGATAAGGTTCTTTATCATGTGTTCCTATTATAAAATAACAAGATTGATACCTCAGTTTCCTCATCCATAAAATGAGAGGGCTTAACAAGGTGCCCTCTGAGGTCTCTTCTAAGTCTAAATCTGTGGTCCTATGAAATACACATTTGTTATAAGAAAAAAAAGTCCACATATACTATAAAATAGTTATAGCAGCACGTTTTATGATAGCTAAGAGTTGGAAGCAAAGTAGATTGCCCAGCAGTTGGGAAATGTCGAAACAAACTGTGGTGCGTGAATTTAATGGAATACTACTGAGCTGTAAGACATGGTATGTGCAATGACTGTAGAGAAGCATGGAAAGATCTATGTGAATTGATGCAGAGTGAAGTAAGCAGAGCCAAGAAAACACTATATAGTAACTACAACAACGTAAATGGAAAGAATGATACATCAGAAAACCAAAAATAAATGTAACAAGAGTAAGATCAAGTGGGACTTGAATGAAGGATTCACCTGAACAGATCCACTACCGCTTCGTGGAGGTGGGGCGTCCACACGTGTCACATGTTGCAAATGTTTTGGGGTTTTGTCAATATATCTCTCAGTTGTGCTGACTTTTTTTTTCCTGTCTAAAAAAAATACCATTTCTTTTATGAGATGACTCTAAGGGAGAAGGAAGAGGATGTAAATACATGAGATAACATAGAAATGTAAGAACCAGAAAGCAATAATAAAAAATATTTTAAAAGAAAAGAAATATACATTTGTTTTTCTTATTTTTAATTTATGGAACAAAACAAGCATTTCCATAGCACAGTACAATAAAAAAGATGATTGTACATGAAACTGCAAATCTACTATGCACAACTTGCTATTGCTTTCAAATATTCAACAAAATTGTCACGTAAATTTCTTCTTTTCTTCTCTCCTCCTCCCCACCCTAGAGATGAATACCATTAGACACAAATTAGTATATATGTGTAAAATTATTCTATACATCTATTTATCAGTTCTTCCTCTTGATGCAGATAGCATCTTTCTTCATATGTACTTTATAGTTAATTTGGGTATTTATAATAGACAAAATAACTTCACTTATTTTACATATTTGCTAGGTGAAATGATTTAATTACTCAAGGAAAGGAAGAATTTTGCATTTGGTAACATTATGAAGCTAAAAAACAACACCATAGGGTGTATTCTAATTGATTTCTTTGAAAGGGATATATCTTCCATCAAGTCTTTCATAATGTTTGTGTTATTTTCCCTTGTGAATCCTTATATAATATTTTTCATTAATCAGTACTAGGGTCAAGAGATATGTTGGGAATTAAGAACCCAGAGAGAACTAGTGGGATTGACATTTCAAGTCTCCAACTTTCCATATTGGAAACACTTTGCTTACAGCAAAACCAAATTCTAACTTCTTGCTTTTAAGAAGAAAAAACAGTCCCTTCAAGATGGACAAAGGCAGTCCCAATAGGCTTATTGAATAGCAAATAACTATTGAAAAGCAATAGTGAAATGACTTCTGGGTAAACAAAACAGGAGCACATGGATTAAATTAGCCTGAGACTACACAAGCTTTTAAAATTTAAAGACAAAGGGTGTCTAGGACAGCGAGGTTTGAGATTGGTGGAATATTAGGGAAAACAATGGAGATGGTCAAAACTCTGGCACTAAATGAAGGTCTTCTGCCCATGCAGACACACTAATAATTATCCTTTAATATTCCGTGAATTTCTAATAGGTATCAATCACTTAGTCAAGACAATGGTAAACAATTCTGATATCTGAATGAGGTATATGTCTTTTGAATCATATGTTTCTAGAGAAATACAGATAGACCAGAAGTAAGAATTAATTTTTTTTAAATGAACATTGTAAGTTATACAAATAGGTATAAAGAATGAATAAAAAAAAAAGCACTAAGCACTTAGTATTTGTAAAGCATAAGTGACGTAAGAAACATTATTTTATTGTGAGGGACTACTGAAGAAATTACTTCAAAGAGAATTCTGGACAGATTACTTATTCAATATGCATATCATAAAAAGAGTCAAATGGGTCTGTAGATTATAGAAAAACTGCTTCATTCGGTAAATATTTATGAAACATCTACCATATGTATATCATGATGCTAGGCTTTTGGAAACATATAAAATTTAGTTAAGACACAATTGTTATGTGTGTGTGGTGTGAGCTAAAGACATACAACAGAAAGATGAATGACTCCATCAAGTAGACTGAATAAGTTTGCATAATGATGGCCTACTAGTTTCCAGGGTTTGGTAGAGCCTTATCACTGCCTACACCATCACACACACACACACACACACACACACACACACACACACACACACACACACACACACATTTTAAACAAAATCCAAAAAGTGCTGGCCAACAACTTCGGGGTTGTGCATAAATTTTCTTTTGTCATAGAAAAGAAAAAAAGAGATGCTTTGAAGGGAAATAGTGATTATTGAAAGCTAGTATGAGTTCATTATGAATAAGTCCTATGAGAATAACCTCATTATCTTTTGTGATGGGGGATTATAGGATTAGGTAAATGCTCTAGATTTATATACCTGGATTTCAGCAAAACAATTGACAAAATCCCTCATGAAATTTTTTGCAGAAGCTTGGTGGTGCAATGACAAGTGTTGACGTGGAGTGAGGAAGACCTGAGTTTGAATCCTGCCTCAAATAATCCTTAGGTGTGACCTTGGGCAATTCACTTAACTCTGTCTCCTCAGTTTTCTCAACTGTAAAATCGGAATAATAGAACACCTACCTGGCAGGGTTGTTGAGAGGATCAAATGAGGTTAATATTTGTAAAGCATTTAGCCCAATACCTACTACAGAGTAGACACTGAATAAGATAGAAAGATCAATCAATAAATAAGCATACTCTAAACTCCAACTACAAGCTAGGCACCGATGATATAAAGACAAGGAATGGACGTGTTCTTGCCCTCAAGGAGCTTATATTCTATCAAGGGAAACAACATGTACAAACTCACTCACACACATGCCAAATAAATACAAAATAAATGAGGTGTTTAAATCCAATTTAGTAAGGTGGTCCTAGCAATTGAGGGCATAAAGGAATCACTTCATGTAAATGGCAGTTCTTTAGCTACATTTTCAAGGAAGTAAGAGATTCTGTGAGGCAGAAGTGAGGGAGGAGTTCATTCTAGGCATAGTGCAAAGACACAGAGATGGGAGAAATACTATGGAACAGATAGACATCAATTTAGCTGGAACCTGGAGGGTGATGTCATTGGTCCTCTTTGCAATACTTAAGTGTTTAGTGTTCAGACTAAGTTTCCAGTTTTGATTTAATTTTTCAGTTTTCATTTGACTGTGGGTGGTCACTTTAGACGTAGCCTTATGGTTGATCAATCTCCTAGCAAAGTATCTTTCTAAAAGTGACAAAGCTGATCAAAGGATTGGAAATTTACAGCTGAAAAGAATCAGGAAAGGACTATAAGGAGATGAGATGAGTTACACCGGCAGTCCACGTTACAGCTAGGATTCCATCCCAGGCTTTTTTACTCCAAACCCAGAGCCCTTTTCTGTTGCATTATATTGACCTCCAAATTATGTGTACAAACTTGGGAGTCACCTGAATAGAGGTGATATTTGCAGCCATAGTATTGAATGGCATTGCTGAAGGAAGACATATCAGAAGAAGAGAGCAGACCAATGACAGAACCTTGGGGAGCATTCAACTGACGAGATCAGAAAGAGGATGAAAAGTCATTTAAAGGAAATGACAAAGGAATAAGTAGAGAGGGATTAGAGCCAGGAGAATAAAGTATCTCCATGGCCAAGAAACAAAGGTTATATCCAGGAGAGGGTGATCAAAAAAGGCAAAAGTTACAGAGAGATTGTGAGTAAAGGATAAGCAAAAAAAAAAAAGCATTGTATTTGATGATTAGGTCATTTTACTAAAAGAAGCTTCCATAGAACAATGGGGACAAAAATAAAATTGCACATTGTTGAAAAGAGAGTGAGTGCTTAGGAAGTAGAAGGTTCAGGTGTAGACAACATTTCCCCCCCCCAAAAGAATCTCAGTGAAGAGGACAGGAGAGATGGGAATGAATCCATGTAGAAGAATCAAGAGAAAACTTCTTTTAGGATTAGGAGGACCAGAATATATTTGTAAACCAATAAGGTGGGGTTAGGGAAGAAAAGAGAGTTGAAGATGCGTGTGTGTGTGTGTGTGTGTGTGTGTGTGTGTGTGTGTGTGTGTGTGAGAGAGAGAGAGAGAGAGAGAGAGAGAGAGAGAGAGAGAGAGAGAGAAATATCTGCTGCAATGAGACCTTGAAAGAGTCCAGATGGGATGACATCAAAGGTATAGGGAGAACTCTGTAGGTCTTAGCATAGCATGGATAGCAGATTAGGAGACCATAACTGATGATTCTGAGAAAATTTTCAGAGTGGATGAGGATTTAAGAAAGTTCCCATTAGTTGGCCTCAATCTTCTTGTTGAAGCTGTTTTTTGAAATTACATTTTTCAAAGTATAGGAGATAGCAGTATGTTGAAGGCTTAATGACAGAGGGAAAGGTTTGAAATGATTGCCATGGGGAATGAAATGAAGAATCAATACGTGGAGAGCGGAGAGTAGAAGATTTGTTCAGCAGACATAAGAACCCAGATAAGAGCAATGATTCTTCTTTGAAAATCTTTTTGGAACGAAATTCATGAGCCCTTAAAAATGGAAGGAAAGATAAAATGTTAAATGAGCTAGAAATTGCTTGAATAGAGGGTGAGAAGTCACAAGCAGATATGTGAATGTGTCATTTAGCTTATGGTCCAGAACTGCCACTGTGTACTCCTCAAACAAGTGAAAACAAACACAAAAAGCTCTCTATGAGCTACTGCTTAGAAATCTCAGTGGTGTCATTAATTAAATGTCCCAAACGGGATACCATAATAAACCAAGCTGGGATCCAAAGCAATTGCCAGCAACCCCACTGTTTATTAAACTGCTGAGCTAGTGTGAATTTTAGAAACAAACGAGTGGTGTGTCTGAGAAAGTTACCCTCATCCTGGAGAGTGGCTTCATTCACTAGACATCATATCAATCACTGGACTGAGTTAAGTTGGCGCAGAATTCTGTTTTGGTCTATAAAGCCAGGGAGTGGGTGACAGACTCTGTGTGGAGTTCCAGGGTATGAGGCTATGATGCCAAATACCAGGAGGGTGAAGTCTGCTGCCAGCTGTCCTTGTCTGCTCTCCTGCTTTGCTCATCTTCCTTTTAAGCCTTCCCTTGGGTGAGGACAAAAAATCACTGCCCAAAAGTTGTCAATGCTGTTACACTTTCTGTGGACTAATGATTCTTAGGTGCATGGTTTTATCTACTCTAAAATGCATTGTGTTCAATTAGTTATGGAAATATTAATTAAAATTTATTCCAAATGAAAAGTCAGTCAAATCTATATCTTTTGCTCAAAATACATTCACAGTTCAATTTCTTGTTCTCCTTAATAAAAAGAATCATACAGAAAAGAAACAGGGTAGGAAATCAAGATTGTGAACAATAGAATTAACTCTATGTAAAGGCAGATTTAATATAGATTAGTGGGCAGGGATTTCAATGTACATAAAATATGATGATGATGATGATGATGAGATGTCATAATTCATTCAGCCATTTCCCACTTAATGGGCACCCTCTTAGTTTCCAGTTTTTTGACATTACAAAAAAAGCTGTTGTAAATATTTTTGTATGTATTGGTCCTCCTTTTTTGGTCTCTTTGGGTTACATACCTAGTAGTATCCCTGAGTCAAAGGCATATATGACCTTTATCAGAGAAACTTGCTGCAATTTTTTTCTTAGTTACCTGATTTCCTTCTAACCTTTTCTGCCATATACAGATATGCATACATATATATACATATGCATATACACATGAATGTATATATGTATGTATACACACATAAACATGTCTATGTGTATATAAATGTGTGTGTATACATATATGTACATGCATGTGTGTATATGTATTCAGAGCTAAAAGGAATCTCAATCAATCAATGATCATTTAGTGTCATTGGTTCCTAACCTGCGGCCCAAAGATTCCTGGAAAACTGCAAAGCAATTGAATGGAATATTTAAATCCATTTTACCCACCTAGAGTTGATTAGGTTTCATAATGGAAGTGCACTGGGCCTGGAGGAAGGAAGATTTGAGTTCAGATTTGGCCTCAGACACTTACTAGATGTATGACCCTGGCGAAGTCACTTAACCTTTGTTTGCCTCAGTTTCCTCAACTGAAAACTGGGGATAATAATAATAGCAACTATTTCTTAGAGTTGTTGTGAGTATAAAATGAGATAATATTTGTAAAGTGTTTAGACAATGCCTTGCACACGGTAGGCCCTTAATAAATGCTCGTTCCCATCCATCTGGTATTATTATGGTCTTTACTTAGCTCCTGTAAAATATGCACCTACATCCTAGAAAGAGATTGGGGGATAGGTACACATCTTCTGGTGTGGAATGATGGATTACACACAAAGATGTTGGTGACTATTGACCTAAGCCATACTCCACCATTGCACAGATGAGTAAACAGAGGCTCAGAAATTAAGTGACGTCTTTGGCAATATATAAAAGTTTCAGTGTAACAGAAACAGCCTTGGAATGGGAACAAGGATCGTGGGCTCTGAGTCTCATCTCTACCCCTAGTTCTTATTAGCTGTATGACCTGAACCAAATCACTTAACTTTTCTGAGCTCAGTTTTCTCCTATAAAATGAGGTTCATAATACTCATACAGCTTGCCGCACAGGGTTGCTATTAGGCTCCAATGAAATAATACATGCAAAGTACATTACAAACTACAAAGTCCTATAAAAACATAAGGTATTATTATGTGCCCCCTCATTGGTAGGGCACCATGGCGGTATAGGGAGGAATGCATTCCAAATGACATGGTGTCTACCTGACAGGAGTTTATAATAAAATGCAAAGACACCAGATATCCAAAAGGAAGAGAAAAAGAATTACCGTATTTTAGGTTTGGCCTATTTAACTTTTTGGTCATTTTAATATTTCATCAGGGTACCTATTGAATTCCTGCAGGGGGAGGTCTTATAGAGCACAGGGATTAAGAAAGTGTGGTAAAGGAAGCCCTGTCTACCGCCTCCAGGAACAATTCCCTCATACTGAGCTCTCATTTCTTCTGGAACAAATGGTCCAGCTGATTTCCCACCACAGAATCCAGCCCCCTCGATGTTCT
Organism: Phascolarctos cinereus; assembly: GCF_003287225.1. Classification (NCBI taxonomy): domain Eukaryota; kingdom Metazoa; phylum Chordata; class Mammalia; order Diprotodontia; family Phascolarctidae; genus Phascolarctos; species Phascolarctos cinereus. Next base: position 7,580,362 of record NW_027556098.1, read on the forward strand.
GGTCATGCCCTTCTCTAAGAACAAAGCACTTATTTGGAGTCATTAACATTTGAAGAAGTTTTATGGTATGAACAAGATAAAAATGAATCCCTCTAGCATGCTGTAATGAAAAATGAAATGGAAACCTTTCTGAGGATTTTTTAAAGCAGCATTTGGGGATTTTTCTTTTGTTTTGTTTTGCATTCCTATAGATAATGGCATCCCCCCAAAAAAAGCTCAGACCAAGAAAATTACTTGGAGAAAGTAAGCATTCAAGCTACAGCATCTTGTGTCACAGAAATAGTATTAGAAAACTGCTAGGGGAAAAAAAGCTAAATTTTGCCTCGGCTCTGCCACTACAATTAACTTCAATTCAACAAACATTTATCAAGCTCCTACTATATTCAAGACAATATGCTAGGGTTTGGGGATACAAGTACAAAAAAAAAACCACAATCTTTTACCCTCTCAGACATTATGTGGGAATAATGCATGCTTTATTTAGGATGGGGAAATCCCTCCACCAACCCTGATTACTAGTATCAGAAGCTTCATAAATAAATCATAGTTGCCTATGGCACATAGAGATTAAGAGCAAATATATGTATACACATATGTATACATGCATATCTACATACCAATACACATATGTTTATATTATATACACAGATGTGGATATACATATGTGTGTATATCTATATATGCACAATACATATATACCTATATATCTCTATACATGTATGCATACATACACATATACAAACACCTACACATACATACAGAGGGAGAGAACACATATACAAACACATACAGATACACATACATACATACAGAAGGAGAGAAGAAAGCAATGAGGATGTTAAAGGCTAAAGAGAGGTAGAGGAGAATGAGGATTGAGAAAAGGTGTTGGGTTTGGCAATTGAGAGGTTATTAATAAATTAGAGGAAAGCAGTTTTGGCAGAACTATTAGTTGAAAGTCAAACTGTATCAGGTCAAGAAGTAAGTGAGAGGAGAGAAAATGGAGCCACTTATTGTAGATGACTTTTTCAAAGAGTTTATACAAAAAAGATGGATATGATAGTGAGAATATAAAAAGGATCAAGTGGGGATTTTTTGAGGATAGAGGAGACATGGGCATGTTTGTAGGCAATAAGGAAGGAGCCAGTAGACAAAGATTGAAAAGCAGTCACAGACAGAGTGGGAATGATACAGGGGGAAATTCATTGAAGGGCATAAGATGGAATGGGATTGCTTGTGCTGGTAGAGCGGTTAGCCTTGGTAAGGAATAAGGCCATCTCTTCATATGAGATAAAGGTGAAGGAGGAGATAGTGGCAGAAGTTATGTGATGATGAAGAAGAAGGAAGAAGAGGGAGGTGATGGCAAATATTTTTTTCTGTAAAATATGCAACAAGGTTCTAGGCTAAGAAGGTGAGGCAAGGGGATCCAGGAGAGGTTTGAGGAAGGATAAAAAGGTTTGGAAGAGCTGCTATGGAGAGTGGGATAATTATTTGATAAAAGAGATATAGTAGGATTGTCCAGCAATAGTGAGGCAGGGTTTGGTAAGGGAAGGGAAAGGGAAAGGTGGAAAGTCAATAGATTGTGATCAAAGAGAAGATTTCAGAATTCTTGAACACTGAGGTGGTGCTATTTGTGGATGATGGTGAGCTCAAGTGTATAACCATCTTTGTGGCTGAGGTGGGGTGGAATAGGTCATGGGAGTGAGTAGGTTCAGAAAATGAGTGGTTAAGATGTTTAAGGGACAGTCAATATGCAAGTTTAAATCCCTACGTATGAAGGCAAGAGTTGGGAAGGAAAGCAAAATTGTGAGTCAGTTACCAAATTCATTGAGGAAGGAAGGTGAGTGACCTGGAGGTTTATAAACAGTAACTACCAGGATTTTGATTGGGTAGTAGAGGTGAATTGGATGAACATCAGTGGAAGAGAGATAACTGAGTGATGGAAGTAGGAGGAGAACTTGGAAGTGGCAATGGGGAGCAAAGAATATTCCAACTCCCCTTCCTTCACCAACGAGCCAAGGAGAATGACTGAAGATGCAATTAGTACTAGAGAGGGTATCCAAACCGTGTCATGGGAAGGGAGGAAAGGAGAGAGAACCAGTTTTCAGTAGTAGCTAGAAGATGGAAGAAGTGGGAGAGGAAAAGATTTAGGATAAAGTGGAGTTTGTTGTCTATAGGACAATCATTTCAGAGAGCACAGCAGGGTGAATGGCATTTAGTTGCAATTTTAGGGCAGCAGCATTGAGGATGGGAAAAAGGAACTGGGTTTGGACGATGACTAACAGGGATTCAGAATGACTAAGATTTGTTGGTACATATAACCAAGTGTGAGAATGTTTATCATTGAATGGAATGTATGACTCTTCCTCCCAGAGGAGGCTAGAGATTGGGTTGGAGACAAATAGAGTATGATCAGGTATATTAGCTACTGCTGTTATTAGATGGTCCTTAAAGATGTTAACTTAGGATTTCCTCATTCAAGTGTCTTAGGACAGCTAGTTCAAATCTGACCTCAGACACTGACTAGCTTTATGATCCTGGGCAAGTCACTTAACCCTGTTTGCTTCATTTCCTCATCTGTAAAATGAGGTCAAAAAGGAAATAGCAAAGCAGTCCAGGATCTTTGCCAAGAAAATCCCAATGGGGTCATAAAGTATTGGACACAACTGAAGAATAACAACAACAAATATAAGTGTTTTTCACCTCTAGCAATTTGATCTAGGTGGCCTGTTGCCATTTTATTACAATGAGGGAACATTGCCTTCCCTTTTCTTTGTAACTGAAGAAGATAGGAAGGAAGAAAATAAGCATTTATTAAGCAGTTAATATTTGCCAGACCCTGTGCTAAATGCTAGAAATACAAATATAAGTAAAAAAGAAAAACAGTCCCTGCTTTCAAGGACCTTACATTTTTATAAAAGAAGACTGCGTACCAAAAATAAAAAAATGCTGAAAAAAGAGAAGGTAGATGAAGGCATCTGGTGCAGAGTCATAGTTATTAAGCTCAGACATCAGAACAGAAACAAAAGGAGAATGAAGGGTGACTTTGGCGCCATCACAGAATGAAGGTTCCAAGAGGAACTTACCAATGGGAGAAAGGGAAAGGCCTTTGAGAAGGATATCCTAGGTTGAGTAGGCAGTAAGGATGGTTGCTTGTTTCATTGAAAGGAGGCCCCATCTGCTGAGGGAAGTTCTAATATCTAACAGCACCAGTCATAGTTTTGCAGCCTAGAAGTGAGGAATAGGACTAGGAAGGAATGTTGTATACAAGTCATAGGGTTGTACACAAGTACGTTGTGGCTGAGGATTTATTTTCCATAAGAAAATAAAGCAATGTTGTGATAGTCACCATATATCTGAAGAAAGATCAATGACATGAAAAAAGTTACTTAAGGTCTAAGCAAGTCTGAGTCTTTTTGAAGGGGAGGTGGCCCCAGGTGCCAGTCCAAGGTGGTAGACAGAGGTAACAATTTCCCATGAATGAATGAACAATGAGTGAATGGACGAATGAATGAATGAATGAAAAAACATTTATTAAATACTATGTGTCAGTGCGGGGAATAAAAATATGATCAAACAAGTAATCTCTTACCTTCAAGGAGTTTACATTTTAATGAGGGAAGATAATTGGATAAAGGGGAATTAGAAAGGTGTAGGGAGAGGGCAGTACATGAAGGAAATGATGTGGAGGCCTGGTTGTGGGTAAGATAAGGAGATAGATAGACAGACAGATAGATAGATAGATAGATGGACAGATAGATAGATAGATAGATATACAGATAGACAGACAGACATATACACAAATACATATTTATATGTATATTTATTATTCATTACATATGTGCTAGTGAATGAGAAACACATATGCACATACATACATATATCCACGCATGTATATCTCTGCATACATACATATATACAGGTGTGTATGCATGTGTGTGTGAACACATATATACATGTATGCATTATAAATCTATCAGAGCCCAGGGCTCCATGGCAGACTCACAGATGGGAGGCACCTTTTCATTCCTAGAATGAGAAGGAAAGGATATGACTTCCCAAGGTAGGTCTGTGTCCAGATTCTCCTCTCCTTAAAGAATTCACACCCAGGAGAACAGATTCCTCTGAGAGGTTCTAAAACGGGGAGTAACTTCCAGAGATCCTGGATTACTAATGAGGAGCCAAGAACGGGGGGATAAAGTTGAGACATCCTGAAACACCAGTCTTTGTCAACATAATCTTGTAGCAATAGAGCTAGATCTTGTCTAAGATCAGGGACAAAGCCTGTCATGAGGGATTCAGTCAGGAACATAATATTATAATATAATATAATATAATATAATATAATATAATATAATATAATATAATATAATATAATATAATATAATATAATATAATATAATATAATATAATATAATATAATATAATATAATATCATATCATATCATATCATACGATACGATACGATACGATACGATACGATACGATACGATACGATACGATACGATACGATACGATATGATATGATATGATATATGATATGACATGACATAATATGACACATTATGACATAACATGACATAACATGACATAACGTGATATAATCTGACATAACATGACATAACATAGCATGACATAGCATGACATAATGTGATATAACATTGTATTACATGACATGACATGACAAAATAACATAACATGACATATCATGACATAATATGACATGACATAACATGACATGACATAACATGATATATAACATGATATGTGACATGACATGATATAACATGACAGCATAAAATGACATGCCATTGTATAACATGACATAGCATGACGTGACATGACATGACATGACATGATATAACATAACACAACATGACATGACATAGACATTCTATAACATAATGTAACGTGACATATGACATAACATGATGTGACATAACATAACATGATATAACATGATGTGACATATGACGTGGCTGGCATAATATGACGTGTCGTGACATATTATGACATAACATGATATTATATGACATGACATGATATAACATGACATGGCATAACATAGCATGGCATTACATGACATGACGTGACATGACATAACATGTGTATGACATAATGTGACATAGCATGACAACATAACATGGCATTATGTGGCATAGCATGACATATATGACATAACATGGCATGATATAACATGACATAACATAGCATGACGTGACACATGACATGACACGACATGATATAACATAACACGACATAACATGACACAGACATTATAACGCAATGTAACGCACGTGACATACAACATAACATGATGTGGCACTACATAACATGATATAACCTGATATAGCATGACATAGGCATGGTGTGCCATATGGCATGATGTGACTGACATAATATGACATAACATGATATTACATGACATATGTGACATAACATGACATGACACAAATGGCAAAACATTATAATGACATGACAGGACATAGCATGACATGACATGACATATGACATAGCATGGCATGGCATAACATGATATAACATAATATAACTTAATATGACATAACATGACATGACATGGCATGACATAACATAACATTACATTACATTATATTCATATTACATTACATTATCTTATCTTATCTTATCTTATCTTTTATTATATTATTATATTATATTATATTATATTATATTATATTATATTATATTATATTATATTATATTATATTATATTATATTATATTATATTATATAGAGTGAACTCTTATCCTAATATCAGTATTTATTCCAAAGACCTCTGCAAGAAAGTTTGCTCTTCTTTTAGTCATAATCTTGGCTATTTTACCATCAAGATAGTCGCGTTCAACAAACTGCTATGGCAAATGCTTCAAAAGAAAAGAATTATATTCTAGATGTGGAGCAGTGAGAGTTAAATCCACAAGAGAAGAACATCCCAAACCAACTTGATGCCCTGTTTGCAGTGAACAAAAGAAAGCCTATAGACTTGTGATCCAGGGTCCCGCCATAAGAATCTCCCATGATTGTGACTCTGTCTAAACCACTTGCCTGGCCAATGCTTGGCACAGTGGCGCTTAAGAAATGTTTATTGACTAACTGACCACTCCCCAACACCCTTACCCCAAAAGAGATGATAGACACAGCTTCTGCCTAACTACTCTAAGGAAAGAAGGAGGGGGAAAGGAAGATTCATACAGAAGACATGCCGTGGATGGTGCTCAGATTAGAGGGGAAGATGCCCAAGCAGCAAAGACTAGTCCTGAACCCCCAAGGGTTACTCAGGGAAAGGGACTTGGACCCAGCCAAACTCTATATCAACTCTAGTAGGCTGAAGACACCCAACAACCCAATCTCAGTTCCTAATGCAACGAATGCCATTTCAACTTGTGGACTAAGTAAATAAAGCTCTATTATACAGTGCTATGATCTAGAAAGATTCTCTCTTTAGCTTGAGGGGACCAGAACTGCTGACATTAGTCAGGTGGCTCGACCCTCATCAGGTATCGTGGCTACCATCCAGTTATTCCCACATGGTTCTCCAAGGTCACTGGGGCTCCAATGCTCATGAATGTCCATAGTTACTTGCCTGTGGTAGTGAGGGGAAATAGCATGTTTAGTTCTGTCATATTGCTTGGAAAGAACAAGGAGACATGGCAGATAGGCATCACTCCCAGTCTCTGTATAACAGTAAAACAATTGTGGGTTATAACTGGGGCATTCTTCATTCATGTCAAATTCACATCTGGTTGTATCTCAGAATATGGGAGTATATGTACAGGTTTCTGGCTTACCTTCTATTCCCTGGAAGGAAACTTAGAAGGAAGGCTAGTGACTGATCAATTTTGTAGTGCTCATTGATATCTCTCTGTACCAATTATGAATCAACTACCCTGGAAGTATGCTGACAGAAGGAGACTGTCTTCTTAGGGAGGCAGCTTGGTAGAGTTAAATGAGTGCTAGATTTGTAAGGAAAAAGAATCATGCCACAGACACTTAGTTCTAGGATTCTGGGCAAGTCATTTAACCTGTCCCAGCCTCACTTAACTCAGCTGTAAAATGAGGATAATAATAGCACCTACTGTATCTGTAAAGTACTTTGTAAACATTAAAGCACTTTGTAAGTGCTATTGCTACTATTTTGCATGTAAGGAAGCACTTCCTGTGGCCTTGCAGCACTTCTGTCATTAATTTTCTAAGAATTGATTTTCTAGGTATCTCTTATAGAATGACAACAGCTTTGCATACTGGAGCACTCAATACTGATCACTCCTCCAGGTAAATATAGAAAGACACTAAGAAATCTATAGGTATAAAAATAGAACTTGCTTTGGTAAAAACTGGAAAAGCCTGTTTAGGCCACTATATAGTACTTGGGTTATAGTATTAATTGCAAGAATAAAGAACATGCGTTATTTAAAACCACTTAGTATAAACTTGGTCAACCTTCAGCTCTCAATTTGGCCATAATTCCCCTAATTTTTGCACTATGACTATTTTTTCAGGCTTGGACATTTATAATTTGTGTAATGTACCATGATACCATGATTACTAATCAAGCAGTTAGCATTTATAAGTATTTCTTATTCACTAGCACATACTTGATTGTAAATTTTCCTTTTCTTCTATCTTATATGCTCTTTGACAGGTAGGCAATTGAACATGATAATTAGTAATTGACTATTAATGATATTTTCCTATAAGGCTGCACAAATCTGTACAAAAGGAGAAGAATCACTTGGGTTTTATTGACATTACACAAAGACAACCAGATTTTTGACTTCTTCAAGAGTAATTCACAAAAGACAATCCAAAAATAAAAACCCAAGGTCTCAGATGTTTACACAGAGAAGCATAAAGTGTGCATAATAAGCAACGGAACCTAGAGGTTCAAAGGCAGGAAGATATATCTGATCTCATAGGTCTTATTGAAATTTGTTGAGTTGGGACTTAGGACTCAAATGTGGTTCTGACAAAGGCATACCTTATAAAAAAGGTAAAAAATAGATTTTTTACAAGAGTGGAATGGCATTATCTATTAAGAAGACACACACGTGAAGAAATGCAGAAACTAGAAGTAGGTAAGGAATGGTAGAGAACATCTGGGTGAAGTTCAGTGGAGGGAAAAACAGAAGAAATATTATCATAGGAATATACTATAGACCACCTCAGTAGAAAGGAAAAATAGATAAGAAGTTTGGGAAACAAATTAAAAATGCTGGAGATGATGAAGAGGGAGAAAAATGCCGTGAAAAACTCGTGAACACCTTCCAAGTTAAATAAACATGTACTTCAATGGGAAAATGGAAATAGGAAATAGGTCAGTAAAATGAAAAATATTTTGGAAAATATTGTCCAAGATTAAGGAATGAGAGAGGCAAAAGACTTGCAAACTACTTGGTCCTCTTCAAGAACAAAGGACAAGGGGCAGCTAGGTGGCGCAGTGGATAGAGTACTGGCCCTGGATTCAGGAAGACCTGAGTTCAAATATAGCCTCAGACACATAACACTTAACTAGCTGTGTGACCCTGGCCAAGTCACTTAACTCTATTGCCTAGCTCACCCCCCCCAAAAAAAAAAGAACACATGACAAACAACATGGATGAAACATAGTTTCTTTGAGGAAAGAATTGACAAGCTCTAAATAAAATAATAAAAATGCATTTCATTATACTTTTTTAAAAACAAGAAGTGAATCATTATTGATATGGCAGGCATTCCTGAGCCAATTTTCAAACCAATAACTTCTTAGGGAAACCATCAAAATTAATAAAAAGCTTAAAGAATAATTAGAAAAAGTATATTCTGTGCAATTAAAAGCAAGTTATTGGTACTGGAAAATGAATGTGGGCAGAGGAAAGGATACTGATGCCAACTGCAAAAATTGCATACAAAAGTTTAATCAATGGAAGTCAATTGCCACAACCAGGAGTCTCAATGAGCCAAAAAAACCTGTTTCAGTTAGCAAAGATTTGGTGTACATCAAATAGAGAAATGTGGAAACCAAGGTATAAACTTCTCTTCAAATCTTACCAAGAAAGATGATAGAAGATGATGAATAGTATTGTCTTATAAAGCAGCAAGAAGTATTGGAAAGGAAACAAGTTTAAAGATAGCTTGACAGTAGACTCAACTAAGCAAAGCCATCTCAAAGGCTTTTAAGAACTGGAGGGACAACAAGTGAAAGATAGAGAAGATTTTAAAATTTCATTAACAAGGACAGTGTAGCCACCATAACTAGATTCTAATACTACAGTCCCAGATTTGCTTCTTGAGGAGGAAGAAATGGCACTGAAGAAAACAAAGATTAAAAAAAAAGAACTAGACCAGACCAAATACATATGGAAGAGTTTTGTGTTTTGAAGATACTGAGGTACTAATTCTCAAGGGGTCTAAAGAAGCAGCTCCTAAGGTTTTTGGGGGAAATTGTAGGCCTTATTATTACCAAAAAAGTAACTGAGGAAATATCCATACCAACATACTGACATATAGAACTATGCTGACATCTTCAGATATAAAAGATAACATTCAAAGATTATTCCAAAGATAAAAGATAACATTTTTATGATCACAATCTACACAAGAGAAAATGACATATTTGGTGAGGGTATCAAAAGGGGATAAGCAGGCTTTTCAAGCATTATTCAACATCTTTTTTGGAACTAGACCTGTTTGGGGTTTTGGGGGAATGTTTTGGGGTTCTTGTTTGTTGTTTGTACCAGACCTGTGATTTCGCTTGCATAAGGAACTTCCAACAAGGAAACCCTCTACCAACACAGATCAGCATCTGCTTTGCAACTTATAGTCTCAGTTAGTTGCTGGAAGCCTTGGGAAATTAAGTGGCACACGTAGCCAATATGTGTCAGAGGCAAGCCTGAAATCCAGGTTTCATAACTCCGAAGTTGCTTCTCTATCCGCTATACCACATTGCCTCCATCATAGAAAAATGAAAGATGTAGAAAATATAAGATTCCTTTAAGCTTACTGTCTATTTCTTTAAATTTGATTCAGTATAATCAAATGCTATCTGAAAGGGTTTCTTTTCCAAGTCATCTGCTATGCATGTGTCAAAATTATACAATATTCTTTGAGTGTTACAACAGAAAGATAAGCACTTTTCTTATATTTAGCATTAGACAAAGCAAAAAACAAAACAAAACATGAAAATGGGCCCACCAAAGTGTTTTCCATTGTCATGAAAAAGATTTAGCACCAAGTCCAAGGCAAAGAGAAATTCTCAATTGATGATGAGACTCTTTAGAACGAAGATCTTCAAACTACAGTCAAAAAATCTAGCCAAGGCCTGTTTCCATATGGCCTGAGCTAAAAACGTGTTTTTTTTTTACATTTCTGAATAGTTTTTTATACTTAAAAATGTAAAATCCATTCTTAGCCTGAAGGCTATGCAACAGGCTCAGCAGACAGGATCTGGCCCTTTAGCTGATTTAAATGCTCTTGTTGGTAACACAAGATTTAGCAGCTTCTATATTAAAGGATCAGAGAGCTTGGAATATGATATTCTGGAGGACAAAGAAACTAGAATTACAAGAATCACCTACCCAGCAAACTGAGTATAATCCTTCAGGGGAAAAATGGATATTCAATGAGACAGAGGACTTTCAAGCATTCTTGATGAAAAGACCAGAGCTCAATAGAAAATTTGATTTTCAAATACAAGACTCAAGAGAAGCCTAAAAAAGTAAACAGGAAAGGGAAATCATAAGTGACTTGATAAGTTTAAACTCTTTACATTCCTACATGGGAAAATGAGATTTGTAACTCATAAGACCTTTCTCATTATTAGGGTACTTAGAAGGAGTATATATAGACAGAGGTATAGGTGTGAGTTTAATATAAAGAGATGATATCTAAAAAATAACATTAAGGGGGAGAGGAATGTACTTGGAAAAAGAAAAAGGGAGAATAGAATGGGTTAAATTATCTCATATTAAAGAATCAAGAATTTTTTTTTTTTTTTTGCAGTGGAGGGGAAGAGGGGAAAGGTGAAGGGGAGTGAGCGAACCATACTCTCATCAGAATTGGCTCAAAGAAGGAATAACATACATACTCAATTGAGTATAGAAATCTATTTTACCCTATGGGAAAGTAGGAGGAGAATAAGGGCAGGGTGTGATAAAAGGGAGGGCAGACTGGGAGAGGGGGTAGTCAGAAGCAAATATTTTTGAGGAGGGACAGGTGAAAGGAGAAAGAGAATAGAATAAATGGGGAGAATAGGATGGATGGGAATATAGTTAGCAATAGTAACTGTTAAAAAAAATTGAAGCAAGCTTCTCTGATAAAGGCCTCATTTTTCAAACATATAGAGAAATGAGTCAAATTTATAAAAATAAGAGCCATTCCCCAATTGATAAATGATCAAAAGATATGATCAGTTTTCAGATGAAGTAATCAAAGCTATCTATAGTCATATGAAAAAAAAATACTCTAACTCACTATTGATTGGAGAAATGCAAATTAGAACAATTCTGAGATACCTGTTAGATTGGCTAATAGGATGGAAAAGGTAAATGACAAATGTTGGAGAGGATGTGGGAAAAATGAGACTTTAACGCATTGTTGGTGGAGTTGTGATCTGATTCAACCATTCTGTAGAGCAATTTGGAACTATGCACAAAGGGTTATAAAACCATGCATACCCTTTGACCTAACAATATCACTGTTAGGTCTGTATCCCAAAAGATATAAAAAATAAAAAGGAAAAGGACCTATTTGTACAAAAATATTTATATCACCTCCTTTCTGGGGGTAAAGAATTAGAAGTTGAGAGCTGAACAAGTTGTAGTATGTGAGCATAATGGAACTGTAAGAAATGATGAGCAGGATGCTCTCAGAAAACCATGGAAAGACTTGCATGAACTGATGCAAAGTGAAATGTACTATGTACAAATTAACAGCAATATTTTAAGATGATCAGCTGTGAACGACCTACCTGTTCTCAGAAATACAACTCTGAAGGACTTATGATGAAAAATGCTATCCATCCCCAGAGAAAGAACTGATGGTGTCTGAATACAGATTGAAGCATACTTTTTTTAACTTTATTTTTCTTGAACTTTTTTTGTCTATGTTTTCTTTTACAACATGATTATTATGGATATGTTTTGCATAACAACACATTTATAACCTATGTCGAATTGCATTACTTCACAATGAGGGGCAGTGGGAAGGAAGGAAGAAAGAATTTAGAACTCAAAGTTTTAAAAATGAATGTTTAAAATTATTTTTACATCTAACGGGGGGAAAATAAAATACTAAATACAAGCTAAAAAAAATGAATACTCTTGTTTGTGGATGACGCTGAAACATTTCAGAGCTTCCTAAGTGAGATACAAAATCACTCCAAAGAATTTGGCTCAACTATTCACATAGAGAAAATTAAGTGGATGGAGAATGCCTATTGTCCAGGCAAATATACAGTCTATAGAATTGATCTATGGACATAAGTATATAAATAGAAGAGAAATTAGAAGCAAAGAGAAAAGGGAAAAAAGGAGAGGAAAGAGGAGGGAGGAAAATGGAGACGAGAGAAAGGAGAGGAGACAGAAAAAAGAAGAGAGAGAAGACAGAAGAAAGGAGAAGAGAGGAGAAGAAAAGAGGGGAGGGGAGGGAACAGGAGAGGAGAGAGAGGAAGGAGAGGAGAGAGGAATGGAGAAGACAGTAGAAGGGAGAAAAGAGGGAAGGAGAAGGAAAGGGAAGGAAGAGGAAAAGAAAGAAGAGGAGAGGAAGGAAAGGGGAGGGAAGAGGAAGGAAAAGGAGGGTAGAGGAGAGAGGAAGAAAGAAGAGAGGAGTGAAGAGAAAGGGAGAGGAGAGGAAAGAATAATAGAAGGGATGGTTATGTCTCAATTCCTCAGAACTTTTTTTTTGGAGGGGGGCTTCCAATGAAGAATTCTCTTTACCAGCATATACCCTTACTTTCCCAGAAACTTAGTTTTAGATAGTTGCTTGGCATAGTAAAGTGACTTGACAGGTTCACACAGCCATTAGGTATCAGAGGCAAAATTTGAACTCAGTATTTCCTGGCTCAGAGAGCAAGTCTCTAGCCATTGTACTAGACTACCATCCAGTTCCCCAATCATGAGTTTAAATGGATCATTTGAATAGTAATCATTTGATAGAATTGCAATAAGTATTTCTCAAGTCTCTGCTTAGAGTTCATTCTCTTTCTTAGAGTTTCTTTCTTGACTCAAAAAGTCAGGATGCTATTTAACAACTACTAAGATCCGATAGGATAAATGCCTCTAGGTATAATTTTTAACAGGGGAGCACCTGATCCAAGCTTTTGTTCAATACCTAAATTCTATCATTTTGCTGCAAACAAGCACACTATATGTTTTCTTTCATTCACAATCTTATTCTTTCATTCTTATGAGACCTTGACCTCACCTCCCAAAAAAACATTCTCCAAAGTCTGTAGGGTGGTGAGTAGAAAATCAGAGATATGTTGAGGTGCTGGTTTATCTCTCCTCTCCAAAGCTGCCATACCAATCTCACTTCTCAAACAAGTATGTAACATTGAGTTCTCATTCTCTGCTGACTTCAGAGAGAGCTGGTGGTGCAGTGGTTAGAGCTCTGAGAGTGGAGTCAAGAAGCTCTGAGTTCAAATTCTTCAGATATTTGTTAGCAGTATGACCCCAACCAACTTAGTAAACCTGTTTGCCTCAGTTTCCTTAATTGTAAAATGGGGAAAATAATAGCACTTATTTCACAGAATTGTTGTGAGGATAAAATAAGATAATATATGGAAAACATTTAGCACAGTTCCTGGCACATGATAGGTGCTATATAAATACTTCCCTCTCCACCACTAAGGAAAATCACACAAAATATTCCGATCTTGGCTGGATACCTGGGTTACATCTGTTATGTAAATATGTAGGTAAAAGGTAAGATCAATGAAAGATTAGCAAGTGTTATGTCAATTGAAAGGAGTGGGAGATCACTTCTAGTTGGGGTGAGGGGAGAGAGAAATCTTAATTTAAGGTAGCATTTTAATTAGACCTTGAAAAAGAAGGGGTAAAAATTAGATAAACCAAGGTAGGGAGAAGGGGCATTCCAGGTATCAGGAACAGAATAAGCAAAAACGTGGAAGAAGGAAAGCTTGTAGGTATATTTAGGAATGGCTAGGCTTCCTTTTTGGTCAGAGACTAGGATACATAAGGGAAAGTCCTTGGATCAGAGCTCAGAGAAAATGAGACTAATTCATTCAGGCACTCAAATGCCTATCTCAGGCATTGGAATTATCTTCTCCGTGTAGCAGCACAGTTAACCATCTTTTCAAGGACAATAAGTTCGGGATTTTCTGATATACCACAAGTTTAAATAGCACAATGCAATCATTTCGTATTTGTAGAGATTTATTCTGCCTATCCTGGCTAACATTTTTACCAACTTCTTTTTTTTATTATTATTATTATTTTTATTTTTAGGCAATTGGGGGTAAGTCACACAGCTAGTAAGTGTCAAGTGTTTGGTCTGAGGCTGGATTTGAGCTCAGGTCCTCCTGACTTCAGGGCCACCTAACTGCCCCTCAACTTCTTAATAATACATTGGTCTAAATAGATGGCACAATTTGGTCCCCAAATCTGGCTTGCATAAAAATCTTAATGTAATCTATAATTAGTACTATCTTTCAATGCAGACTTGTGTATGCTTTTTTCCTTTCAAAGAAATCTCATTTTGTCTGAAACAGGTAGGGTGGCTTACATTCTGGGGCAGACTGTATTCAGATCAACATGGTAGTTGTTGTTATTTAGTCATTTCAATCATGTCCGACTCTTCATGACCCCTTTTTTGGGGCTTTTCTTGGCAAAGTACTGGAGTGGTTTGCTATTTCCTTCTTCAGCTCATTTTACAGATGAGGGAACTGAGGCAAACAGGGTTAAGTGACTTGCCCACAGTCCCACAGCTAACAAGCCTGGGGGATGGTAGGGTGGCCTATATTCTGGGGCAAATTGTATTCATATCAATATGGTACAGAAAATAAAACAGCATGTATCCAGATAAAATGTACCTACTGTCAGGAGATATTGGGGTTGGGAAGGGAGTCAAAAAGATGCAAAAAGTCTGATCATTGAAAAAAATTAACCAGAAGAAAAATCAAGCAATTTAATCACAGATGTTAGCCTAGAAATATAAAAATGAGCTTTTGGAGGATGTGTGTGTGTGTGTGTGTGCATGTGCGCGTGCTTCCTTGGCCAAAATCTCCTGCTAGAACACTGTCAAATATTTCTTATTATGACTGAAAGATCCATCTAAAGCCAGAAGAAAAGGAATAAATGGAAGGAGGATTTGTAAAGAAGTATGGTGGTATTACTGGGGGGCGGTTATTATTATTATTATTTTTATTACAATCCTCAGAAGTACCTAGTTAAAGTTATTTCTCACCCATTGGCTTGTGGAATAGATTTAGTATTTCCACTCCAAAGCCCTAATTTGTCATCCCTCAATTCCCAAGGCATTTTCATTTTTCCAATGAAATTTTGTGAGGTCCTGCGGGGCCACCAGAGCTGTTTCAGAGATTCTGATGTGAAACTGACCTGTTTTTGCAGCAGTAACTAAAAATCTTCTGATCTTACAAAAATTATTTTTAGATCCCTGAAAATTCCCTTGGTGCAGCAGTGATGGAGACGATCAGAATATTTTGCAAAGGAAATATCTGGGAGGGTTGTGTGAATAAAAGAGAGATAGCCAGACTAGCACAGTTAAATCACAAAGGAACAGATAGAATGGATATAAAGGATGGGGACAAACTCAGCTTCCTTTGTCTTTGCATCTCACTCACTACATGAGAGATTTTATAATTCTTGGGGCTTTGCCAGTCATGTCAGAAGTGTCCTTATTAAGACTCCTGGGGGGAATGATGAAAGGTATAAAAAATGACTAATGAATCTAGAGTCAATGATGAAAGCTAACCTAATGAGATTTAAAAAGAAAAAAAAAACCTCTTCACACAAATTGGCAACCATAACCAATTCAAAAGAATTCAGGCTTTCTTTAAGTCAAGTTTTTTTCATTGGTCACTTAAAAAAATAACTTCATTTGAACTCATTTTTTTTGATAATATGACACTAGTTTGTTACTGCAGAAATATCTTTATTCAATTAGAGTAGGTACCCTACTACTCTAATGAAGTATTCACTCTGGCAAATTTTATTCACTCTGATGTTTTGACAGCTTACAAAGCAAAATCCTCCTCTCCTCCCCACAAAGTGTACCTTTTTCAATTAGTGTATTCATTTGTATAGTGTTCTATTTGTAATATCCTATTTCCTCATTTCTTACAGCACAACACTAATCCAATCATTTATATACCACAACTTTTCAGCTATTTTTCAGTTGATGGACCTTCCTTTAGTTTCCTTTTTTTTTTTTGGCACCGGGATAATAATAACAACAACATATATATGTGTGTGTATATGTATATGTATGTGTGTATATACATATATATTATATATGTATGTGTGTGTGTGTATTTGTCCTTATAGGACCTTTCCTTCTTTGATTCTTTTTGGGTACAGGTCCAACAGTGATATGAAGCTGAGTCAAGGGGCAAGAATTGTTTTGGAAAAACTTGTATGAATTAAATCAGAGTGAAGTGGGCAAAACTGGAACAATTCATATTGTAACATCAATATTCTAAAAATGAACAATTTGAAGGACTTTTATAAACTGATGAAGAATAAAATTATCAGTATCAGAACAATTTTTTCAAAGTCATAAGAACCATGATCAATAAAATGCTTTCAGAGGACCGACAATGAAACCTGCTACTCATCTTGTGACAGAGAGGTGGCGGATTTAGGGTGCAGAATGAGAGGTACATTTTTTTGAACACAGCCAATGAAGAAATTAGTTTTTCTTTACTACATATATCCGTTATAAAGAATTGTTTGCTCAATGGGGTGGGGATGAAGGGGAGAGAAAATAGATTTTCATTAATTAGAATGACAAAGCACTTTAAAAAAGAGAGAATAGAGAGGTGGTACAGTGGATAGAGCACTGGCCCTGGAGTCAGGAGGACCTGAATTCATATCCAGCCTTAGACATTTACTAGCTGCGTGACCCTGGGCAAGTCACTTAACCCCAATTGCCTCAAAAAAAGAATGGAGAGGTTGGAGGCTGTAGGTATGGAATGTCATAAGCACTTTCAGTTGGGATCACATTATTGTTAGTTTTGCTTAATTGTCTTACTCTGTTACAAGAGATCTCTTACAGGACTGGGAGTAATCTGGAAATGTTTGTAATGTAAAAACACAACATGTCAATAAAACTTTTTTAAGCAAAAAATAACAACAAACAACAGACATTCTAGAGTTCTGGTTTCTAATAGCTCTTTTTCAAACAAATATAATCACTCTGTGTATGTGTTGACGCTTAAGGGAAAAAGGAAAGGCCAGATAGGTGGGGTTTGCCAGGTTGAAAAAAAATGCCAATAAGATATAATGTAGTTCTGCTCCTTCCTTACCCCGTGATGGTATAATCCTCCTCTTTGACATACACTTATCTGCAGACTTGTGACTTCTGAGCTAATGCATCTTAAGCCCCAGGGAGATTCTAAGGCAAATCTAGAGGCTCAGTCCAAGATAGAGGCAGGTCTATGAAGTTTTCGTGACACTAAGCATTCACTGTGGGCCCCAGGTAGACTCCTGCTCTGTGGATATTTAGACAAGACATGCTAGGATGCCCTCAGTAATTGCAAGACATCAAGAAAGTTTATGATGTCTCTGCTTGACCCCAAAGGGCAAAACTAGGAGTAATGAGCAGATGTTTTAAAGGGACAGGTTTCTGCAGGAAAAAACTTCCTAATAAATTGTCGGCTGGTCCAACCATTCTGAAGAACAGTTTGTAACTACACCCAAAGGGCTATAAAACCATGCATATACTTTCACCCAGCAATACCACTACTAGGCCTGCATCCCAAAGATATGAAAGAAAAGATTAAAGGCTCTATTTGTACAAAAATATTTATAGCAGCTCTTTCTGTGATGGCAAAGAATCAGAAATTGAGGGGATGCCCATCAATTGGGTAATGGCTGAACAAGCTGTAGTATATGACTGCAATGGAATACTATTGTGCTGTAAGAAATGACGAGCAAGATGGTTTCAGAAAACCGATGCAAAGTGAACAAAACAGTGCATTGTACACTGTAACAGCAATACTGTAATGGTAATCAAATGTGAAGGACAGTTACTCTGATAAGACAATGATCCAAGACAGTTTCAAAGGACCCATGATGAAAAAGGCTATCCACCTTCAGAGAGAGAACAGATGAACTCTGAATGTAGATTGAAGCATGCTTTTTCATTTTATTTTTCTTGTTTTGATTTGTGTATTTTCTTTTGCATCATGGCTAATACGAAAATATGCTTTGCATGACTGTACATTTATAATTTATATCATACTGATTATCTTCAAAAAGAGTGGGGTGGGGAGAGAATATAGAACTCAAAATATTTTTAAATGAATGTTAAAAAAGTTTTAATGTAATTTGGAAATATCTAATGAAATAAGTAAAACTATATTTTAAAAAAAGAAAGAACTTCCTAATAATTAGAACTCTCCAAAAATGGGACAGGCTCTGTTGGAGGTAGGGGGTCTTCAAGTTAAAAACTGAATGACCATTTGATTAAGACAATGTAAAGAGGATCATCCTGTTCAGGATGGGTTGACTTAAATATAATTTGTGGACTCTTCCAACTTCAGCATTCTGGGATTCAAGGAGGTGCTCCTGGAAACCGTGGAATTTTTTTTATCTCCTCAACAATTCCCTAAAGGACCACAGAATCCCTACAGACCCTGTAACTAATGACTCTACCTTTCTTAAGAATCCTTCAGGTATTTGTGGACCAACCCAAGGTGTGAACAGCTAGAATGTCTGCATCACTCAAGGTTCCTTTCCCCACCCCCCACCTCCCAGAGCCTGCTCTAGGAGCCTCTGATGGCATCCTCAGGTTTGAAGTGCTGGGAAGTGGTGAGCTGACCACAGGGCATCAATAAGGCCCTCTATACCATGATTGTTTTGCAATAATATAACATAGATCCTTTATAATTATTGGCCTGTAAGATTTGGACTATGGTCACCCAATGAAAAGAAGATGCCTTCTTAAGGATGAATTAGCAGTGCAACCAGGACAACATAGCCAGAAAGCAGCCAGGTATAGTGGAATGAGCACAGGACTTAGAAGACTTGGATTTTAGTCTCTGTTCTTCATACTGAATTGTCATGTGATTTTGGGTGAGTCACTTAACCTATCTAAACCTGAACTCCTCATCTGTAAGATGGTAATAATAATTATTTCCCTATTCATTTTACAGAGTTATTTTTTCTGAAGGTAAAGTTAATCGATCTATTTAAAGGAATTTTGTAAAGCACTATACATTTACAGCGACAATAGTATAAGAAGAACAATAATGACACTAATTTGTGGTATTTATGGGGTCTAAATCAGTTTAATTTTGATAGTTCCTGAAATTCTTCATTTTTTTTCAACACAGGGAAAAAGGAATTTTTTTTTTCAGGGAAGTACTATCAGTTAGAATAAGGCATAAAGACACTGATTTTTTATTTCAATGATTAGATACATATTATCCCTACAAATATTTTTGTGACCCCCCATCACTTTCCATAGCCTGCATATATCCTCTAGCTTTGAAGGTGGGTACCCCTATGAAGATGACTGTAGACATTTTTAAGTTCTTTAAAGGAAATTACAGAATCACATTTTTCCTTAACCAGTAAAAATCAAGGCATAGACACTTTTTTTTTTGATAGTCATGAATGTTCTGGGACCTGGGTTAGGAAAGATCTATGAATTACGGCAGAAGTAAAGAAGATTGCAGGTTCAAATAGATATATACTAAAGAGACATATGTCAGTTAAGTCCTTCTCATCCTTTATTGGGGCCATCCTTTGAGGTACACTTTTTTTTCAGTAAGTCCATCTGAGTTTCATGGTGGAAAATCCTCCCAAAAAAGTAAAATTAAATTTGAATAAAATGATCTTTGAGCTGCTAATTTGATGAAAAACAATTGAGAGCTAATTTGCTATCCATGACAAATCCATCCTATCCATTCTACTATCAATGGTAAATTAGTGTGAACCTTATACCCATGGGAGGGCCTAATACTAAAGACTTTTTGGAGCAAATATTTTGAATGATACCTGGGCATCTTTGGAAATGTAGTCCTTCTACCCGTTCCTTCCCTTCTTAACTTGGGGGGGAAAGGAAAAAAAAAACATTACACAAGATTTGGGACTGGATGGTAGGAGGTCTCCCCCATGAAGCCTGAATGATAGGTCTCAGGTTGGAAGCACAGCATGACAGGAAGAGAGCTGGGAGTCATAGCAGCTGAGACAGCAGAGAGGCAGCTGTAGCAGTTCACCAGTGATGGCTGCAGTACTAGTAGAGATAGTGAAGCTACCTCTTCCAGGCCCACAAAAAGAAGGGAAGTCAGTTGGACTGGAGAAGCCCCAGTCAGGTTGCAGATACCTTGTGGTAAATGTAGAGGAACTAACCTATCTCTGCCCAATTCCTTTCCTACTTCCACTTACTTGTTCAACAGATACATTGTGCTGAATTATTTTCTTTATGCTGACTTTTGCTATTTTTCTTTATAAAACATGGTTAAAACACATATTGGCACATATGAGGGCAGGGGGCACGTCTGATGGGATAACTCAGAGAAAGTACTAGTTGGATGTTCCCATTTCCAATATGGAAGACTGTATGCCCATCTGGGGGACTTACTGAGAAAGAGTATAGTGTTACGACTCAATCTATAGCCCTCCCAATGCACAGAATCTTAAAACCTGAATTGGGCCTTTCACTGATCCTTACTTACTGTGTCTTACTAGTAGAGTCTATGCCTGAGACAAAGGCTAAGGCTCTTCTACTTTCAGCCAGGCAAAGGGGAGAAAGTCTCTCCTCTAAGCTGGCTCAATAGGCAGACAAAGGAGTGATTCATAAGGATTTCAAACCCACCCTTTTCTCCAGAGGGAAGGGAGAATGAGGACAGAGCTGTCAGCCAGCCACTCTCATTCTCTATAGCAACACCTAGTAGTAATTGTTGTCGTTTGTCCTTTGTTTTCAGTGAGGACAAATGACATCATGGGGTGATGTCTTGACTTGCTTGTGAACTGGATTTAAGTGAGGCAGAGTTGCCCAAAGCCTCACTCTCTCTTCCAGAGTCATTAAAATCCAGTGGCAAGACAAAAGTCAAGGACCTGACCAAGTTCTAAGAGCTCCACAGCCCCTGCTTCAGCTGCCTTCATGGCCATTGGAACCAATCGTTCTAATCCACCTATTCTGCCAAGGGAAGTCTTCACATGCATAGGGTAGATGTCCTAACTCACTGATAGGTTTGAGGCCTGTCAGTTGCCCTCAACCTGGTTTAGCCCCTCTGCTCAGACAGTTTTACCATGGTGTGGCCACTGTATATACTACAGTGGAAGCACAGGGAAGAGCTGAGTGACAGTAGGACACCAAAGTAGCCCTGAAAGGGTCTAGTCCTCCCTGAACATCCCATATGCTAGTATTATAGAAGAGATAACCATCACAAACACATCAACATTAATAATTCCCATTGTTCATTTTCAGCATCTGTCTCAAATAAATGTGCTGATGAACAGCTTCAATAGTTTGCATGTCAAAGCCTCGATAATAAATATTCTTCATCCACTTATTTTTTCCTGTGTGGATAGTTAGGCCAAACTTTTTGGAGGGATTACAGATTGCCTTTAGTAAGCTCTCCATTGTTCCAGTGTTTGCCGGAGCATCCATGAATAGACATACATCTGGAGGACTTCATTTTCTGTAAGGAATCCCTCTCCAACTCAGACTCTGCACTGGAACTTCTCCATGACAGTAACAAATGTTTTCAGCAAAGATACATCACCGAAAATGGACAGCAAGCTGGATCTGGAATTAAAAAGAGTTGGTGAGCAGATTGGATTGTGTTTGAGAAATTGCAGTGTTCTTAAGACTTCTAACTTTCTCCCTGAATTAAAGGCCCATTTTCTAAACAGCAATAGTCTTCTGGTGACATTGAATGATTGTGAGTCATGGAATACCATAATCTTGAAAAAATTAAAGCCTAAGGTCACCCAAGTTGCGATGGAGAGGTTCATGGTGTGAGCAGGGTGCAACATTTTACAAATGAAAACTTATACAGGAAAAATGATGTAAAGGATGCCGTCAGAAAAATGTATGTCTGGGGGAGAAAAAGACAGGTGAGTCGTTTAGTATTGGCGAGGGAAAGTTGACGTGTGTATTCCACTGTTAGGAAGAATTGAGAAAACCCCTTTATACATCAGGTGAACCTTTTATGGTAGAATTATAACAGAATGTGGACAAGAGTTGCATAGGATGGATTGAATAGGCATCAGTGAATTGTAATCTGCATTATTAGAAGAAATATCCATGTTGATAAGATCACAGATTCATTGGTATATTATAATATTAATCCTTATTAGCATCACTAGTTAATTTTTTCATCTAGCTGCCTTTTTCCTATCCACAAAGCATTTTATCCATCTTTTTTTTTTTTGAGGCATAGGGAAGCTATTTATTTCCTATACCACAAAAGAAAAAACAAAACCCTCAAAAACACACATTTCCAAATACTTAAAACCAAAAACATTGACCCATCATGCCTATTATATTCTTCCAGGAAGTAAAGACTCCCAGAAGACTTTTTGATCCTTCTAAACAAATGTTTCACTTTTATTTCTGATTAGCACTGTCTGTATAACTCACAAATCCAGGTCTCCTGGAAAGCCAGGGCATGGCTTTAGCTTTCTCAGTCAATTCATCTGTAGTTTCCTCCTGGCAGTGGTCATCTTCTTCTTGGAAAAATTGTTGCAAAAATAACTTCCTGTTGGACAACCAGCACCCAGACCTAGGAAGTCCCCAAATCTTCAGTTCACAAGGTAGCTTGCATGCTAGAAATATCCTTCTCAGCATCATTAAGTTAGGTCATATGTGCTCAGAGAAAGAAACATAGAGCAGGAGATGCAGATATGTACCTAAGATACAGTTGGAAGCTTCTCTAGGTAAGCACATGTGCTCACCGCTGGATGCAAGCAGGAACCATTGCTATTGGAAGGGAGGAGAATGGATTTCTCTTTCCTCCATAGAGGTCTGAAGAAGATGCCTGATTTCCAAGAAATTTGCTCCAAAGAGAGAGGTTCAATAGCTATCTTGAAAGAAATGGGTGATACATTGGAAAGAACATTGGACTTTGGGCTTACAAGGCCTAGGTTCTACTATTGGCTATGATACTTATTAGCTACATAACCATGGCGAAATAATTCCACTTCCCTGAGTTTTAACTTTCTCATCTGTGAAATGAAGATAATAAATAATATTTGCATGACCTACCTCACAGGATTGTTGAAAGAAATGTACTTTGTAAAACTCAAAGCCCTTTACAAATTTGAAATTCGATTATTACCTTCTCCAACCAGACAGATACACATTAATTTTGCACCATTTATTAGTAACTCATATCTAATTTTATTCTCCAGCTAACCAAAAACAGAACAGCTGTTTTCATTTCCAGCTTCCTGGCTTTCCTATCAATATCCTCTTCCTTCCTGTTTCTCTATTCTAGGCCTACGTTATTTCTCTTAAAGAAAGTTTCCAAAACTGAGGAAGAGGGATCTGTAGTATATAACCCTGAGAATACTACAAAAAGTGCAATGTTTTTCATCTTGGATCCTGTGTCCCTAGTAATGAACCAGTGCCAAAAATCCATTTAGAAACTGAAGCCAACATGTATTCCTGTATGACTTACTGCCGATAAACAGTTTGGGATTTAATCATAACAAGAAAGAGCAAATGGATACTGATCCTCAGCTTAACATTTAACAAATATAATCTCCATGCCATGCTGTGGTAGACATTCCCAGTCTTATTCACGTGTATAGATCCATTGCTGTCCTCCAGGGACAAGGAGTTCTTGTTGTTTAAAAAATCTTGGTGGTATTTAGTGATGCTTACTACTGTAAAAGCCATGAGCTTGTTCCAATGCGACAATGCATATACTATCTCCTCAAGAAGAAAAAAACTGTGTATTGGATTAGGAAAACCAACTGAGATCTTCTCCCTGGGCCAATTTGACAGTCAGACTGCCTGAAAAGTGTTGGGGGAAATGATCTCCCTGCCTTCCCTATCCACAGCCCACCTCAGGCCTTTAAAATGAATAATTTTTGACCAACCTTTAGGATCAGTTAGGATGAAGGTGGGCACGCAGGATTGACTCTGTCCAAAGCAAAGTCAAGATGGTCAGCCTGACCACAGGTTATACCTGGTTTAAAGGATACTCAAAATTCTTGTGAAAGCCACTAGAGTATGAGTATTTTGGATAGGCACCATACATGATAATGAACTGAGCCCAGAACTGAATAAGAAGACTAGAGGGGGATGGGTTGCATTTGGAAGATTGAACAGTGCTTTTATTGACTCTAAGCTTCTCGTTAAAATAATAATCCTTCTTTTAAAATTTTTCATATTTTACTTTTTTTCCAATTATACGTAAAAACCATTTTAGAATTTCTTTTTTACAGCTTCAAATGCCAAATTGTCTCTCACCCTCCCTTGCCTCCCCCCCAATTGACAAGACAAGCAATTTTAATCCATATTTTTTTCTTATCAATATTCTGCCAATGATGCTGAATAGTTGTGTTTCATAGAATACTCCAGGCTCTAAAGAATTAAGGCTGTGGAACTCCCTGAGGGAGATGGTGATTTGCATGGTGGGAGTAAGAAGACCTTAGCACATTACTAATAAAAAAAAAATTGCACAGGAGAAGTTGCATGAAGGCCATCCTCAGAAAGATGTGTAATCAGAAAAGGAGAGGTGACTGATAGACATATCATTTATTCCCTTTGATAACCATACGATGTCAAGATGAAGGAAGATTTGGACAGCTAGGTGGTGCAGTGGACAGAGCTCCAGCCTTGCAGTCAAGAGGACTTGAGTTCAAATCTAGCCTCAGACGTATGATACTTACTAGCTGTGTGACCCTGGGCAAGTCACTTAAACCTGATTGCCTCAAGAAAAAGCAAAAAAACAAAAAAATGAAGGATGACTTCCAGCATGTTGGATAGATCCTCTGTGGAGGATTTACTAAAGACATAGGAAAGAAGTGCGCAGAATGAGAGTGTATTGATGCATTCCCATTGACACCATTAAAGTACCAACAAAGATGGAATCAGAGACTCATTAAAGCAATGAAGTATTGAGAATATCTTTGGATGCTGTAATTTCTAATGAAGGCTGCAAACCACCATAGAGTTAGGGAAGCTTGTTGGAGACTCCATTCATAGGCAGACATATAGATGGGACAGCTAAGTGGTACAGTGGATAGAGTACCTACCCTAGACTCAAGAAGATGCTTTCAAATCTAACCTCACTAGCTGTGTGAGCCTGGGGAAGCCACTTAACCTCTGTTTGTTTCAGATTCCTCATCTGTAAAATGAGGATAACAAAAGCAAACCTCTTAGAGTTGTTGTGAAGATCAAATGAGATATAAATTGTAAAGCACTTAGCACAGTACCTGGCATATAGTAAATGCTATATAAAAGTCGTTGTTGTTGTTGTTATAGACCAACCTTGAGAGATTCCAAGAAAAGGGATTAGAGGGCCTTACTTTAAGTCAACAACTATACTGACGCTCCTCCTTTTTTCTTCCTTCCTTCCGCCTTCTCCAGAAGATATTCTTGACAACTGACCAGCCTCTGTCTGAACACCTCAGGTGATGAGAAACACACTACTACATTAAGGTAGCAATCCCATTCCATTCCATGAACAATTCCGGTTATTAGAAAGGAATTCCTTATAATGATAAGTTGTTTTTTTAAAATATAAAATCCTGCCTGCCTGTAATTTCTGCCCACTGGTCCCAGTCTACTTCCTGGAGGAACAAAGAAGAAATCTCCTCCTTAGTTTATCTGTGTGGGCTCTTTTATAAAATATTTTACATTGTAGACAAGGAATAAAATAACATAAGAGTTTGACTAGAGGAAAGAAAAGACAGCAATGAGAAAGAGAAAAAAAGAAGAAAAAGAGAAAGAAAAGAAGGGAGAGGAAAGCTAAAAGTCACAGGAGAAAGGAAGAGTATTTTATTAAATGGAAAGGGAGTCTCTGAGGTAGGGTTGGTTATACCTGTGGTGGCCTGTGTTTCCGCTCCTGGGCACCTGCCATAGTCTGTGCAAAAGACTGTAAATAAAGGAGAGAGAACTTTCTTGAAAGAGAAGATAGGCCAAGCACACACATTGTTCACACATAAAATTCAAAAAAATTGCAAACAAATTCTAGGTCAGATTGACCCAAGTTTTTGAATGCTTTCTTTACAGAGACCAGCACCCTGCTTCCCCCCGTTTCTGTGTAGGCCATTTCTATACAATAGGCTGAAAATAACCCATGTTAATCCAAGTAGAATCAACACTGAGGTTTTAATAAAACAATCTTTGCTGCTTCAATAACCTTTTATTTTTAGCATTTTTTTATCAGGTCAATTGAGTAATTCCTTTCGAAGAGCCCTGATAAGTCAATTGTCTATTCTAGGTTTTAAAAATGATGGAGAATGAGATGGAAATAGGGAGGACCTATCTGCATTTGAAATTATACTCTCTGTGCACGTGACTCTTTATACTCAAATGCATGTGATGTTCATTTAAAAGGTCAATCCATTTACTTAGTGTGTTAACCACAACAATGAGGCAGCCCATAGCCAGAAGACAGACTAACACCAGTTAGTACCACTGAGGGTAGCTATGTACCGTCCTCTTTCCCAATTCCACCCTTGTTATCCCATTGCCCAATTTCCACCAGGCGCAGGCCACCCACTGGACCCCCACGTTCCCCCTACATCTACTGGGGGTACCACAGAGCCCCATTCCATTCTTACCTTTGGACCCACTGTCCTCTTGGTTGAAGACCATCTAATCTGTCATTGTTTCACGAGGTCCTCAGGGCCTTGTCACCTGCGCTATTTCCTTCTTTGCCAGAACCTAAACTTGGCCTTTCCTCCTGCCATGAACATGCACTTCTTTGCAAAGGTGGGGGACTATGGGAGTAGAATGAATAGGAAAGTTAGACATTTATGTCATGGACTCATTCACCTTCATAATCAGATGCCCTCAGTCTGGGTCCTCTTGAATTCCCTATCCCCACCAGATGCTCACTGGGCTTGAAATCAGGAAGACTTATTTAGTTCAAATCTGGCCCCAGGCACTTATTAGCTGAGTGACCCTGGACAAGTCACGGGACCCTGTTTGCCTCATTTCCTCATCTATAAAATGAGCTGCAAAAGGAAACAGGAAACCTCTCCAGTACTTCTGCCAAAAAAAAAATGGGGTTACAAAGAGTCAGACATGACAGAAATGATGCGACAGCAAAGAGATGCTCTCTTTTCTCACACAAAGGCTACTGGGTGTTCAATATGGCACCATCCAGGTATATCCTTCTGTCAAGGACCTGACATCACTGTTCCCAAAAAGCCTGAATAACTTCATGGAAAGGACGCCAGACCCACTGTATACTCGTTCTTGCCTACTAGGAACCCAGGCTTAGGGAACTGGCTTCCACCCACTGTCATAACACTCCAAACCCTCCGTTTTGGTTTTTTTGGTTCTATTTTTTCTTTACAAATTAAAGGTCACACAGGATCCTACACAAAGGCCTTTAGAAAACCTTTGAGGACCCAACAGGGATTCCAGGGATCCAGCATGGAGAACATCCTACGTGTTCTTTTAGAGCCTGGGGGTTAATCAGTAACTGCAGAAAGTTGTGAGCCCTCCTCAAATTAGACTCAAAACCATTCCACTTTCAGAGACTTTTTATAACAGTGGCACCATGATTTCATTAGCATGAAAGTTCTCTCCATACCTGATAAAAATGATTTGAAAATGCATGACTCCTTGCCCCCAATAGTTCTAGGTCTGTGAAGGTAGAGTCGGAAGGAACTTAAGAGGCGATCTGGTCCACTCCCTTAATTTTACAGGTAAGGAAACTGAGGCCCAAGAAGATTAAATGATCTGGTCAAGGTCAAATAATAAGTGTCAGAGGTAGGATTTGAACACAGGTCCTTTGACTCCAAAGCCAGTACTCTTTTGGCCCTAGAAGTAGCAGAATCAAACAAAGAATTTCTGGGCTTCAGAAGTATGTTTGACGGTGTATAGAGAACTAATTGCAGCAAGCTATCAAAAGCATGGCCATTTAGAACTCAAGTCTTTGGGATTACAGAGTACTTGAACTTTCTAGGGTAGATAAAGAACATGAAAAGGGTCATTTTTTTTTCAGACTTCCTTCTTCTATCTTCGTGTAGCTTATGTTGCAGTTTGGTAGTTGTAGAAGGTCAGTCTGTTTTCTTGAATTAAAATAGACCCTAAACTGTGCCATCAAGTCCCCAGAGAAAGCATTCTTAAATCATCTGTGTGTTGTGGGTCCATTTGGGAACCTGACAAAATCTATGGACCTCTTCCCAGAACAATGTTTTTAAACATATAAAATAAAGCATACAGAAATAGAAAGGAAACCAAAGGTTAGTGAAAATAAAAATGTAATTTTTTTCTCATCCACTTTTATAGACATCCTGAAATCTCTCTATGGATCCTGTGGGGCTCTATGGACCTCAGGTTAAGAATCTTTACTCTATAGAGACGCATAAGTAACTCAATATCCATGAAGCTCAAAGATGGGGATTTTTTTTTAGACCTTTCCAACTATTTTGAGGGAGCCCACAATCTGATACCACCACTTATTAATATATCACGAGAAAGTCAACCAGGCTAGTCAGAGGAATGAAAATAGTAGCATGCATGGGTAGATCGAAGAAAGTGGGGATATTTAGCCTAGAAAAGAAAAGACTCATGGTAGTATGCTTAATGTATTTCAAAGGCTTACATGCGCAAGATGAAGTAGACTGGTTCTGTCTGTCTTCCAAGAACAGAGCTAAGAAAAATGGGTGGAGACAGTTTTCAGAAGCAGGTTTTGGCAAAATATAAGCTGTACAAAAGTGGAAATGGCTGCCCCAAGTGGTAACAAATTCCCTGTCACTGGAGATCTTCAAAAAGAGATTGGAGGACCACTTGTCAAAGATATTAGGGAGACCATTCCTGTGGAGGTACTGGTTAGAATAGATGACATCTGAGGGCACCTCCAAATGTGAGATAGCATAATTCTCACCCTCCAAACTCAAGGAGAATTTGGCCAGTCTTACCATCTGAGTGCCTGTTGCCTTAGATTTCTTGTTAAGTGAAATATAGTCCTAAGTGACAACTTGTTAGGCAAAGCTTATGAACTCCTGCACTATTGTTGTTGTTCAAAGGTTGGTATTATTTATGCCCCAATAATAAAGGATCTGTGTGTGAACATGCCCCCTGGCAAGTCATAATTTTGGGCACTGACCCAAAATTCTCACCCATAGCCTCGCCAGCTGCTTTGTACCTGCCCAGCCCTGTATGTAATCCCTAAATCAATGACTTCAGTTTCACCCCTTCATCCTTTTATCCAGAAAAATCAGTATCCATGTGTGAGTTGCTATAAATAAACCCTTTCACTCAACCTATGGCCTAGCAGGGAGAATTTGGTCCATCCCTACAACAATGATGTGCCCCTGAAGTGAGATCTCTCTCCCCACCCCCACCCCCAGCCTTAACTTCTTCATTGGTTCAACCCAGTTATAGCAGGCATAGACATTTAAGCAATGGAGAAAGCTAACGTGGATGGAGAAGTTGACTTAGATTTAGTGCAGAGTACATCAAGGAAACAAAAGATCCTTGGAACTGGAGAAAACTACTTTTTTTCCTGTCATTTTCTTACTAGGGGCAGGAAAATCCCTTATAGTCTCTAAATTGTTCATAAGCTCCAGAAAATATAGATCACCATTTTCTGGGGCCTGGAGGAAGTCAAAATGAGGCAGGAATATAGGAGATATATATAGATATAGATAGATAGACAGATAGATAGATAGATAGATAGATAGATAGATAGATAGATAGATAGATAGATAGATAGATATGGATACCTAATTAAGCCTCTGTGACCCTGAGCAAGTTATTTTACTTTCTTGGGCCTCAGTTTCTTCATCTGTAAAATGAAGGGGTTGGACTAGATGACGTCTTAAGTCCCTTCCTGCTCTCAATCCATAATCCTAGGCCCTGGTGAGTGGCTGCCATGTCTGACCTTCACTGAAGATATGGGCTTTCATTTTAAACCAAGAGTCCAGCTTTCTCCTCGGGGAAATGAGTCAGTTCTTTACTTATGTAGCCTGGTAAACTCAGTCTTGGGAAGATCATCCTCTAGTCAAATAGCAACAGGGACCAACCACTACAGCCCTGAAGAACAACTCAAGTATTTCTTCCACCCACCAGAAAGTTCACAAGTCTCTGACTTTCTGCACCCCAGGGCTTGGTCTTTACCAATCTGTCATTGTGGGCAGAATCTCCTGAACTAATGATGATGGAGAAACATTATCTAATGTATTACATAAAGCAGATGTGTGATTCCATAAGCCTGGGGTCTCAATACAATCAATGTGAATTAAAATAAGTTTGGCTGGAGACATTCAATAAAAATTAAAGAATGCCATCTATTGAAATGATGATGTATATTTTTATACTATAATAATAATAATAATATAGGGATAGGGACTGGACTTGTAATTTTATTCTAATAGGGAACTCTCTCTACCAAAGTAACTTAGGTCTCAGGAAGTGTCCTAGAGCACAGGGAGATTGGTTAAGTGACTTGCCTGGGTCACACAGTCAGGGACTTGAACCCAATTTTTCCTGGTTTCAAAGACATCTCTTTACCTGCTATGCCATGGTGCCTCTCTAATAATATTTTTGATTTCAAAAAAGTTTTACATATATTACCTCAGTCTAGCATCACAACAACTCTCTTTGGCAAGTAATACAAATATCATTCTTGTCCTCTTTTGTCAGATGAACAAACCTATGCACAGGGAGGTGAGCAGCTAATTGCCCAAGTATAATATCATTACATGCAAATCCATTGACTTATTAATAATATTTAAAGCTTATATGAAATTGAATCGATGGTTGAAATTCCTGAGAGGCCACAGATCCTGGAACCCATCAACCAGGCTGGAAAAGAAGATAGAAAAGTTATCCCATCCCCCAAATTGGACCCAAATTACCCGGAAACTACAGTTTGAACATTGTAAGCACAATTTTGGCTGGGAGAATGGGTGGCATCTGACCTGCAGGAACCCATCAGTGTGGAATAGAGAATGGGCACCCAGAAAGAGCTTGACTCACAAACTAACTCGATTCCTCTGAAGATGGTATTTTTTTGAGGCTGAAGCAAAAACTGAGTTGATAAGATGTGTCTGAAAGGGAGTCTGCTAAGGTGCCAGTGATTGCCAGTGACATTTTCTGAAACAAAATCGTTTGCATGACATACAACATTTTACGTTCTTTAAAGAAAAACACTGCTGCAGAATCTGAGTTTATCCAAGGTCATATATCCAAAGATAAGGCAGAGGGAGATATTTAGCTCTATCCCATGAAACTTATGCCTATCCATGGTTTACTTCCCACTGGACTTTGAAACATAAGGAGAAGCTTTTGTAACTTCAGACTTGATTTCTTGAGAGATGCCAAAAGACTGGTTCTGGGAACTTAAAGTAAATGTGTGCAGAGGAAACTTTGGGACTCAATTTCATTTATTCTGAAGAGCATGATTTTTCTTTTCCAGAGCAATTATGTTTTATCCTGCAGAGTGTGTTTCTGGCCTGACAAATACCATAGGTGTGTGGGAGGAGTGAGATCTGTGAGAACGGAGAGGATGTAACTTGTTAGAGTTTCAGAAACTGGTTACCAGTCTGTGCCGAGGCTTGAGCATGAGGCCAGTGCCCTGATCCATGATTTGGGGTGGTGTCTGTCTTTGAAGGGAAACTCTGCTTAGTGATACAGAAAGTAAGGGAATTTGACTGCTTTTCACATTCCACATTTCACAACTGAAGAATTGAGCCCTTTGCTTCTCCAGAGGTTGCCTTGCTGGGCAGTGAAAATCTAGAAATGAAAAACTGGATACATTCAATCTCAGTGATTTTTTGGGAGCAAGCTCAGTTTTTATAAATGCAATCAATCAACTATTGAAGTGCTTTTAATTTTTTTAGAAGAATTACAGGCTTTAGAGCTAGAAGGAGACTTAGAAGAGTATCTAGATCAGGAGTGAGGAACCTACAGCCTTGAAGCCACACGTGGCCCTCTAGGTCCTCAAGTGTGGCCCTTTGATTGGATCCAAACTTCACAGAACAAATCCTTTTATTAAGGAGATTTGTTCTGTGAGGTTTGGATTCAGTCAAAGAGTCTCACTTAAGGATCTAGAGGGCCCCATGTGGCTCTACCCCTGGTCTGGATTAACCTCTTCTTTTTATAGATGAAGAAACTGAGGCACAGAGAGGTTAGGTGACTTACCCAAGGTCAGCTAGCAAATTGCAAAACCGTGATTCAAACCCAGACTCTTTGACTATAAATACAGGCTATAAATAAATATCACCATTGTACCACAACAGTAAATTAACAGCTAGTAATTTCCAAATCCCTGATTCAAATCCAGATTCTTTGACTCCAGGCAGCAAGTTGGTGCAGCAAATAGAGTGCCCAGCCTGGAGTCTGGAAGACTCATCTCCGTGAGTTCAAATCAGACTCAGAAACTTGTGTGACCCTGGGCAAGTAACTTAACTTCATTTTTCTCAGTTTCTCATCTGTAAAATGATCTGAAGAAGGAAATGGCAAACCACTCCAGTATCTTTGCCAAGAGAACTCCAAACAGGGTCATAAAGAGTTGGACACAACTGAATAACAGCACAATGCTCTCTCTACTATGCCTCTGTAAGTCTTTCCAGGTAGTACCTTTCATGTTTTTATCTAGTATTTAAAGAAAAACTTTAAAAATAAGATTAAAATCTATTTAGACTTTTATATATAAAATGTGGAACAACTAGGTGGAGAATTAAAATAGAACATCAAGAAAGGTTGGTTTTAACTCAAGGTACATCTTATTGGCCAGATCACTTTCATCTTGCAAATCCATTTTCATAATATTTTGAAGCCTGAGTGTTTTTTCTGTTACAGATGGATCAAACCCAATCAGCTCTTAGTTATCTAATAGCTATTAACCTGATAAAATTCAGCTAGATAAATGCAAAACAACATGCTACAAGACGAGCCCCAGAGCAAATGGCAGTCTGAATGATGAATAGCAATATTACCATCCAGAAGTAAATAGCTCCTAGAATAGATAGGCAGGAAAACTGGAAAGGCTTAACTGGAAAAACATTTTGTGAAACTATCTAAATACTCATAATACACTGACTTAATGAAATGGAATATTGTCAAGCAAGAGTCTAGAAAAAAAATACAATGTTCTCATCTAATAGGAATCAATGTGTGTATTATGAATAGCTAGATGAAAAAGAATTCTTTTTTTTTTTCAGGGGGAGGGAAAAGGAGCAGCAGAACTGACCCAAACATCATCTGTGAGAATATTTCAAAGCCAAAAAGCCTCTAATGGGAATGTCAGAGTTGATATCCTTCTTGCTGAATTTCAGTACATTTACATATTAGGTTATGAAATCACTGTGTCTCAAGAATAGTTCCTTTGCTCTGACATTTAGACCAGAGTAGACATGATTGGGTTTAATTACTTCCCTTATCATTTTTGAAGAGCAGGTTTCCATTTCCAGCTAGTGCACTGGAAGATGGTGGACTAGTTCTGAGCTTCTGTCAGATGTAATCACACTCCCGGGATGCTTCAGGCCTGTGCCAGTTACAGTTTTAATCCTCATGAGCTTTCTGCCAGTGTGTTCCCAGATAGGGTATAGGACACAAACGTTATTTACAATTTCAGATTCATCTTTTAATTAAGACTGCATGGAAGCTTCTCCAAGGCTATGGGCCTGAGAAGCAAAATCAATTGGATTGGGGTTTTTTTGGGTGGGTGGGTGAGGAATTATTCTTTTTTCAACTTTTGTGAGAGTTTTAGTATTAAAAAGGAAAATGAAAAAAGGATGAGTATAAATTCACCAGTTAACCTGGACCATCTTCAGCTGCTGTCAGAAGCTGAGGGCTCATCTGTTCACCATTCATTCACCTCTTTTTTAATTATATTAACTTGATTTTTGCCAAAAGACCAAGAATCCCAGTTTGTTTTTATGCATTACATAGGCAATAGAAAATGTAAGAATGGTGACAAGTCAAAGTAACGGGTGAGAGGGTTTTCAAAAAAATATTAAAAAAAAATTTATGGGCAGATTTTCAAGTCTGAAAAAAAGAAGAGCAAAGAGAAAGGATTGAGTGACCAGGCCATCATGAATACTCTTCTTCTTTCATTTCTTTTTAAATCTACAGCTGCTACCACCATCTTGTGCAAAAAAAAAAAAAGACAGAGGCTGCAACAGGAGTGACTGCTGTGTGGTGTGGAACTGCCTCTCAAGTTAGTTTTTCAATGATAATCTGTTGTGATTATTCTCTCTTCCAATTATATGCTTGTCTTCATATGAACTCTTCAGCCTATCATTTAAGGATCTCCACCAGCTAACTCCCACATTTTGGCATAGTTGACGGGAGCATATAATCATAGGCCTAGAGCTGAAATGATCTCAAAGGCCATTTTGTAAAAAATTTTACAGATTTATCTGCTTGTTTTACAGATGAGGAGACTAGAGCTCAGAGAGGATAGGTGACTTGTCTAATGTCACACAGATAATAAGCATAAGAGGTGAGATTTGAACCCGGCCCTTTGTCTCTAGAGACAATTGAGGGAGTGAAAGAAGGAAAGAAATAAACATTTATTTTAAGTGCCTACAATGTGTGAGGCCCTGTGTTAGGTGCTTTACAAATATTATCTCATGTAATCTTCACAACAACACTGGGAGGTAGCTAGTATTATTATCTCTATTTTACAGCTGAGAAATGGAGGCAGACAGAGGTTAAGTGATTTGCTCAGGGGCATATAGCTAGCAAGTGTTTGAAACTGGATTTGAATTCAGATCTTCATGACCCCATGCCTATCCATTAAACCACTTAGCTTCAAGTCCAGTGAGGAGCAAAATACCATGATGTAGTAGAAATAATCAGAAGACCTGGGTTTGACTCTTGTCTTTGTCATTTACTACCAGTATGTTGTTGTTTTGGTTGTTGTTTAGTTATTTTTTCAGTTGTGTCCAACCCTTTTTTGGGGTTTTCTTGGCAAAGATACTGGAGTGGTTTGTCATTTCCTTCTCCAGCTCATTTTATAGGTAAGGAAACTGAGGCAAACAAGGATCATACAGCTAGTGTCTGAGGCCATATTTGAACTCAGGTCTTCCTGATTCTAGGTCCAGCAGTCACAGTCTATCCAGTGCACCATCTAGCTGGTCCCTAAACTCTAGGCATTTGCTGCTCCAGCCATTCATATACGTTGTCCCACAAGCTTCAAACACATTCCCTCATCATCTCAGTCAAAATCCTCTTCCTGTCTTTGGGACTCAGCTAAGGTAGTACCTCCAACCATGAAGTCATCCCCAATCTACCTATAGTAGCTAAAATCATTTCTTTCCTCCTTAAATTTCTGTTACCACTTTGTCTGTGTCTCTTCTTCACTTCCATCAAATGCATCCTTATGTTATTTTTTAAAAACTCTATGTATAAATCATTCCCGAAACTATGCCTCCAGGGTACAGATCATTTGTCATCTTTGTTGCTCCAGAAACTAGCCCAGTGCCCTGCACATAGTAGATGCTTTATCTAAGTTTGTTGAATTGAATCATAGAATTGCAGAATTGCAAGAAACCTTAGATTGGGAGTCACTTAACTTCTTTAGATTGGCAAAATGAAGTGATTGGATGAGATCATAGGATCATAGATTTAGAGAATGGAAGGGAACATTGGGATAATCTAGTACAAGTGTCTCACTCTAAAGATGTTGTTGTTTGTCCTTCATTCTCGAAGAAGACCAATGATATTATGAGGAAAGCCTAGAAAGGTAAAAATGATTTACCCAGGGTTGCACAAGTAGTAACTGGCAGACCTAGAAATCAAATCCAACTCCTCTGACTCTAAATCTCATCTAAATCACATGATTCACAACTGTGAAAGACTTGGGAACTCTGATGAAGACAATGACCAAAGACAATTTCGAAGGACCCATGATGAAAAATGCGATTCACCTCCAGAGAGAGCATGCTAATTAACTCTGAGTGCAGATTAAACCATACTTTTTTAATTTTTCTTTATTTTTCTTGGGGTTTTTTGCCTACATTTTCTTTTACAACATGGCTAATATGGAAATATGTTTTGCATGACTTCACATGTGCAAATGATATTACATTTTTGCTTTCTCAAGGACGGGGGAGGAGTGAGTGAGAGGGAGGAATTTAGAACTCAAAATTTTTTAAAACGATTGTTAAAAATTTTATATGTAATTGAGAAATATTTAACAAATAAAATCACATGGTTCTCATGATTTCTATATCACCCAATCCTACCACTTCCCAAAACAAATATAAACTACATCCCTAGCAAACAGCCATTCAGCAACTTCTTGAGAATCTCCACTGACCAGGAACTCACTGCTTCCTTTCTTTTTTTTTCTTTTTTTTGGCTTTTTTTTTCCCTTGGTGAGGCAATCAGGGTTAAGTGACTTGCCCAGGGTCACACAGCTAGTAAATGTCAGGTGTCTGAGGTGAATTTGAACTGAGATCCTCCTGACTCCAGGACCAGTGCTCTATCCACCGCACTGCCTAGCTGCCCCTGAACTCACTGCTTCCTAAAGCATCACATCCCATTTGGGACATCCCTAATTGTTAGGAAATTTTCCTTATATTGAGACTGATTCTTTAGTCCTGTAACTTAAACCTAGCAATCCTACTTTAGCTCTTTGGGGCCAAACAGAGCAAATCTAATATCTCTCTGTCTCTCTCTCTCTCTCTCTCTTCTCTCTCTCTCTCTCTCTCTCAAATAGAAATCCCTGAAGGCTCACAAAGCACTCTGGAAGTTTTGCTAGAGGGGAGGGACCACAAGTTTGATACCTCTGTGACTACCTATGTTTATCATTATGTTAATGAGTTTTTTAAACTATATTTTAATTTGTAATGAAGAGGAATAAAAGATATAATTAAGGAGATGTTTTATAGAAAGGGAAGATGGGCTAGTCATGTTACTATATGTACATATATGTATAAATAGAGAGAGAGAAAGAGAGAAAAAGTTGTGTAGTCATGGCTCATGCCCAAATGTGCTTGGTCTATGGGATGAACCCTGCTACAAGTGAAATGTGAGTAAGGTTGATACTCACTTACTTGGTCTCTAAGGTACTTTCTAACAACTGTTCTATAATTCTATGATTCTCTACCACCCTAAGGCAATGTGCCTGATGGGATGGACAATGATTGCATCACCCTTGAAAAAGGGTGGACAGGTGTGGGCAAAGCATGGACATTTGACTTCAGTCTCTATCAAGACATTTGAGAACAGAAATGTGCTGGCATACATCACATAGGTTAATTTAAAACAATAACCTATTTCACCATTAGCATCAATCATCATCCCATCTGCCTGATTCATTGAGGGGATAAATATTAACCTTATTTCAGAGATGGAAGAACAGATAAGCTAAGTGACTAGCCCAAGGTCACATAGCAAAACATTGGTGGAATGTGGAAAACTATTTTTTTTTGTTTTTCATGATTCTAATTATTGTGCAATTGCTCCAGAAACTATTTTCTTTTCCCTTGTCTCTAACTTGAAAATAAATAATGGTTTTGCAGACAGCTTATTCTATATAGAGGAGAGAAGACATTTAAGAAAAAGAATGACTCAAATATTTTGGTTGCAGCCACCACTTTCTTTTTAGAATGATGATCTTTCTATATTTCCAGATGGGCTCTCACATTCATGGTGGCATAAATGCCAGACACCTAGTTTGTATCATACCTTTACTCAACTAAAAAGCACAGAAGCTTAAGAATACTGTATTGGTGAAGGCTTGAAGATAATAATTTATCTGACTTTTCTAGATAGTATTTCCAGCTCCCAATACAGTGCCTGGCACACAGTAGACACTTAATAAATAATAATGGCTAGCATTTATATTGCTCTTTAAAGTGTGCTAATTGCAAACCTTTATCCTCACAATCTTGATCCTTCCTTGGGAAGTAGGTACTTTTATTATCCTCATTTTACAGATATGAAAACTGAGGCTGAGGTTTGGAGTGGGGGTGGGGAAGATGGAGAAAGAGAGAGAGAAGAAGGAAGGAAGGAAGGAAGGAAGGAAGGAAGGAAGGAAGGAAGGAAGGAAGGAAGGAAGGAAGGAAGAAATGAAGGAAGGATCAGATTCCACTTTTTTTAAACGTCTGCCCTGAAGGGTTTAGTTATGATCAGCTACAAAAGATTATAGAGGGAGACGGGGGATAAAGAGAATTAATAATATTAATACTAACGCTTTAGCTTACTTGTAGACAGACCTCCTCTTCAAAGGCCAGGGGAGATCCAGGGCTGGGGCTGTTACTGGAGGCTACACTGCTGATTTATCTACACAGGACTTTTCCCACCATTCCACAGAAACTCCTTTACTCTTGAAGCTCATTCCACTCCTGGACTACTTTTCACACTGAAAGTAGCCTACACCCCTACCACTTCCACCCCCACCCTGGATCTACTCCCTCTGATTGGCTGATTCTTCTTCTCTAATTAAGGAGGAGTCAAACACTAACGATGTCTTTAATTCCTCCAAAAACTTTGTCTACTTTGCCCCTCCCTTTCCCTTATTAGAATGTAAGCTCCCTGAGTGCAGGAACTGGCTTTCTTTCTGATTGTATTTGTATTCTTAACTCTTAACCCTGTGCCTGACTCATGGTAAGCACTTAATAAATGTCTGTGAGTCAACTATATGTTGATACCCAACTACATGTGAAATTTGCTGATACTCAATTTTTTATCATTTGTAGTCTGAGATGTTATCTAGGAGTGTTATTTCCATTAAAACTTAGTTAGCAGCTCAGATTCTTAAAATCTAGCCAATAGCTCACTAATGTTCAAGCTCCTTAAGAGTGTGGCTAATATGGCAGATCTTTAATAAACCTTGTTAAAACAAAACAAAGATAACAAACAACAACAAAAAAAAACCTAGTTAGCCACTCAACATATTCCTTAGTCCTGAGGGCATGTCCTGTGCCATTCTTTATAAAGCCAAGAAAATTGGGTTTCATCTTTGTCTTTCACTCAGTGTCGAGCATAGCGCTTTGTATCCCAATGTGAAATTGAAGGTCTGATTGAATCAAAAACTTTGTACTACAATGGGTTTTTTTATCTCATTGGTATAGATGACAACTTATCCATGCCTCTCTGTAAGACTCTTGTCCATATCTATCCATACGTCTTCCATGGAGGACCCACCCAACATGCTGGAGGTCCTTTATTTGAAATCAAGCAATACCTTTTTCTGAAGTTGCAAAGGTTCTGAAGAACATGCATATTTTCTCATATGTCAATCATAATTATATGAATAAAATGTCTAATTCACTAAGGGGCTTCAGCTAAAACTACAAAAAATATCAGAATTCTTTTGCTGTTCATATTTGATTTAAAAATAAATATTAAAGAAATCAAGCTGTAAATATTGTTATCAATTTTGTCATGGAAGCAATGGAGTATTTAGTGAAACTCTTTCCTCTCTAACTGCATCTATGCCAGCCAATGATCTCTCTCTATTTTTTTGGAAAGGCAACTTGGAACAGATTGATTTTTGTGGTTTTCTCACTCCTTTTCTTATTTTTTAAATTTAGTTTTATTTTCAAATGAAGATTCCACTTCTCTCTCTCTTTCACCTTCCCTGTCCCTGCTGTCTCCTACCCGCACTGAGAAAGCAAGAAAAGTAAAACCCTTGTATAGTCAACAAAACCAAGTTCCACATTGGCCGTGTCCTCCCCCCAAAAATGTCTCAATTTACGCTCTGAACCCATCACCTGTCAGGAGTTGGGCAGCATGTTTCATCATGAATGCTTTGGAATTGTGGTTGGTCAAACACAATGATCTCTCCTTTTTAATATTATGTTTTTTCCAATTACATGTAAATATTTTTAACATTTGGTTTTTTTTTTTAGTTCCAAATTCTCTCCTTCCCATTCTTCCCTCCCCCTTCATTGAGAAGGCATGCAGTTTTATATAGGTTATAAATGAAGCATAATGATCTCTTTATCCTAGGCTGCAAGTAAGAAATACCCGTGCAAATATATTCACATCTAGGTATATGGGTGCCAATTCATGCTGTGGTGTCACTGTGCTTTAGCAGAGTCTGACATCACCTAATGGAGTGATTTAAAGGATACTGAGAAAGTCTTGTTGGCCATTCTACTCCTACAAAAATAAGTCCTTCCTTTTTCTATTAACTTAACTGATAACTGAAATTTTAACTTTGGATCTTCTTTGCTTAAAGTGTTGGTTCCTAGTTAAAATAGATATTCCTGGCAAGGGAAAGCACCTTAAACTGTTATCAGCCATTTACCCTTCAGCAATTTTTGATAAAGAAATCAGAGGAGAGTGAAGAAAGATGGCAGGTAATGAGATAAGAAATGACTCAGAAGCAATGAAGGGGAATGGGGAAGTGTTAGACAAATGGTACCTTGCTTCACAATTTTGCCCAAAGCTACTTCTAGATATTTATATTTGTGTATCTTTCCAGAGGTATAGAAATTGACAACTATAGAGGGAAAATAGCCTAATCTACTCAGATACTTTTTGTACAAAAACAGTAATAACCTGAAGGGATGGATGTTATGGAAGCATTCTAGGATTACCTCTTCAGGAAGCATCCACTGCTTTGATAAAAACAAATCGCAGAAGATGACTTGAGCAAAGGGAGATAATTAAAAATCTTCGTGAATGAGTACATGTGATTTTAAGGGATCCAATTGGAGTGTCAAGAAGAGGACAATGTTTTTACCTGCCTACAGAGCACTTGAAATACTCCAGTGGAAAATTCTTTCCTCAAGCTTTTGCAACAGTAGGATATTTTGAAATCCAATCTTGTATCTTCACTGTCTTCTGTAAATAAAAAAGGAGTTATTTTCAAAGATGAGAAAATGTTTTCTTGGTGAAAAATGGCCATTATGGACATGATGAGCACAAATCCAATTCTGCAAACAGCATATAAGGGGAAGGAACTGGGTGTGTCCCCTCCCCCCACTTGCAAGAAAAGGAATGACATTTATTTTGGAAGTCTCAAAATTTTGTCTTTTACTCTAACTCTGGGAAAGCTTCCCAGTGAAGCTTGATGCATTTCTTCACTCTTTCATGTTCTAAAGATTTTGTGCCTGGAATGCTAGGGAAAAAAAAAAGAGGGGGAGGAGGAGGGAAGATAAAGTAGATGGTGCAATGCCACTTAAAAGAGCTGATGGATTGTACAACTAGCCTGCATGTAGCAGGCTTTAAGCTGCCAGCTGTTTTCCCTCTAAACCAGCTAGACAGGAGACTCATTCTGTGTCATAAACAGCTCTTTGCTTTGACTTGATATTTCAAAAATAGATGTTGTTACTGAAGCATTTCTGTCTCCCAAGCATCTGGAGGGTTTATTAAATATTCATCCTAAGCCCAGTTGGTCATGTGTCCAAACCCAGTACCTGGGTACTTATATGTTAACCTCCAGCTTACATATCTAATTAGGCGACTAGATGGTACAGTGGAGAAAGTGCCAGGGCTAAAGTCGGGAAGACTCGTCTTCCTGAGTTCAAGTCTGGCCTTAGACACTTACTAGCTGTGTGACCCTGGGCAAGTCACTTGACCCTGTTTGCCTCAGTTTCCTCATCTGTAAAATGAGCTGGAGAAGAAACTGCAAACCACTATAATATCTTTGCCAAGACAACCCCAGTGGGGTCACAAAGAGTCAGATATGACTAAAAAGACTGAACAACAACAAATACATATCTAATTATCCCTCCTACATGCTCAAGTAAGTCAGTCCCATTAGATGGATTGGAGTGGATGGTTGCTGAGGTCCCTTTTAACACTCAAATTCCATGATTCCTTAATTATAAGCTAATTCCTTAATTGGCTTTGGCTTTGGCTTGATGATATATAGAAATAAATATACTGAC
Source organism: Phascolarctos cinereus (assembly GCF_003287225.1). Taxonomy (NCBI): domain Eukaryota; kingdom Metazoa; phylum Chordata; class Mammalia; order Diprotodontia; family Phascolarctidae; genus Phascolarctos; species Phascolarctos cinereus. The sequence goes on from NW_027556098.1 coordinate 7,622,502, forward strand.
TCAATCAGAATACTAAAATGGAAGTCTGAGGCAGATAGGCGGCATAGGGAATAGAGCTTGAGGTCTGGAGTCAGGGAGACCTGAGTTCAAACCTGGCCTCAGACAGTTACTGGTTGGGTGTGACCTTGGGCGAGTCACTTAATCTGTTTGCCTCGATTTACTCAACTATAAAACAAGGATCATAATAGCACCTACCTCACAGAGTTGTAAAGATCTAATGAAATATTTGTAAAGTGTTTCGCATAGTCCTTGGCACAGAGCAGGCACTATGCAAATATTATTTGTTGTTGATGACGATGATGACGATGATGATGATGATGATGATGATGATGATGATGATGATGATGGTGATGTCAGAGGACCTAGTTCTAGGGCTGGCTCCAATAACAGCTAATTGGTTGGCATTGGATAAGTCAATCATTTTACCACTCCGCCCTCAGTAGCCTCCTCTGTAAAGTAAAGGTTTGAATTAGAAAATCTTTAAGGCCCCAAATATTCTATGATTCTAAGATTCCAAAGGACCTATGAGTAAAGGTTCTGTGATTCCACAGAATATACATCGGCATTGCCATCAGACCCATGTTGATTCATAGTAGAGGTCTTTCCTGCTACTCTATCCATGAGGGAGAACTCAGGCTGTGGTAAAAAAAAAAACCAAACCATTATTTATGAGGGTCACTGAAAGAGTGTTGCTTCAGACAAACTGAGACCTGGGAAAGAACTTAGCTTAAAAAGGCCAAGCTCTTCCACTGCATCCTAGGTCCATATATATGATAGGTCTGATAGGTATGATATTCCATACCTGTATAAGGGGCTTACAGATTTAGTGCCAGATGTTCTTTGGGAGATACATGAGGAGAGAGAACCTGCTGATGTGCAGGGGAAGCTGACTCCTCAATGCCTCCCAAATTTCCAGCTTGCCTCCCTAGAGATTTCAGAGGGAGGATTTCCCCTTTGGTGAGATACGACCCCCTCCTCTGGTTTGAGATGAGATCTCTCACTCTCAGATCAAGAGCTCTTTGTATTTACTCTTGTGTATTCTTTGTTACATTTTAATCTGTATGAGTTTTCTCACTTTTCCTATTTGTGATGATCTTTTGTACAAACAGTGCATGGTGGAAAGGAACTAAGGTGTCAAGGGTAAGCTAAGGACTACTTCTCCTCCAAGAAGCATAAGGGACTTCCTTATCTTAGCTTCTTCTTCCTTCATTTGGCTTTCCTCCTGAACTCAAACTTATACCCCTAGACCAGACATATGGAAGGGGTGGCATTTGTCATTTTAGCCCCATACCCCTCCTTGAGACTAGAGGAGAGAATGCTCAGCCTTGATGGCTCTACAGGTGCCTGGTTGCCTTTCCTCTTCAGCAAGTATACTGGTGGTGTAGGCACCGCCCTTGGTTCTCTTCCCTACAGGAGCAGGCTAGACCTCACATAACATCTACCCATGCCACCTCTGAGCCCCTTCTACACAATTAGACAACCCATTTTGATATTTGTTGTTCAGTTGTTTCAGTCATGTCCAACTGTCTCCATGTGGGGTTTTCTTGACAAAGATACTGGAGTGATTTGCCATTTCCTTCTCCCAAGACAACCCATGGGGACCCATATATTACATATTCCAGTGTGCTAAGAGTTGTGAGGTATCATAAATGATATTTCTAACTTCTTCCATTTACTTTCTGAATCCTATGTAACATTTTTTCAAGGGGTACAATATTAAAAAAGAAGCTTTCTGAATATTGTGCCCTTTCATTTAGCTATATGTTAGCCATATGTGGTAGTTGTTTTGCGGGGCATAGCCAGGCTATTTCTTCTCTAGACATGCCCCCTCCTCCTGCTTGAAATCCTATTACATTTGTTAGAATCTTCTATGTCATGTACCTTCCATTATAGAAATGCCCATGCCTCATACAACCTTACCCCAAATACCTTCCTATCTGTGACATCAGCATTGGGGCAACATATCCAGGTCAGACACATCTGAATAAGAATCTGCTTTTCCAATAAAATTCATTAAGTTGGCCTTTTTTTTATAGTTAGACTGTCCAAATGTCTTTATCTACAAAGAACATATGAAGGAAGAAGCTATCTGAATCCAGAGAAAGAACGCTAAATAAAAGCATGTATAGAATGATTTTACATATATATCCGTATTTGTATCTAACGGTAGCCATGTTTAGAGCGGAAGGGGGGAGGAGGGCAAAGTAAGGAAAAAAAGAAATTTATGTGACAACTTTATTATATATTTTTAAAAGAATAGCAAGTTGTACATTTGTAGCTTCATGTGCAATCATCCTTTTTTTATTACATGCTAGGGAAATGTTTTATTCCATAAATTAAAAATAAATTTTTTAAAAACAATGTGAATGTGTTGTAGGCCCCTTGTCTCAGTTTTAGGGATGCTGGTTCCCACCCTAAATGAGAGGAGGCACCATCCTGGTGGAAAAGATTGTCTCTGGGTGTCTCCTTCGCCAATCACAAGTCATAACCAGAGCTGAATCTGGGAGTACTGAGGCCTAAGGGAAGCCTCTCCAAAGGATCATCATTGAAACCCATCCTACTCCTGACATGGCATAAAAAAATTCTGGTGACCACTCCCCTGGAAGCCTTGCTTCCTCGCCTATCTCTGCCTTTGCCCTCTACACACTGTCACCCCTTAAATCTCAGGATTTTCCCCATGTGAAGTAAAAATGCACCAAATAAAGGCCTAGTGCTTTTTAGACTCATTGGCTAGTCTAACTCTTGTGGCAAACCCCTCTTAAGTCTTCTCAAAAAAGAATAAGATACCAAGCAGAGTAGGTTTTGTTCTCTCTTTTCCATTAGACTGGGAGTTCCCTAAGTGCAGAGACTGCTCTTTGCACACACATACCCCACCCTTACTACAATGCCGATACACTCAGTAGGTACTTAATAAATGCTAGTTGACTCTTCTTTCCTCCAAGACTTCTTAAGATCAAAGAACTACAGAATGTCAGAGCTAGAAGAGATCTTTAAAAAAATCACCCAGTACAGGGGTTGACAAAACCCCTGGGCCAATTGCAGCCTGCAGCCTATTTTCATAGGCCCCAGATAAGATGCTTTTTATATTTTCTAAATAAAGTTTCATTGTATTTTTAAATGTAAAAAGAATTCCTAACTCATTGTAGAGAAAGAGACAGAAGGCTAGATTTGCTCTTGGACTGCAGACCCCTAATCCAGTCCAACACCGTCATTTGACAGATGAGAAAAATAAGGTCCAAGAAACTGCCCAAGTTAATACCATTAGAAAATGGCAGATCCAGGACCCCCACTCAGGTCTTCAGACCCCAAGTCTAATGCTCTTTGCAGTCCAGTAGGCTTTCTTCATATTTGGTAGGAATAACAATAATATTTGCATTACCTACCCTTACAGGGTAGTTGTGAGGAAGATGCTTTGAAAAATCTCAAAGTCCTATAGAAATATGAGGTGGTAGCAGTAGCATTAGCAGTAGCAGCAGTATATCATCAAAATTATCAGGAAGAATTTATATTAGGTACCTTTAAAGCCTTAACATATGCAGAGCACTTCAAAAAGTCATTTAAACACACAAGGTCCATCTATACCTTGTAGGTGCTTATGGCCTCAAACAGCAACTGAAATATCTCCAAAGATGAACTGACACAATAGCACTTTAATAATAATAAAACAAACAAAAATAATTGCCCAAGTTTAGTTTTGTTTCCTCTGCTTTGCATTGACCTAAGCTACTTTTATTTTTTATGTAAATAATATTTTATTCTTTCAAATTACATGTAAAGACAATTTTCAACATTCATTTTTTATAAGATTTTGAGTTCTATCCATTGGTTCTAATTCTTCTTTACAACATGACTAATATGAAAATAAGTGTAATGTGAATGTACATGTACAGCCTGTACCAAATTGCATACTGTCTTGGGATGGGGGGAGGGGAGGGATAGGGAGAAAATTTGGAACTTAAAGTCTTATGGAAGTGAATGCTGAAAACTAAAAATAAATAAACATTAAAAAAAAAAGAAAAAGAAGATTTCAAGTTTCAAATTTTTTCCCTCTCCCATCCCCAAGACAGCAAACAATCTGATACAGGTTATACATGTGCAATCATGTAAAACATATTTACACATTAGATTGACCCAAGATACTTTATCCAACAGGACAACCATGAAAAGGAAAAATAAAAACAAAAATAGCAGGGGTAATTCTTTGGATCAGAATATACCAGAACAATTTTTACAGCCTGATAAACAGGTATGTGCTGTGGGAAATGATATCTTCACAATGAAGCACATGGAATCATATTAATCTTTCTGATGTGCAGCTAGACTGACCTGTATTTGACTCCCACTACTACATGAGCACCCTGTCAAAGTTGTATTCACACCCTAGTAGGGAGAAACATCCTCACTTGATTTAGTACTGATTTTAAAGACTGAAGAAAGGTCAAGGAGGATGAGGGTTGAGAAAAGGAAGTTTGATTCGGCAATTAAGCAATCATTGGTGACTCTGGAGAGAGTGATTTCAGTAGAATAATGAGGTTTGGAAGCTAGATTGCAGAAAGTTAGAGGAAAGGAAGGAGAGGCAATGATTATAAATACCTTTCTCAGGGAGTTTAGTCATAAAAGGGAGGAGAGAGATGTAATAACAGCTAATGGGAATGAATGGATCAAGTGAGGACTTTTAAGGATGAGAGAGAAATGGGAATATTTACAGGCAGCAAATGTCCAGGGAGAGATTAAATATTAGTGAGAATTGGGATGATGGAAAACACTCCATATTGGACACACTATAAAATGGGCTTGAGAGGGACTTCTGGGGGTGGAGCCAAGGTGGCAGAGTAGAGAAAGCACTCAGCCAAGTTCTCCTGACATTTCCCTACAAACAGCATTAAAATAACATCTCAAGTCAAATTCTGGAGCGGCACAGGCAGCAAAAGGTCAGCGTGAGACATTCTGTTAGCTCAAGACAACCTAGGAGGTAGGAAAGAGAGATCTATGACCAGGGGTAGATGCTGGGTCAGAGCCCACATGGATGAAATCCGACCAGTGGTGAGATAAGGTGGTAATGACAGAAACAGCAGCAGCAGCTTCAGAACCTCTCAAGCCAGAGATGATAACGGAACTAGCAAATGGTCAAAACCAACTACAGGAGCCCCCATGCTAGCATTGGATATAAGGACCAGATGCTGTCTGGCAAACCCATTGCCTATATCCACATCTGGGTCATAGTTCAAAGGTGGAGAGGAACACTTTTGGTCAAGAGGGAGTGGGGGCCCTGAGAAGCAGTGTCAATTGCAATTCCAAGGGCTCAGGGGCCCTTCCTGGGTAAGGACCAGGGTGCAGTCCAGGAGAGCTGTGATCACACCTTTCCCCAGATCACATTATCTTGGAAGTACCAAAAACTTCCAAATCCCCAGAACTAGCTCTGAAAACAGCAGTATGAGAAAGCCTAAAGCTTAAGATAGTGTCCCTCCCCTTCATGCCCAAAATGGAGCCAACTTTATGATAAAGTTCAGAATCAAGAATGAGCATGGAAAAATGAGCAAACAACAAAAAAGACCATTAAAAGTTACTATGGTGATGGGGAAAATCAAGACATATACTCAGAAGAAGACAATTAAGTCAAACAGGTACAAGCAAAGCATCAAAAAGAAAAAAAAATGTGAGTTGGACACAAGCCCAACAATGATTCCTGGAAGAGCTAAAAAGAAAAAAAAATTCAAAATCAAATAAGAATGGTAGAGAAAAAGTGAGATAAAGGAATAAGAACAAGGGAAGAAACTTAAAAAAAGATAATTAATAGCTTGGTGAAAAAGGTACAAAAAAAAATTCTGAAGAAAATAATACCTTAAAAAGTAGAATTGGCCAAATGGAAAAAGAGGTACAAAAATTCACTGATGAAAATAATTCCTTAAGAAGCAGAATGGGAGGAGCAGCTAAGTGGTGCAGTGGACAGAGCACCGGCCCTGAAGTCAGGAGGACCTGAGTTCAGACCAAACACTTGACACTTACTAGCTGTGTGACCCTGGGCAAGTCACTTAACCCCAATTGCCTAAAAATTTTTTTTAAAAAGAATAAAAAAAATTTTAAAAAAAGAAGCAGAATGGGTCAAAGCAGAAAAAGAAGAAAAAACTCATTGAAGAAAATAATTCCTTAAAAGTTAGAATTGGGCAAGTGAAAGTCAATGACTCCATGAGACACCAAGAAACAATACAACTAAGTCAAAAGAGTGAAAAATAGAACAAAATGTAAAATATCTCATTGGGAAAAACCAATGACCTGGAAAATAGATCAAGGAGAGATAAATTCAAGAACTATTGGAGGACCTGAAAGCCAAGATCAGTGAAAGAGACCAGACATCATCTTTCAAGAAATTTTCAAGGATAACTGCCCAAATGTCTTAGAAATAGAGGGTAAAATAGAAATTAAAGAACTCTACTGATCACCATCTGAGAAAGGTCCCAAAATGAAAACTCCTAGGAATATTATGACCAAATTCCAGACCTCCTGGTTCAAAGAGAAGTTTCTTTTTGGTAGGGCAATTGAGATTAGGTGACTTGTCCAGCATCACACAGCTAGTGGGTATCATGAGGCAGCATTTGAACTCAGGTCCTCCTGATTCCACAGCCGGTGCTCTATCCACAGCAACATCTAGCTGACCCCCAAGAAAAAATATTTTAAGAAGCTGGAAAGAAACCATTCAAATAGTGTAGAGCCACAGTCAAGATCACACAAAATTTAGCAACTACAATGTTAAAGGAGTGAAGAAATTTGAATATGATATTCTAGAAGGCAAAATAGTTAGGATTATAACCAAGAATAACCGGCCTAGAAAAACAGCATAATCCTTCAAGGGGGGGGGGGATGGATATTTAATGAAATAGAGAACTTTCAAGACTGAACAGAAAATTTGACTTCCAAATACAAGATTCAAGAGAAGCATAAAGAGGTAAACATGAAAAAGAGATCATAAGGAAGTCATTAAGGTTAATCTATTTACCTTTTTATAATGGAAGATGATACATTCAACTTCTAAGAATTTTATTCTTATTAAGGCAGAAGTATTCTACACAGAAAGAGAGTATGGAAGTGCATTGATTATGTTGGGATGATGTAAAAAAAATGGATAGATGAGAAAGAGGGATGCCCTAGGAGAAGAGGGAAGGAAGAAGAAGAATGGTGAAAAATCATCTCACTTAGAGATAAAATCCACAAGGAAAAGCTTTTATAGTGGAAGAGAAAATGGACTAAATTGGTCCAAAGAGGAAATACACACACATATACACACACACATTTGGTAATAGAAATTTCTTAACCAAATAGGAAGGATGAGGGGATAACAGAAAGGGTTTTGGAGAGTGATAAAAGGGAGAGTGGATAAAAGAAGGCAATGGCTAGAAGCAAAACAGACTTTAGAAGAGGTTCAGGATAAAAAGAGAGAGAAGGCTAAACAGAAGAAAATAGGATGGAGGGAAATGCATATTTAGTAATTATATCTGTGATTGTGAATGTAATGAACTCATAGAAGTGGATAGCAGAATAGATTAGAAACCAGTATCCAACAATATATTGCTTACAAATACTACTTAAAACAGAGACACACACAGAGTTAAAATAAGAGGCTGCAGCAGAATATATTTTGCTTCAGCTGAAGTAAAAAAAAAAAGGCAGGGATAGTAATCATGATCTCAGACACAGCAAAAGCAAAAATAGAACTAATTAAAAAGGATGCACAAGGAAATTACATCTTGCTAAAAGGCACCATAGACAATGAAATAATATCAATACTAAATATATATGTACCAAATGGCAAAGCATCTAAATTCCTAAAAGAAAAGTTAAATGAATTACAGAAAGAAATAGACAGTAGAACTATTCTATTGGGGGACCTCACTTTCCCCTCTCAGAACTAAATAAATCTAACCATAAAATTAAATGCATCCTTTTCAGATCATAATGAAATAAAAATTATATTTGATAAAGGGCCATGGAACCATAAATTAAAAATTAATTGGAAATTAAATAATCTAATTCTAAAGAATGAGTAGGTCAAAGAACAAATCATAGAAACAATGTCATTAAAAAGAACGACAACAATGAAACAATACACTAAAATTTGTGGAATGCAGCCAAATCAATAATTAAGGGAAAACTTCTGTCTTTAAATGCATAATCAAATTTTTTTTTAAAAGTAAGAACAGAACAACGAATTGGGCATATAACTTAAAAAACCTTGGAAAACAAAAAATTTAAAATTTCCAATTAAACAACAAAATGGAAATCCTGAAAACCAAAGAAGAACTTAATAAAATTGAAAGTTAAAAAACTATTGAACTAACAAAAGTAGGAGCTGGTTTTATGGGGGGGGGAACAATAAAATAGATAAATCACTGCTTAATTTGACTTGAAGAAAAAAAATCAAATTATCAGTATCAAAGATGAAAAGGGTGAATTGGCACAATGAAGATGAAATTAAATAAATTATTATAATTATTTTGCCCAATTATATGACAATAAATCTAACAATCTAAATGAAATGGATGAATGTTGACAAAAATATAAACTGCTCAGATTAAAAGAAGAAGCAATAGAATTCTTAAATAACTCTTTCTTAGAAAAGTAATTGAACAAACCATCAATAAGCTCCCTAAGAAAAAATCCCCAGGACCAGATGGATTTACAAGTGAATTCTATCAAACATTTAAAGAACAATTAATTATAATACTATAGAAACTCTTTGGTGAAAAAATGGTTTAAAAAAAAAGTACTACCAAATTCCTTTTATGACAAAAATATGGTGCTGATATCTAAACGAAAGAGAGCAAAAACAGGTAAAGAAAGTTATAGAACAATTTCCTTAATCAATACCAATGCAAAAATTTTAAATAAAATACTATCAAGGAGATTACAGCAATATAGCACAAAGATCATATACGATGAGAAAGGATTTATACCACGAAAGCAGAACTTGTTCAATATTAAGAAAAATGTCAGCATTATTGACCATATCAATGCCAAAAACAACAAAAATCATAGGATTATGTCATTGGATGCAGAAAAAAATCTTTGACAAAATATAGCACCAATTATAGCACTAAAAAAGGGGGGCAGCTAGGTGGCACAGTGAATAGAGCAGAGAGATCGATTCATTCTATCAATCACCATATTAAATCTTTCCTTCAATACTTAACCTTATTTTTCCATACAAAACCCTAGCCCTGAAGTCAGGAGGACCTAAGTTCAAATCCAGCCTCAGACACATAACAGTCTCTGGCTGTGTGACTTTGGGCAAGTCACTTAACTCCAATAGCTTCATATTAAAAAAAAAACAACAACTAAAAAGCACAGGAATAAATGGAGCTGTTCTTAAAATTTTAAGTATTATCCACCTAAAACCAAGAGCAAGCATTATATATGATGGGAATAAGCTTGAAACCTTCCGGTAAGATCAGGGGCGAAACAAGGATGTCTATTATCACCACTATTATTCAATATTGTACTAGAAATGCTAGCTGTAGCAACAAGACAAGAAAAAATAAATTGGAAGAATAAAAATAGGCAATGAGGAAACAAACCTATCCCTCTTTGCAGATGATATTTTGATATTCTTAGAGAACCCTAGAGAGTCAACTAAAAAAACTAATTGAAACAATTAACAACTTAAGCAAAGTTGCATGATATAAAATAAACCCACATAAATCACCAGTATTTCCATATACAACCAACAAAACCTAGAAGCAAAAGATAGAAAAATTCCATATAAAATAACTGCACATATTATACAAAAAAAACTTGGGAGTCTACGTGTCAAAACAAACCCAGGGACTATATGAACAAACACAATTACAAAACATTTTTCACACAAACAAAGACAGATCTAAACAATTACAGAAATATTAACTGCTCATAGATAGACCTAATCAATATAATAAAAAGAACAATTCTACCTAAGTTAATTTACTTATTCAGTGCCATACCAGTCAAACTACCAAAGAATTATTGTATAGAGATAGAAAAAATCATAAGAAAATTCATCTGGAAGAACAAGAGGTCAATAATATCAGGGGAATCAATGGGAAAAAAAAATGTTAAGAAAAGTGGCCCAGCAATATCAGATTTCAAACTATAATAAAAAGCAGGAATCATCAACACAATCTGGTACTGGCTAAAAAATAGAGTGGTGAATTGGTGCAATATATTAGGTACACAATACACAGTAGTAAATGACCATAGTAATCTAGCATTTCATAAACCCAAAGATCCAAACTTTTGGGGTAAAAGCTCACCATTTGTCAAAAATTGGTGGGAAAACTGAAAAGCAGTTCAGCAGAAACTTGGCATAGACCAACATGCTGCATTGTATACCAAGATAAGTTCAAAATGGATAAATGATTTAAACATAAAGGGTGATATTATTAGTAAATTAAGGGAGCAAGGAAAATGTACCTGTCAGATCTATGGAAAAGAGAAGAGTATTGACCAAACAAGAGATAAAGAGGGTCACAGCAAGCAAAATAGAGAATTTTGATTATGTGAACTTAAAAAGCTTTTGCATAAACAAAATTAATGTAGCCAAAATTAGAAGACAAACAGGAAAGTGGGAGAAGGGGAAGATTTTGCAGCAAGTTTCTCTGATAAAGCTCTCATATTTCAAATATATAGGGAACTGAGCCAAATTTATAAAAATAAGAGCTATTTCCAAGTTGATAGATGGTCAAAGGATATGAACAAGCAGTTTTTAGAAGAAAATCATTGCTATCAATAGTCACATGAAAAATGTTCTAAATCACTGCTAATCAGACAAATGCAAATCAAAACTACTCTGAGATACCACCTCATACCTATCAGGTTGGCTAACATGACAGAAAAGGAAAATGATAAACGCTGAAGATGTAGAAAAATTGGGACACTAATGTACAGTTGATGGAGTTGTGGGAAACCATTCTGGAGAACAATTTGGAACTACACCTAAAGGGTTATAGAACTGTGACCCAGCAACACCACTACTAGGTCTGTATCCCAAAGAGATCAAAGAAAAGAGAAAAAGCCCTTCTTGTACAAAGTATTTATAGCAGCTCTTTTTATGGTGACAAAGAATTGGAAATCAAGGGCATGCCCATCAGTTGGGGAATAGCAGAACAAGTTGTTGTATATAATTGTGATGGAATATGATTGTGCTATAAGAAATGACAAACAGGATGGTTTCAGAAAAACCTGGGAAAACTTATATAAACTCATGCAAAGGGAAGCAAGCAGAACCAAGAGAACTTTGTACACAGTAACAGCAATATTGTGCAATGATCAACTGTTAATGACTTAGCCACTCTGTTCAAGACAATGACCCAAGAAAATTCTAAAGGACCTGTGATGGAAAAAGGTACTCCGTCTCCAGAGAGAAAACTGCTGACCTCTAAATGCAGATTGAAGCATAGTTTTCCACTTTCCTTATTTTTGTTGGATTTTTTTGTCTATCTTTTCTTTTGCAACATGACTTGACATGGAAATATGTTTTGCATGACTTCACATATATAATTAATGTCTAATATAATTAATGTATAATTGTCTTCTCAATGAAGAGGGAAGGTTAGGAGGGAGGAAGAGAATTGGGAACTCAAAAATTTTTTAAATGAATGTTAAAATTTTTTTTGCCTGTAATTGGGAAATATCAAATGAAATAAATAAAAATATATTAGAAAAAATGGGCTTGGAAAACATCTTTATTTGACTCTTCCAGGAGAACCTGTGAGCCATCATTCCATTTGACTACAATTCCATTCCTCTTTCTGAGAATGCCAAGATTGATATCATTCAGTTTCTCTAGTAGTATGTTCACTTGTTCATTGGACAAGAATCTACCATTTAGAGTTCCAACAACCAAGTCAAGGCTCATTAAGAATAAGTTAAGAATGCAAAATACTGTGTTATCCTTGGCACTCTCTGCCCCATTCTCCATCACCACTCTGCTCCCATTACTACAGAAGTAAAAGAAGACTACAGAGGATGAAAGACTTTTGTATTTTCTTTGTGTTTGTGTATTACAACATTCTAAAAATTCATCATCAAGTGGCCAGTTTCTATATTTAACTATTGCATGCTGGACAGGCCTTCATCACTTCATGCTTGGACTATCGCAAAAGCCTGCTGATGGATTTGCTTTCTCAAGCCTTTCCCTATTTCAGTCCATTTTCCATTCAGCCTCCAAAGCAATTTTCCTAAAGCATAGGTCTGACCATGTTATTCAATAAACTCTAATGTCTATCACAACCAAGATCAAATATGAAATCTTTTGTTTAGCATTCAAACCCCTTCACAATCTAACAGAGGAGAGAGAGAGAGAGAGAGAGAGAGAGAGAGAGAGAGAGAGAGAGAGAGGAGAGAGAGAGAGAGAGAATTTCTGGTTTTCTTACACCTTATTCCTTGCTATTCTATGAACAAGATCCTCCATGTCTCAGCTCCATTTCTCAATTTCTCTGGTTGTCCACCATCCCTGGAATGCACTCCCTTCTCATTTCTGCTCTCATGACTTTCTTGGCTTCCTTCAAGTCCCAACTAAATCTCATCTTCTACTCTCTCAATCCCTCTTAATTCTAGTGATTCCTCTCTGTTAATTTCCTATTTATCTTGAATATAATTTGGCTGTATGTATTTGTTTGTTGTTTCCCCCATTAGATTGTGAGCTCCTTGAGGGCAAGGACTGCCATTTGCCTCTTTGTATATCTTCAGTGCTTAGCACAGTGCTTGGAATATTGTTAAGTGCTTAATAAATGCTTGTTGACTGAGTAATCTTCCAAAAGCAGACCCCATCTGTTTCTAGGGCAGTTGCCAAAGTCTTTTCAGTATGGCGGAATTTGCCAGGGCTCTTACTCCACTGTTCTTTAAGAATCCAAGAACATCTCCATACCATGAGGAGGTATCCGAGTAAGACTTTGTGGAGTTTCAGATATGCATATATCCAATTCAAACCTCTTCATATTTCTGAGTTATTTCGATTTATTGATCATAGAATCTTAGAGCTAGAAGAGACCATACAGTGCATCTGGCCAACTTCCAAACCTAGGTAGGAATACACTACCCAACATCTGTGACAAATGGTCATCTAGTGAACACTTCCAATGAAAAAGGGCTCACTGCTGTGGGAAAGATATTGGACCATTTAGGGGTGGCTCTAATTCTTTGATTAAGGTAATAAAATACAATTAACTGAGTTGAAATGGGTAGTTTGTTACTTTATTTTGGATAATAAATACAATTCTTCCAATCTGCTCCAAAATTTAGAGGTTTAGGGTTTCCTAAAGTACTAATGATACTTTCGTGACCTTGGATAATGACACTTCATTCATTAGAAACCTGATTCTATTTATGTGAAGAAGTTGGCCAGTGTCTGTTTCCAGAAAGAGAGAAAACAGATTGAGACTGCCTTCTGCTTTTTTCTCTTTTCACTCTCTCTGCTGTCTTCTTGCTCATTCCCATCAACTTCCCATATTTTCTGTAAGTTTGGTGTGAAATTGGAATTCATTTTAACACAAAGAAATTCATAAAGGAAGTATTAGGCTTATCTACAAGGGTCTGAGCAGAGAAATGCAAGCTGAGGGAAATGAGGGCACCGGATGACAGGGGAGGGAAGTTGGACCCTGGTCTTTGAAGGAATTGAATGAGCTGATACCTTAGAGCCAAACTTGTGTGGCCAGTGGATAAGAGTATCAGATGTGTTGTTTCCTGGATAGAGAACCCAAATACATGTTATGGTGACCTGGGAAAATAAATTTAAATAAGTTCACCCAGATGGAACCCACAACAGAAAGATAAAGGGAGAGAGGGGTCTATGAGGGATATAAGGTCATTATTTTTAGAATATTCAGTTATCAATGTGTGGGCCAGGGTTTGTTTACATGTTACGTATGTGTAAGACTTGGTCCTCATCCAAGGATTTCAAAGAGCTTTATAAACAAGGAAGTTATGTGTCTACCTTGTGGACTGGGAAGCCAATGTCCCAAGAACTTCAAAAGTCTGCCAAAGGTTACTGACCAGTAAGGAGTTCTGTCTGACACCCAGTTAATTTATTCACTCATTTATTTACTTAGTCAGTCAGTTATTCAACAAATATTTAAGGACTAGAGTGTGTAGAACAGGTGCTAGGTACTAAGGAAGATACAAAATGTAGATCAGACATGTCAGGTGGTGGGGAGGATGGGAGTAGCAAGTTTGAATGTGACTACCCTAATGGAACATACAGAGAGACAGAGAAGCAGAAACAGAGAAGGAGGTAGAAATATAAAGCAAGAGGGAGAGGAGAGGAGAGGAGAGGAGAGGAGAGGAGAGGAGAGGAGAGGAGAGGAGAGGAGAGGAGAGGAGAGGAGAGGAGAGGAGAGGAGAGGAGAGGAGAGGAGAGGAGAGGAGAGAGAGGAGAGGAGAGGAGAGAGAGGAGAGGAGAGGAGAGAGGAGAGGAGAGGAGAGGAGAGAGAGGAGAGGAGAGGAGAGGAGAGGAGAGGAGAGGAGAGGAGAGGAGAGGAGAGGAGAGGAGAGGAGAGGAGAGGAGAGGAGAGGAGGAGAGGAGAGGAGAGGAGAGGAGAGGAGAGACAGGTAAAGACAGGCAGAAGCAGAGATTAGTGGCAGCCAGGATTTCAGTTGTAAAAGGAGAGATACCAAATCTCTGTGTGAGTCAGGCCAACCCAAGCCACGTTGTGTTCTTCTGTGGCTAGTCCTTGTTCCCCTGCCTGTGGCCTCTTTTGTTATACTCAGGAAGTACACCCTCACACCGGTGCTCATTCAGATGATCTAATTCTTAATTTTTTAACCTTTTTTCCTGCCACTTCCTGTACATGGTGTGTGCCTTCACTTTTCGCACTCTCCAAACTCTTCCCTTTTCATCATTCAAATTGAAATCTCACATCAGTCTCCCCCTCCTAGCCCCTGCTATCTTTTCTAAACATGTAATTCACGCCTTTCTCATTTTCTATTCATATTGGAGATACTTAGATATTGATTTCAGAACCTTTATTTAAAACTGGTGGTGTGGAAGCATAGCTAAATGATGCCATCATAAGATATATATTTTCTGTCATAACACAAAGGCTTCATACCTTGAACAGATATGAACAGGAAGTCCCCTTTGCCTGTCTGGGTCTCTATTCTCTCATTTGTAAAATGATGAGAAAGGGAGGCATTGTGTTACACTAGGAAGACATTCTCAGTTTGGGGTCAGTGGAACTGGGTTCAAATTCTGACTCTGCTATTGACTCCTTGTGTGTAACCTAGCAAGTCACTTGACCCTCTTGGACCCAACTTCCTCATCGGTAAAATAAGATTATTGCCTGGATGACCTCTGAAGTCCTTCTCAGCTCTGAATATATGAGAACATGAAACTAAAGTGAGTGAGCTGGACTTAGTCTCCAAGGTCCCTTCCTACTCAAAAAATTCTCTGATTTTGTGACCTATGAAGTTCATCTAAATATAACATTCTGTGATTCACTCATTCTATGAAAATAGACTTGCAGAAAGAAATTTCCTCCACCCCCAGATCTCAGACAGAATGGATCAGTATCATTGAGGATGCCTGCCTCTGCCCTGACCTGTTACCACTTGTCCTTTGGGGCTGCCTTCTGTGGCCTCCCGCCTCCCTAGTTCCCACGCCAAAGACTTGCCTTTTATCTTTATGGTCTGAACTTTCCAGTTGTAATGGTATGTCCAGAGACTTACATGTGAATAAGTTAACATATTAACTTGGCGCAACCCCAAAGTCTAAATATACAGAAATACAAGGAACTATAATGACACTCAAACCCAATATTTAGGGTTCTTTTTAAAGACAAGACTAGTAATGGCTTGGGCACTTAGGTGGTGTAATAAATAGATAAGAATGCCAGGCCTGGAATCAGGAAGACATCTTCATGAGTTCAAATCTGGCCTCAGACGTTTACTAGCTGTGTGACCTTGGGCAAGTCATTTAACCCTGTTTGCCTCAGTTTCCTTATCTGTAAAATGAGACGGAGAAGAAAAAGGCAAACTACTCTGGTATCTTTGCCAAGAAAACCCCAGATGGGGTCATGAAGAGTCAGACATGACTGAAAAGACTGAATAACAAACAACAAAACAGTAACTCATGTGATAATTGGATAGATTCTTAGAGCTAGCCTAAACCACCAGGCATGGTTCTGGGGATTGTGTAGACGAGGTTGGAAGAACAGAGATAGTCCTAACACTTGTTACAAAAGTCAGCATGGGAATATTTTGGATTGTAAAGGGATGTTCTTTTTATTAACATGTCATTCATTTCATTATATTCCTCCTGGAAGGAAAAGATTTCACAGTTCTGACCCCGGGTCGGGTCTTTCTTCTTCAAGGTCTCAACTCTAATATGCAAGAATTGACATTCACTTGCTTCTATTTCTCCTTCACTCTTCTTTTAATCCTCTCAGAATTTTCTTGAGTATTTTAAAGGGTATTTGCATAGGAGATAATGTGTGAATGTCCCTCTATCCTAATCAGAAAAAAAAAATCAGTTGATTAATTCCTATATCAACCAGTTAATAACAGTGGGATTTGAACCCAAGTCTTCCTGGCTCCAAATTCAACGCCCTTGCATCAAAGTATTATTAAAAATTATTCATTCACTCATTCATTCAGCACCTACTAAATTACTCCTAGACTTAGAAATACC
This sequence comes from Phascolarctos cinereus, assembly GCF_003287225.1. Classification (NCBI taxonomy): domain Eukaryota; kingdom Metazoa; phylum Chordata; class Mammalia; order Diprotodontia; family Phascolarctidae; genus Phascolarctos; species Phascolarctos cinereus. The sequence goes on from NW_027556098.1 coordinate 7,639,153, forward strand.
ACAGGGACTATTGTTCTCGACTGCTATATTTTCACTTTTCGTTCTCTACATACCTTGGTAACTATTTATATAGTCTTTAACTCTGCTGTATTCAATCGCTTTTCCAGGTATCTAGGTACCCCAGGGAATGTTATATAGCACTCAATAATTTCTTGGTTACTTTGCAAACAAAAAACACCATCATCCCAACAGGAACATTTCATAAGACTGTCCTTATAGTTGTGTGCACATCATAAAAATTTTTCGATTAGAAATTTTTGCGTGCTTTTCAACAGAAAAATCACTTAAGTGTCCTAAGTGTGTTTATATCCTGTTTGAGGATTCAGGTTCTGAGACACTTAATTTTGGCAAAGGAAAGTCCCATTTCCTGACCCAGAGGAAGTAACGATTAAAGGTAATGTGATTTCAGATGTAAATGAACAAACAGATCTATCTTCACAGATATTCTGTGAAGTAGACAAATTCAATTTCATTTTGGGGATGGGAGCTCAAGATTGAGTCACTCCAATACTCAGTAAAGGGGGCTTTCTGTTGACGCAAGTATTGTTTTTTTTTACATCCATGCCAACAGCCTGTTTGCTGTACTTCAACTGTAATACCAAGACCAGAGAGACAGAGAGACAGAGAGACAGAGACAGAGAGAGAGGCAGAGAGACAGAGACAGATAGACAGAGAAGGGGGGAGACAAAGGAGGGATGGAGGTGGGAGAGAGATAGAGACAGACTGAGACAGAGACAGACGGACAGAGAAGGGGGGAGACAAAGGGAGGGATGGGGGGGGAGAGAGAGAGAGAGAGAGAGAGAGAAGAGAGAGAGAGAGAGAGAGAGAGAGTGAGCGCTTAAAAGAATGATGTAGAAGAAGCCAAAACAATTTTGGAGAAAACTGATTCGGGTTTCACCCTCAAATCCTGGAATTCTGTGGATATTCAACCACTTATTAATGACAGTGCCCTTTGAACCTAATTAGGCAATCAAGTTTTAGTTTTGTTGTTGTTTGTTTTTTTCCATTCTTGATTGATGAGAGAAAGGGATAGGTGAAAGAGAAAATGGGAAACCTGGAGAGTTTTCATGAAGCTCTGGGATGGGGCACAAGGACAGAATTAAAAGGACAGACAGATGTTCCCACAAACAGGGCAGGAAGATCTCTCTTACAAGGCATCAGCGGATTCAGAAGTTCAGTTCAGAAAAGCATCAAGTACAGGGGCCTGTACATAAAAATTATCACCTTTCCCCAAGACCGGGATACTATCCCTTGTAACAAAAACCAGCTGTCCTGATGGGATTTGGTGTTTTCAGTCCCAGTGGAAACTAGAAAGTACAGTGACATAAACATAGCCTCGAAAGCTGCCTGGTTATGTTCAAACGAGAGGAAGCAGTGATTTGTTTCCCCTTTGAATTAGGGCCAGAGCTGAAAGTCCCCCCACCTGATGCAGGTCACTTATGCACCCCAAGGCCTCCCCAGGGCCAGGTGCAGTTTGTTGTGCTTTGTCACGAGGACCTAAGCAGAAGGGAACCCTAAAGCGCCAGCAACCCCAAGGAGGCTCTCCCTGTAATTAGAAAGGTGACGAAGTAATGAAGGAAATCAGTTAAGTTGCCTGGGCCTTAACAACGCCTGAGGCAGCAGCTGCACCTAAGGACCTAGTGTTAAAGTTAAGCCCAAATTACAAGATCCCCTAACACAGGAACAAAGAGCTTATGCTCTTGCCTTCAGAAAATGGACAAAAGAGAAAGGAGGGACCTTCAGGCAAGTTCTGGGATGTCACAAACTGTGGGCTTCTCTCCCAGCAGATAAGTTTTACTCACATCTTCAAAACAGGCAATTATTTAGAAGAAAATATAGAAAATAACACAGTAAGGCACAAAGAGGGTATTTCTTGGGATTTATCAGCTCTTAGAGACCACAGTCATTTTAGGTTTTTGCTGACTGTTCCCCCATGGCTGGAATGCTGCTTCCTTCAAGTCTCAGCTAAAATTCCCACCTTCTGGCGGAAACTCTTCCCTATTCCCCTTAAGTAATGCTTATTGCATTCCCTCTGAGATTACCTCAAATTATCCTGAATCTGTGTCGTGGTGACTATTCTGGCTCCTACTGCCTGAAGGCCAGATATAAAACTGGGACCTCTCTATTGGAGCTAGATTTCAGCTTGCCCCCATCAAAAGAACTCATTCACTCTTGCATATTTTACGGTTTATATATCTAGTCTTGTTCCTACTTGTTATTTACTTGAATAACTAAGTTTACTCACTATTTACTATTCATGATCCCTCTTGTAGAACCAGCATTTTATGGGAATACCCATACCATTACTCTTCCAGGGAAATGTCTAAGAGTCATGAAACCATTCATTCTCTGAAGAATCAAAATTGCACGTGACCCAAAGGGCAACTGCAAGCCAAAATGATATATGTAGCCTATTGTATATTACCAGTGATGATTCACACTCAAAGTGATGTAAAAGACTTCATCCAGGAAATGAATAATCAGAAAAGGGGATGGGTTGGTCATGGAGCCAGAATGATGGATAAGAAACAGACAGCTTGACTGTTGGACTGCTACCCATGGAATGTTAAACAACCCAAGTGAAGCTCAAACATGTTGGGTAGATCTTCTCTGGATGATTTACAGGAGAAGATGAAGAATTACAGGATGGGAGAGGTAGATGAGATGGGATCTTTGTAGATGGAGGGAATACTCCTGTCAATGAAATCATAAATCCATTGTAGTGTTACAATAATAATAACATATTTCCAGAGTGTGTGTGGTTTACAAAATACTTTCTTCACAATAACCCCATGAAGTAGGTAGAATACATGTCCCTGTTTTACAGATGAGAGGTAGCTATGGCCTCATGAATAGAGAGCAAGCCTCAAAACCAGGGACACTGGGACTTTAACTCTGACATCTCTGACAAGGTATATAACCCTAGGTGAATCACTTCATCTTTCAATGCGCTAGGAAACTGACTACATAAGTTGCAGAGTAGGTATCACAGTACATTGGTTAAAGAGGGAGTTTTCTCATCCAGGAGTTCCCTATATCAATGGAACTCAGAGGTTCAGCCTCTATCCCTATTTTACAAATGAAAAAAAGTCAAAGATCAGAGTTTCCTTCATTTGTCTGAAGTACAACAGCCAGTATAAAACAGGTTTCTAACCTTATTTTTTTGTACAAGCTATATAGTTCTTTAGCGTTAGAGGTGCCTTGGATGTAGATTTTTTTTCACTCATGGATCCATTATTTATTAAACTGTATTATGTTGTATTAATAATGTAATTATTTGGTTGGTTGGTTGGATTTTGACCAGTTTGGAAGTCCAAATCATTCTTTTTGAGTTCTAAAGATCAGCAGGCATAAATCCCTATGTCTATCTGATGAATGTATAGTTAAGGAAGTTGAACAAAAATATGTAACATTCTTTGAATTGAGTTAAGATATTCACTGTGGCTAAACAGCATTTGAAACACCAGGACTGATTTTCAGTTCCTTTATCTAACTTAAGTTGAAGAGTATGCTATCAAAAGACTTGGTTTTTAATAATTAGGATATATTTGATGGTATTTAACCTTAATGCTTGTAAAGAAAAGAAAAATTCCCCCAGATGTCTATAAATAAAATAGAGGAGTGGAAACCTGGCCAGCAAAATGATTAATATATCAAGCCCAGGGTTTCTCTGAACTAAAAGATAAGGAACTGAATTGTTCCTGCTGCCTTAGTTCAGGATTCAAATTAAGTCCTTCAATACCACAATCAGCCCTCTGGTGAGAGCCTCCCCAGGGAAATTGACTGAAAACTGTCGCTTCAAAGCAGGCTCAGCAACAAAATTGATTTGGAGGAATTTGGGTGAAAATCAGATGATGCAGCCTGAAATAGAATACCTGAAGCTTGATTCTAAGAGAAAATGAAACGGTGATTTAGTTTTCATTTCAACTAATGTGATGCATCCCAAAGGCTCATGTGGGGCTTTAAGTCAAGAGACATAAGCGCCAGTGTGTCTTCTGTGTTTCCAGCTGGTGGAATTTCATGGATCCTTGATATCGCTGGAGAGTGGAGAGAAAATCTTAAAAAAAAAACCAAGCAAATTTACCTCTGGGAAATCTCAAATGGCCTATTCTCAAAGAAGTCAGTAATTTTAAAAATGAAAATCATTATTCTTGAGGACAACTCAATTCAACAAATAGCATGTAAAAAGAAAATCTGGATTCAAATTTCTGAAAGCTGGCCCAGGCCTCTGATGTTTATTAGCTGTGTGACCATGAACAAATCACTTAACATTTCTGAATCTCATTTGTCTCATCTCAAAAATGGGGGTAATTATTAGAAACTACCCTCAAGGGTCATTGGGGATTTTTAAAAATAATTCCCCCCAATTAATAAGAATTTATTTTCTTCTCCTCCCACCCACTCCCCACCCCCAATAGAAGAAAAAAAGAGAAAAAAAACCTTTGTAAATAATATGCATAGACGAGCAAAACAAATTTCCATATTGGCCATGTATTAAACTATTATCACATTCTTCAAATTTAGTCGAGTAACTCTCTGTCAGAAGGTGGGAAGCATGCTTCATCATCCATCTTCTGGAATCAATCAGTCTACTTATTAAGCACCTACTATCTGCCACGCACTGTGCTAAGTGCTAGAGATACAAAAAGAGCCTGCTCTCAGGGAGCTTACAATCTAATGGGGGAGACAACATGCAAACAATTATATACAAAGTAAGCTGTATACTAGATAAATAGGAAATAATTAACAGAGGGAAGGCTTTGGATAATTAAGAGGGGTTGGGGAAGGTTTCCTCTAGGAGGCAGGATTTTAGTTGAGACTTCAAGGAAGCCAGGCATGTCAGTAGTCGGAGAAGAGCAGGAAGAACATTCCAGCCATAGGGGCAAGCCAGAGAAAATGCCTGCAGCTGGCAGGTGGAGTGTCTTGTTCATGAACAGCCAGGAGGTCGGTGTCGCTGCACTGAAGAGTATGTGTAGGGGAGTAGGGGGTAAGAAGACTGGAAAGGTAGGTGGGGGCTAGGTTATGAATGCTAAATAGAGCTTTGGTACTTGATCCTAGAGGCCATAAGGAGCCATCGGAGTTTACTCAGTAGAGGGTGATATGATCTGAATGGAGGATGGCTTGGTGCAGGGAGAGACTTCAGTAAAGCAGACGCACCAGTAGTCTAAGACAGTAATCTCAGTGTGAGGTGATACAGGCCTGAACTAGAATGGTGACAGTGTGCAAGGAGAGATGGCGGCATTTAGGAGAGATGTTGCAAAGGTGAAATCAACAGGCCTTCGCAACAGATTGAACACGGTGGCCAGCGAGGTGAGTGATAGTAAAGAGTCCAGGATGACTCCTATGCTGGGAGCCTGAGGGACTAGGAAGATGGTATTGACTAGTACAATAATAAAAAGAGTAAAATTTGGGAGGGTATAGGGAGGAAGATAATGTGTCCCATATGGGACATAAAGACTTTAAACTGTCTACTGGTTACCCAACTAGAGATGTCTGAAAAGCAGTTGGAGATGGTAGATTGGAAATAGTCATTAAATCCATGGGAGCTTATGAGATCACCAAGTGAAGTAGTATAAAGGGAGAAGAGAAGAGGACCCCAGGACAGAACCCTGAAGGACACTTACACATTAGAGGCATGATCTGGGAGAGGATAGAATAAAGGAGGTGCAGAAGGTAGAATCAGGTCAGATGGGAGAAGAAAAAAGAAGAGGAAGATGCCAGAAAACCTAGAGAGCAGAGACATTCAAGGAGGAGAGAGTGATCGACAGTATCATGGCTGATCATTGCACTGGTCAGAGTTCTGAAGTTTTTTCTAAGTTGTATGCCTTTACAATGTTGTTCATAATGGTTCTCCTGGTTCTGCTCACTTCACTCTGAATCAGTTCATTCAAGTCTTCCCAGGATTATCTCATCATTTCCTGTAGCAAAATAGTATTCCATTATACTCACGTACATGGTATATGAGCTTTGTTCAACCATTTCCCAACGGATGGGCATACCCCTTAGTTTCCAGTTCTTTAGGCACTAAAAAAAATTTAGTATAAATTTTTTATACATATGGGTCGTTTTCCTCTTTCTTTGGTCTCTTTGTGGGTAGAGCACTAAACTCCTGCCAAAGCCTTTCTTTACAGAAGACTTACAACCTTCCATTTTCCATAAGCATCTGTGCTTGGCTTTGACTCCACAGAATACCATGCCACTTGGCTAGGTACCCCTTGGCAGCCCCCCCACACACACACACACCCCTTTTCAGCTTCTTTTTGTGTTCTCTTTGAGGGCAGGGACTATCTCTTATTTATTTGTATCCCCAGCACTTAGCATGATTTCCTGGCACAAAGTGGGACCTTAATGTTTATTGAATAGAATTGAATTATAGGCCTAGAAATTGTACTGCTAGGTCACAAGATATACCCATAGTTTAGTAATTTGGGGGGCATAGTTCCAAATTGCTTTGGAGAACTGGAAAAACTTTAGGGCGGATCCTAACACATTATCATGAGGATCAAATGACATCATCTTTATAAAGCACTTAGATTCACATTAGATTTCCCTGGCAATAGATGATGAGGGAAGACATTGAACCAATGCAGCTGCAATTCATTGTTTCAGAGAATTGTCTGGGGAACACTTGCCCAGGGCCCACACAGGGCCAGCGTGTATCAAAAGCCCTTTTTGACCTCTCTTCTTCCCGTACTTGAGGCTAACTCTTTTGTAAACCTTAAAATGCTAAAAATAAAAAAAAAAAGCTTCAGCTTTTGTTATTTACTGAGCGCCAACCTTTTCCAAAGCATTGCACTAGACCAGGGGAAGAAGACACAAAGTTTAGATAAAGAGAGAGGGTTTCTACCTCTAAGGAGTTTAATACAAGTCTAGTATCTGGGAAAAAAAAATACATACATAGAACACCCTCATACATAGATATTAAGCATCATAGGTGGACTTTGAACTTGGGTCCTCTCATCTCTTGAGCCAATGTTCTTTCCATTGTGCCATGACAAAGAAGTATCAAGAATGGTTGGTTAAGTTGTTTGTTTATAAATTGGGATGCAATTATTTTTAATTTTTTTTTAAAAAGCTAAAAGGTAGGTAAATCCCCAGGTCAGCTCACAAAAGAAGAAATAACTCTTCATTCGCTCATCTAGATCCTTCATTATTCAAAATGATAAAAGACCCACTAAAGACCAAAAATGATAGTCTTACACTCACATTTTCAGCTTTTTACCCCGGCCATTTGGCTCATTCCACCCAAATTTTGTTCTCTTGATCAGTCATTTGCAGTCTTTAAGTCATGTGGTTCATATTTTGCCTTTATTTGTTACTACCTAACTGATACCACAGCTGAATCAGTAGCAAGAGCCCAGGTCTGGCTACTATGAGCAAGGAGAGAAGAGACAAACTTGAAGAAGTAGGATAAAGAGAGTTTCTTCTCCTTTCCAATTACATGAAGTGTTTTTGTCACCCTCTCAGCTTCCTTTCTTTGACTCTGTCCTACTCCGGAAGTCTTTGTCAACACTAAGACGCTTTACCTCTCACTTTGCAGCACACAAGTACATCCATTGAGACCCCTGGAGACACCACCCCTGCTCCCCGACTACCCCCTAAAATTGAGTCATGCTCAGACGTTGTTTTATAATTAAAATGCCCATTGCCTCAGCATAATTAGTCTTGGCCAGATATACCAGGAGAAAATATGCCCTGGCCTGGCCTGGGACTAATTCTCCCAAATTCATCCTCTTTTTATCACTTTCTTTCCTTTTTTATTTTTGAAATATCTATTTAATTTTTAATTAATGGAATAAAAAATTTCCATAACATAGTACGATAAAAGAAAATGATTGCATATGAAACTGCAAATCTATTATGTACAACTTGCTATTCCTTTTAAATATATAATAAAGTTATTATGTAAATTTCTTTTTTTGTACTTCCTTCCTCCACCCTGCCCTAGAAATGGCTAACATTAGACACAAATATATATATGACCATATATATGTATATATATAGTATGTATGTATGTATATATGTGTGTGTGTATGTATATATATATAAAAATCATTCTATACATACTTCTATTTATCAGTTCTTTCTCTGGATGCGGATAGCAATTTCCTTCATATGTTTTTTTGCAGTTAATTTGGGTATTTATAATAGTCTAAATGACTTAGTCACTTAAAGTTGTTCTTAAAACAATATTGTTAGTGGCAGCTAGGTGGTGCAGTGGATAGAGCACCAGCCCTGGAGTCAGAAGCACTTGAGTTCAAATCTGGCCTCAGATAGTGGACACTTACTAGGTGTGTGAGCCTGGGCAAGTCACTTGACCCCAATTGCCTTGCCAAAAAAAAAAAATTGCTGTTACTGTATACTACGTTCTCTTGGTTCTGCTCATTTTGCTCTTCATTATTTCATGCCTCTATTTCTGAATGTGTAAATTCTCCACATTTTCCACAACTTGATGCCCCCCAGGGCAGCGCAGACCTCCCATCTCCATTTCCCAGTTCTCCCATAGTCCAGGGGAGAGAGAACTTTAGACTGGTGACTTTCACACTCTAAACTTCTAAAGCAACATCAGAAGTCTCTGCAGCAACCAGGCTTGTAACGGCTAGTATAGCAGCAGGTGAAGCAATCCAGGAGTCATTTCTAAGTCAGGGACTATGCTTCTGAAGTTTACCCACCAGGTACTAGTCGTCATTGGCTTGACTGACCCCAGAGACTAGTCTGGCCTGCAAAAGATCTCCTCCTCGGTTTCCTCCCCTCCCTCCAGCATAGAATCAACAAGGGAAGCCTGTGCTCTGACTCATGACAGACTTCCTGCTTTCAGGGAAGTTGGTTAGAATACCTTGCCCTTACCATGGGCAAACATCCAGCTCTGTTAAGTGCTGACACGTATACCGAGACAGGGAGACGATAAATGCTACGGATGGCTTCCTGTTCCCTATTCCTTGTGCTAAGTTCTAGAACAAGAAAAAAAAGGGGGGGAGGGTTCCCACCTGCAGCCCAGGAGCAGGTGTTTCCTACTAACCTTTATCTTTATTGACACAGCCTGCATTGATAAATTAATCAAATGCTTCATAAACTGAGAACTCTTTCTTTTACCTTTGGGAATCCCGGGGAATATTCATTTTATATTGAGTTAAGTAAAAGTGAAAGAGATAAGGTAATCACCCAAGGCCACTCCTGGCTGGAATTAAATCTGGGCTGCCTCCTGGCAAGGCCATATATAGATATATCCAGAACTGGCAGCTATCATTATGAAGTGGTTTAAAGGTCACTGGAAAGATAATCAAGGGTCTCTTCCCCTTCCTCCTCCAATGAAAGGACATCTTCCCCTACTGACCTGTCACTAATGTCTGAAATTCTAATATAGGAGATTTCTCCAAGGGGTCTTAATGGTTCTTTTATCAAAATGCAGGTGCACTTAGAAGGAATAAGTTATCAGCTAATAACTCCTTAAAAAGAATTAGCTAGGGGCAGCTAGGCAGCACAGTCGATAGTGCACTGGCCCTGAAGTCGGGAGGACCTGAGTTCAAATCTGACCTCAGACCAAACACTTGACACTTACTAGCTGTGTGACCCTAAGCAAGTCACTTAACCCCAATTGCCTTAAAAAAAAAAGAATTCGTTAATAAGGTTACTGTAATAATAATAGGGACTGCGCTACCTCCTCTGCAGCTTACAATATTAGAGAATTGCTTAGAACACTGAGACATTAAGTGAACTGCCCAGGCTTACTCATCTATCATGTGTAAGACAGCTCTTGAACCTAGGTCTTCACGACTTCAGGTCCAGGTCTCTAACCATTATATATACCAGGTAAGCGCAACTAGGTTGTACAGTGAATAGAGTGCCCAGCCTGGAGTCAGGAAAACTCATCTTCCTGGGTTCAAATCTGGCTTTAGATATTATTATTATTAAGTGACTTAACTTCCTTTGCCTCAGTTTTCCCATCTGTAAAATGAGCTAGAGAAGGAAATGGCAAACAACTCCAGTATCTTTGCCAAGAAAATTTCAAATGGGATCATGAAGAGTCGGACGTGACAGAATCACAATGAAGCTCTGTTAGTAGAGATAGGGAATAGTAATAATATTTATATTTTGCTTTATAAACCTTATCTTCTTTCCTAACCTTATCTCACAACCACATAACAGTGGTAATTCAGTTCAATAAACATTTAATAAAGCATACAGGCATCACAGGGGCAGCGAGGCGGCACAGTGGAAAGAGCGCCAGGCCTGGAGTAAGGAAGACGAGTTCAAATCCAGCCTCAGATATTAACTAGCTATGTGAGCCTGGGCAAGTCACTTAACCTTAGCCTCAGTTTCCTCACCTGTAAAATGAACTAGAGAAAGAAAACCCTAAAAGTGGTCACCAAGAGTTGGACATGACTGAAAACAACCAGCCATAAAAAAAAGAGGCATCATGGTATAGAGAACAGAGGAACCCGCCTCAAAGCAGGAAGGCCTGGGTCCTAGTCTTTCCTCTGGCCCATACTAGCCATTTCACCCTGGGCAAGTCACAATTCCTGGTGCTCTAAGCCAGAGGTATCAGATATGGGGCCTGCAACTCACCCAAGCAGCTGAAACTAGATAAAAATGTAATTGGGTAATATTTAAGAAAATAAATCAAAATACAATAGAACACTCTCATTGTTCAGTCGATTTGGACTCTTTGTGACCCTGTGATCCATATTGTCCATAGGGTTTTCTTGGCAAAGATACTGGAGTGGTTGTCATTCCTTCTCCAGTGGATTAAGGCAAACAGGGTTAAGCGACTTGCCCAGGGTCACACAGCCAGTGTATGAGGCTGGATTTGAACTCAGGTCTTCCTGACTCCAGGGCCAGTAATCTAGCCACTTAGCCACTTCACAATAGGACACAAGATATGGGTTAATGTTAATGTGTGATTTTCTAAGTCAATATATCACCACAAAGATCCTAATGTACAGGTTAGTGATCCCCATTTCTTTTTTAATTTCACATCACTCTTCCAGGCAGCTCAGTAAGTTACAGAGAGAAGTCGCCAACTTGTATCATTAGAGCAAATTTCCTCACCTAGGAGGTCCTTTTACCAATGAATTCAGAGGTCCAGTCCCTATCCCTTGCCAGGCATTAAGGCTACTGAGAGGGTGCAGCCCAATGGATAGAACCCCGCCTGGGAGATGAGAGGGCCATGGATGAAATTTTACCTTTGACATTTACAACTTATGTGACTTTGGGCAAGTAACAACCTCCATGGGGCTCAATTTCTTCATTTTTCAAATGAGGTGATTAGACTGGATGGTTTCTGATGTCCCCTCCTATTCCAGACCACAATTTCTGCCCTTGGGGAACTTATATTCTACTAACATTGGCAATGTAATCTACATAGGTAATTCAAGTATTACTTTCCCCTGTGATGTTTAAAAAGTTCAAGAGGCGTCGTTTCTGCGTAATTAATTATTTTAGTATTAATAAAAGGAGTCAGTGGTGCTCTCAAATGCCAAAGACCCCTCATGGAACCCACTCAATACTTATATGCCCTTGGAAGGGTGGGCGTTCCTGAGTGTTGCAATGGACTTTGATTGGTTAACAAGCAATGAGAGAGAATGAATTTTAAAATGAGAGGGAGATCTATTCTAATGAGGGGCTGGGGACTGACTTTGATTATGTCATTTACTTCCAAATCACATCCCCTCCCAAATCTAGACACACCTCCCCCAAGGCTGAGTAGAACACAGTGGTCCAGAGTTTCACCTTAGATTAAAGTCCTTGTAAATTTGGGTGGGCTAGCAATACCTAGATTGAGGAAAATGTTAATCCTATTTCCTATTATCAATCATGTCCTTCAGAGGCTGAGCCTTGAAATGAGGACTTTAGAAAAGGGGGAGACTCAGTATCTCCCCAAATCATTGGCTATTAATAATCATTTCTCTCACCCCTATTTTGCAGATGATAAAACTCATGCTCAGAGAGGTTAGGGCTTGCCAATGATCACACTATGAATAATTGTCTGAGGCAAGATTCAGCCTCAGAAGACTTGACTCTAATTTTCTACTACAGTATACCATGATGCCTCTCATGCAGCAATATAGCATCAGAAATGAAAAGTTTACTAAAGCTTCTCTGTCTCCTCTGTTGCCTCTTCCTCAGATCTCCTACTCATGTCCCAAGGTGAAGTCTCATCTACTTCTAATAATAAAAGTATAGCTTCAGTTTTCATCACTGACCTCTCTGATGGACATCTGAAATTCGACGTGTCTCAACTGAATTCATCATCTCTTCCCTATTTCAACAACGCCTCCAAATGATGGCTCCCTCTCCTGACTTCCATTTCTGTTAATGATGCTACCATAAGTTACCCAGGCTCACAACCACACCCCACTTTTGGAGTCTTCCCTCTTGCCTCCTACTTCCAATCTGTCACCAAATCTGATCATTCTTCCTGCAAAAGGTCTAGAATTCATCCCTTCCTTAATTCCAATTTCTACTTCCTGATTTCAGGTTCTTATTAACCACTGCCTGCATAATTGCAATAAGCCCTAAACAGATGTTTCCAATTTCATCTCACTCCAAACCAACACTCTCGATACCCAATTAATTGTCTTAAAATATTGCTTACAGAATGTCATTCTACTTAAACATGTTTAATGGCTTCCCACTACCTACAGAATGTAGTCCAGATTTCTTAACCTGTTTTCAAGGCCTTCTCACTCTCCTACCTCTCTAATTTTTTTTTCTCTATTCCCTTCTAGGAATGATATGCTTAAATCCAACTATCCCTTGTACTTCCCCCTTATGTACCTCTTCTCATGGTCTTCAGCCTCATTGGAATATTTTTTCCCTTCACACCACTGATCACAATTTTACCTTAATCTTTAGAGACCTAGCTCACCTCTCTTGTTATTTTCAAAGTTATTCTCTGATCATACCAGGAAGAAGTAATGAGCTCATATTTATTTAGAACTTTACAACAGAAATATCAAGCACACATATTACACAGAGGTACACATAGGACACATGAAGCTGATCCAAACTAGATTGAAATGTAATGGGGAAATATTTAATAAAATAAAGCAGATGACATTATATTTTAAAACTACATCAATATGCAACCCACAGAGATCTTTATGTACAAATTAGTGGACCTAGTTTCTTTTTGAGTTTGATACTATTACCCAACAAGGCAAGACCACTGTTTAATCATTTCAGTCATGTCCAACTTATAACCTCATTTGGGGTTTTCTTGTCAAAGATACTGGAGTGGTTTGACATTTCCTTCTCCAACTCATTTTACAGATGAGGCAGAAAGAGTTAAGTAATTTTCCCAGGGTCATGCAGCTAAGAAGTGTCTCAGGACAGATTTTTAACTCAGGAAGATGAGTCTTCCTGAGTTCAGGCCTGGAATTGCCTTATAATATACAAAATGTCTTCCTCACAAGGACTAGGTTAGGTAGTTTAAGCATTATTGTATCCATTTTCCAGCTAGTTATACTAATGACAGCTAGCATTTATATAACACTTTGAGGTTTGCAAACAACCTTAAAAATATTTGATCCTCACAACAATCTTGGGAGGTAGGTATGATTATTATTACCCTTACTTTATAGATGAGAAAGGTGAGAAGAATAAAAGCTTAGGGTCATACAGCTCATTGGTATTTGTTGATTTTTAATTATGAAAGAATTCTGAATAAGTATAACATGGTCATTCAAATTAGAATTTCAACTGCAGACTTTAGGTTAGAGATAAAAGGTGTGTCAAAAAAGCACCCATAAAGGCAATTTGAAATGACTACGTGGGAAAATCTTTTAGATATGTTCTTAAGTAAAAAATAATCTTGTCTTTAAAATTATATAAATCCCTTCATCAAGTCATGTAACAAATCATTTTTATGACATATTTCATAAACTCTTCCCCTAGAGTCTTACTCCAATGCCTTATTAGGGAGTGCCAGTGACATCGGGCTCTGTCTGAGTGATATAGGAAACCTCCCACTGGACCTAGGAAAAGGATAGGCCTAGGTTAAAATCCCTCTGAAATGATCAAAGGGGACAAAAGAGAGGAACCATCAATGTGGAGCAATTGTGTACCACCAGTGCATTATTGTTGGAACTATCTCACCATTCTTGAAATCAGTTAAGAATTATGACAAGAAAGTAACTAACCTGTCCATACCTTTTTGACACAGAGGCATATACTCCAAGGGAGGTAAGAAAAGTCCCATAGTCACCAAATATTTATAGCAGTACTTTTTTATGGTAGCAAATAACTAAAAACTGAGCTGACAGCATTAATTAGGAAATGGATAAACAAACCGTAGTATATGAATGCAATGCGATATTACCTAATTATGATTATGAAGAATTTGGAGAAGCCTGGGAAAACATAGGAACAGAGGAAAAATGAAGTAAGCAGAACCAGATGAAGCAATACGCACAACGATGATGACGTGAATTGAAAGAATAATAACAATCAAAATAGAAACTGAGTACAGTGTAATTATGATGATCAAGTTTGGTCTAAAAAGAGACGAGAAAATGTACCCATTTCTTACTTTGAAGAGGTGGAAAACTATGGATGTCAAAGATTGCATATACTATCAGATTCAGATTGGCTAATGTTCCTGAACTACTTTTAAAAAATCTTTTTTTATATTTTTTGTGACAAAACATGGCTGTCTTAGGAGAAGGGAAGTACATATTTGGAAATGAAGGTGATGTAAAAAAGAAGAAAGAGGAGGAGGAGGAGGAGGAGGAGGAGAAGGAGGAAGAGGAGAGGAGGAGGAGGAGGAAAAGAAGATGATGAAGAAGAAATCAATTAAAAATAAAACAAACTCCTGCCTCTAGTACTTACTACCATTGGGATTATGTCAAGCTATTTGTCTCTCTGAGTTTTCGTTTCTGTATCTGGAAGAATGAGAATAAATCTTGTCACACCTTCCTAACAAGGTTATTGTGAGGATCAAATGAGATATATGTATAAAGCATTTTTTAAATCCTCAAGCAATATATGTTATATATATCTTGGCCACAGTGTGTTTGATAGTGGCTGATCAGACCAATAGGAGCCTGGCAGGTTCTACCACAGGCCAGGTACAAATAAGCCATATGAACATTTGGATTGGAGATGTCTCCAAATTTCTGCATATCACGTTTCTTTTGAGCTACTGCAGTTCTGATTTCTTCATTGAGTAGCACCTTCTTCGACACTGTGCTGGGCTGTCCTTTGCCATTGTCTCCCATGTCTCACAATCCGTTCCAAAATTCTTCAGAGTAACCTTGAGAGTGTCATTATATCACTTCTTCTGACCTCTGTGTGAGTGCTTGCCTTGTGTGAGTTCTCTGTAAAATAGTCTTTTATGCAAACATATGTTTGGTACTTGAACAATATGGCCAGTCCATCAGAATTGCACTCTCTGCAGTAGAGATGGAGTGCTTGGCAGTACAGCTAGAGAAAGGACTTCAGTGTCCAATACCTTATCCTGCCAAGTGATCTTCGGGATCTTCCCCAAAGGGAAGTGGTTTAGTTTCCTGGCATGGCACTGGTATACCATCCAGGTTTCACAGGTGTACAACAATGAGGTCAGCACAATGGCTCTGTGGTCCTTCGGCTTGGTAATACCTCTTTTCTCCCACACTTTCCTTCAGAGCCTCCTAAACACTGAACTAGCTCTGGTAATGCATGCATCAATCTCATCATCTATGTGTACATCCCTGGAAAATATACTGCCAAGGTAAGTGAACTTGTCCACGGCATTCTAAATTTCTCCATTTGCTATAACTGATGGTTCCACATATGGATGCTGTGGTGCTGCCTGGTGGAGAACCTCTGTTTTCTTGCTGTTAATTGTTAGGCCAAAATTAGCACAAGCAGCAGGAAATCAATCCATATTTTGTTGGATCTCAGCCTCAGAGGATGCATTGAGTATACAATCATCTGTGAGGAAAAGGTCACGCACCAACTCTCCATCCACTTTAATCTTGGCTTATAGCCTTTTACAGTTAAATAATTTACCATTGGTGCCGTAGCTGACCTTGAGGCCGTTTAGTCTTCACTGAAGGAATCCAACAGCATTGCTAAAAACATCATGTTAAAAAGCATGGGAGCAAGCACACGGCCCCGTTTCACTCCATTGGTGACTGGGAAAGCTCAAGAGCTTCATCTATTCATTACCCAGAACCTGGGCAAGCATGCTGTCATGAAACTAATATACAATATTAATGAACTTTTCCAGGAAACCAAATTTTTTTTTGCTTCACATATACATTATATGTCACCTTTTATTCTATATGGCACACACAAACACAAATATGTCAGCTATCAACATATATAGATATATATGTCTATAAGGCTATGCCAGTGCAGTAAAAACCTTGGCATAACCAGAATGGAGTATGGGCTACTCTCCAGTAACCAGCCCAACTCCATCCAAGCTGCTTCATCACCAGAGGGCTAGCTACCAGACAATGAACATTTTTAGCTACCAAAGCTCATAAAAATTCACTCTGGCAGGAAAGAGTTAAGATCTGTGTCACTGGGGAGAATATCCATAATAATGAAATCACTTATCTTTCACATCACGTGAACTGTGTATGTTGGTGTTTATTTAATGAAATCATAATCTGGGTATGAATAAAATTGATTTTTTTTATGTGGTGGTTACATAGTCCATAAACTTTTCATGTGCCATGGATTATGTGCTTTCCTAATTATTCCTTTAAGAGGTCTGTTAACTTGTCTTTATTGGAAGACCTACTGTGTGCATCATATCCCACTGAAAACTACCACATTCAGTAATCATTATATAATTATGTTGTACAAATTTAGTTTGAATTTAGTGATTGCGAAGCTCTAGATTCTCCAAATAGCTCATAATGGGGTCATGAAGAGTTGGACATGACTGAACAGCAAGTCCTTGGTCACATGTTCATTCTAAGTGGTTATGTGCTCATCCAATACCCAAGAGTGTCCTAGTGGAAGATTAAGTTCTCTATGACTGAAGGCTGGCTTCCTCTCTTGCTTAATTCTGCCTATTTTATGGACTGCAACCCAGGATTTATCTAGACTTTTGGTTCAGTTAGCCCATTCACAGGCAAACAAAATTCTACCCTTCTTCCTGTCTCTACTGTATACCAATGGTACTTATTCATGGCAAGCATAGCATAGCTGTATAAAGTTCTCAAATCATAACAAATGAAAAAGGAATACGACTATAGGCTTAAAGCAACCTCTGTTGTTTGGGGACCCAAGGCTTTTTCTCAGACCAGGTTACCCAAACTCTTTGTCCCCGGGCAAAATCCACTGGTTCATAGTCAATATGCAGGAGCTAAAGTTAGAGGTCAGTCCTTCCCCCAGCTATTACCACAGGAAATTAGCAGAGACCACTCCAGGGTTGTTTCTGTCATGGCCTAAACTGCTAGAAGGTCAATGTCCTTTCCATTTAAGTGACTCAGGAACTGGTGACACCACAGATGGTGTTTGTCTCTTCCTGAATGATATCTAGAGACTTTGGACAATCCACATCAGATGCTGATTCCTCCATTGCGCCATCTTGTCTCTCACCTACCAAATGGCTAACAGTGAGTCACTCTATCTAATCACACTTCCTGCTCCTTCTTATATCATGTGTATATTTACAGATTGTGTCCTCATGCCCAGGGGGTCTCAACCTCTATATTAAAACCTTACCACAGGGGCAGCTAAGTGGCGCAGTGAATAGAGCACCTGCCCTGAAGTCAGGAGGACCTGAGTTCAAATCTGGTCTCAGACACATGATACACACTAGCTGTGTGACCCTGGGCAAGTCACTTAACCCCAACTTCCTCACAAAAAAGAAAAAAAGAAAAGGGAAAAAAAAACAACCTTATCACAGACCTGAGCCCAGGCTGATGGCTACTTTGTCTCTCCAAGGACTTTCCCACAAATCGTGGGCTCTCTTGGCTTTGGCTTTTCCCAGCATGCCTAGCTCCAAAGCTTTTGCAGACAGGGCCCCAGTGATGCCAATTATAGGCAGTAAAACTTAGAGTGATAGCCTCAGCTCAGGTTTTTATGACCTGAGAAACAACTCATCAAAGGAAATAACCTTAGAGGCCCCAAAGGAAATCTCCAAGGTAGTTGCCACCAATTTAAAGTGCCTTATGAATTATCACATCCAAATGAATGGGTAAGAGAGTAGCTTTCAAAGTAAAGTCACAGATCACTTGAACTAGAAGAGATCTCAGAAGTCATCATACAATGGTCCCCACACTTTTTTTTAATTTTGCACCTCAGTCATAAAAAATTTTATGCACTCCCAATATGTGTATATTCATATATGTATAAGTATATATATATACATATATATATACATATATATGTATATATATATATATATACACACACACATATGCATATGCATATATGTGCATAACCATATGTTTACATGTGTGTAAAATATATTTGTGTATGTCTGTACTGGATACACTCCCAATATGTATATATTCACATATATACACACACACACATATACATGTATATATACATAACTTTGTGTATATATATATATTTATGTGTGTGTGTGTGTGTGTGTGTGTGTGTGTGTGTGTGTGTAAAGTATATTTATGTATGTATGTACTGGATATACTCCCAATATGTGTATATCCACATATTTATAAAATTATAAATTTTATAACTATGCATATATATATATACATACATATACATGTATATATACATAACTTTGTGTAAATATATTTGTATATGTGTGCAAAGTATTTTTATGTATATTTGTAATGGATACACTCCCAATATGTATATATTCACATATTTATAAAGTATATTTGCAATATGATAATGTATTAATAATTACTTTTCATACACAAAAAAATGGAAATTTAAAAATAATCACCTAAAGATAAAACAGGCATCCAGGTGGCACAATGGATAGAGTAGCAGGCCTAGAATCAGGAAGACTTGTCTTTTTTAATTCAAATCTGGCATTTACTAGCTGTATTACCCTGGGCAAGTCACTTAACCCTGTTTGCCTCAGTTTCCCCATCTGTAAAATCAGCTGGAGAAGGAAATGACAAACCGCTCCAGTATCTTTGTCCAGAAAACCCTAAATGAATCATCAAAACTACTTGGTACTAAGTAGAGTGGTGGATCAATGGAACAGGTTAAGTACATAAGACACAGTAGTCAATGACTACAGTAATCTACTGTTTGATAAACCCAAAGATCCCAGCTTCTGGGATAAGAATGAAGTATTTGACAAAAACTGCTGGGAAAACAGGAAAAGAATATGGCAGAAACTAGGCATAGACCAAAATCTTATACCATATACCAAAATAAAGTCAAAATGGGTACACAATTTAGATATAAAGGCTGATACTATAAGCAAACTGGGAGAGCAAGGAATAGTTGACCTGTCAGATTTATGGAGAACAGAAGAATTTATGACCAAACAAGAGATAAATTATGAAATGCAGAAGCCATTATTTTAATTACATTAAATTGAACAAAGCCAATGCAATCAAGATTAGGAGGGAAGCAGAAAACCTGGGAAGAATTTTTGCAACCAGTGTCTCTGATAAAGGCCTCATTTCTAAAATATGTAGAGAACTAAGTCAAATTTATAAGAATACAAGTCATTCCCCAATTGATAAATGGTCAAAAATATGAACAGGCAGTTTTCAGATGAAGAAATTAAAGCTATCTATAGTCATATGAAAGAATGCACTAAATCATTATTGATTAGAGAAATGCAAGTCAAAACAACTATGAGGTACCACATCACACCTATCAGATTGGCTAACATGACGAAACAAGAAAATGATAAATGTTGGAGATGTGGGAAAATTGGAACAGTAGTGCATTGTTGGTAGAGTTGTGAACTGACCCAACCATTTTGGAGAGCAGTTTGGAACTAAGTCCAAAGGGCTATAAAAATGTGCATTACCTTTGACCTAGCAATAGCACTTTCTAGGGCTGTATCCCAGAGAGATCATAAAAATGGGAAAAGGACCCACATGTACAAAAATATTTATAGCAGCTCTTTTTGGGGTGGCAAAGAATTGGAAATTGAGGGGATGCCCATCAATTGGAGAATGGTTGAACAAGTTGTGGTATATGAATGTAATGGAATACTATTATGCTATAAGAAATGATGAACAGATTGACTTCAAAAAAACCTGGAAAGACTTGTATGGACTGATGCTGAGTAAAGTGAGCAGAACCAGGAGAACATTGTACACAGCAATAGCCATGTTGTGCGATGACTAACTTTGATAGACTTAGCTCTTCTCTGCAATGCAAGGATCTAAGATATCTCCAAAAGTCTCATAATGGAAAATGCTATCCATATCTGTAGAAAGAACTATGGAGTTTGAATGCAGATCGAAGCATGCTCTTTTTTTTTCTTCTGTTTTGTTTTGTTTCCTCTTTCTTGTGGTTCCTCCTATTGGTTCTAATTCTTCCTTACAACATGACTAATGTGAAAATATGTTTAATAAGAATGTATATGTAGAGCCTATATCAAATTGCATGCCATCTTCAGGATGGAGGCAGGGAGGGAGGGGGAGAAAATTTAAAACTCAAAAGCTTATGGAAGTGATTGTTGAAAACTAAAAATTAATTAATTAATTTTTTAAAAGTACTGGATAAAAGATGTTGGTATAAAAATATATGACCAAATTTTAAAAAATAGGTTGCTCGTGTTTTGAGAATGAGAGTTAACTAGTGGACATCTCTTGTGCTTCTCTGATATCTATTCAATGTTATGTGATGGAGAAGAAGTCCCAGAGCATATTAAGTAGATTCATTTTGGTGATTTTGTGGGAAGACATGGGCAGAGTCACAGTGGATGAGCAGATATTTGTGGGTCATGATTTGTTCCATTGAGTGGAATGCCCACAGTGATAATACTACTAATAATAGAGATTTATATAATGTTTTTGTAAATTGCAAAGTGCTTTACTCACATGATCACATTTGAGCCTCAAAACAAGTTTGTAAGCAATACATTCACGTATTACCATTTCTGTTTTAACAGAACAGAAATGGGCTTAGAGATACTAAGTAATGGTCTTGTTCCCATGGTTCATGAGTGTTGGAAGCTGGATTTCATTCCATCTCTTTCTTCCTAACACTAAGTACAGCACCCTATCCACTCTACCACCATGCTCTCAATGCAACCTTCCCTAAGAAAGCCTTACTTGATTTTCCCAGTAGGTAATGAATGATTATTCCTTTCTTGGACTTCTCATAGCACTTTCCATCTCACTTATCCATTTATTATGTATTATTTTGTACCATTTGTCCTATGTCCCTACTAGACTCTAAGTTCTGTGTCATTTAAACTTTGTATATTCCCTAGCACCAAGCAAAGTATTAAATACAGAGTGGGCACTTAAAAAAGAAAGAAAACTCTAAATGGAGTCACAAAGAGTCAGATTTGACTGAATAACAACAAAAACAAGGTTCCTATCAACTCTAGCTCTCTCATCCTAAAGTAGCTGAAGAAAACAGCCAATTTGCACATGCCGTGCAGTTTTTTCCTTTTCTTATTTTGTATTTAAGTTTATAATATGTTTCTCTTTTTTTTCTATTGTGTATTAAGTTTTAGTATTTAAATCTAAAATTTTAAAAATGAAAAAAAGGCAGGGTGGGGGCAGCTAGGTGGTGTGGTGCATAGAGTACCAGCCCTGGAGTCAGGAGGATGCAAGTTCAAATCTGGCCTCAGATACTTGACACTCACTAGCTATATGTCCTGGGCAAGTCACTTAACCCTGATGGCCTCTCCCACCTTCCCCACCCTAAAAGGAAACAAAAGAGCCAATTTAAGGCAAATTTCCACTCAGTATTACAGATGGAAAAACCGAGGCACAGAACGCTTCAGTAGTTTACCTAAAATCACCAAAAGAGCTTGCAAATGAATCCAGGCCAACTCCCAGGTCAGTGTACCAACTTCTGGACCAAGCCATTTTTACACTGAAAGATGATAAGATCTTGGTAAGATTCCTTTTATGGAAATTTTTGTCTGGCTCACATTCCTGGTTTCCTGAATAAACAGTAGCTAGAAAGATCTCTACTCTCATGCCTGTAAAAGGTCATCTAAGTCTCTCCTCCTGTCCACACATAGATAATTTTCTGCATTATGTCATTAGGCCAAAATGAGCACCTGATCAATCCTCCCTGATTTGCCCCTAATTCAGCCTGACTCACTCCTATAGTCAGAATGAGTAGTTATCTCCCCTAGACTTTAGTCTTGAAGTTTCAAACATAAACTACCTTGGGATGTGGAACCAAATTAGGGTACACTCCCTCTGAACCCTGCACCAAGGTCAATCCCTTCTGAACAGACTGACTCCTTGAAGGACTGATGAGATCCTGCAAGTTGATTTTCCCCGGCATGTTATAGATCAGTTTGGCTTCTTTCTGCTGTTACCATTGAGAGGTTTAAAAGACAAGTTATTTGTAGAAAAAAAAACTGAGCCTTTCTCAGGCCCAGTAAGGTTCATTGAGACTGATTTCTACTCCTCTGCTTTCCCACGTTTTATCTGCTGCTGTCAGGCACACAGTCACTTTAGGTGTACAAGCAAGCATGTCCAGATCCATCTCATTACGAGTCCTGGACCCTGAATCTAAGAATTGCAGTGCTTTATATTAGTCTACTACTTCTTACCTTCTACTTAAAGACCATGCTACTGCCTTTAGGGCCCTTCTGGTCTCTAGAAGAATAAGAATGTCTCCTTGTTTGGGCCTTTTAGTCCTTTTAGTTTGTTTGTTGTAAACTTTTGTTGTCATTATTATTAAGCCATTTCAGTTGTGACACCATTTGAATTTTTCTTGGCAGAGGTACGAAAGTGGTTTGCCATTCCCTTCTCCAGCTGATTCTTTACAGATAAGGAACCAATGAACCAAGAGGTTAAATGACTTGACCACAGTCACACAGCTACTAAGTGTCTGAGACCAAATTGACCCTACTTGGGGCTTTCCTGGCAAAGGTGCTAGAGTGGTTTGCCATTTCCTTCTCTGGTTCATTTTGCAGATGAGGAAACTCAGGAAAATAGGGTTAAGTGACTTGCCTAGGGTCACACAGCTGGTAAGTGTCTAAGGCCAGATTTGAACTCAGGAAGATGAGACTTCCTGACTTCAGGCTTGACATTCTATCTAATGTGTCACCTAGCTGCCCAGAAGGAATAGAAGACCTTTGCTTGGGATGAATGGAATGAAGGTAATTGACAGTAGAAAGAAGGAGGAGCTTCTCAATTCTTAATTTTATCTACAATTTTATCTACAAAGGAAAAAGACTTTTACCCTGGACATGACAGAACAAAAATGACTAAGGGAAGGCTGATCCCCAAGATAAAATATGGATATGGTAAGAGAACACCCAATATGGTAAGAGAACCCTGGCTGAATTCAAGTCACCCACCTGGATGAACTATATCTTCCAAGCCTGAAAAAAACTTGGCAGATAAAATGTCTGAGCCACTGCAAATGATATTTTAAAGATCAGAGAAAACAGAAGAGGCAAATTCAGGATTGGAGAAGGACAATTGTTATTCCGGTTTTCAAAAAAAAAAAAAGAGTCTGCAAACTATAGGACAGTGAGCTTGACTTCAATTCCTTGGAATATTCTAGAATGGTCCCTTAAGGAGGTGATTAGCTAACCTAGTCACCCTACTCAATAAACTCCAGCGGCTTCCTAGTGCCTCCAGGAGCAAATACAAAACGTTCTGTTTGGCATTCAAAGCCCTTCATACCCCAGGCCCCTCCTACCTTTCCAGTCTTCTTATGACTTCTTCCCTGACTCAGACTCTTTGGTTCCACGACACTGGCCACCTGACAGTTTCACAAACAAAGCACTCCACCTCTCAGGTTCAGACGCTTTCTCTGGCTGTCCCCCATTCCTGGAATACTCTCCCTCCCCCACCCTGACAACTGACCTCCCTGGCTGCCTTCAAGTCCCGGCTAAAGTACCGCCTTCTCTAGGAAGCCTGCTGTGACCCCTCTTAATTCCAGTGCCTTCCCTCTGCTAATTATTTGCTATTTTTGAGTTTTGTTGGGGTTTTTTGTTTGTTTTTTGGTATTTATTTGCTTTTTATGGTGAAGCAATGGCGGTTAAGTGACTTGCCCAGGGTCAAGTATCTGAGAACAGATTTGAACTCAGGTCCTCCTGACTCCAAGGCTGGAGCTCTATCCACTGTGCCACCTAGCTACCCCTTAATTATTTACTATTTATCCTGCATATAGATTACTTCATATATATTTGTTTGCATGTTGTCTCCCCCATTAGATTGTAAGCTCCATGAAGGCAGACACCATCTTTTCTCATTTTTGTAACTCCAGTGGATAGTATAGTGCCTGGCACATAGTAAACACTTAACAAATATTTATTGATTAATTGGCAAACATCTAGAAAAGGATGCAATGATTACAAAAAGCCAATATGGCTACATCATAAACAGATCTAACTATTTGGAAGTTTTTCCTGGCATTAAGCCTGAATTGCCTTTTTTTTTTTTTGCAACTTCTACCCGTGATTCAGTTCTTCCTCCCAGGGTTAGATCCTTACTTCATATAGCTCTGCAAATAGCTGAACAGAGTTCTCAATGCTGCACATCCCTCCACCAATCATTTCCTTGTTTGTGTTTAATATGACCTTATTTCCTTTTTTGATAGGAATAAAAACAAATAGATGTAAGGGAAATGATGTGAATATAGTCTACCCAGATTTTAACAAAGCCTTTTTTTTTTAAATGAAGTATCCCATATGATTCTCATGGAGAAGAGAGAAAGTTATGGATTAGATAAGAATACAGGTAGGTGACTTCAGAACTGGTGGAATGGCAGGATTCAAGGACTTGTTAGTGGTTCAAAGTTATTGTGGCAAGAAGTCTCCATCTGAGTACCCCAAGGATTTGTACTTTATCCTCTGCTATTAAACAGTTTTACCAATGACTGAGATAAAGGCAGATGATGCAAAGCAGGGGGCGATAGCTAACACTAAATGGCAGTCAGGGTCTAAAAGGACCTTTACAGGATGGAATATTGAGCTTAATTTAAAAAAATGAAGTGAAGTAGAAATAAATGTAAAGTCTTGCACTTAGGTATAAAAAATCAACTTCAGAAATACGATATGGGGAAGACATTGTTAAAAGGCACTTGTTCTGACAAAGATCTGGGGGTTTTAATGGACCACAAGCTCAATATGATTCAGCAATGTGATTTAGTAGCCAAAAAAAAATTAATGCTGTCTTATGATACATTAAATATTCTTGCTTCTAGGGGGAAAAAATAGTGATATCAGAGCTCGTCTAAAGAATTGCATATATTTCTGGGCACCGTGGTTTAATTGACAAACTGAGAAGTGTACAAAAGTTAGGGACCAGAATGGTGAAAGGTCTTAAATTTATGTCATATGAATATTGGTTGAAGGAAATAGCATATTAAACACAAACAAGGAAATGATTGGTGGAGGGATGTGCAGCATTGAGAACTCTGTTCAGCTATTTGCAGAGCTATATGAAGTAAGGATCTGATCCTGGGAGGAAGAACTGAATCACGGGTAGAAGTTGCAAAAAAAAAAAAAAAGGCAATTCAGGCTTAATGCCAGGAAAAACTTCCAGATAGTTAGATCTGTCCAAATATGTATTCAACTACCTTTAATTGGTACTGAGTTGCCTTGAGCAGAGACTGGATGTCCCCTTTTGGGATATGTTATAGTGGAGATTCCTTTGTGTACAGTTTGGAATAAGGAGTCCCTTCCAACTCTCAAATTCTGTCATTTTGCACTGTGTACAGTGACTTCACTCATCACCTCCAAATGTGCTCCTAGGAATTCTTTATTTCCCTTTGGCCCCTCTCCTACCACTTGCTCTTAGGCCCTTTGTGATAGGACCAATATCTACCAGGGTTCACACACATGTACAACATGTTTTACTATATATTTTCCCTAAAAAAATAACAAAACTGGGATGTGATTGGCCCAGAGGTAGGGTAAACCCCAAGCTGTAACACCCTTGATACAGCTTCCTGGTCACCTAGGAGCATCAAAAAGTCCCACCTACATGGGTTCAGTATCCTTCCAACTTCATTGACATCCAAAGAGCCCAGGACTCACCATACCCTTCCCTGCTGACCACCCACAATTCCACGTGGAAGGAAAAGGGGAAGGGATGCTGCTTATAGAAATCAAGTACTACTGTATCTTTATTGTATATCCCTGCTATGTTTGAGCTAAGTCAACCTCCTTTTGTTAACAGTTTAATGACCTTTGAGAGATTCCATTCCAACATTGAACCTAAACTAACAGGGTTCCAGCATTCCAGTGTCAAGCTCAACCGTAACATCCTTTTATTCCTTTTTTCTTTTTTCTTTTTGGCTTAAAATACATCTTCAATGATACAATTAAAAACAGCACACAAGGCAAAAATTAGTTTCATAAAACAAAATATAAAGCATTGTTATATGATCCATATCTATAGCATCTTATATTAGAAAACAAATCATCAATTTAGTTCACATGCTTCATTAAAACATTTGAAACACAAAAATGTGACCATCAATTCTACTTTATACAAAGGGCCTATGCTATTTCCCTAAACCTAAGAAATACTAAGAAAAAATTATATTTGTGTTATATGTTATAATAATAACATTGTTATTATAATATACAGTGTGTATTTGTGTTATATGTATTATACTTTTCAGTAGTTGGATATACCTAATATCCTTCTTAAAGACTGTTTATCAGAGTCTCCATTCTGAATCAACACCTTCTCTTTTTCCCTTTCTCTCTCTGTCATATTTATCTGAAACAACAATTTTCTTTAAAAAAAATTTTTTCACATAGTGGCCACTTTACACATACATGCCTGTTAACTGATAAGAAACTGAAGCCCAGAAGATAGATGATTTTCTCAGTGTCACACAAATGACAAGAGACAGGGCCCAAGATTTAAACCTGGCTCGCCTAACTCCAAAACCCTCACTGAACAACTCAAATATTCACTGTACCATGCTAATCTACTACGGGCCCTCTTTTCCCCTGCGTCTTTTGTTTATGGACATTAGAAACCATCACTCAGACTCTCAGCCCATAGCACATAGGTAGCACAGATTTTTCCTTTGACTGATTCTTTTCTCACCTTTTAGAAGGTAGGAGTAGGAGTTTAGTCATAAAGCTTCGTCTCTGGGAGGAATAATAAAAAGATTGGATTCTGAAAATACCTGCTTAGTTATCAGTTCTTTTATTTCAACAGCTCTCTGAATGTATCAGACTGTAGTTTTTAATAACTGAGACAGTCTCATGGCAACCGGCTGGAAAAGGCTGCTAGTCATGAGTCTTTGCCTCTGAAGAGGTGTTAATATTTTGTGTTTCAGTACCCGTTTTTGTTTTATTTATTTTTAGTAGCCACAGGAGATGCACAGTGTTTTCTAAACACATTCCAAAAACAGGAGGAATTTCAATTTACTATAGCTGGCTAAACTTCCCTGTGTTTAGAGTTCTGCAGATACCTAAAATAATAAATAGTAGCTGCCATCTGCATAGCTAAGGTTTGCAAACCACTTTACTTGATTATATGATCTTATTTGATCCTCACAACAACCCAGTGGGGTAAGTGGTTTGTCGGCTATTGACAGATTTTAGAGGATTTACAAATGAGAAAACAGAGGTTAAGTGACTTGTTGCTTGAGGAACAGTAGGAGGCTATGGGTATCAGGAAAGTTGGCTCTTCTTATTAGCAAAGAAGGTAGGGTGCCAACCAGGCCAATCAGAGGGGTTAAGTGGCTTGCCAAGGGTAACACAGCTAGTAAGAGTCAGGATTTGAATTCACATCTTCCTGATGCTAAGTCTGTCCGTCTACCCATTGCTTCACTAGCCTCCCTAATATTAGAATTGGTAAAAATGCAAACAGTTTTATTTTCAAACATAAGAAAAAATGACCCTCTGAATGTTGTTTTTAAGTCACCTGGAATCTAGTATACCTTTAATATATTAATAACAGTCATTTTTCTCTGAAAAACAGGAAGTCAAAATTTGTCAGTCATGAGCAAAAACTCCCCCTTCCTAACCTTGCAACACAGATTTGAATCCTTCAATTGTGGTTGTTTTAAACCGAGTTGTAAAACTTAGCCTCTGCCACTTTTCGTATATGATTATTTGTATATTAACTTAGAACAACAAAGTGTTCTAGCAGGTGAGACTCACAAGAGGAACTAGAAGAAATATTTTGCTTATAGGAGAATTTCTCAGACTGAAAAGTGCCAAAAATCTAGTGGCAGTTTGCCTTCTTTGGTGATAAGAAAAACCAACTTGCCTGACAGCCACAGCCTTCCCTTGATCTTGAAACTACCATGAATTCAAGGAGATTTTCCCAGTGAACTAATAATGGGGGTCTCTCTCTCTCTCTCTCTCTCTCTCTCTCTCTCTCTCTCTCTCTCTCTCTCTCTCTCTCTTCTCTCTCCCTCTCCCTCTCTCTTTCTCTTTCTCACCAAAGATAAGCCAGGGTAGGTAGAAAACAAAGAACACAATCAGTCCTGCCTTACAACAAGAGACAGGGACAGACAAGAACAGCTCAGGACCTAGCCAGCCCATACCACAGAAGACGGGATCAGAATAGTGTCCAAGAAGGCTGTGCCTGACCCACTGTTCAAACAGCCCAGAGCATAGGCAGAGAACAAGGACAGACCAGCACCCAGGCAGCCCATGCCTAAGCTACAGCAGGAGAAAGGGCCAGAGCAGTACCTGGGATCTTACAAGAAGCCTGCTGTCAACACAGTTGATATCTAGTTGAGGCCTGGGATGAAGATAACTCCAGCTTCAGGACTATGCCAAGAGGAGGAGAAAAAGAAGAAGTCAAAGCCAAAACCTAAGCCAATAGGAGATTGAGCCAAAACCCTTCCTGCAGAAGGCAGGACCTAGTCTTACCATCACATCTAGTACTAAGCAGAGCCTTCCTATACCATCCAACAGTATGGGAAGAATCAGAGTATGACCTAAAAACATACCTGTAATTCAGAAAGTAAGGCTGGAGACATGAGTAAACAGAAGAAAATACCTAGTGCAATATAATGAAAGTTATTCTACAACAAATTCAAGAAGACCTTCAAAGAAATGAATGTCCTAGTCAAGAGTGCCTAAAAGAAATGAAAGTTATAACATGTAATGTTAAAAAGAAGTAGGACAGCTAGGAAGGAAAGAATCAAGGAGAATTAATAGCTTAAAACAGATGGTAGTAACCTTACCCCCAAAAAAATGAACTCTTAGAAAATTTGAAGGGGCCAAAGAGAAAGTAATATCTCCATAAGAAAATAACAAATGTTAAAAATAAGTGAAAAGATTGGGGGAAAAAAACAGAAGAAAAATGTAAGGTATATCCTCTCAAGAAATCATCTGACTTCCTGAAAATCATGAACAAAACTAAAACTTGCATATCATATTACAAGAAATCAAAAACAAAAACTGTCCATTTTTGTTGATGAATGTGAAATAGAAACAATTCACTAGAATCCTGAGGAAAAAAAAGAAAGAAAACTCTCAAGAATGTCATAATCAAAATCTACTACTTGCAGGTTAAATCAAAACTATTTCAAAAAGCCAAAAAGAAAGAGTCCAAGTACCAAGAAACCACAGTCAATCAGTCAGTCAGTATTACTTAAAATGGCAATTGCCACTTGAAAGAAAAGGAGAGCTTGGAATACAATATACCAAAAGGGAAAATAAAGGCTTATAACCAAGAAGAACCTATTGGGCAAAACTGAATATATTATACAAGGAGAAAGTGGACCTTGAATGAAATCGAAAATTTCTAAGAATTTCTAATTATAAGTAGTAACTAAGTGGAAATTTTGTAATGAAAAAATAAGAATCAAGAGAAACATAGAAAAAAATATGTATATATAGTCCATTGGAGAAAACTATATGTTAAATTATTGACATGTTAGAGGGAGAAGAAACAAGTGTTGTCTCAAAATCCTAATGTCTTTGAGGGACATAGACAGAGTTCAATAAGATAGACAGAGACCTCGGAGTGGTTTTGTTTTAATAGTCTTAGCAGAAGAGGGAAATAGAAAGGAAGAAAAGGAAAAGAAAGCTTGTTCTCTCTCTCTCTCTCTCTCTCTCTCTCTCTCTCTCTCTCTCTCTCTCTCTCTCTCTCTCTCCCTCTCTCTCTCTCTCTCTCTCTCTCTCACACACACACACACACACACACACACACACACACACAGGCAGAGTTTGGTGTAGAAATACATCAAACTCAAAAAAGAAATAGGGGGACAGGGTGAGAGAAAAGGGATTTAAGAGGAAAAGTTATTGATTCTTTGCTTTCAGAGAGGACCAATGACATCATGATACTGGAGTAAAATAGTGGGGTACGGGTGATGTCTTGACCTGCATGTAAATTGGATTTAAGTGTGGCAGAGTTGCATGGTCATCAGCTCATTCTCCCTTCCACAGTCCAGTGGCAGAATAAAATCAAAGTGACTGGTGATGGTACAGGATTCAGTGGATGACCATAGCATCTTCAGTGTCTGACAAAGCTCTTCAAGCCCCCTTCATGGCCACTGGCACAAATTGTTGTCATCTGCCCATTCTGCTGGGAGAAGTCTTCTCATGCTTGGGGTAGACATTCCCCTAACTTACTGATGGGTTTGAGGCCTGTAGGTTGGCCTCCACCTGGTTTAGTCCCTTGCTGAGATGGTTTTTATCGGAGTGTAGCTGCTGTACATGCTACAACTTCTTGGAGCTACAGGTGAGAGCTGGGTGAGAGGTGGTTACCAAAGATGACTGAGCAGCCCTGAAAAGGCTTGGCAAGCCCTCATGTAGTGGTGTTCCTGCTCCCTGAACCGCAGGAGGGAAAGTAGGTTATGTGTAAAGGTAGATTAAAAAAAAATAAAGCAAAATCAGCTGCAGTATCAGAAAGTGGAGTATGATGGGGGATTAAAAGGCCAGAGGTAATATAAAATTAACAATCATAACTGGGCATATGAATAAGCTGAACTCTTACAAAATGAAAGAGGACATCCAAATAGATTCTAATTTAGAATCCAAAAATGTAGTTGTTGCTGCTGCTGCTGCTATTGCTAATGTTGTTTGTCCTTCATTCTCGAAGAGGACCAGGACATCAGGGTGGTGATGCCATGACTTTCAAGTGAATTGGATTTAAGTGAGGGAGGGCTGAGCAAAGGCACCAGCCTCACTTTCTCCTCTGGAGCCATCTGGGTCCAGTGGCAGATATGGATTAGGACAACTGGAGATAGGTTGTTTGCAAATATATTGCAAATGCTCTGAACTACTCTCCCAAAATCCATTCACACTAGTAGGCTGCATCCCCAGAGCTCAGCTGCTAGCCTCAAGGATCTAGAGGGTAGCCCTGAGAAATTGGAGTGGTTCTCTCATGCTATATATACCCCTAGCCCTTATGATTATTGCTTGATATCAATGAATCAGCCAGACTCTGCTTTTAGAAAGAGGCTTTTAATAAATTGGCACAGTAAGAACTATTGGTACAAAACATCTTTCCAAACATCTGTGACATATTCTTCTTCTAGTACATACAGACTTCAGGAGGAAATGGCTGGAGCTTTGAGAAACATGGCAGATCACAGCTTCCAGTTTCTAGACATCCTATACTTCCTTTGTGAGGTACTAATGAAATTTCCTTGAGGCACACTATAATTTTTCTGTGGCCCTCCTTGTTAAGTCTTGAATCTCCATTTTCTCATTGTATCCAATCTACTACTGGTTCCTAATGCATATACTACTGCCAACAACCACTGTCCTAGGGACACTGCTAGGATGCTGATGAAAAATTCCAAATCCTCCCCAAGCATACCCAAGCAATTCTTTCACAGAGATTTGGCTAGGATGTTCTCTAATGATTTGTCATTCACTCCAAATTTCTCAACTAGCTCCTGGTTTACAGAACAGAAGCTTCACAAGTCTCTCAGACTCCAAGGATGAGGAGTTGAGTGGGGGGGTGGGGGGGGGTAGGGGAATAAGTCTCTCAATCAAACATAACACTCCTGACAATGACATCAGTTTATCCAATGGCTTTCAAGTACTTTTCACGCTTAGAAGTCTGTGATTGATTTATTAAGGTATGTTTTCACCTGTTTAAGTTATCACTTGTTAAGGTAGTATCCAATCAGTTACCTTAAGTGGAGTGAGATAACTGAATCAATAACCCTATGCAATAAATATATTTGTAGAATAAAGATTCAGACAGTTAATAAGGGACTGGAGCAAAATCTAATATGCTTAAATGAGCTTTAAAAAAGCAGGAACTGGTTGGTAATCATTATTGTAGACAAGGCAAGAGTAAAAATAGAAATATTACAATAATATAAGCAAAGAAACTACATTATACTTAAAGCACTTTAGATAATGAACCAATAGCTATATTTAATAAATATGTACCAAAACAGCATATACGTGACTCAGTGGATAGAATAGTGGGTCTGGAGTCAGGAAGACCTGAGTTCAAACCTGGCTTCAAACACTTACCACCTGTGAGATGCCGGGCAAGTCATTTAATCTCTATTTGCCTTAACCCACTAGAGAAGGAAATGGCAAATCACTCCAATATCTTTGCCAAGAAAACTCCATATGAGATCATGAAGAGTCAGGCATGATACAAAAATAGCATAGGTCTAAGTACTTCAAGGAAAAGTTAAAAGAATTGCAAGAAATATATAGTAAAACTGTTAATGGTAGACCTCAATGTACCATTTTAGTTGTAGACAAATCTAACAAAAAGTTAGATAAACAAATAAAAAGTTGAGCACCTAAATAGAACTTTAGAAAAGTTAGATATGATAGACCAATGATGCTCATTAAATAGGTACGGAAAGATATTTATATGTTTCTTAGCTGTACACAGTGCCTTTACAAAAGCTGACCTTGTGTTGGGGCATTAAGACATCATAACATGTAAAAAAGCAAAAAAAAAAAATTATACAGATTTCATAAACTAGTCAGAATGTAGATTGGAGTATGGTTACTGCCAAAAGGTAAACAGCCATGTAGACCAGACTTACCTTAACCTTTATGCCTCAGTGGTACATGATAAATATTTGAAAAGGCCATATATAATAATGGTTTTCTATATATACTAGCATTCTAGTGGTTCTAACATTTCCTTCTTAATATTAGATATGTAAGTGATTAACAATATTTTGGTGTGAAGAAACATTCACTGTGAACATGAACTCAACAATCATTTGAGACCCCAGTTTGAACCCACTGTCATCTCTTCTCCCCCTTCCTATCTATCCTATCTGATACTGCCACAGTTTCTTGGCGGATAAATCTTATCACACTGCTCCTCCACTCTTAACTATTCAATGGCTTCCTGTTTCATACCATGTAAAGTCCAAACCATAAGGATCTCTACAGTCTGGTCTTATTCCATATCACCCTTCCCCCTGCCTCCATACCATGCATCCATTGCTCTAAGAAAACTAAACTATGGGGCAGCTAGGTGGCACAGTAGATAGAACGCCAGCCCTAGATTCAGGAAGACCTGAGTTCAAATCTGACCTCAGACACTTGACACTTATTAGCTGTGTGACCCTGGGCAAGTCATTTCACCCCATTGCCTTACCAAAAAAAAAAATCTAAAGTACTATTTATTATTAGATGTCTATCTAAACACCTTTCACTCAAACTAGACTACGTACCAGCCCCATACCCACCATATATATATATTTTTTTTCCATCCATG
Organism: Phascolarctos cinereus; assembly: GCF_003287225.1. NCBI lineage: Eukaryota > Metazoa > Chordata > Mammalia > Diprotodontia > Phascolarctidae > Phascolarctos > Phascolarctos cinereus. Next base: position 7,672,839 of record NW_027556098.1, read on the forward strand.
CCTTTGTTCATACTTATTCCTGGAATGATCTTCCCTGTATTCACTACCTAGTGAATTTCTACCCATCTTTACAGCCAAATTCCAATGCCATTGATTCCATGAAGAATTTCTTGGCTTAGCAATGATCTTTTCTTCTTCAAAACTCACATAGCACTTGCTTCCACTTCACTTACACATTTATCTTGGATTATTAAATTGTTATTTGTGTTTGTGCCATCTTACCCCTAATTGAATGTAAACTTCATGAGGAGAGGGATTCTGTCCCTCTGTAACTTCTGTCCCTCTGTCCTTCTCTAACAACTAAAACAATAATCTGTACACACACACACACACACACACACACACACACCACACACACCACACACACAAAACCAATTCAACAATATGTTCTAAGTATCTATGTGCAAGGCACTATGTTAGCCAGTGGGAAATAACAATTAAAAAACAATGTAACCACTTCCTTCAAGGAGTTAATAATATAATAACTAAGTTAAGATAGCACATAATCCATATGATAAGATTAAGTTCAGTAAGTGCAAAGGAAAGTCTGGGCAAGGTGATGAAAAATTTAAGAAAGGAAAATCATTTTCATCTAGAGCATCAGAGAAGATTTCATGAAGGAGATAAAACCTGATCTGGGGCTTAAAGGAGAATTTCAGTATGTAGACATATTGAAGGGAATGTGTTTTGCCATGGGATATAGCTTTCACAAGTGAAGAAAGGCAGGAAAGAAAGTGAAACTGAGTAATATTCAACCAGCTTGACTGATACAGGACGTACATAAAGAGGAATAGAATGAAGTAAACCTGAAAAGATCAATTAGGATCCATAGCAGGTCTTAAGTGTCAGGCTAAGAAGTTCGTACATTATTTTATTCTTGTAAGAGACTTTGAAGGTTTTAGCAAAGGAGTACATTGGGAATCCATAAGAGTAAGATATGAAATTGTTTTCAGATAATTACATGGAGTTGCATCACCCTAGCTAGATTCTAACTTTTTGCAGGGAAGGAACTATTTTCTAACTTCTTGCACACTGCCTTCTCTTTGTGACCCCACTTCTTTCCCCTCCTTACCCCAAAGCAACATGCATAAATACACACACACACACATACACACACGTTGCCCAGCAGAGTGCTCAATAAGCTTCCTTGGCTTGCTTAGAGTTGACAATTCTCAAACTGTCCAATGAACAAGGAGTCAGGATTTTGTTTGTATTCCTATCAGTGCCTGCCAGTGACTTGGGTATTTGACCTTCAGCTAGAACAAAAGAAGAGGGCAAGAAGCTGGTTTCACTTCTGAATAAACAGGATATATTCCTTCCCCTGAGCTCTTAACATGGGTGTAACCTGGACAGCTCCTAAGGTGCACATTGTGAATTCTCCAAAGAATATGTCTCTTTTGCCAACAGACACTTTTTCTTTCCTTACCAAGGTTTTTGTTGAGATATTTTTGATGTTTTTTCATGATGGCTTCCTTAGAAATGTGAGTATTGGGGCCCATTTCTAACAGCATGCTCACTTGGGGGATCATGAGGACAGGGGGCCCATTATCCTATTGTGATCATTATGCACATACTCTCTTTTCAACAAGATTAGAATTTCCTTGGGGGCAGCTAGGTAGCACAGTAGATAGAGCACCAGCTCTGGATTCATGAGGACCTGAGTTCAAATCCGACCTCAGACACATAACACTTACTAGCTGTGTGACCCTGGGCAAGTTGCTTAACCCCATTGCCTAGACAAAAAATAAAGTTCCTTGAAAGAAGAAAATAAGACTAAAAGGGGTTGGGAGGAATGTCTGAGTAACCTCTGTACCTTTGGGATATGTTCTACAATATGGTAACGTGATGGTCTCCCCTGGAGTAGGAGCTTGTGGGTCAGTAAGGAGTGGTAGTTGAAGCAGCATAGTAGAGATAAGGGGGTTTAAAGTCTTTTGGTGTTACGGACCCCTCTGTCAATCTGGTGAAGGCAGATTCTCTTCTCAGAATAATGATTTTCTACTTTTTAATGTATAATTGAAGGACATGTTAAATTTCAGTTAGGGGTTAATGAAAAATGTAATTTTTCCCCATTTAGTTTAATGCACTCTGATATCTATCCAACAGACACCTTTTTTTTGGGGGGGGGAAGGGGGATCAGTGGACACCAGGTTCTCAAACAGAAATGTTGACCACCAAATCATATATAAGGATCTTTGGCTTCTAAAACAACATATTAATATTATCTGTATTTTATTATATTTTTACTTATTTTGTTAACTATTTCTCAATTATATTTTAATCTGGTTATGGAGTACTCAGGAGTGTTATGAGCTGCCTATTTGGTGTAAAGGAAAAGGTATCGGAATTTAGAGTGAGGACACTTGTGTTTAAATCCCAGCCCTGCTGCTTAGCACCCGTGAAACCACAGTCAAGTCATTTTTCCTCTAGTACCTCATCTGTAAGAGGGTTGGACTAGATGATCTCTCAGTCTCTTCTGTATCTAAATTCTTTGAGCTCGAGGGCCTCAAAAAAACCCAGTACTGGGGCAGCTGGGGGGCGCAGTGAACAGAGCACTGGCCCTGGAGTCAGGAGGACCTGAGTTCAAATTTGGCCTCAGACACTTGACATTTACTAGCTATGTGACCCTGGGCAAGTCACTCAGCCCTATTGCCTAGCGAAAAACAGAAACAAACACACAAAAAAAAGCACAGTACTGGTCAAGAGGCTTCCTGCTTGGCTGAGAATAAGCCTGGAATTGAAATTTGCATGAATTATCTTTGTCCAGAAGATACTAGACCAATCTAAAATTGGCATGGAGGTGTTCAGGGAGAATAACATGAACCTTCTTTGAGAACAGGTCACTTTTAGCATGAAAGAACCAGAGGAAAAGGGATGACTATGAGCTTATTATCCCTTCTAACTGGAGGAGAGCCTTAAGATAAATAGGTTGTAACACATTTCCACTAAAGACCTATGCTTAAGAAGCGGCTTAAGGAACATCAGCCAGGAAATGTATGATTAGAAAAGGAGGTGGGAGGATTTCCTAACAAAGGACGGTCAGAGTGCTATAATGGTAGACACAAAAAGTGAAAAAACAAAAAGGTAGGCCTCCAGCCTATTGAGTAAGTTATTTTTGAAGAATCTGTGGGAGAACCTACATGAACAATACAGAATGAGATGTCAGGATATAATCTATATCAGGGGGTGAGAGGTAGGGATGGAATTCCTACACAGATGGGATGGTGGATCCATTGAAATGCAATAAATGAAAAAACAAAGAATACCAGTGGTATTCACCAGTGTAAGCAAGCACTTTGAGGATCACAAATTTAGAACTGGAAGGGGCCTTACAGCTCATCCAATCCAATCCTTTTTTTCTTTTTAATTTTATTTTACAGATATTCAAATTGAGGCCCAGGGAAAGTGGTATGCTGGTAACATTTCTAGGGAGGAAAAAAGCACACGCAGTACACCTTGCAGTGCTCTCTATCTTTTGTTTGTTCATAAATTGTTCTTTTACCCATGTCTGATAGATAACATGTTCCATGTTATTCCAATTTTCTCAAGACATCTCCCTTTACACATCTAGGTCATGTATCCATTTTGACCTTATTTGGTAAATTATATAAACCTGTGGTGGCAAAGAACTGGAAATTGAGGGGATGCCCATCAATTGAGGAATGGCTACTACTGTGCTGTAAGAAATGATGAGCTGGTTGATTTCAGAAAAACATGGAAGGACTTGTATGAAATAATGAAGGGTAAAATGAGCAGGACCAAGAGAACGCCGTATGCAGCAATAGCAATATTGTTCTAAGAACAATTTTGAATGACTAAGTCATTTTGCGTAATATAAATACTCAAATCTACAAAGGACCCTACGAGGGAAGGTGCTAGCCAGCTCCAGAGAAAAGAACTGATAAATAGAAGTATGTATAGTAAGGTTTTACATATGTGTGTGTGTGTGTATACATACATATATATATATATATATATATGTATATATACATATATATATATATACATATATATATATATTTGTGTCTAATGATAGCCTTCTCCAGGGTAAAGTGGAGAGGGAGGGAGGGAGAAAAAAACAGTGCCCACATGGAACAAAAGAAAACTGAGAAGGAAGAACAGAAAAGCAAGGTAGCTTTGAAAACAATGTATAGTATTTATCACATAGTTTAAAAAAAAAGTCGACAGTACAAAATGGAAATTCATTTTATATTGAATCCTCTTTTGATGTTGTGCTGTGTGCATGGAAATGGTTTTTTTTGTCTTTTTTATATTCAAATTCAAAATGAATAAAAATTTTAAAATAAAGTAACTACAAAAAAAAATACATGAAGTTTAAAAAAAAAACCAATGTGAACATTTTTTTTTCTTGCAGATCCCAGGGTCAAAAAACATCATAATCCTAATTCATTTAAGATACAGATTGTGTAAAAGATTTTCCTAAAAACCAAGGTCCCCAGGCTATAGTACTTCCTTTTTATCTCCCTTTTCTACATGAAGGTGACCATAAGGAAAGGCAACAATTACAACCATGGACATTGTAGTTCCAGTATCAATGTTATCATATGCAGAGCATGGCCTTCTGGGATTCCTTCCAAGTTACAGAAAGACAGCCTGATGGAAAGAGGAGTATCTCATAAACAAGACTGGAGGAACAAAGTGGTTGTTTATAGTGTTGGGCAAAGAACAGGGAGTGAAACTGTGCGGGATAAATGAAAAGGACCAACTAATGAATCCTAGCATGCTTAGGAATAATTGTGTGTCACAGATGGGGAGAGAGACTAGTTTGGCACCGTTTCTAGGGACCACATTTCATGACAATATAGAATAGTGTTAAAGTACTCTAGAGTCATAAGCATAATTTAAAGAAACAACTTTGGATGGTTTTTTCTTCAATTAGAAAGCATTTATTTTCTCTCTTTTTCATTTCCTCTTCCCACTCCTTTGAACAAAAAAGGAAAAGAAAAGTCTTCTAACAAATATGCAACATGATGCAAAAAAGGATTCCCTTGCTGGCCATGTCCTAAAACATGTATCTCCACATGGGTATTATTTAGTACCAACTCAGCTTGACTGTAGCTCAGCAGGACTAGATACTTGCTTAGACATCAACCTTTAGTGGCTCACGAACACTCTCACCATCACGTTTTCCTTCCATTCTTGCAGACTTACTTTTTTTTTTAACTACTACCCACCCTTTTGCTATCCTTCCTATACTTACTGTGAACCCCACTTTACCTATTCCTTCCTTTCCTCAGACTGAGGAAAAGAGAACCTTCTACCTTCTTCTGTCCCCAGATAATTATTGCTAACACTGAAATTTTCTCATGGAACTCGTCATTTGCATCCCACAGATCACCAGAGTTCCAGAGAACACAGTTTGAGAAACAATGCATTCTACAAAAGCAAGGTATTATTATGATTACTAAAGTAAAAATGATCCATGTGACAGATCGCAAGGTGATTTAACAAATGCATGTTGGGATGAATTGAATAAATTTGTTCTCAATTACCTCCAGTTCATTGTTGAATGAAATCAGAGTTAGCATTTAAGTCTCTGGCTTTGAAAGGAGAAGTAAGACTAAATGTTAAATGTGTCTAAAAAAGAAGAGTTACATTTTTTTGAAGGCCATGTCTATATGATCCAGTGAAGGTAAAAATTTTAATAAATTCATTTCATTTACATTTATTTACACAATGGATTTTTAAAAACAACAACAACCTAGTTTTCAATACTGAATTAACCATGTTGGGTGACCTGTAAACAAACTGTTCAGATTTCACTCGATGACCTGACATTTAAAATAAGCTATTCTGACACAACTTTGTTCTTACTAAGAACTCGAAGTAAACTAGATGTTCATCTATCAAGTAATGGCTAAATAAATTATTGTACATGAATGTGGTAGAATGTGACTGAAATGTAAGAAACAATGAACTTGATGAACACAGAGAAGTATGAGACAATTTATATGAACTGATATACTTTATGTAAACAGAAAGCAAAGTAAACACAACCAGGAAAAAATATGCACAATGGCTACAACAATGTAAATAGGAACAAGATAATTGAAAACTGAATGCTTTGGGAGGGGCGGAGCCAAGATGGCGGAGTGAAAGCAGTGACTTGCTTGAGCTCTCCTCCAAACCCCTCCAAAAACTCATAAAAAATGGCTCTAAACAAATTCTGAAGCAGCATAACCCACGAAAAGACAGAGTGAAACAAATTTCCAGCCCAAGACAACCTGGATGATTGATCAGAAAGGTGTGTCGCTCCGGGCTGGGAGTTCAGTGCAGCACAGTGTGGGCGCGCAGGCCTCAGTGAACCTGGACCAGGCCTCAGAGGACTGAATCACGGGCAGCTGTGGAGGTTTCCAGACTCCTCAACCCACAAATGCCAAAGACAACTTAGAAGGTCAGTGGCAAAAGTCTGATTCTGCGGTGCTCAGAAAGGAAGGTGGGGTTTCAGCTCCATTCCCCAAGAGCCCGGCCCTGGCAGGGGAACAGCTGCTTCCTGAGCTTCCAGCCCACAGACTGAGGGGGAATCCAGTGGCTGATCAGAGAGGGATTGCAGGGATCTCTTTGCCACTGCTGAGTCAGGAATCTCTTGCTTTGCCAGTGTTTAGATCTGGGCCACAGTTTTGGGGGGCAGTGCTGGGGTGAGGAGGAGTGCTGGCTTGGTGGAGCTTGTAGTGGCTGTGGAGAGGAACCCCTCCTCACAGTTACGGGACAGAAAGGAGTACTTGTGGTCACAGGCCAGGAAAGGAGTAAACACCTCACCCCTTATCATACCACCTTAGAAGAACTGAAAATTTACAGGTCCCTACAAGTATCTCTGAAAACAGCTGCACAAACCCTTGAAGCTTGGGACAGTACATTTTCCACATTGGAAGCAGACTGTTAACCTTAACAAAGAGTTTAAAACTCAAGTAATTGGCTGGGATCATGAGCAAGCAGTGCAAAAAGAGTCAGACTATATTATCTTACTTTGGTGAAAAAGAAGATCAAAATATACAACCAGAAGAAGACAACAAAGTCAAAGCTCCTACATCCAAAGCCTCCAAGAAAAATATGAATCAGTCCCAGGCCTTGGAAGAGCTCAAAAAGGATCTTGAGAAGCAAGTAAAGGAAGTAGAAGAAAACTGAGAGTGATGCAAGAAAATCATGAAAAACAAGTCAACAGCTTGCTAAAGGAGACCCAAAAAAATACTGAAGAAAATAACACCTTAAAAAATAGCCTAACCCAAATGGCAAAAGAGGTCCAAAAAGCCAATGAGGAGAAAAATGCCCTAAAAAGAAAAATTGGCCAAATGGAAAAGGAAGTCCAAAAGATTACTGAAGAAAATACTTCCTTAAAAATTAGAATAGAGCAATTGGAAGACAGTGACTTTATGAGAAATCAAGACACAGTAAAACAAATCCAAAAGAATGAAAAATTAGAAAACAATGTGAAATATCTCATTGGAAAAACAACTGACCTGGAAAATAGATCCAGGAGACAGAATTTAAAAATTATTGGACTATCTGAAAGCCATGATCAAAAAAAGAGCCTAGACATCATCTTTCAAGAAATTATCAAGGAAAACTGCCCTGATATAGTAGAACCAGAGGGCAAAATAGAAATTGAAAGAATCCACAGATCTCCTCCTGAAAGAGATCCCCAAAGGAAAACTCCTAGGAATATTGTAGCCAAATTCCAGAGTTCCCAGGTCAAGGAGAAAATATTACAAGCTCCAGAAGGAAAAATTCAAGTACTGTGGAAACACAATCAGGATAACACAAGATTTAGCAGCTTCTACATTAAAGGACCACAGGGCATGGAATATAATATTCGGAGGGCAAAGGAGATAGGATTACAACCAAGAATCACCTACCCAGCAAAACTGAGTATAATCCTTCAGGGGAAAAAATGGTCATTCAGTGAAATAGAGGACTTTCAAGCATTCTTGATGAAAAGACCAGAGCTGAATAGAAAATTTGACTTTCAAATACAGGACTCAAGTGGAACATGAAGAGGTAAACAGGAAAGAGAAATCATAAGAGACTTATTAAGATTGAACTGTTTACATTCCTGCATGGAAAGATGATTTATAACTCATGAGACCTTTGTCAGTATAGGGTAGTTGGAGGAAAAAATTATATGTATGTATGTAGATAGATAGATAGATAGATAGAGGGCACAGGGTGAGTTGAAGATTAAGGGGTCATATCTGGAGAATAAAATTAAGGGATGAGAGAGGATTATACTCGGAGAAGAAGAAAGGGAGAGGTAGAATGGGGTAAATTATCTCAAAAAAAAACAGAAAAGAAAAGTCTCTTACAGTGGAGGGGAAACAGGGGAAGGTGAGAGGGAATGAGTGAATCTTATTCTCATAGGATTTGGCTTAAGGAGGGAATAACATACACATTCAATTGGGTATGGAAATCTGTCTTACCCTACAGGAAAATAGGGGGAGAAGGGACAAGAGAGCAGGGGGATGATAGAGAGGAGGGCAGATTGGGAAAGGGGGTAATCAGAAGTAAATACTTCTGAGGAGGGACAGGGTCAAAAAAAAAAGAATAGAATAAATGGGAGGTCAGGATAAGATTAGGGGAAATAGAGTTAGTTTTTCACAACATGTCTACTATGGACATGCTTTGCATAACTGCACATGTACAACGTGACATGTTTTGCATAACTGCACATGTACAACATATATTGAGTTGCTTGCCTTTTCAATGAGGGTGGGTGGGGAGGGAGAAAGAGAGAAAATTTGAAACCTAAAGTTTTAAAAACATGTGTTTAAAAAAATGTTTTCACATGCTACTGGGAAATAAGAAATACAGGAAATGGGGTACAGAAGTCTATCCTTCCCTACAGGAAAATAGAAGGGGAAGGGGATAAGAGAAGGGGAGAGAAATAGAAGAGAGGACAGACTAGGGGAAGGGATATTCAGAATGCATGACATCTTGGGGTGGGGGGAGGGGTGAGATGGGGTGAAAATTTGGAACTCAAAAACTTGTGGAAGTGAATGTTGAAAACTAAAAATAAATAAATTTATGTTAAAAAAAGAAAACTGAATGCTTTGAAATTATAATAAGAAACATGAAAAGGCACTTCTTTCTTTTCTTTAAAGAGGTGGAGACTATTGGAGTTGAACACTATACAATGTCAATTTTTTGTTTCAATGTATTGGGTAGTTTTGATGAGCTCTTTTTCCCCCTCTCTCTTTTTTATTCTTTACTGGAAGGGATGGCTCTTCAGGAGAGATAGAAGAGAAAAAATGTCCACAGCAACAAATCATAAAGAAAAGAAAATGTTCTTGCCTGCAAGAGTTTGTCCCAAGGCTTTTAATTGCTTAGTTCGTGATTCTCCAATGGCAGACCCCAAAAAAGTCTTGGTAAAAGAAATTATCATCATGATCATTGCAAAACCCCTTAGTTCACTCATTTTTTTTTCATTGCTCTGAGATTTTGCAGCCAGAATGTTTTTGCAAATTGACACACTTTAAAGTATCTCCCTTATAAGGTGTGACTTATTTTAAGAAAACTTAATATAAGCATACTGTATGGGGCAGCGAGGTGGTGTGGTGGATAGTGCACCAGACCTGGAGTTAGGAGGACCTGAATTCAAATCTGGTCTCAGACACTTACTAGCTGTGTGACCCTGGAAAAGTCAGTTAGCCCTGTTTGCTTCAGTTTTCTCATCTGTAAAATGAGCTGGAGAAGGAAATGGCAAACAACTCCACTATCTTTGCCAAGAAAACTCCAAATGGGATTATAAAGAGTCAGACACAACTGAAAAATGACTGAACACAGTTAACATAGTAACTTGGTTCCACAAAAACACAATGGTAGATAAGCCACCATTACAGGATACAGTTAGTTCCAAAGGCAATGTTACAAAGGGATATTAGCCAAATGGTATTGATTAGCCCAAAAGTATTATAGTGGGGTTTCATGATATTTTAAGGCTATTGGGTGATAATGTTTTAATAACTCCCTGCAGAAGCAAGGCCTCCATATCACTGAAGATGTCTCTACCTTGCACCAAGCCCATTTACTCTGGAACATTATTACTAGGTATTTCAAAACCTCAAGATGTTTTGGTTTTTTATGACCCTGAAACCCAGATAGAATAGGTGAGTATAACTCTTCCATGTCATAGTTTACCACAGATCTTTTCGCTAATGGTGAAGGCATCGTTGGAGTTGTGGTTGTTATGAAACCATCACACACCCTGTGAAATATCTAAGTACGTGCCCCTTATGCATCAAGATATGGTTTATAATAGCCACACCTTCATTATACTGTTTCTTAACAACTCTCTCACCAATCCCCTAGAACTACCATTTGGTAACTGTAGTTTTATTTACCAGACACTCCCTTGTACCTCAGAGGTGTACTAGACATGGCCTTTTACAGAAATTCAAAAGGCCTGCTTCAGTCTCATCTCTGCCACTATGTTGAACTTAAACAAGTCTCTTAAATTCTCTGAGCTTCAGTTTTCTCGTCCACCATATAAGAATCATAATGACCTTACTACCTACCTCAAAAACTTTTTGTATTGAACAAAAGGGATGTGTCACACATAACCATTCTTCAACTTGCACCAGGGATCCCCCAGTCAAGGCTACCTCAGGGTCAAGATAGTTGATGTATCTTGAGTGCATCCACTAGAAATTGTAGCTCAGAAGTCCCCACCAATGTGTTTCCTTCCTCTGATCAGTCAGAGGATGCAGTTAGCTCAAAGCAAAAGTATTTAATGAAATAAATAAGACAAGTAACAATAAAATATTTCATCCACAAACCTAGGTGCATTTTCCTGTAGGGTAACATATTTGAGGAAACGAGTGGCATATGCATTAAGGGATAACTGGTGCCTTTGATGTTACAGAACCTCAATATTTTCTGGTAGTATCATTGTTCTGCTCCTTCTGGGTCTATTCCTTCCTGATGGTCTCATTGTAGTCTATATTGGATGGACAATTTCCACTGAGCATTGCTCCCTACCAACTTCACATGGTCAGTACTCAACACTGTTCCACTATTCCTGAGGTGGCTACTAGTTGGTACCAGGTATGCCTCCACTGGGCCTGATATTGTGGAGTTTTTCTCTGCTTCCAGCTTCAAATGAAGTCTCCAGCTGGAGTGTTACTTCTTCCTCATAAAAGAATGAGCGGACTCTACTATTGCTCTTTTAGTCTAAAGCCTAGAGGCTTTTCTGTGATAATTCTTCCAAAATGACAAAAGCCCTAATGTACCCAGTTATCAGACCAAAAGAAAAATCCTACAGTGGCTTTCTCCTGTAAGAAAGGCTTTCTCTGTCTTCAAGCCTTAAAATGGAATCGTGTTCCACTCTGAAAGGAGACTCTTGACCTTAAGCCTAAGCCACTCTCTGGAACACAGAGGCATAGCTAGGTACAGATAATTAGCATTCTCAGGCTTGAATTCGTCTTTTTTTTTTTAACCTCTATTTCCTCCCAGTCACTAAGGACTCCCTCTCTGTCAGAGGATTCATTCTGACCAGTGAACAGAAAGTCCATATACTTTAAGTTCATGGAGTTTAATGTGCACAGTCAGCTTCCTTTAAAGGCTATTCTTCCACAAAATTGCCAAGGTCTCTTGGGGTTCAGAGTCTACCAATTTCTTAGTTATATCCTTCCATACAAATATGGCATCTTAGGTTCTTTAAAGCTCTATGTTAATAATCTTATCTTGCATGGAAGAAGAAAAAGAGATAGGAATACTACTAACCCCAGAAGAAGTTATAACTTATTCATACTTGGCTATATTCCTGATTTTTCATACATGTTGTTGTTGAATCGTTTCAGTTGTGTCCAACTCTTCATGACCCTATTTGGGGTTTTCTTGGTAAGGGTGCTGGAATGGTTTGCCATTTCCTTTTTCATTTCATTTTACAAATGAGGAACTAAGTCAGACAGGATTAAATGACTTGTCCAGGGTCACACAGCTAGTAATTATCTGAGTCCAGATTTGAACTCATGAAGATGAGTCTTCCTGATTCCAAGCCTCATGCTCTAACGTGCCACTTATCAGTCCTCTTTCAAAAGCTTTAAAACAGTGCCACAGTATAATGTATGTAAAGCACTTGAAAACTATATACTAGTCATATATCAATGTGAGTTATTATCAGTCATAAGAACAGTCCTCTACCAAAAAAGTAGGGATACATTAATAGATTTTTATTTTTAACTGAGATGGTTGTAAAGCTTAAGTAAGAAGTAGATATAGTGAATAACTATATTTGACAAGAAGAATTTACATTAGATGTCCTGTGCTTTCATTTTCTAGAAATTTTTCTTACTTCCCAAAGGAAGCTCTGAGAACACTCTGCTGAATGTCTATGTATGATGGCAGAGACAAACAAAATTCATGAGATCCACTGTAATGAAAAAAGGCCATGGCAAAATGAAATGTTAACATCGTTTCCATTAAAGAAGATAGATAAATATCCAAGTGAAAAATACACAAGAAGAATGGAGCCTCCATGCACAGCTTTATGGACTTCTATAATTTGGTTTTTTGAGCCAGCAAATAGATAAATAAATCCAAATCTATATCAGTGCTTATGACAAGTGAGAAAAGAATAAAACACTTTATTTTCAAATAAAGCAATTTGCTAAAAAGGACTTTCTTACCAAAGAGAGGTTTTCATTTGAAAGGGTGAAATCTCATTGGCAACCAGTAAAACATGCTTAATAAATTCTAAGCTAGAGAGAAGGAGGGGTTAGCACAGGCTGCAACAGCAAAAGGAAGAAGCAACTCCATTTTGATATAGCGAGCGAGGACAGAAAGTAAGTGGGTGACTAAGCATTTTTCATTGGGATTGATAAGGTCATACCTGGGAGTTTCTTGGGCATGCAAAAAGTGTGGAGAATAAGCCCTTCATTTTCTGTTTCATTTTCCTAAGGTTTTGTTTTGCCTTGGTCTTTATTCCATTCTACTTCATGAATTATGATTGTCTCTGTCCATATACAAGTTTGGAAAGAAAGGCTGAGGTGTAGGGGACAGAAAACCCCACCTAGAATCAGAATAGGACAGGATTTGCTTTCAAGCTCCCTCACTTGGTGCTATGCTATGGTGAAAGATGAAATGACTGAGGAAACAAAGCTTCAGGCTTCCACACATATTGATTTATTAAGCCATGCTTAATTGTTAATTAATTAATTAAGCCATTGCCCAATAAATCAGGACCAGGCCTCTTCTGCAGCTTAGGGTTAGACCCTGAATATAAGGGATGGCAGATTTTTATATATTAAAAATAATTAATCAAATAAGACCAATTAATTAAAAGGAAATAATATAATATTAGATAATCTGATTTCTACTTGGAGGAAAGATTAGGGACTTTCCAAATTGGAAGAGGGTGAGTGAACAGGTGCAATTCCCTGAAATAAAAAAAAAAAAAGAGAGAGATGTCTCCCTTCCCTCAAGCATCTTTGAACAAACAAAGGAACATGAAACTGATTGATCAGTATGGGTCCAGTTTTCAGGTAAGACATATGGATTACCTGAGATGTGTAATTGTAGGAAAACTCTTTGCACCAGTCTTAAGATCCGTCTGGATTTCTGCTCAGTATAACCTAAGGCCTTACTTAAAGGTCTCTAAACAACAGGTAGAGGTGGTCAAGCTTCCCAGCCACAAGGGCTAGGTTCAAACAATGAAATAAGGTTTCCCTCCCATTTGCACAGTTGAATGACATTTTCTTACAAGGCAGAAGTTGGACTAGACCCATAATTGAATAGAAAAGGAGCTGAGCTAGCTCCAGAACTGAATCACAAGATGGACTCTGTGTGGTTCACTCAATTTTCACAATTAACTTCTTGCTACTCCAATTCTCTCATTCCCTCAGTTGTGCTAAGGAAGTCATTCAACTTCCCTGAAACTCTGTTTCTCCTTCTGTTAAATGGGGCTATTAATACTTCCAGTAACTACTTCCTCGTGTTGTGAGGAAAGCAGATTGTAAATCTGAATGTGCTATGTAATTGTGGGCTCTTATTTAAGTAGGAAAGTGAAAGGAACACTGAGTTCTATTATCAGATAGAAATGCTGGATTTTTTTAAGCTTCCTGCAAAACAAGGAACCATGTATATTCTCTGAATGATATATAAAATAAAAGTCTGGTAAAGTGCTAAAAGACAGGCCTACTAACGCAGTCTACTGTTAAGGGCACTGTAAAGTGAGCCAATAATTATGGATATCAATTTGGAATTATGCAGAACAAAAGCCAGTAAATTATTCTCATAGTTTATAGACCTAGCAATTTAACTAGTGGGCATATACCCACAAGAAAGTGAAAGACAGAAACAAAAGTCCAAAATATTCGTAGCAGCATTTTTCTGTGTATGTAAATGCAAAGACCTGGTAACAAAGTAAATAGCTATCAATGGAGAAATGGCTGAATAAGCTATGTTCTATGAATGCAATGAATTATGACATTCCTCATAAAAATATGAGAAATCTAGAGAATAAAATAATAGCTATCATTTATATAATAATTTGAGATAGGCAAAGTGCTTTACATACATTTCATTTGGTCTTCCCAACAGCCCTGTGCAGCTGGGAAGAAGCAACTAAGGCCACAAGAAGAACTTACCCAGTATCACATAGGTAGGAAGTATCTGAGACAAGATTCAAACTCAGGGCTTCCTAATTCCAAATCTAGAACTGTAGCCCCTGTGCTATGTGGGTAGAAAGATTTAACCTGTAAACTGATATGGACAGATGCAGTGAAATCAGCAGAACAAGAAAAACAATATACATAATGAATGCAGTAATATAAAAGAAAAGATCAGTAAATTCTGAATCTCTGAAGAATCAGTAATGGCCTAGAACACAGATAATAAAACATACCACCCTCCTTTCAACAGAAAGGCAGGAGGTTACTATCCAGCTAGTCAACTACCATGTATTAAATAACTACTATGTGACAGGAATGGTGCTAAATTCTAGAGATAAAAAGAAAGACACCAGTCCCTGCTTTGATGAATATATTATTAAATGAAGTCACTATCTCAGGTCCTGTTTAGACAATTGCTTTAACTCTTTTTTCTTTGATACAAAGGAAGGTTCTGGACTGGGGGAAGATATTAAGAGGTAAAGGTATTTCTGGAAATGAATGATACTAAGCCAAAAGTCCGTAATAAAACTTCTTTTAAAAATTTAGGTGAATAGTAAGTACTCTGAGTGACCACTATATTTTCATTAAATGATTTAATTTCATGTTATTTTAATGAACACTTATTAAACAATAAACATATGAAGTAAACCCCATGTGGTGAATTCATGAGAAAACAAAGCCATGAATCATACAGAATGGGCAGGCATGGATGAGCTACCATGTGCATCAGTTGAAACAATACCCACCTTGATGAGAGCACAGATCCACTAGGGTATTGGGGCTATGCCTGGCACCGTGACAGGTCCTAGGGATACAAAAAAAAAGTCCTTTTCCTAAAGAAGCTTGCACTCTACTGTGGATGATATTACACATTGTCTGTCTGCTAGAGGTATCACCTTCCACTCTCTTATATCCGCTCTAAGGACAGTGTGACATAGCAAAAACAATAATTAATTCAGAGTTCAGGAGACTAGGTTCTGGTCCTGACTTTGCCATTAGCCAGTTGTTTAACCCTGATAAAAATCATTAACCTCTCTAGAACTTTGTTTCCTTAGTCTATAGAATGTTGTTTGTCCTTCATTCTTAAAGAGAACCCTGTCATCAGGGAGGTGATGCCATGACATGCAAGTAAATTAGATTTAAGTGGGGGAGGGTTGTGCAAAGTCACTAGCCTCACTTTCTCATCCAGAGCCATCTGGGTTCAGTGGCCAGATATAGGTCAGGAAGAATGGAGATGGCCCAGGATGCAGTGGGAGATGTTAGCCTTTTTAAGCTAAGGTCTTTAACAAGTCTCACTTTGACTGAGGCAATGCCCATCCAGTGATTAAGGCTAGGTAATAAATGAGGCAGAGAATGGCCTCTTTTACCTAATTAAAAAAAAAATCAATCTGGGAGGGGAAGATGCTCGGGGTGTCTGGACAAAACTGAAACAAATGCTATTTACATTCACTCTGAGCCAATCAGGTCCCAAACAACGACCAAGTGGGACTTGACCTGGGACCTATTGTTGGCCAATCAATGAGAGCCAGAGTGATCTGGGCTTAAGGCATAGTCCTTAAGAAAGAAATCTCACCCTTAAACCCCAAAATATCATGAGAGGTTTGAGTAATCAAACTTTACATTCCTTTGGACAGAACACTGGCAGGTAAGGGTATGATACCCTATGTGGACAGAGGAAATGGAAAGGAAGGGAAAGAAGAAAGAGAGAGAAAGAGAAACAGAGGGATTAAAGTAGGGAGTGAGGAAGGAAGGAAAGTAGGGAGTGAGGAAGGAAGGAAGAAAGGAAGGAAGGAAGGAAGGAAGCAAGGAAGGAAGGAAGGAAGGAAGGAAGGAAGGAAGGAAGGAAGGAAGGAAAGAAGGAAGGAGCTGTGTTGACCAACTGGCCAGTTCCAGTTGGGGCCCCTGTCTTTTGTTCTCAAAGAGGACCGTAACATTGGGAAGGTGATGCTATGGCATATAAGTGAATAGGATTAAAGTGAGGGAGGGCTGTGCAAAGTCACCAGCCTCACTTTCCTGTCTGGAGCCATCTGGGCCCAATGGCAAGATATAGATCGAGATGACTGGAGATTGTCCTGCTCTATAGCAGCGCTTCTTAAACTGTGGGTTGTGACCCAATGTGGGGTCATGTAACTGAATGTGGGGGTGGTGAAAAAATTGGCAACAGTAAAAGGTTTCTGAACATGCAACAACCAAAATTAATTCAAAATCAAATCCATAATGAATCTGAGGTGTTTTTGGCAGCACTTGCCTGTGTTGCATCACTTGACTTCACTGCCTTAGTCTTGAACATACAACATGTGTATTTTGTGCTATGCATGTTGTCATGCCACACAATGCCAATGAATGCTGCCAGAAATAACTTGGCTCAGATTCGAGACTATAGTATGTTATGAAATGTGGTGTTTTACTGTACATACAAAGTTTTCTGCTCTTACAGAAATGTAATTGTTTAATTACAGAAAATAAAGACTTTTAATATTGTCCTAATGTCATTCCTCAGCATGTAAGTATCAGATTAGTTTATCTTTGGATTGTATTGTGTTAGAATGTTTGATTTTTAAAATTGCTATTATCTCCTTCTTTTACAGAAACATGTGTTTAATTGCAGCAAGTAGAGACAAAAGCTCTTTAATAATATTTTTCCACTATCACCACTCTATGTGTTTGTAAGTGTGAACATCAATGTTTTTCAAATTAAGCTCAAACAAATGCAATTTCATAAACTAAAGCTAGTACTTATTTGAGAAATTATTAGCAGTATTTATATTTCAGGACAAAATATTATTTGGTTATGGATAAACGGCTAAATTTAGAGAAAAAGAGGCAAAAATACTGATGACAATGTGGCAGACTCTTTGTTATCAGGTTGTAGTACATCTAAATTGAAAAGAAAAAGAAAATATGTCGAATCATTTTTGCAATATAGATTTACTTCTAATAATGATGATGGTGTGGAAAAACCTCTTTGGTTAATTTGTAATGAAGTTTTGGTTGTGGAGAGCATGAAACCAGCCAAACTAAAAGAGCATCTTAATACCAAGCAAGCAGCATACTGCAATAAACCAAGAGAATATTCTGAACAACTTTTAAAATCTTCAGAAAAGGAAAAATGATGTTTTGAGAAACTTGTTACTGCCAACAAAAAAATTGACTAGCATCTTATGAAACTTCCTATTTAATTGCAAAAACTAAAAAGCCCAATATGATAGGAGAAGATCTTGTGTTACCTGCTGCTATTAAAATGTCAGAAATAGTTCATAGGAAAAAATATGGGGATGAAATTCATAAAATTGCTTTAATGAATGATACTGTTTCCAAAAGAATTTCTGAAAGTAGTAATAGCCAATTCCAGCAGTTTATTACCAGGTTTAAGGCAACCCAAAGCTTGCAATTCAGTTAGATGAAACAACTGATCGAATTTCTAACATGGCACAGTTATTACTTTATGTAATATATGTTTATGAAGGAAGCATAGATAAGGAATTACTGTTTTGTTGTCCTTTAGAAGGGCATACAAGAGGGGAAGACATATATTAAAGTCAATGAATTTTTCACAAATGAAGTTTACAGTGGAAAAACTGCATTGAAGTCTATAGAGACAGTGTTGGAGCAGTGTTGGGTAAGAATGTTGGATTTGTAGCAAAAGTTGAAGGGTGGCAATAAACATATCACTGTTCACTGCATGATCCTCAGGAAGTACTTGTAGCCAAAAACTATCACCAGATTTAGATGTGCTTCACAATACTATCAAAATCTCTCAAGAGGTCAAAGTTTAACAGATTATTGAAATTGAAAGATGAAGTTGTTATATTTTTGACTGAGCAAAAATCCGATTTTGTTAATTTTCTTCACAACGACTTATGGCTTTCAAAATGATGCTATTTGTTGGATATTTTCAAAAAACAATGATTTAAACATGTCATTTCAAGGAAAAAGATTGTAACATATTTAT
The DNA here is from genome assembly GCF_003287225.1 of Phascolarctos cinereus. Lineage (NCBI taxonomy): Eukaryota > Metazoa > Chordata > Mammalia > Diprotodontia > Phascolarctidae > Phascolarctos > Phascolarctos cinereus. The sequence continues at coordinate 7,691,412 of NW_027556098.1, forward strand.
GTTAAAAGATAAAATTGAAAGTCTTGCTAAAAAGAAGTTAACATATGGAAGAATAGGGTAGAAAATAGTTCTTTAGAAATGTTTACAGCTACAGGTGATTTTATAATTGACAATAACCTTCCCAAAGATTTAATTGTAAGAGTTAAAATTGATCACCTGAAATGCCTGGAGACACAGTTTCAGAAATAATTACCTTCAAATTTTGATTCAAAAAAACTAATTTGGTTTCACAAACTCCAATGGCTTCCTATTGCCTCCAGGATCAAATATAAAATGCTTTGCTTGGCATTCAAAACTATTCATAACCTAGCTCCCTCCCACTTTTCCAGCCTTCTTACATCTTACTCCCTGACACATACTCTTTGATCCAGTGGCATTGGCCTCCTGGCTATTCCATGAGCTAGACACTCCATCTCTCACCTCTGGACATTTTCCTTGGCTATCCCCAATGCCAGGAACTCTTTCTTTCCTCTACTCCAACTATTGATCTTCCTGGCTTCCTTTCAATCCCAACTGAAATTCCACCTTCTACAGAAAATCTTTCCCAACTCCTATTCATTCTAGTGCTTTCCTTCTGTTATTTCCTATTTATCCTGTATATAGTTTACTTATATATATTTGTTTGCATGTTATCTCCTCCTATTAGATTATAAACTCATTGAAGACAAGAATTATCATTTGGCTCTTTTTATATGCCCAGTGCTTAGCACAGCACTTGACACATAGTAGGTGCTTAATAATGGTTTATTAATTAATTGATTGATTTTCTTACCTCAGCATATTTCATTCATATAAGTCTTCACATGCTTCCCTATATTTATCACATCAGTCATTTTTTACAGCATAGTAATATTCCATTACATTCATGTACCACAGTTTGTTTTGTCTTTCTTTAATCAATAGGCTTCTAATTTGTTTCTAATTCCTTGCTGCCACAAAAACAAAACAGAACAAAACAAAACAAAAGCCTACTGTTATAAATATGTTAGTGTATATGGTGACTGTCTATTTACCGATGATATCTCTCTCTTCAGTATATACAGTGGTACTCTGCAGCCAGTTTGTACCCACTCAAAAAAGCCAATTGTTAAATTTGGTACGTGGTTGTAATGGAATACTACTGTCCTATAAGAAATGACGAGCTCGATGATCTTAGAAAAACATGGAAAGACTTGCACAAAATGATAGAGTGAAATGACCAGAGCCAAGAGAACACTGTGTACAGTAACAGCAATATTGTCTTAAGAACAACTTTGAGTGACTAAATCATTTTGACTATTATAAATACACAAATTAAAAATAAAGGACACGTGAAGAAAGATACTATCTGTATCCAGAGAAATGATAAATGGAAGTATATATAGAATAATTTTACATATATATAGTATATATACATGCACACACACACACACACACACACACACACACCTTTTTGTGTCTGATGGTAGCCATCTCTAGGGTAGGAGAAGGGGAAGGAAGAAAAAAAGGAAAAAAGGAAATTTACATGGTAACTTTGTTGTATATTTGATGGAAACAGGACGTTGTGTGTGATAGATTTGCAGTTTCATGTGCAATCATCTTTTTTATTGTACCATGTTGTGGAAATGCTAGTTTCACTCCATGAATTAAAAATAAAATAAATTTGGAATATAAAAAAAATTTTCAATATGAACATTTGCATCTCAGAAATCAGCAAATGCTACAAGCCAGGGCTTGATTTATTGTGTGCAGATTTTCTAGACTTTAGAAAATAATAGAGAAAATGTTCCTAATGCAAATTAAATTTTAAAGCATATAATTTGTACTTTTTGTTTTCAGAGAGTCAGTTGTTAAACATTTACCAACATACCCCTGTGTATATGCCTAGTAGTAGAATCTCTGAATCAGAGGGTTTCGATACTTTATTGTATTGTGTAGTTCAGAACTTTTCAATTATCCCATTAAATTTAATTTTTGTTGTTGCTGTTGTTGTTGAGCCAATTATTTTAGCCTGGTGATATGTTTGGGGTCTGAATTTCGTCATCCACCAGTTTTATGTCTTGGCTTCTGAGTGAACTGCAGGAAGATTACACAGTCTGAGTCTTGTAACTTCACAGAGCCCTAAACCGGAAGCAAGTTGCTTTCTGCATATCCCCTGGGACCTCAGCCCTTCTGACCTAAGTGCCTCCAACTCAGAGGAAAGGAGGGAAGAGTATGGGAAAGTATGAGGAGAGTAAAATTGTATGGAAGTGTTAGAGCATGGTCAGGAACACTAAGGGAATTCTTAGACTAGTAAAAATTACAGATGGTCAGTTCTAATAGAGAGAGTCAGCCATATTTTCAGCTCTGACACATGGAGAAATATAAAGGGAGAGGGAGGCCGGGAATCCCAGCGTGGGCATATGTGCTATTTTACTTGGTCCTCTCCTTTAACCTTACATAAACACTGCTTGGAAGAAATGGTTTGTGATGTGTTTGGTATCTAATTCCAGAGTAAATGCAAAGTAAACAAAACAATGCAAAATACAAAAGCCCTCTAAAAACAAACTGATGTATTCACAAGAGTAGAAATAACAGTTTGAGAAATGTAATGTGATCTGGTAGAGTGGCTGCTCCCCAGACAGAGTTCATCTTTCACTTAAATTTGTATTCTAACTCTCAAAAAGTGTGTTGTTTACCTCCAAGCACAGTACCTGTTTTTAAGGCTGCTTTCCATTGGGATTAAATTTCTCATGCAAAGAAAATGAAACTATATGCAGCACATTCCTGAAATCTGCCCCTACATGCAATGTCCATCAGTAGACCTTTCTGGCCAGAAGAAACCATAATGAATAACCAATGTTCTTAAATATGCTATTCCTGTAAGCTCTGACTTTTACCATTCCCCAATTGAGAGCCATAACTAGGATGCAGTAGCTGAGGCTTTATGCCAGGGTGCTAAAATTAAGAAGGCACTGATAGCACTTGCATTCCAGCAGAAAATCAAAATAACTAACATTAACATTTAGTTAGCAAGAATAATTGGAAAGGAAATTACCAGAAGACTTGCTTCCTCAACTCACTTCCACCTTCTAAAGGTAGAATTTCAGATATAATGAAATTATGCACCACATAGGTAGGAGAAGTAGTTTTGGTCAGGATTTTCTCTAGTATTCCTAAAAGCACAATACAATGTCATCATCTCCATTTATACATGAAGATGGTCCTAACTGCACAGGTCTCTATAGGCATGCAAATGTCAGGAACTAGTGTCTTTACTTCCATTTTTCTGCAAAATAAAACAATTTAGCGCCAACTCAGGACTTATGCAGAATAGACCCACTCACATAATATGGCTGAAATTTCTAGCTCCAACTTGCTTTAAAAGCTGGAAGAGAAATTTCTCCTCATGAAATCACCTATAGAGTGGTTGAAACAACAAACTTTGTAGGGCTGCCCTGCTACTGAAGAGTATACCAATACACTCTGATTGGCATGAGAAAACTGGGATTTTTTGAAGTATACTTCCAGAGAGAATCACCAGACGAGATCAAAAGCTTTTACACTGGGAGGAGCAGGAAATTAATAATATTCAAGAGCCTCCAGAATTTTCCCAGTATTCAAAGTCTTTCACAATCTGGTAACACTTTATTTTTTCTGTCTTATTTCATATTATTCTCTTCTGTCTGCTATATGCTTCAGGCAAACTAGACGGCTTTCTGTCTCTTGAAGATATGCTATGCTTTTTCATACTCTTCATTGTGCCTGGAATATATCCTAAAACTTGATTCTCTTTGCCTGTTGAACTCTACCTACTCTTTAAAGCCCACTTCAAATGATATCTCATCCCCTAAGCCTTCCATGACACTCCTCATCAGTAATGACTTTCTACCTTTCTACCTCAGACCTAAGATGATAGATTTATATATATATATATATATATATATATATATATATATATATTTATATATATATATGCGTGTGTATATGTATGTAATATATATGCGTGTATATATATATATGTAATATATATATGCATTATATATGTGCATGGGTGTATACACACACATACACATATATATATGTATGTGTGTATGTCTTGATGTATTAGGCTAAGACAGGCTGTAAGGTTCATGTAAGACCTTGTCTTATATATATGTTGTATATCTCCAGCACCTACCAGTGTTCTATACACAGTAGGCATTCAATAATCTTTGTTGAATAGTTGCAGAGGATTTCTGGTTAAGATGATAGTACAAAAGATCAAAAAGGAATCCATATTTGTCTCATATAATCCCTCAATGATCTAAAAAGATCAAATAATGACAAGAAATCTAAAGAGAAAAATCAGTAAGCATTTACTTCCAACCCAGTGCATCAGAAAAAGATACAAGAAGATGCAGGTGAATAGATCAGAAGCCCAAAGCAGTGACTTGACTGAGGACACCTTAAAAGAAATGGAAGCCCATAGCAATGTCCTGACTGGGAATGCTTAAAGGGAAGGAGAAGGAGGAGCTATAAAACAAAAACAGGAACCTTATCAAAGGATGCCTGTGGTGAGGCTGAAATTCTGCAGCCCTTAGTGGGGACTGATTGGAGGGACCAGAACATCAAGGATCTCTGAGCAAGGATACTGAAGTCAACCAGCACTTTGAGTATAGCCACACCGAGAAAGGTAGAAGGCAGTGGCAGGGGTGTAGAAAATCAAGGTCAGTACCAAAAATGACCTGACCACTTCATTCAAGAGTACAAGGGGGAAGGGAGGAACTTGGTTCTTCCTGGCACAAAGTCCCAAATCAGAAAATATTATTGTTCCAGAGACATCCAAGAAGCAAGCAGAAAAGAAAGTAACTCCACAGCAACTACAAGCTTTCAGCAGAAGCCTCAGAAAGAAAAAAAATAGTCATAAGAACAAAAACAACATCTGGAAAAAATAAAGCAAGATTTAAAGTGTGTGTATCTCTGTGTGTGTGTGTGTGTGTGTGTGTGTGTGTGTGTGTGTGTGTGAAATAAGAGCTTTGAAGGAAAGAAACAGAAGAAGAATCAATAGCTTAGAACAGAAGATGAAAAACCTTACACAGGTAGTGGAAATAGAAAAAATAAAATAGAGCAAACAAATCAATGACTCCATTAGACAACAAGAAATATTAGGAAAAAATCAAAAGATTAAAAAAATAGAAGATAATCTAAGTTTTTTACTATCAAAAATAACTAACTTGGAAAACATGTCCAACTTCCTGAAAATCATAACCAAGGGGAAAAAGCCTAGATATGATATTTCCATAAATAATACATGAAAATTGTACAGATAGATTAGTACCACTGGGTAAGTTAAAAATGGAAAGAATTCATGCATCACCTCTCAAAAGAAACTACAAAATAAAAACTTCTAGTAATATAATAGCCAAAAAAAAATCTTTCAAGTCAAAGAAAAAAAGTATTTCAAGCAGCCAAGAAGAAAGTTCAAATATGAAGGAATCATGATCATGCCCCAAAAGAAATGACATCAGCTACTAGAAAGGAGAAATAAATCTTGGAAAAAATAAAGGTTTACAAACAAGAATAAATTACTCTGAAAAATTCCACAAGAGAAAATAATAGATCTATAACGAAATAGAGTTGGGGCAGCTAGGTGGCACAGCAGATAGAGTGCTGGACCTGAAGTCAGGAATACTCATCTTGCTGGGTTCAAATATAGCCTCAGACATTTACTAGCTGTATGACCCTGGGCAAGCTACTTGACCCTCATCTTTAAAATGAACTAAAGAAGGAAATGGTAAACCGCTCCAGTTATCTTTGCCCAGAAAACCCCAAATGGGGTCACAAAGAGTTGGACACAACTGAATTGAACAACAAACAAAAGAATAGAGAACTTTTGTGCTTTCCATATGAAGAGACCAGAACTGATTAGAAATTTTAAAATACAAACCTAGAAAGGTAAATACATTGGAGGGATTCAAAGGGGTAGGTGATGACTAAGTATTTACATTCTGGTGCAAGGAGAAGAGGCATGTGTCCCTTCAGAACTCCATTATCTTCTAGGATCACAGAGAAAATTAAGAAAAAAAAACAAACACTAGTCCTGGGTCCAGTTTTGTTCTGTTGTGATATTTTTAGGAAAGGAAACAAAAGGAAGGAAAGAAATACACCATGAAATAAATATATGAGGAAGAAGGGGTGCCCAAAGTGTTTACATTATCTAGATATAAAAGGCTGCATCATTAAACAAATATGCAGAGTAGATACTTTTCAAAACAATGGATAGAGGAGAAGTTCTTGACCAAACAAGAGCTAGAGAGGATCACAGGACATAGAATGGAGAATTATGATTACAGATGGATTTACAAATGAATTCTATTAAGGATTCAAATGATTCCAATATGAAATAAATGTTTACCAAAAAAATAGAAACAAGAAGAGATTGTACAGAATTCCTTCTGCGATATAAATATAACCTTGGTACCTAAACCAGTGAAAGAAAACTATAAACCATTGTCATTTATAAATACCAGCATAAAAATGTTGAATAAATATTAGAAAGGAGGCTATATAGCACCATATAAAATCTCATACACTATCATCAGGATGATCGTATACCAGGAATTCAGGACTGATTCAATATTAGGAAAAAGCAAGATAAAATGGAAATTTTTATGAAAAGTTTTTTCATGAACAAAATCAATTTAAAAATTAAAAAGGGGAAGTTAACTGCTAAAAAAGAATCTTTGCAACAAGTTTATCTGATAAAGATCTGATATCCAAGATAAATAGGAAAGTAATTCAAATACATAAGAACAAAAAACATTACCCAATAGATTAATGGTAACATTATGTGAACAGAAAAAAAATTCTCAAAATAAGAAAAGCAAGCTATCAAACAACTACATTTTTATATCATCCTCATCAGTAATAATAAGAGAAATGCAAATTGCAGTCACTGAGGTCTACAACTCTGAGATTTCCATCAGATCGGCAAAGATAACCAAAAAAGAGAAATGACAATTGTTTTGTTTTTAAGGCAATCGGGGTTAAGCGACTTGCCCAGGGTCACACAGCTAGTGAGTGTCAAGTGTTTGATCTGAAGCTGGATTCGAACTCAGGTTCTCCTGACTTCAGGGCTGGTGCTCTAGACACTGCGCCACCCTGAAAAATGACAATTTTTGATAGGGAAGTATGAAAACAAGCACAGTAATACATTGTTTGTGGAACTGTGAATTGATACAGCCATTCTGCAAAGCAATTTGGAATCATACCCTTAAATTCAACAAACTGTGCATATCCTTTGACTCACCAAAACCATTCTAAAGCTTATATACCCCAAAGAAATAAAAGAAAAATGGAAAAGATCTATATGTACAAAAATGTTCATTGCAACATTCTTTCTCGTAACAAAAAACTAGAATCTAAGTAGATGTCCATCAACTAGGCAATGGTTGAACAAATTCTAGTATACAGATAGAATGGAATATTAATTCGCCATAAGAAAATGATGAAAAGAGTGGATCAAGGAAACCTGGGAAATTTAGTGTAAACTGATGTGGAATAAAGTGTGTAGAACCAAGGGTACATTTTTTACCATGATTACAGCATTGAAAAGCAAGGCAGTTTTAAAAGGCTTAAGTAGTCTAATCAATGCAATGTCCAATCAAGACTCCAGATGATGAATGATGAACGCCTCCTAACTTTTGACAAAAAGCTAGTGTAGAGAATGAGGAACACATTTTCAGATGTTGCAATGACTTGATTTATTTTTCTGACTATTCTTGTTATAAGAGAGAATATTTTCTTGGGAATGGGAGGAAATGGCCAAAAAAGGAAGAAAAAAATGTGAATGAAGCATTATTTAAACACATACACACACACACACATACACACACACACACAAATAAGGTCAGAGGGAAACAGACAAAAGTGGAATAACTTCAGAAATAAAACATTAATTCTAATGCACTAATGGCCCTATTAGAGCAGTCAGAAAGTATAGTATCATCTTCCTGAGTTCAAATCCAGCCTCAGACACTTACTAGCCGTGTGACCCTAGGCAAGTCATTTGATCCTGTTTGTCTCAGTTTCCTCATCTGTAAAATGATCCAGAGGGGAAAAAAATAGCAAACTACTCCAGTGTTTTGCCAAGAAAATCCCAAATGGGGTCACAAAGAGTCAGATATGACTAAACAACAAAAATGGCCCTATTAAGCTAAAGAAAAACCTTTCTTTAACAAGATACTTTATTGTGAAGTTTTGTCCTCCGATTTTTTTAAACCATAACAAATCCATTTCTCTGATAAGGATACAAGCAAGGTGTGATCTCCTTTTCTAGAGGCATTTTCACCTGAGCCCAGGTTAGAGAAACATAGTACTTTTTTTCTCTTTCAGACAAAAAGTACCAACGGCAAACATTAATCTAGGAATGCAATTTATTGGACTCCAGAATCTAACACCAAAACAAGTGAACAAAAAAGGTTAAAAATTCAATATATATATAAAATATCAAGCAGTTATTTTTATACAATTCTTTTTTTCTTTGTATATGGAAATATTTATATTTATTGGTGTTCATCAAGTTCAGAACAATAAAAATTGTTTTCATAAGAAAAACCAGGCGGGGGCGACTCGGGGAGGTCGGCAAGGCTGGGTCGGATGGCCAAGACCCTCCGAGGGTCGAAGGCCCAGAAAGGGGAAGGGCACCTAAGGTTGGTGCCGGGAGCTGATCTATACTGGAGGCGGGGTTGGGGAGGATAGTTGCTTCCACTTCAGGAATTGTCCTCGACCCCGAAGCCATAGGCCCCCACCCCTCTCACCTCCCTCCTTTCCCGCCGCCCAAAACACTCCTAAGCAGTGCAGGAAGACTTGAATTTCAATCCAGCCTCCAGACACCCAACCACCTGTGTGACTCTGGACAAGTCAGCTTAATTTCCCTCCCCCTCGGTTTCTTCATCTGTAAAATGGGGATAATAAAAGCACCGACATCCTCCCTGGATTGTTGCAAAGATAAAGTGAGATATTTGGAAACCCCTTTGCAAACTACATCCAGCAGGCACTTAAGCACAGTTTATTGACTGATAAGTAATTGTTATATGTAAAAAAAACCAGCCTCCAACTAAAATGAGCTTAGGGCCTGCTGAGTGGAGAGGGCCACAGCATGGACCAAGGTAAGTTAATGCACTGACTTAAGGAAAGGACTAGAGCACTAATAACTAGGGAATCAGAAAGGATCTCCTAGGAAGAATCAATTGAGATGAGCCTTAAAGGAAGCCAAGGATCCCTGGAGGTGGCTTTTTTAAAAAATTCTTTAAAGGCAGGGCCTTTTTAGGGGAGATGGGAGGTTTTTAACTCCCCCTCCCTCATTACCTTAAACATACATAACTGGTGCTTAATAAATGATTGAACTGAAGTAATTTTGTGAGTTGTCAGTAGCTTGCTCTTGAAGCTGACTGAGGAGGCCCTAGAGGCCTCTCTGGCTTTAGCTTTAACACCAAATATCCCTCCCTAGTCTGTGTGTCACTGATGGAGCTCAGCTTTCAAAGTCTCTTTACCCTGTTGGGTATCGGATTGTTAGTGATAATAGCTAGCATTTATTTAGGACTTTAAGGCTTACAAAGTGCTTTGTTGTTTTGAATTGTTAAATGCAAGACATAGGGTTCAAAAATGGAATGTTGTTCACTCATTTTTGACTCTTGGTTACCCCTTTAGGGGTTTTCCTTGGCAAAGATACTGGAACGGTTTGTCATTTCCCTCTCCAGCTAATTTTTGCAGTTGAGGAACTGAGCCAAATTGGGTTTGATGACTTACCCAGGGTTACCTACTTAGTAAGTGTCTGAGGCCAGATTTGAACTTAATGGAGAAGAGTCTTTCTGATTCCAAGCCTACTGCTCTATCCACTGCCCCTAAAATGAGTATACAAAGATGGTAGGGGAAAAAAAACCCAAAGGAACCAAAGGAAAAGAAGATCCGAAAGGAAAAAAAGGAGAAAAACAAAAAGGAAGATGTGACTGAAAAGGTGGTGGAAAAGCCTCGAAAGCACTGCAGTTGGAACCCAGTCCTGGCTGGAGGGATCAGTAGATACTCCGGGTCTGCAATGTATTCCCGGAGAGCCACGTACAAGCAGAAATACGCTGCACCAAAAACCCGGATCGAAAGGAAGAAGAAAGAGAAGGTGCCTGCTACTATCTCAAAGCCAGTTGGTGCTGATAAGAATGGAGGAACCCGTGTGGTAAAGAGTCGCAAGATGCCGAGGTATTACCCTACTGAGGATGTGCCTAGAAAGCTGCTAAGTCATGGCAAAAAGCCCTTCAGCCAACATGTGAGAAGACTTTGATCTAGCATCACCCCGGGCACAGTTCTGATCATGCTCACTGACCGCCACAGGGGCAAGCGAGTGGTTTTCCTGAAGCTACTGGCTAGCGGCTTGCTACTGGTGACTGGACCTCAGACCATCAACCGTGTTCCTCTGAGAAGGACCCATCAGAAATTTGTCATTGCCACCTCTACCAAGGTTAACCTTTCGGGTGTAAAAATTCCAAATCATCTTACTGATGTTTACTTCAAGAAGAGGCTCCGTAAGCCTAGACACCAAGGAGAGATTTTTGACACAGAAAAAGAGAAATACGAGATTAGGGAGCAGCGCAAGGCTGATCAGAAAACAGTGGACTCTTAGATCCTGCCCCAAATCAAGAAAATTCCTCAGCTCCGTGGCGACCTACTTTCTGTATTCTCTCTCTCCAATGGAGTTTATCCTTACAAATTCGTGTTTTAAATCTCTTGCACAGAACTCTTATTAAAATATTTGGAATAACTTAAAAAAAGAAAAGAAAAGAAAGAAAACCCAAAAAAGCAAAAGTGATTTTTGTTGAATAAAAATGGAAATATATGTGTATGTACATACAGAACTTTACAGTTGATAAAGGTCTTTCCATCCATTTTCTAAATTGAATGGAGACACAAGGCAGATATTGTTGCTATCTGGCCACGGGTGACTTTTGCACAGGCAGAGGAAGGGTACAGTGGGCTCCTAGGAACCAGAGGGAGCTACTGGATTTTGCTTCAGTCAAATCCCCAGTGAATTCTTAACCTTCCACTTCACCGATAAGGGCCACAACAAATCCTCTGCCAGGTTTCCTATTGAAATACTGCCAAGATCCATTTCTAGGACCCACCATTCAACTTTTATATAGGCCTTTGAGGGTCTCTAGAGGTTAGCCTGGTGATTCTCATTGGCCTTAATATAGTGTCACTGATTGTGAATGAATTGTGGGAAACTTGAAGGCTATGTAGGTAAAAGTGGCCCACTAAATCATTTTCTTACAAGACATTTTTAAAAGGGTGGTGCTTCTACATAATGTCCTTTGAGATTTAAGCTGGATTTGGCCCAGTGCCCTTGGGCACTCCCAAAGGCACAAATCAAAGAGCTCCTCCTCCCACCCTTTTAGTTTCTTTTTCATCTTCTAATGTAATAATCCTATAGATTCTTATTAAAGGCATTGTTTGTTTGTTTTTTAAGAAGAGAACATGATGGGCGGGGAGTTGCCAAGTAACTCCATTATTGCCTTTCCAATGTAGAGAGAGCATAATCAGTGGCCTCAGTACACCCACTTTATTCTCCACTTTCTCTTTGAGAAGTTGATCCTGTGAAAGATTGCAGGTCCCTATGGCCCTATGAAGCTGGAAAAAAAAAAAGAAATCTTTCTTTAACAAGACACTTTACTGTAAAGTTTTGTCCTCCAAATTTTTTTTAAACGTAAGAAATCCATTTCTCTTATAAGAATAGTTGAAGAAAGGAGTGATTGCCTTTTCTAAAGACATTTTCACCTAAGCCAAGATTAGAAAGAACATGGTATAATTTCTCTTTCAGACAAAAGATGCCAGGGGCAAGTAGACCAATCTAAGAATTCAAGTTCGCAAACCAAAATAAATGAACCAAAAAAAAGCCAAAAAGCTAGCTATTGTTTTTTCTGTGTATTTTTTAATTAACAGAAATCTATTTTCTCTCCCTCCTATCCCTCACCCCATTGGGAAAGAAAGAAAGAAAAAGAAAGAGAAAGAAAGAAAAAAGAAAGAAAGAAAAGAAAGAAAGAAAGAAAGAAAGAAAGAAAGAAAGAAAGAAAGAAAGAAAGAAAGGAGGGAAGAAGGAAGGAAGGAGGGAAGGAAGGAGGGAAGGAAGATAAATTCCTTCTAACAAAAATGCATAACCAAGAAAAAATAAATTCTGTCATTGGCTATGTATATATATGTATGTATGTATATGTGTCTGTGTGTGTATCACATTCTGCACCCTCAATGTATCACCTCTCTATTAGGAGATGGATTGTCTTCTTTTTCAAGCCCTACCTCAAAGGTGGAAATAGACTTTAAAATTGTTATCAGAGATCTCAGCATTCCAGCTGAATTTGTTTCAAGAAGTCTTCTATATGTTTTTGGTTTTCTGAAATAACATTAAAAGAGCATCTTCCCTATTTTATACTGGGACCAAAGGTACAAAATCTGGCATGAAAGAACTCTAGTGTCAGAGAACTTGGATTGGATTCCTAGTTACACTCCATTTGAGCTAGAGACCTGGGACCCAATCTGGCAAACTCCTCCGAGCCTCTGTTTCCTCTTCTTTAAATGAGAAAGTCAAATGATTTCTAAGGTCTTGTCAGTTCTAAATCCTATGAAACTAATTAAAAAAGGTTTGTATGCACTTCTGCCAACCTGAATTCTTAGATTCCATGTGAGACATCATGGACAAAGCCAGAAAGACAGACCTCAGGCACAGTCCAACACTGCAGCCAGGCCTATGTGACCTTAGTCTGTACCTCAGTTTTCTTTGTAATCCTGCCTCTTGAAGAGGAAATCCTAACCTTCCATTTAATCGAAACTTCCTTCTGTTGTTTGGTTCACTTATGTTGAGAATGTCTATACCAGAAGTTCTTATCCTTTTTCCTATGTCACGGACTCCTTTGACAATTTGATGTAGCCTTTGTACCCTTCTCAGAATGAAGTTATTTAAATGAATAATTTATTTTAAAAACAGTATTAGAAAGGAAACCAAGTATAGAGAAATGCAGTTATCAAATTTTATATAAATCCATAGACCCCAGATTAAGAATCCCTGGTCTGGATTGATATAATTCAGTTTTTTTTTTCTAGAACATCTACTCACTGGTCATTTGACAAAGATCTTACATTCAGAATACCAATAGCTAAGTTAAAGTTTTTTGTTGTTGAGTCATTTAAATCTTCATGACCCCATTTTGGGGTATTCTTGGCAAAGATACTAGAGTGGTTTTCCAAATGAGATGATTGTGAAGTGTTTAACACAGTGCTTGAAGCATAATAAGTGTTATTATTATTGTAACAGGATTATTGTTATTGTTGATGATAATGATATTTTAGCATTTCTCCTGAATGCAGAAAATAAATACCTAACCCATATTTTTCCATAATGCAAATTGAATGACTTTCTATTTCACCTTTGGGGCAAACCCTAGACACAAACTTAAACCTAAACTTTAAATAATTTGGGGTTTAATTAAGATAAGAACAAGAAAATAGAGCCTAGACCTCCCCACAATAAGAGACCAGGTTTCCCCAGGACTGAACACAGATTACATAGCTGCGTCCATATGGGTCTTTGAGTGGAAAAGTAACCAGACACAGTACTCCTGCCCCTGCAGGCCCAGAAACAATTTCCTTATTGTTAGATATATGCAAAACAGCAAGCGGCTGAGACTGCAAAGAGTCACAAGTCAGTGATAATAATAGATGTTGCCTTCGTTCTGGGTTGAAATCTAGGGAGGGAAATAATAAAATACTTTAAAGTCAATTTTATTTTATCAAAAAAAATCTTTATTTTAGGAAAATTGTTTCCTTGTTAACTTTCTCCTTTCTTGCAAGATGCTGAAGAAAACGAACATATTTCAACAAGAACTGCTTATTGGCTTTCCATATTTTTTTTTCTCCTTTTGTGCCTGCTGAGAAAAACAACACTGGCTAGGTGGGTATGCAGGAAATAGAAGGCACATTCATTTATGGCTCTGTTTGCTCTTGTTATCTCCAGGGCTCCTTGTTTCACTAGGTGTGCCACTGATCTACCTCCCTTCTTCTGCCAAAAGTGGCTGCTTATCACCCCAATCCCTGCTTCCCATTACCACTAATCTTGTCTATGATATAGTCACTGGGTGCTAACATCCCAGCAGTCACAGGAGCAGGAAGGAACACAGACAGGATACTCAAAGGGAGACCTCTCTTCCTAGAGAACAAGGGTCTGCCTTCAGCTGCCTCAAGCTCCATCTCTTGACTGCACAGCTCAGGGGTACTCTCCATGGTGATCATTTATCTCAAGGAGTAGAAAGTCTAAAGAAAGTGACTTGGATCAGGCTGGGTGATCACTATACTGATCCATTAACTCTTCAGAGCTATTATGACTCCATTTTTTTTTTCTGGCCAACAGCCAAAACAAAGGAATCCTTCAGTTAAATGAATTTAGTGAGGCTAAAAAAAAAAGATTCCAGTTAATAAACTTGTAGCAAAGCATTAGAAATCTGCTGTGCTGCCAACTGGGTGGCATTATGGAGCCCATAAAAGAATGATGTAAGCCAGAAAGTCAATGTCTGTATTACAAGGCATTGTTATTGGGTGGAATGGAAAAAAAGGTTTAGGAAGAAAAGAAATCCAGGGATTTTAATCAAAGTCCTAGTATCATAGATTAGAGGGACGAAGAGAGTCCAGAAGCCATTCAGTTTGACACTCTCACTTTATAGATGAGAAAACTGAGATACAAAGAAGTTAAGTGATTTGTCCAAGGTAAGCAAGCATCATAAGTGGGATTTGAACCCAGGTCCTCTGACTCACAAGACAGTGAACTTTTCATTGTGTCTCCTAGTTAGGAATCATCATATTTTAAAGCTGGAAGGTACTTCAAAGATAATCTCATCCTCACAGAATCACAAATCTAGAGCTAAAAGGGTCCTCTATTCATTTTAGAGATGAAGAAACTGAGTTCCAGGAAGATAAATTGAATTGTCCAAGGTTGCATAGCTAGTAAATTTCAAAGGTAGGATTTGAATCTAGGCTCTCTAATTGAAAATCAGAGCCTATTCTACTGTACTAGACTGGCTTAAAGGGGGAAAAGAAGAGAAAAAGGAAGAAGAGGAAGGGAAAAAAGGAGATGGGGAAAAAGGAAAAAAAGAAGAAGAGGAGGAGTAGGAAGAGAAAGAAGTAGAGAAATGAAACTACAGAATCACAGAATTTGAGAGTTGGGAGGGGCCTCAGCCACCATCTAATCTGACCCATCCACTAAAGAATCCCCATTATAACATATCAAATAAATGGTCATCCAGCCTCTACCTGAAAACCTCCAAGGAAGGAGGAACCCACAACCTCTGGAGGCAATCCATTCCACTGATGGAGGGTGGTGAGTTTTCACTACTTCTTTTTGTTTTTTCTTACTCATAAAACTGAGAAAGAATTATCCGTTTTCTCGAGGTATTGAGATAATGGTGCTATTACTAGTCTCCAAGGTTCCCATCTTCATGGTCATCCTTGAATTCCTCACTTTTCCTTCATAGAATAATAGAATCTTGGAGTTATCTCATAGCTCATATGATCAACCAATATCTGAACGTTAATCCCCTCTACAACAAACTCAAAAATTGGTCATCCAATCTTTGTCTAATAGAACTCCAGGGAAATAGAACCCAGTAAGTCCCAAGGCAACCCTTGAGATGACATGGATAATACTAATCATTAGGATACAAAGCCTAAATTTATCTCATTGTGATTTTCGTCCACTGCTCCTGGTTCTGTCCTCAAGAGCCAAACAGACCAAGTCGAATCTGTCCTCCATATGACAATAAACTTAACATAGCTCTCATTCCTCCCTGAATCTTTTTTTCTCCAGGCTAAACATACCCTGTTCCTTCAAATTCCATGTAGGCATACCTCAAAGGTATTGCAAGTTTGGGTTCTAGACCACCCACAATAAGTGAATATCGTGATAAAGAGTTACAAGAATTTTTGTTTCCCAATGCATATAAAAGTTTTGTTTAAGCTATACTTTAATCTATTAAGGGTGTAATAGTATTGTGCCTTTAAAAACAATGAACATACCTTAATTAAAAATACTTTATGCTCCTCCTCCCAAAATGCTAACCATCACCTGAGCCTTCATCGACTTACAATCTTTTTGCTGATGGGTGGTCTTGCCTGGATGTTGATGATGGCTGCTGACTGATCAGGGTAGTGATTGCTGAAAGGTGGGTTGGCTGTGGCAATTTCTTAAAATAAGACAACAATGCAGATTGCCACATGGATTAACTCTTCCTTTCACAAAAGATTTCTCTGTACCATGGGATGCTGTTTGATAGCATTTTACCCACAGTAGAACTTCTTTCAAAATTGGAGTCAATCCTCTCAAACCCTGCTGCTACTTCATTAACTAAGTTTCTATAACGTTCTTCAATATTGTTGTGTCTCAGGAAATAGGGAGGCCCAAGGACAGGGAGAAAGATAGGGGAATAACAGTAAACTGGAGCAGTCAGAACACGAGTAACACTTATTAAGTTCACCATCTTATATGAGTGTTGTTCATGGTGCCCCAAAGCAATTATAATAGTAACATCGAAGATCACTGATTACAGATCACCGTAACAGATATAATAACAATGAAAAAGTATGAAGTAATTGTGAGACTTACCAAAATGTGACACAGGGACATGATGCAAGCAAGTGCTATTGGGAAAATGGTGCCAATAGACTTCGTCAATCCAGGATTGCCACAAACCTTCAGTTTGTAAAAGACAAACCCCATAACCCATAATACCTGCAAAGCTCAATAAAGAAAAGCACAATAAGTGAAGTATGCCTGTATATGCCTCAAGTCCCTTTATCATCCTTGTTGGCCTCCCCCTGAACACTCTCTAGCTTATCAATACTAGGCAACTAGGTGGTGCAGTGTTTAGAATGGCAGGCCTGGGTCAGGAAAACCTGAGTCCAAATCTGGCCTCAGATACTTACTAGCTGTGTGACCCTAGGCAAGTCACTTAACCCTATTTGCCTCAGTCTCCTTATCTGTAAAATGAGAATAATAATGCCTTAACTCCCAGGGTTGTTATGAGGATCAAATGAGATGATATTTGTAAAAGTGCTTAGCACAGTGCCTGGCACATAGTAAGCGCTATATAAATGTTAGTTGTTTTTATTCTTAAACTGTGGTACCCCAAAACTAAGCACAATATTCCAATGAAGTCTGATGAGGGCAAAATACAGTAGGAATATTACCTCCCTATTCTTGAAAACTATTCTCTTCCTATTGGGGTTCAGGATTGCAGCAGATATCCAGATAACTGAAGTCATCCACCATTAATATAGCATACTTCTGTGACACCCTAGTGATCTGTTTCCCATATTCCCCATCCATTCCTTCTGAGCAGGTAATCTATAGTATAATCCAATTTCAAAATTCACTTAAATAATCTATCATGCTTCCATTTTTTGGTTCCTGGATTTCCCTACATACATAAAACCTTCGTCATATACAATGCTACACTCCCCCCCCCTTTTTAAACTATTTTCAATTATTCAGAGCCATAGTCCAGTCACAGCTTTCATTCCACCAAGTCTCAATGGTACTCACGAGGTCAAATTTGCCCTCTTGTTGAAGCAAACAGAACCAAAACAACAAATACAATGGCGACAATACTGTAAGAACAAACCACTCTGACAGACTTAGAAACTCTGATCAACACAGTGAAATCAACCACAGTTCCAGAGGGCTCATGATCAAACATGACACCACCTTGAAATAGAGAGCTAAGAGATTCAGAATGCAAATTGAAGCCTATGCTTACTTATTTATTTATTTGTTTGTTTGTTTGTTTGTTTGTTTATTTGCTCATCTATTCATTTATTAATGCATTTGTTTATTCATTCATTTACTTACTTATTAAAATAAAATACATAATGTATATTGGACATGGCTAATGTAGTAATTTGCTTTGCTTGACTTTATATATTTCTAATGTATATCTTTAAGTAGATTTTGCTTTTCTTATTTTCTCAATAGGTAGGAGAGAAGGAGGAGGAAGGGAGAGAATTCAGAACTGAAAATAAAATAAAACTGAATTAAATTTTTAAATTAATTTTTTTTTAAATTTGCTCCCTTATTTGTTAACTGAACTTTGGACATTTGTATTAAGATGCTAGAGACTATGGTTTTTATTAATGGCTCCTTTCTTGGGTTTTCTCTCCCATGAATTTCTGGGCATCTCAGTTACTCTTCTTCCATCTTTCAGGCTACTTCCTACATTACTTGACTTTAAGGATATACACAGTCAGCATTCTTCCTCCCCCATCTTTTTTCACTTAAAGACCTTTTGATTAGATTTACAAGAGGAAAAAGAAAAGGAAGGAGAAGGATGCTGATAGCTCACATTGTAATCACGCCATTATATTTGCAAAACAATTTCCTCACATCCCTGTGGAGTGGATATTATTAACCCTATTTTACTGCTGAAGAAAAAAAGAATCTATGAAGTTAAGTGACAAGCTGATCGTGAAGCTAGTTAAGTGTCCGAGATAAGTCCTTGGAGATCATTTAGTCCAATTGCCTCAGTTTGCAGATGAGAAGACCAAATCCCCGGAAGATTAACAGCAGAAGGTCACATGGCTTCTAAGGGGCAGACTTGACATTCAAACCTAAATCTTCTTTTTCTAAATTCAGCACTCTATCCAATACTCCATGAAAAGTTTCAATGTCACTCTGTTTAAGCACATTATCTAAAGACAGTCTGTAATAAGTAATGTGATGGCTTTGTAGGAAACAACTAAAAAAACTGAGTATAGGTTGCCAGAAGACATGAGTAACAAACGATATAAGCTGCAGTATAAAAGCTCCATTGTAGAAGAGATTTTTAAAGAAGAAATTCACATTTTAGACTGTTCCTATTGTACCTAAGGATGATGATCATAATTATTTCACATTCACATGGTACTTTCAGGTTTGCGAAGTGATTTGCAGAAAAGATAATCTGTTAGAAAATATATCCATAGACCATTTATTTAGGGATATAAAATATGCCAGCACAAGTGGGAAGGAAATTTACAAGTAGAATACTTCATCAGTTCCTGTTACTTATACTATCATACAGAAGTAATGTACCTACTTGAGAATCAGGCAAAAATGAATTGTTCAAAATATAGGCTTCTTAACAAAAAGGAACAATTTACATTTTTAGAGCAATATTATTGATAATATCCTCCCACTAAGCAGAACCAGGAATTTATTGTATGTTGACATCCAGAATAGAAGCAATAGTTGTGGGTGCCTATAATCTAACTGATTTTTTTTAAATCACAGCATACTGTATCTACTTTCCGACTCAGAGCTGTGAGGAAATTGCTTTACACAAAAGCTTCATACAGATGTGAGTTATTAATACCATCTACCTTCTTCCTCCTTCTTTTCCTCTTTCTCAATCTCCTCTTTTCCTAGCTAAGTACAGAGAAGCTGTCACCAATAATTGGTTGCTTGGTGATAAATTATTTGTCTACGGCAACTCCTGAAACAAATAAAAAAATTAAAGTGGACCTAGCTATTATGTAGGCCTCCTTCTGCCTCTGCAGGGTGTTTTTGTCATTGGGTTTTTGCTTTTGGGGGTTTTGGGGGGTTTTTTGGTGACAGAATTAGCCAGAAAGAGGCCCAAGTACCATAAGGCCAAGAACTATGTTCTTTCCTGATTTTTTGTTTGCCCAGGTCCTAGCCTAGTGTTTTGTACATAGCATTAGCTTAAATGAAAAATCACAAAGTTAGACCATCTGTAAAAATTAGTTTAGCTATTGCTACTTCATATATGAGATCTTTGTCCAGTGCCCAAAGAGTGGAGATGCTACCTCAGAAACAACATTTTATCAACCAATATTCTTTCTATGAATTAAATCAGATGACAACAACAAACAACAAAAAAAAGTTGCACATAAAAGGAAGAATAGGTAAGGTTCTCCTTGGAGAGGAAAATAAGAAAAGAAACTGACCCCTAGTCATAGCTAATTAGTATCAGAAGCAAGATTTAAACCCAGGCCTTTTTGTTGTTCAGTTGTGTCCAACTCTTCATGAACCCATTTGGGGTTTTCTTGGCAAAGATACTGGAGTGGTTTGCCATTTAATTCTCTGGCTCATTTTGCAGATGAAGAAACTGAGGCAAACAGGCTTAAGCTGGGTGACCCTGGGTGAGTCATTTAACCTTCTTTGCCTCAGTTTCCTCATCTGTAAAATGAGCTGGAGAAGGAAATGGCAAACCACTCCAGTGTCTTTGCCAAGAAAACCCCAAAAGGACTCACGATGAGTTGGACATGATTTGCCTGAGGTCACACTAATAAGTGTCACACAGCTACTAAGGCTGCATTTAAACTCAGGAATGGGCATCTTCCTGACTCTAGGCCTGTTACTCTATCCATTGTGCCCCCAGCTGCCCCCAAACAAGGACTACTTGACTACAAGTCCAACACTTCATCCCCTACTGCACCCTGCATCCACTTCTAGGTAGCTAGATAGGGCACTAGACCTGGAGTCAGCAAGACCTGAGTTCAAATATCACCTCTGATGCATACTAGCTGTGTGACCATGGGCGACTGACTTAACATCTGTGTGCCGCACTTTCCTCAACTACAAAATGGGGATCGTAATAGCACCTACATCTCAAGGTTGTTGGGAGGCCCAAATGAGATAATATTTGTAGGGGCAGCTAAGTGGCACAGTGGATAGAGCACTGGCCCTGACGTCAGGAGTACCTGAGTTCAAATCCAGCCTCAGACCAAACACTTGACACTTACTAGCTGTGCGACCCTGGGCAAGTCACTTAACCCCAATTGCCTAAAGAAAGGGGAGAAAAGTATAGTAAACACACACACACAAACCTTAAATCTTATTATTTTACAGAAAAGGCAATCAAGAGAATATCAGTCATTATGTACCTAAATGCCTACTTTCTCATATCTACAAAATTTTTGTGAGAATCTATCTAGGGTATGGGGCAGCTAGGTGGTACAGTGGATAGAGTGACAGAGCATCCGGCCTGAAGTCTGGAAGATTTATCTTCCTGAGTTTAAATCTGGCCTCAAACACTTAATAGCTGGGTGACCCTGGGTGAGTCACTTAACCTTGTTTGCCTCAGTTTCCTCATCTGTAAAATGGGCTGGAGAAGGAAATGGCAAACCACTCCGGCGTCTTTGCCAAGAGAACCCCATAGGAACTCACAATGAGTTGGACATGATCAAAACAACTGAACAACAAATAAATTTAGGGTATGCTTAAAGAAAGTATAAAAAGCTTTCAGAATGATTTTCCACAGTTGACCATATATTTATAGTAATACAATTGAGTATGCTCTGACTACTAAAAATCTTTTGCCTTGGTAGAGCAAAATACTGCCCTCAAGGCTCTCCCCCAGCAAGGAGACTCCTTGGCATATGTCAAAATCCTACAAGATTCCTTCAAAGAGTTTCAAGGCAGAGTCAGTCACTCTTTTGGTTTCCTTGTCTTCTCCTCTTGCTCCTTAAGGCTTTACTGTTTACCATTTGGTGAGAGCATTCAACAGTATGGAACGTTCTGTTTGTTGCTAGTAGCCAAGTCAGTGGAGTTTCTTTGATAGGGATCTAGCCCTTTGTAGGTGAAGGTTTGGCTCTGGAGGAGAAAGTGAGGCTGGTGATTTTGCACAAACCTTCCTTCACTCAATTGGATTTCAATTCAAAAGCAAGTCATGCCATCATCTCCCTGATGTCATGCTCTTCTTAGAGAATGAAGTACAAAGTACAACCTGTAAGTAGTCCAAGCTGCCCTAATGGGGACCCAGCTGGCCAATTCCAGGTGGGTAACTCCCCTCCCCTCCACTCCCTCCCACAGCACAAGGACAAGAGTAGAAAAAGAGAAGGTAGTAATCAAAGCGTTTTTGGGAAAATGTCATTCCTCAATTTCTTATTTTCTACTAATCTGTTGAGGTCTTACTTATTATAACCATTCGTAATTTCTGTAGATGTCTCATATTTTCTGATTCAGTGGAAATTCCTTGAATCTACTATGGAACTCAATTTGTCTTGTCTCTCACTCTGGGAATCAACTTTTCATACCCATCTCTCTAGGATGTCATCATCCAAGAGAACCATTTTCTCTTTTACTTTTTTTAAAATTTTGTTTCTTTGTTTACTTGCTCATTCCAAATTATCCTCTTCATCCTTCTCTACTTGAAAATTATTGTCTCCCTTTTTTCCTCCCTAGTCCTTGTCTCTTGTTCCTTTTCTGCCTCCTCTTCCCACTGAACCCCAATTAGGTGCTTGCAGATCAGCTAACTTTTTTTTAAAGCCCCCTTTTTTTACACCAATAGAAATACGATAGGCTTTATTCTCATTGGTTTTAATAATCATGTATCACTTTATTGATCATCTTAACATGATTTCAAATAAATAGAAAGTCATTTTCACTATCACTTTCAGTCATGTGCATTGAGAGTCAGCCATAATAATTACCAACATTGACAGCCCTCTACTGATTAGTGATGGGGCAGATAATGAGTGATCCAGGGGTACTTTCTTCCTTAGGCATGCCAAAAGAGAAGTAAGGGCGGAAAGGCCCTTCAAAGACTATATTTGAGGGACTGTAGATAAGGGATCTATCTGTGACATCATAAAATGCTAAATGTCCCTTTTCATAATCAAGAAAAATGCCTACATTGTTTATAGGCCGAACCAAGTGAAAGCCATTATGTGAATTCAAAAGGTAGAAACTATTTCCAGATGTGCAGCCTGCTGGGGTTCTTACACCCTCAGAGGAGGAGGAAAGTTTCCCCTTTCTGCTGACTGAATCTTTACAGATGCCCAGTTCCCACTCTGTCTCATCTCCCACCTTCACTTCCCAATAGTGTTTGCCTGAGGTGAACGTCTGGGCCCCCAAAACAGCAAGAACATAATCAAATCTC
The DNA here is from genome assembly GCF_003287225.1 of Phascolarctos cinereus. Classification (NCBI taxonomy): domain Eukaryota; kingdom Metazoa; phylum Chordata; class Mammalia; order Diprotodontia; family Phascolarctidae; genus Phascolarctos; species Phascolarctos cinereus. Next base: position 7,714,316 of record NW_027556098.1, read on the forward strand.
TCTTTGTTGTCAGGCAGGTCCTGAGGGACACTTGCATACTGGACCCTCTTCAGGTCTTCAGACAGGATGAGATGAGGATTGGCTGATTCAGCATCAAGAGTTATATCCCTCTGGAAACTCATGGCTCTTGAAGCAGCAATTCCTCATTCCTTTCCATTGTGCCTGTCACAGCCTGCAGCAGCTCCAAGGGCACCTTGTCCAAATTCTCCTCTACTTCTACAATCATCTGTTGCAGATCCTGGAGTTGTTGGGACAGCTTGGCCTTGCTCTTCTCCAGTTTGGCCAGGCTTCTCTGGATTCCTGATCCACTCTTTGCAAGTATTGATATTCTTCATCCCATAAGAACTGGTGCATTTTCCCATACTCAGAAGTAACTGCCTGTATCAAAAAGTAGGCCTCCTCCTTACAGCGTAGCCTGGTTCTTCTCGTTTTGTCCAGTGCCTTTTTAAATTTCTCTTCTTTTTGCTGTAAGGCAGTGAGTGTCTTCTGCAGCTTGTCCTTGCACTTGTCAGCAGCTGTTTCCAAGGGAATGACCTGTTGATCCTTGTGCTCTGGGGCTAATAAACAGGAATCACAGAGGAGTGTCAGGTCTTCCTCACAGAAGAATTTCTCTTTTCCCCCATGCTGATCACAGGTGGTCAGGCCCACCATGGTCTGCAGCAAATGAGGTCTGAGCATTTTGCAAGTGATGGACAGATTCTGCAGGTTCTCGTTGGGCACCAAGTCACTAGATTTGATGACTCCTCTGCATTCTGGGCAGGTTAAGGTTTCATCAGCTCCCTTCTTGCAATGGAGAAGACATTCTGTGCAAAAGCTATGGCCACATTTGACAGTCACTGGGTCAGTGAAGTAGCCCAGACAGATAGAGCAAGTGAGATCTACCTTGAGGTTTTCAATTAAGTCTCTTGCAGCCATTTCTCTGCCTCTGATTCCTTTCTTCTCCAATATTCCTCTCAGGAGAAATAATGCTCTCTCTTCCTCTGGAGTTCTGGCAGCAAAAGATATTAGCACTGAGCTGTGGGAGTCCCTTCTTTTATATCTCTTCCTCTGCTTAGCTCCTCCCTTTACTCCACCTCCAAAAAGTGAGAACTCTTGTCTTTGGAAAGGGCTTCCAGGGCTCTGCTCTAGGGCTGAGTTCTCACCTTTCTTCTGATCCCATAATTCAGCAGCGTCATTTTTACTTCCTCTTAGTACTTGCAAAGTCTCCTAATTGGCTCATTTAGCAATAACCCATCTCATTTCCAAGCGTGAGGACCATCACATTTCTGATGTTCTGAGATGGAAAGGGGCAAGGAAAACACCAAAGCATTATTCTCTGTCCTCCAAGTTGCCTCCCCCCACAACCAATACACATATTAAATATGGCATGATTGGCCTGACTTTCTAATTTTTGTCCCCTCTCACTGTTATGATTCACTGATTGGAGCAAGATGTCTTCTACATATCTTTTTTTTTTTAAGAGAAACTTACTTCTGATTCCTTTCTTCTCAGATATTCCTCTCAGAAAGGATAAGGCTAGCTCCTTCCTCAGAAGTCTACCACAAAAGATTTGAGAACTGACTTGTTGGTGTCTTTTTTACACCTTCCCCCTTTAAGCTCCTCTTTTTACCCCTCCCTCAAAAGGCGAAAATTCCTACATTCCCAAGTACTTCTAACCTCTTCAATGGAACAGAGTTCTCTCCATTTTCCTTTTTCAGAATCATGGCTTTCAAAGTTCACAATGATGTTCACACCTAAGCACTTTAGACCAGAGTTGTCTTGACCTTCAATCCTTCCAGCCAGTTGGGATTGGGTAGAAAAGATCAGATTTTTAATTGGAAACATAGTGACAATATCAATATTGTTTTTGAACGTCTTCTTTGGCGTGAGATCTGAGTAGCTGGCCCAGTTCCAGTTAGACAAATCCTCTCCTCTTCTCTCCTCCCTTCTTCTCCCTTCCCCTCCCCTTTCCTTACCCTCACCCCCTTCTCCCCTCTCCTTCCCTTTCCTCTACTTCCTTCCCCCCTAACTCTCCTACCCATCCCTCCTCTTCTTTCCTGTCCTCCCCTTACTGAGGGTGTTCTGACCAAAGGAAGGTAAATTTGGATGGCAGTAACCTACCTAGTTTACTTGGGGTTTGCTGGCTAGATTTCTTTCTCAAAGACCAAGCCTTAAATCCAATTAATTCACTCTATATCTCATTGATTGGACAACAAATAGGTCCCCACCAGACCCAAGCACCACTTAAGGGTTATTTTTGGGGCCCTCCTGGCTTGGAGTGAATATAAACAGTAACTGTTTCTCTTTTGGCCAGCAACCCTGAAGGTCTTCCCTTCCCACTTTGAGTTTTTTTTATTAAAGGGGCATTGACTTAGGTCTTAAGGAAGCCAATTCACTGAATGGGCTTTGCTTCACTCAAAGTGAGTACTTGAAGAGAAAAGGCCAAGGTCTCCCACTGCATCCTGGGCCATCTCCAGTTGTCCTGAATGATATCTGGCCACTGGACCCAGATGGTTCTAGAGGAGAAAGTAAGGCTGGTGACTTTGCACACCCCTCCCTCCTCAAATCAAATTAAGTCATGTCATCATCTCCTGATGTCATGGTCCTTTTCAAGAACAAAGGACAAACCATACAACCACAACCACGAGGTGAAGGGTAGGTGAGCAGAACTGGTTACTCTCCATTTAACTGGCCCCCTCCCTCATGTGGACATTGCCACATATTCCCAATTCATTCCTTCAAGTATGTCTTTATCTTCCACAAACAGCTTTAGCTTCAACTCCAGTCCTTGAAGGCAGCTAGGTTCCATATGGGATAGAATGCTGGGCCTGGAATTGTCAAGAGCAGAAACTTGCCTCAGGTACTTTGAAACTTGCCTCAGGTACTTAGCTTTAGAACCCAGGCAAGGCACTTAACCTTTCTCTGCCTCAGTTTTCCCATCTGCAATATGAAAAGAATAATACCACCTACCTCACAGGGTTGTTGAAAGAATCAGATGAAACAGCATGTGAAACCTTTTCAAACTCTTAAAAGACTATAAATGCTAGCTATTTTTTATTGTTGTTGTTATTATTGTTATTGAAGAATAGGTTTCTTTAACCTGTGTAGAAAGATCGAAGGGTCCAAAGATACCTGTAGTACCTAACTTCAGTATGGCTAAGACACACACACACACATACACACACATACACACACACACACACACACACACACACATATTTTTTTTTGCTTTTAATTTTGGTCAGGATTTACTTAAGGTTTCTCTGCATTTGGGAACTTAAATTATGAATCAGTAATTCTCTTTTCAGTACACCTCTGAGCCCCCATGCAGATATGAAAATCTCTCTGTCTCTCTGGATACTACATTATCCGTTTGCCCCCAAGGATACACAGAAATCAATACAATAAAACAATCGCACAGTCTGAAAGCAACTGACCAGACACGAAGCAAACAGATTCTTAAATGAGGATTGGCCAAGCAGATTCATCTCTCCCTAGAGAGATAATCAGAGAGCAGAGAGAAAAAGGCAGAAGAGAGAGGCTTTGGATTTACTGATTTGTCTCTCTTCAGCTCCATAGGCACAGCAGCAGCTACATCTGGCTTGCAATCCACCTTGATCATACTGTCCCCCTAGCAGAGTCTCAGAACCTTCCTCTTTTCACTCCCTGTAGCATTGCCTGATACTGTCTGAGGACGGTTGTTACAACAGGGTTTGGCAGTATTCCCCATCTCCCCACCATTTTGGTTTCCCTCTTCTATTGGTTGCAATGGTTATTTTTTCTAGAGCTCCTCACATCTTTCTCTTAAAGTTACTTGCTCATTTTTCAACTCTTATGCAATTTCAGCTCTACTCTCTCCTTCGGGATGATAAAGAAAGAGACTACCTTTTCATAAACAGTTCTTGAGTCAGAGTGTACTAGTGATTGCTGTCCTGACTCTCAGACATCCATCTTCAGTGGTCAGTCCAATTCTTCAGTCATTCTCAAAGTGAGTGCTACATTCAAATGGCATCTTAGTCCTCAGAATGGGATACATTTGTTTCCTATATCCTATGCTCAGATTATCAGAGGGGCCTGTGATCTCACTGATGTGGGTATTTCCTACAGTTGTATGTATCAGAACCCATCCCATTCTTGCCCATCCTGCACGTCTCTTAATCATTTTTTTAAAATAAGTTAACACATATAACACTTTCATGGTTTGCAAAATAATTTATATTCAATTCTTGCAACAATGCTGTGAGATAGGTGCCATTATTATTTCCAATTTACAAATAGGGAAATTGAGGCTCATCAAGGTAAAAGTAGAATCACATAGATAGTAACACACATAGTCTAACTCTTGTTTGTGTCCTTTCATAATTTTTTACACAGGGGGTCTATACAATGTGTTAGCCCCCAATGTGTAGGGCTGTCTGGCACTTTCTCTTGACATTGTAAGGATAGCAACAAAGCACATCAACATAACCATCAGTTATCCCTCAATTTTATTGTGGAATTAGCCATCTTCTTTTTGGTTTATTTCTTTGTTGACATCCTTTGCTTTGTTTCTCCCACTCTAAAACTCATTAAATTGAGGACATTCTAAAATCATATAGCTAGAGCTGGAAGGGCCTTTAAAACATAGGAGTATAGCTATAAAGATGGAAGAGATTGTAGAGGTCGTCTAGTACAGTCCCCCCCATTGTACAGATGAGAAAACTGAGGAACTGAAACTAGAATTGAGTAAGCAGAAGGATTTGTCTTCTGATAAGTCTTCTGATTCCAAATCAAGCTTTCTTTCTGCTAAGCTTAACTTTGGATACTCAACACCTTCCCAAATCCCTCAGCCTTCTCTCCCCTCTGATTAGAGGACTGGAAGATGGACCTCTAAACTCCTCCAAAGGCTCTCCTTTAGAGAAAAAGGATCTGGGCTTTCCACTTTTCATCTCCAGGTCTATTTGGTTTGAACTCCAAGAAGCATGATTGTCTTGCCCCTCCCTTTATAGCTTCCTTTGGGTGTTATTTCCCTCTATTAGACTGTAAACTCCTTGAGGGAAGGGACTGTCTTTCTTTATCTTAATTGTACGCCAGCATTTAGCACAGTGCCTGGCACACAGTAGGCACTTAATAAATGTCTATTACATTAAATCGAATTTAATTCTTCCTCTCTAGATGGTTCATCTTACAGAATACTTCCCAAGGTCAAAGAGGGTTAAGACATGTTCTGCTTTGGTCCCAGAGAGCTGAACTATGTGTGAACAATGGGTAGAAGTTAAAAAGAGGTAAACTGAGGATTGACATTGGGGAAAACACATCAATAATTAGAGCTATAGAAAAGTGGAATGGGTTTGTTCTAGGGGTCATGTATTCACCTTCACTTGATGTTTAAGGGAAGGCTAGATTGACACTTGTGAAGCATGTTGTAGAAGGAATCTTTGTTCAAGTTTAGGTTTAACTGGACGGCCCTGGGGACTCTACAATTCTGAGATTCTAGGATTCCATGGGATTCTATGATTCATTATGATCTAGGTTTGCTTGGACCAGAAGTGGCAAATCTGATTACAAATGCTTTTCTTTTGGTTTCTTTTTATTTTGGGGACTCTAATGCGGTTTTAAATTTGAAACAAAGGGTGGAATTAGTTTTTACTTTACCTAAATTAGTCTCCTCTGATTACTAGAGGAATGAAAAATAAGTTAATTCCCTTTATAAATGAAAAGTAGATGCACTCAAAAAACAAAGCTTCAAATGAACAAAGAGAAAGAAAAGCCATCTCTCCTGGGAAGGATGGAGGAAAATGAAGGAAAATGTTCTCATCAAAAAGAGACATGGAACTAGAAGCAGCAAAGGGGTACTGAACTAAGTTAGGGATGGAGGTTATTTTTGGTCTCAGCAAGACTTTCAATATGCACAGAAAGAAGAGAAAAATGATTGTGGGCCTTTATAAGAGATGTGGCAGACTGATGGACGTGAGTCCTGGGATATTTCAGAGGTAGAATTATCAGGATTTGGTCCCTAATTCAATGTGGGAGCTGAAGGAGAGGGAAGAGTCAAAAATGACAGGATCAGATCCATAATTAGAAGAGACCTAAGTGTTCCTCCAGCTCTGGTTTCTTAAACTGTGGGTCATGACCCCCTATGGGGTCACGAAAAATTTGGCAACAGTAAAAGGTTTCTGAATGCTCAATCAAAAATTAATTCAAAATCAATCCCATAATGATTCTGATTTGTTTTGAGTGGTGCCTCCGGGTGTTGCATGAGACAACTTTGCTGTAGCCTTGGTTCTGAGCACAAAGCATTCGAACTTTGCATTGTGTATGCTCTCAGGCCAGCAAAAACAGCTAGCACTGCTGAAAAGTGAAAAATGGTCATGAGTGGGAAAAGTTTAAGAAGCCCTAGTTCAGCCCAACAGCCTCATTTTGCAAATGAAAATGCTGAGGCCCAATGTCCAAACTACCCAAGATTTAAAACCAGATCCTTCAACTCCAAATATGTACTTTCTTCATCACGTAATGCTGCTGCCTAAAAGATAGCTCCAAGATGTCAAGCCAGGTGGAATGTTTGGAAGATGGTGCCATTAACAGAAACAAGACAGGGACAGGTTTGGGAAGATTTATTTATATACTTGCACCTCCTTGCCATTCTCACTGTGATCACCCTTGTTTAGATCATCATTACTTGAGCCATTAACTCCCACAAGCCAAGCGTACATGCGGAGGTCAGAGGAAGCCATGCGAGATAGTCTCAAAGTCTCACTGAGGAATTTGGAATTAATTGAGAGACACGAGAGACACAGGCGCAGGATCTTCCAGCATGGCCTGCCTGTGTCAAAAAGGGTTCTGTGCTCTATGAGCAAAGCAGAATCGCAGTAACTTGAAAAAAAATATGAGATACACAGATTTAGAGACATCTCCACTCCGAATGGCCTTGTGGACTATTTGTGCCTGACCTGTGGAAGAACCTTCCGAGTTTGTATTGGTCTGATCATTGACAGTAGGTAGGACACACTGTACCCTGACCCTGACATTGTGATATCACTTTGATTCTCTTCGATCATGAAGAGTGGCAACAACACCTGGACCATTCTACTATTTATTGGTATCCTTAGCACTCAGCACAATGCTTTGCATATAGTAAGCCTTTAATAGCTTCTTTTTCATTAATTCATTCATTTCTTTAGCCTTCTAATCCATCTCCCTGCTTCTAGACTTACTCCACTGCAATCCATCCTATACTCACCTGACCATCAAAGCCATCATCCTAAGGCATGGGTCTTACTGTATCATTTATATGTTTAAAAACCCAAAGTGTCTTCCTACTACCTACCAGATCAGATCTATCTGACATTCAATGCCCTCCACATATGGAAGCCATCAATGCACTGGCTTTATCTCATCTTATTCCCCTGGATTCAATAATCCAACCAAACCCTGAAATTAACATTCATGTAGGCTATCCACCATACCTTGAATATACCTTCTCCTCATTACCTCTTTCCAAATTCTTATCTCCCTTCAAGGTTTATCTCAGTTATTACTCTTCCTGTGAAGCCTTCTCTTATTTCCCCCAACTGCAAATGTCCTTTCTCTTCAGAAGTTCATAGAATGCTTTGAGCAGGTTCTCTTCTTTGTTTCACCCTCTCTTTTTTTATGTTTGTTTATATACCTGTCATATTCCCTACATAGCAAAATGCCTGGGAAACAACACGTTACAGGGGAAAGAGTGCTCACTCAACTGTCAAAGCAAGACTTGGGTTACAATCCTGCCTCTCATGCTTACTAACTGTGTGACCTTGAGCCAGTCACTCAAAACTCTCTCCTCTTTAGTTTCCTAATCTATAAAATGAGGTGGGTATACTAGGCAGTCTCTGAGGTCCCTTTCATTTTTATTTAGTTTTTAACTCTATGGACTCTGTGAGGGCAGTCACTTTATGTTTTTTGTTTTGTTTTGTTTTGTTTTCTAAGTGCCTGAGCATTTTCACAAGTTTTTTTTTTTTTAAATAAATGCTTAGTTTCACTTTCAGTCCTTCTATGAGGTCTAGGGCATATAACAGCTCATAGATTTGAGATCTGGAAAAGACCTTAGAATTCATCAAGTTCAGGCTCCTCATTTTATAGATAAGGAAGTTGAGCTCTAAAGGAGGGAAGTGACTTAGCTAAAATCAGAGATAGTAATAGAGCTGAGACTTGAACCCAAGTCTCATGATTATATTTCTAATAATCAGTGTTTTGTGGTCACCACATCCCCCGACGGAAAGTAATTGTGACCCTTTCTTTAGCCAAAGCACAGAACTTTGTATACTACTATGTACTTACATTAAAATCTGTTCTAATATGGATTATAGCTATTTAAATTATATATACAGACATATGTGTATAGGCACATATGTGTACATGTGTAGATAGATGATAGATAGATAAACATCTACATATACATATATATAGTTGAAGGAAGGGAAAAATGTCAGCAAATGGACTTGAAAAGCAAGTGTGGAGAATAAATAGTCGGTTGTATATACAGAGATGTTGGAGGGCAGAATGAGATTGGAGAATAACTTAAAGTCCAGTCTGGCTGGAACATAAACGTATATGAAAGGCATTCAAATGAAATAAATTTAGAAAAGTAGGTTGGACTAAAGCTATGGAAGACTTCCAAGGTGTTGAGATATAGATAGATAGATAGATAGATAGATAGATAGATAGATAGATAGATATCTATATATACATATATACACATATACACACATACATGTGTATGTGTGTATATATGTGCATACTTGCATTATGTATGCATATATACATGTGTATATTAATAAACCATAGTCCTTAATGCATAATATACAATTATATTATAGAAATATATGTCAATATTTGTATTTTATATGTGTGAATAAGCTATACTCCTATACAATATAATTATATTATAGAAATGTATTAGTATTAAATATATACTTAGGACTATTGTTTATTCACACATGTGTGTATATATGTGTGTGTATACATATATGGATATATGTATAAAACCATGTAACCTTTGAGGTCCTCTACAGGTTTACTCCAATCTATTCTTCTAAATTTATTTCATTTGGCTGTCTTTCATATACGGTTATGCTCCAGTGTATATTAATATATAATATTATACATAATAAGGATTATGTTTCATTTATCTTTGTTTTTGTCTTTGCCTTTATTCCTTAAAGTATCTCGCACATAAAAAGTACTTTAAAGTATTTGTTGAATTTCAATTTAAGATACAGTTAGTGTTTTTTGGATGAATTCCTAATTAAGTGATATTAGTAAAGGATTAATCACTTTTCCATGGTTGTCTCTAAAATATTATGTTGGGTCCCATATTTTGCACATTAGACTTCTTTATCCAGAACTGAAAGGTCAGAACGCCTTGGAAACACTTGAGATGAATAACCTTCACTATAAAGGCAGCAAGGTCAAGTGGGCAGAGGGCTAGAGACCTGGATTCCAATTACTCTTCTGTCATCATCCTCTCTGAGCATCAGTTTTCCCACGCTGGGACAATAACATCTTCTGCTGCCCACATCGCAGGATTGTTACTAGGATCAAATGAAGCAACAACCAGGGAAGGGCTCTAAAAACCAAAAAGCATGTGTTGTTATTGTCACCAGTGATGCCAGTGGAGAAGCCATGAGCTCACTCACCTAGGTGTTAACAAACAGAACAACCCATCAAGAGAAAGTACATTTAAGGATTATAAACTAGAGTCATTCTGCACAGACTCAGTTAAAAGGTATAGGCAGAAAAATACAATGAAGATTGCAGGTATGGTTACCATGGCTACCAAATGTCCTCATCATGGTTGGGTTTCTTTTATTTAATCATGAATTCATGGGTACAAGGAACAGTATCATTTTAAAGGTTCTTTGTGGTTAAACTCTTTTGTGGCCTCTATTTAAAAAGTGACCTGAAAAATTGAAGGGAAAGGGTGGGGAGACAGAAGGGTGGGCAGATTAAGAGAAGGGGTATTCAGAATGCACGCCATCTTGGGGTGGGGGAAGGGATGAGCTGGGGAGAAAATTTGGAACTCAAAATCTTCTGGAAGGGAATGTCAAAAACTAAAATTAAATTAATTAAAAAATGAGAAAATATATTTAAAAAAAGAATGACCTGAGTCTCAGCAAAATAAAGGTCAGGTCTTAGAGTAGGAACACGACCAAGACTGAATGCTTCTTTGAGGCTCCTTGGCTATCCCCCAGGTAATTTTTTGTAAACTTTGCAAAATCTACTCCTGCAAGAAAAACTTGCAAAGCACCAGAAAGCCTCTCTGAGATAATGAAAAGGCGAAGCTTTAGAATACATTTTGCAACAATGAAGTGAGCAGAGCCAGGGGAGCAGTGCACACAGTAACAGTAATATTATAATGATTATCAACTGTGAAAGACTTAGCTACCCTGATCAAGATAGTGATCCAAGACAATTCTGAAAGACTCATGATGAAAAATGTTATCCATCTCCAGAGAGAGAACTGATAAACTCAGAGTACAATTTGGAGTATAATTTTTTCCACTTTCTTTATTTTTCTTGCTCTTTTTTTTTCTTTTTTGCAACAAGGCTAATGTGGGAATGTGTTTTGCGTGATTCCACATGTATAATTGATATCACATTGCTTGCTTTTTCAATGAGTGCGGAAAGGGCTGGAGGGAGGGAAAGAATCTGGAATTCAATTTTTTAAATGAATGGCAAATACATAAATGATAATTTTAAAATTAAATAAAAAAGAATATACTCTCAGCACTCTAGGTAACTTGGTAGCTCTTAGAAGACTGCTCTGTTCCATCGCATCTCTGCTTGTGTGTAGGTTTTGTGTTTATGGCCTAATAGTTTCCATAGCTATTAGGGCTATTTCAGCTTCTAAAGTATTGGAACCTTTTCTAGCATTGTATTGTGGTTTGTTTGTTGTTGTTGTTGTTGTTGTTGTTTTTTAACAGAATAGTCCAGTGTTAGGATTGGTCATATTGTTCTATTCTTATCCAAAATAATAGGGCAAAATTGAGTTCTTTAGAAATTCCATATGGTTGAAAGCACAGATTTCTTCTTCAAAATGGAAGTCATTACCTTCCCTGACAAATCTGCCCCTCCTTCCAGATTCTATTGATGCACCCACCTTCTTCTCAGTCACCCAGGCTCAGAGTCTAAGGATTAACTTTGACTTCTCCCCTTCTACTCTTACTCCATCCAATCAATTACCAAGTCCTTTTGTTTCTACATCTATAGTATAAAGGAGTATGTTGGTAAATGTTTGATAACTAGTTCTCCAAAATGCTTTAGGCACACTTTTAAATCTAATCTGTATTTTATTAACATTTTCTCCATCACTTTCTTAAGTCTGGACAATAGAAAAAATCCAGTTTTTTAAAAAGCCCTAGTTTGTAGCATGTGCTGATTTCTGAAGTGTAGATGCTCATATTTAAATTTTAACAGTCAGCTTGGGGCTGTAGGAGCTGCCTTTGACAAACTTCTGATAATATATCTCACAGATGACCTTTTTTTCTCACATGGCCATCACCCTTGTTCAGGCCCTCAGCATTATTAAACTGATATAATCCTCTCCTAACTGCTTTCTCTGCCTCTGATCCATCCTTCACAGCCCTACCAAAATAATCCTTCTAATGCATTGGGACTCCTATCCAAAATCAGTGGCTCTTTCTTGCCTAGGCTAAAATACTAATTCTTTAACCTTGCCTTTGAAGCTCTCCACAGCCTTACCCCAAACTACTTTTCTAAATATATTTCATTTGACTGCCTTTTATACATGTTTATGTTCCACCCAGACTGGACTATAAGCTATTCTCCAATCTCATTCTGCCTTCCAACACCCCTCTGTATTCATCCTCCATATTTATCCTTCAAGTACATCTGGTGAGATTTCTTTCTCTTCCTTTGGTAGAAGCTATCTCCTCCATAAAGCTTTCCATTTTCCCTCTCATGATCTGTCACTCCTCAGATTTTCCCTAAATATTTTCTCTTGATCTCAGTTTTGCCAACTTGAACAATACTCTTCTGCATACATGTTGTATCCCCACAGGTATACTGTAAACTTTTTTTTTCATTTTTGACTCCCTTATTCAATGTCTTGCACATAGTAAGCCCCTCCCCCCGTTTTAGGCAATCAGGGTTAAGTGACTTACCCAGGTCACACAGCTCATAAATATCTGAGGCCAAGTTTGAACTCAGGTTCTTCTGACTATAGGATCAGTGCTCTTATCCACTGGACCACCTAACTGCCACTTTAAGCTTTTAACAAATTATTATTTTATTATTTTTGTTTCATACATTTCAAATATCCAAATGTATAGATGATGATCTCAGTTCTCTCCAACAATGGAGCTAATAGTGTATCCATGGCTGCCTCCCACCCCTGCCACCATCTGGTAAAACTCTCATCTATGTCTTCCCTTAAATTTATCACAGGGATACACTCAACATGCTTCCTTGCTTTCTCTTGATATCAGAATTATACCAATGGAAGACAAAGACTATTCATCAGTTGGCCCTCATACTCAACACATGACTGGCTCTTTGGCAAACATGTCTGTTTTTGTGGGCATCATTTACTCGTATTCTTCATAATCCCTTATTTAACTGTTGCAGAATATTCCATTGCCTTCTGATGTCTATAACTTGACTTCCTCAGAGACTGAGGCATTCCTTAACTTAGAACTATGCAATGTAATTCCTCCATTAAAAGAATATATAGGGACTGGACCTGTGATTTTACAGTAGAGAACATCCTCTACCAATCCAGGTTGGTACCTTCTTCACAACTGATAAAACAGCCCAGACACAATGAAAGGTGGCACAGTGGATACAGCCCTGGGCTTAGAATCAAGGAGATTCATCTCCATTAGTTCAAATTTGGCCTCAGGCACTACCTAGCTGTGTGACCTTGGACAAGGCATTTAACCCTGTCTAGTTTCCTCATCTATAAGATGAGCTGGAAAAGGAAATGGCAAACCTCTCCAGTATTTTTGCCAAGAAAACCCCAAAGAGGGTCATGAAGGGTCAGACGTGACGAAACAACTGAACAACAAGAATGATTTACTCAAAACCACATTGCCAGAATGCATCAGAGGCAGAATTTGAACCCCAGTCTTCCTGGATCTATGGCTGCATCTCTATCCGTATCCATACTACATCTTGGTATTAAGTGTTGGTAAAATATGAATATTAAAAATATGAGCCTTTACTTTAGAAAAATTTTGGAATCCTTGTAAGCCTGGCAATTAGCCAACATTTCCTGTATTGGTGGTAAGATTTAATGTTCCCACTTGGGTTTCATTTTTCTCCATTACCACCACTGCCACCATGAGCAACAAAAAAAATCACCACTGTTCTGAATAAAATGAAACCATTTTTCATTTGGAATATTTTTGGTGGGTCCTTTTGCTTTTTCGTTGTTATTGGGGGAATTTTTTTCCAACTAACCCCAACCCTTACTAGGTAGCTATAAAATATCTTTTTTTTCATTGTGGTCTCTGCCTTCCCTAAGTCGGCCTCTTTTGACCTACAAAAGCCAAAGTCTTGATCTCTTACGAAGAGCTCTGAAACCTTTTGGGAAAACTATTTAAAACTGAACTGAACTCATGAGCTTCTTGAAATTGAAATGTCCATGTGCAGAGGCCAAGATGTCAGTACAATGCTATTGAAAGTCAATAAATTTGTGTAAGCATATTGTCAGCAATCAGGATACAAAGCCTTCTAATTGTAGCATATGGTCATGAACTAAAAGATTTGGCTTTCTTTGTGCATTGAAAGTATTAAGTTTGCCAAATGCAGGCACAGGTGAGATCTAAATGGAAACAGGAAACATTTCTAAATGGTCCCCATCAAACTGAGATCCATGGTTTTGCAGGAATATTAAACCCACTGCATTCTAAACTTCCTCCTTTGATTTGTTTTTGAACTTCAAGAGGTGAGAGGCCAGCCAAAATGTTTTAGAGGCTTGGCTCTGAGTAGAAAATGGACATTCAAGCAGTTTATTTATCCAAATGCCTGAATGGGAATAGAAACCAGTATTACTGACAAGTGTTCAAAAAAGAACCACAGTGTGCCTTTCAACAGAGTTGTCAGTCAAAAGAGGGAGATCATGTGGTTTCAAAGCCTGTTGTTGAGGTTTTCTTTTCTTCTGAGTATTCACACCCTGTGAATGGAATCTGTTGACAGAAATGCAGAAGCAACTGCAACCTGGACCCACCTGAGAAGGAGGTCTCAAGGGCTTTGTACCCTGCTGTCATATTATAAAAAGAAAGAGATTAAACCCCCCACCCCAAGTTCTTCAAGACAATGAAATTGATTAGGAATTGCGATTTTTCTGAGGACTCCTCATCAACTCAAATTCATAATGCTTAATGAAATATTGCCCCCCCCCAAGCTTAGCTGCTTTGTTCAGGAGAGAAAAAAGATGTCCTGGCAAAAGGTTTGCATAGTTTTATTCCCATTACTCTGGTCGCTGAAATTTTTGGTTGACATCCTTTGCCTTGGGTTTGCATTGGCATAATGGTTTGCATACACAATGAGGTTCAAACCTATCTGCCAGCAAATAAGAAATGATATCAGTGCATGAGAAGGGACTGTTTTGGGAGAAACGTCTGAAGTCTGGTCAGATGTATCATTCACTTACACTGATATTTACTGCAATTGTGGTATCTCTCAGAGAGACATGGGAGTACCAGACCTGTAGGGGTTGATATAAATGATATTGCTAGGAGATCTCAGGGGAAGCAGTATGGTGTGGGGGAAGGAGTTCAAGGTTTGTAGTCAGGAAGATCTGGGTTTAAATATGGTTTTACCACTTACAGTCTATGTGACCTTGGGGAAGTCACTTACCATCTATGTACTTAATTTCCTTCATCAGCAAAGTGATGGGATTGAAATAAATGACTTCTATGGTTTTTTTTTCATTCTCTAAATTTATAAGCTAAGGCCTGAAACCTCATGAAATAATGGAGGTCCACTGAGATCTTGCATGATGCCACCAGTGTCTCTTGAGAGCAGGGAATTTGGAGGGTTTTTTTTATTATTATTTTGTTTTGTTTTGTTGCATTCCCAGCACTTAGCATGAGTGCCTGGCACATAGAAGATATTTAATAAATGTTTGATGGATTGAAGTTGAGAATTATTTCATTTTGACTTTTAGTTTAAGGAAGGCTTTATTTCCAACCAAGAAGTAGAATTTTCTGTAAGACCCTGCTAATCAAATTAAATCCTTCCTAGATTCATTTGAACATCAATTCACAGGCAGTGAAGAGACGAGAAGACCAGTTAGACTCATACCCAAAGCTGAATATACTTTCAAAGGAAACTTTCCACCAAGACTTGGAGGGATGGGGGTGGAAATCACAATTTCAAGGAAACAAAGAAGCACTAGAGAAATGTAAATATTCTAAGGAGAAATCCAACTCTCTTGTGTCATCATATGTGAAAGTCTAGAGAAAATAATATTTTTTTTCCTGAGTAAGCATCTCCTTTGGGGTAAAATAAGGTAAGGTGCATGTTTTCATGCCATTACTACATAAGCAAACAAAATTAGCCGGGTTTTCAATTTTTTTATCTTATTTTTATTAATGTCTTATTTTTATATCACATCCATTTCCAGATATATTCATCCTTCCTCTCCTTGCACAGCTGCCCATCTTCTGTAACAAAGATTTTAAAAGAAAGAGAGAAAAAAAAGCAAGTTAGAAAAACAAACCAATACATTGACTATGTCTGACAGTATATTTCAATTCTACAGCTTTGCAAAGGGCCCCCATTTCTGCAAACAAAGTGGGTGCATTTTTCTCAATTCTTTTCCAGGGTCAAGCCTGGCCATTATAATTACTTAGCATTTAGTTTCTTTCTTTCTTTTTTCTTTTGTTATTTCCATTTACACTGTTGTAGTCACTGTGTATGTCATTTTCCTAGTTCTTTGCATTACATCAGTTCCTGTGTGTTTCTTTGTTTCTCTGAATTCTTACTATTCACAGTTTCTTATGGTACAGTACTGTTCCATTATATTTATATCCCACATTTTGGTTAGTCATTTCCCCAAGGATGATCAGCTAAATTGATTTATATTATTGTGTTTTGTTTTGCTTTTATACTATGACCGCCACTAGGATGGATTTTAGCATATCAGCTGATTTTCTCCACCTTTGGACCATCAGCAAAAAGTATATATTTTAGTTGGCCAAACACACACCCTCTTTGGGTGCTGGAATGAAAAACAAACACTTTTCTTTAAAAGCAGCCTTTATTTTAATAATCCCAAGAAAAGAACAAGCATTTTATCCTCAAGCTAACCTGAAAACTTAAGATTTATAAAAACACAAAATTTTCCCTTTTCTTCAAAAAAAAAGCATTTGCTAGCATTTGCCAGGTGGGTTATTAAATGGTTCAATGAATATTCTCTAGCCCAGTCCAATAAATCATTAAGGTAGATATGAACGGCTGGTGACTGACAGTGTTTGCCAATACAAATTTGGTTTAGTCCCACAGGTCTACCAGAAGCTGAATGGAAGCTGAAAGGTTTGATAATTTTCTTCTTTGTTCTTGTTTAATTGTACTTCCATTGAACATACTTTCTCTGTCATCACATTTCCCCAGAGAGAGTGGCTATGCCAGGTTTTCACCCACTGAAAGAACAGGATCTCTCTGGAAAGGGGTGCCTGATTTTAAAGTGTGGTGGTAAGACTGAAGAAATCCCTTTGAAGAAGTAGAATCTAATTCAATTCAACAAACATTTATTTAAGCACCTACCAAATGCAGGCCTCTCAAAATCAACATATCCAAAATAGAACTTGTTATCTTTTCCCCAAATCCACTCCTTTTCTGAACTTTTCTCTTATTGGTGAGGGCACCACCATCTTTCAAGTCACCTAGATTTGCAACTTTAGTGTTATCCTTAAGCTTTTTTTTTTTAGTGTCTTTGGGATATAGACCTAGCAGTGGTATTGTTGGATCAAAGGGTATACACAGTTTTATAACCTTTTGGGCATACATCCTCAATTCTTAACTCTCATTCACCCCATATACTCATTCAGTTGCCAAATCTTGTTTCTACTTCCATAGCATCTCTTACATTCATTCTCTTCTCTCCACTCACATAGCCATCACTCACCACAGCTCAATAGTCTTCCTGCCTCACATCTCTCCTGTCTCCAATTCCTTTTCCACACAGATGCCAAATTGATTTTCCTAATGCACAAAGCTGATCACAATACACATACACCCAACTCAACGAACTCCAATGTCTTCCAATAGCTTCCAGGATCAAATGTCTTCTCTGCTTGGCATTTAAAGCCCTTTACCACCCGGCTGCAAATTACCTTTCCAGTCTGATCCCACAGTACTCCTTTATTTCTTGCTGTTCCTTACATATGGAATGCCATTTCCCACCTCTGAGAGTTTTCACTGGCTATGTATGTTCCATACTTGGAATCCTCTTCCTCCTCACCTCATTTTCTCAGATGTTCCTGTTTACTCCAAGGATCAGCTCAACCCCTTTTCCTGCCTCCTCTACTTCTGGCTCATCCTAAAGCTTCTCTCTGGGCCAAGGACCTGAACAGTCTAACACCTCTGTGGCCTTCTCATCCGTGAATATTCCTCCTTGGAGCAAGCCCCCTCTTCCCATTGATGAGTTCCTCTAGTAACCTCCATTTGGTGGAAAGGACAAGGCCAGCCTGTCTTCAGGGTCCTGTTCCTGACTTTCTGGACTTCAGAGCCCTGTTCCAATACCTTCATTTCCTCTTACCCCACTTTTCAGCTTCCTTTGGTGTTGTCTTCCCCAATTAGGGTATAAGTTCATTGACGATAGGGACTATTTTTTGCTTGTATTTGCATCCCTAGTGCTTATCACAGTACCAAGAACATAGTAAGTACTTAATAAATGTTTATTTCCTTCCTTCCTTCTTGTTTTCTTACCTTCCTATGTTCCTTGCTGTTTCCCTCACTTCTTTCCTTCCTTCATTTCTTCCTTGCTCCTTCCCTCCCTTCTTTCTTTCTTTTTCTTTCATTCATTCCTTTCCTGACTTCTCCCAGATGTTGATGCCTTGTACCTGTTTTGTATATTTTTACATACCCCTATACTTACATGTTGTCTTTTATGGCTCACTATAAACAGTTTAAGCCCACAGACTGCTTTCACTCTTGACTTTGTAATCCCAGTATTTATACAGTAGGAATTTAATAAATGCTTGCTGACTGATTGGCTCTTCTGCAGTGGTATGGAATAACATACCCAGAAAAGTAAATAATTTAATGGAGGATGGGCAAGGGGGAGGAAAGAGCACCAACAATTAATGTATTGGGAAAGCATTTTCATAGTGAGTAGTGCCTGAGCTGAACTTTGAAAGATGCCAGAGATTCTAAGACACTGAAGAGAGGAAGGCATGCATTAAAGGCCTATGCAGAGGCCCAGAGATGGGAGAATGTCAGGTCTGGGGTACGGTGAGTAGATGGCTTTGACAGAAATGCAGAGTATGTGAAGGGAGGTAAAGTAATAAGACTGGAAATGTAAGTGGAAGCCAGATTGCAGAGAGTTTTAAAGGCCAAGCCTAGGTATTTGTATTTATCCTTAAAATAACAGGAAATAACCAAGGATTTTGAGCACAGGAATGTCATGGTCAGACTTGTGACTTAGTAATAAATAAATAAATAAGTAAATGAATGGATGAATAAATAAATGAATGAATGAATGAATGAATGGATGGATGAATGAATGATTGAGTAAATAAATTATGATAAAATAAATAAAAAACAGACTTGTGACTTAGTAACATTAATTTGGAAGGAAGGATTTGAGAGTGGGGAGAATGGAAGTACAGAGACCAGTTAGGAGCAGATTTCAATCATCCAGGTGCCCACTGTTGAGGGCCTGAATTGGGGTAGCATTGTGTGAGGAGAGAGTTGTGAGGGCTAGCTATAGAGGCAGGATCAACAAGATTTGGTGGCTAGTTTAATCGAAGGAATGACAGAGAGTCAAGACACAAGGATTACTCTGATGTTGCAGACCTACCCAACTGTGATAGGACTAGGACATCCTCAACAAAATGAAAAAAAAAAAATTTGGAAAAAAGTATTTAGGGTGGAAAACAGTGAGTTCTGTTTGTGACATATTGAGTTTGATATGTCATCCAAGTGGAAATATCCAGCAGACCACTGGTGATGCATTACTGGAATTTAGAAGACAGATTTGTTGTTCAGTTGTTTGTCATGCCTGACTCTTCATGACTTCATTTGGGGTTTTCTTGGTAAGGACAATAAAGTGGTTTGCCATTCTCCAGCTCATGCAACATGTCCGTGATGTGAAAAAAAACTGAGGCAAACAGGGTTAAGTGAGTTGCCCAGGGTCACACAGCCAGTAAGTGTCTGAGGCCAGATTTGAACTCAGCTCTTCCTGACTCTATCTATCCACTGCGCCACTTAGCTGCCCCAGAAGACAGATTAGGTTTGGATATATAGATTTGAAACTACTACATCATTTATGTAGTAATCATAATTGAACCCACAGTAACTAAGGAAATCACTAAGAAAAAGAGTGCAATGAGAAAAGAGAAGTGGGCCAAGGATAGAGACACAGAAGAAGACCCAAGATTGGTGGATGGATCATAAGTTCATAGACCTAGGACTAGATGGGACCCCAGACCAGCGATTCTGAAACTAGGGTCCATGAACTTTAAACACACATACACACACATGTATATATATACGTACATGTATGTATGTATATATATATATATATATATATATATATATATATATATACATGCACACATATATTCTTATATTTATATACATATACATGATAACTCAATATAATTGGTTTCCTTTGCAATTCTATGTGTTTTATTTTAGGCATTTAAAAACATGATTCTAAAAAGGGGCCCATGGGCTTCACTGGATTACCCAAAGGTAACCCAAAATGGTTAATAACTCCTGTTCTATTCCTATTGCTCCATTTTAAAGATGAGCAAACTGAGAGTCCAGGAGGTTAAGTGACTTACTCAAGGTGATATTAAGTAGCAAATGTCAGAGATAGGATTTTAACCCAGGATGCTCCATTTCAATCAGTCAATCAGAGCCGGTACTCTTTCCTCTGTAGCATGATAAGAGGACTGAGAAGGAGCAGTCAAACAGATGGGAGGAGACCCAAGAGAAAGAAAGCAGTGTCATGAAAGCCACAGTTAAAGAGAATATCTGGGAGGAGAGTGGTTGACAATGTGAAAAACTGAACATCTTGATTAAGTTGATTAGTGGGGAAGGGATTGTGGCTTCCATAGCAAATAAAGCCTCAATAATGGTTTATATTACCTTTTAGCTTATCATGTGTTCTCAGTGTGATACTTGAAACACAAATCCATAGAACTCTTTTTCTAGTTCCTCACACAGCATCACCTACAAGTGCAGATGATAGTGAGAATGAAAATTCTGTACTTCACAACTGGTTGGAGCCACAGGCCCAATATGATGGTGATAGCCAGAAGTCTTATGAAAGTAAGGAATTCTGGGGCTCTCAGATACTGAGTCCAAGGAATATTGAGCTGTTGTGTATATATATATATATATATATATATATATATATATATATATATAGAGAGAGAGAGAGAGAGAGAGAGAGAGAGAGAGAGAGAGAGTTTTGTCTTGATCTTTTCTCATTTGAGAACGTGAAACATAAATGAATAAAAAAAACACTTAATAAAAGTTTACTATGTGCCTAGCTCTGTGCAGACCCTTGGGGATGGGAATCCAAGCAAACCAGACAGTTTCTGCTCTCAAGGAGTTTGCACTATAATGGAGAAAGACAATCTAAGAAGAAGATCCGTGAAAGAATAGGACATGATTGGCATGATGCAGTATGGTTTGGAAATGACTAAGATGTAGCATGGTGATCTTATTCTGGGCCAAATAAGTCAAAAGCTTCCCTGTTAGAACCCAGAGTCTCAGGGACAGAGTCTAAGTTCTAATGTGAGAAAAAGGCCCCAGTGCAGTTGGCATGGTTTTTAAATGACCAGGAATTACACATTGTATGTCCAGAGATTTGTGCTCTGGTCCCAGTTCCATCACTTCCTAGCTGTGTAATTGCTGGTCCAATCTCTTTATTTCTCTATATCCAAATTTCCTCAACTATAAAATAAGAGGACTAGATTAAATGATCTCTAAAGATCCTTCCAACTCTAATATTCTATTGTTCTCAATTGTTAGAGACTACACCTATGCTATGAACCCACAGGTAAGTGGCACAGTGAATAGAGCACCAGAATCAGGAAGACTTGAGCTCAGATCTGATCTTACTAGCTATGTGACCCTGGACAAATCACTTAACCCTATTTGCCCCAGTTTCCTCATCTGTAAAATGAACTGAACAAGGAAATGGCAAAATGCCAGTATCTTTGCTCAGAAAACCCCAAATGAAGTCCCAAAGAGCTAGACATGACTGAACAATATTTATTTCAAGGTCTTCAGTATAGAATAAAACTTTGAGCAGAAAGGTTCTCTTTAGCTACATTTGTATCCTAGAAATTAGACTGCAACATTGTATAAGGGAAAGATATTATTTTCCCCAAAATTCATAACGTTGCTCAAAGCTCAATACTTCCTCCCCCAGCATTAGTAATAGGAATGCTTACAACAGCAGAGCAAGGAGTACTTAGCATATTTAGAAATACTTTTCAAACTTCCAATAAGGATATGTGAAAACATTTCTTAAGTGGAAGGAGTGGAAATATCAGAAGGTTTGTTTTGGAATAGGTTGATGCTACCATTTTTGCCGTTGTCCATTCTTGTTATTAGGGGTTTAGGCTTAATGGAAAGTATGAAGTTCCAACAAAATGCAACTACTTTTTACATTTCATAGTAATTGGAAGCGATACATCTAAGATTATGGAATATTATAAATGCTTGTCACTTAAGACCTTGAAATGGCTTCAAAAGTCCATTTTAGCCAGTTATATGAATATTTGATAGGCTTTGCCTTATTGAGTATGGATTTGGAGACAATTCCTATGTAAGGGATCAGTTAGAAAGCATATAGTTATCACAAAGAACCACAGAATCTCCAAATGAGAAGAGATTATCCAGTCCAATGTGCCCCTAACCAGGACTGCCCTCTACAACGTCCTTGTGAAGTAGACATTGAACTTCTTCTTGAAGATGTGCAATGATGGAGGTATTACTCCTGAATTAGCCCATTCCACTTTTGGATAACTCCAAGTGAAGAGTTAGGAAAATATTTTGTTTTGTTTTGTTTTCCTGTTTATATCAAACCTTTCGAATACTTTAATACAGTCTTTCTGTCTTCCCTAAGTGTTCTCTTTTCCATATTAGATATCCCTAGTTCCTTCAAACAATCTTCCTATGGTAGTCTCCATTCTGATTACCCTCCTCTGGACCTAGTCCAGTTGGGTGATGTGATGTGAAGTGACGTGATGTGACGTGATGTGACGTGATGTGATGTGGCGTGATATGGATCATAGATCTTGGGTTTCTTTTCCATGAGAAGCATCTCGATTTTCTCCAAACATGCCTCTTATGGCATGGTCTCCATCCTACTTGTCCTTTGTTTTCAGTCATGTCCTACTCTCTGTTACCCTATTTGGGGTTTTCTTGGTGAAGATACTGGAGTGGTTTGCCATTTCCTTCTCCCTCTCATTTTAAAGATGAGGAAACTAAGGCAAACAAGGTTAAGTGACTTGCCCAGGATCATGCAGCTAATAAGTATCTGAGGCCAGATTTGAACTCATGCATATGAATCTTCCTGATTCAAAGCCCAGTGTTCTGTCTACTGCACCACCTATTTGCCTCCACCCTCCCCTAGACTACCAAATTCGGTTTGTCAGTGGATAGGATGAGTTTAGACAGGAATGAGATAGGATGGGATGGGACAATATATAATACGTGAGCTATTTCAGTGGCTCTCAGTCACCTGCTGAATCAAATACAAAATGTTCTGTGTGGCATTCAAAGCCTTTCATAACCTAGCCCTCTCCCAACTTTCCAGTCTTCTTATACATTAATCCCATCATGTACTCTTCAATTCAGTGACACTGGCCTCCTGGCTATTCCACAAACAAGATATCCATCTCTCAGCTCTAGACATTTTCTCTGGCTGTTCCTGATGCCTGGAATGCTCTCCTTCCTCAACTTTGCCTTAATTCTAGTGCCTTTCCTCTATTAATTATTTCCTATTTATCCTGTACATAACTAGCTTGTTTGTATATATTTGCTTGCTTTTTGTCTCCCCCATGAGACTGTAAGGCCCTTAAGAGAAAGAACTGTCTTTTGCTTTTTCCTGCATCATCAGGACTTAACCCAGTGCCTGACATGTTGCTGTTTCAGTGTTGTTTTTCAGTGGAATTTGATTCTCCATGACCCAATTTGGGATTTTCTTGTCAAAGATACTGGAGTGGTTTGCCATTTCTTCCTCCAGCTCATTTTACAGGTGAGGAAACTGAGACAAACAGGGATAAGTGACTTGCTCAGGATCACAGTGCTAGTAAGTAGCTGTGGCCATATTTGAACTCAGGAAGATGAGTCTTCCTGATTCCAGGCCCAGCACTCTATCCACTGTGCTACCTAATCCCCTGATATATAGTAGATGCTTAATAAATGTTTATTGACTAGTTTATTGATATGTGACAGATTATACTCTATTGTAATTGTTGCCCTTTATGCTCAGGGCATCATTGCTGGAGAATAATCATCATAGAGAAGTGGTTAAAAAAAAATACAGGCGGGCCAACACTATATTTCTGTGTTTGTAAATTTAATTTTTTTAACCCAATTATAAAATCCAGGGGCTAGAAGGGCCCTTGAGAAGATCTCTAATCTCTCCTTTTGCCTTTAAACTGAACCACAATTAAGGGATTCCAGTATCCATGCCTTAAGAAGGCTTTAAAAGAAAGGCATTAGTATACTAACTCACATCCGTGTACCATTTTATGGTTTACAAAGATCTTTTCCCATAATAAATCAATGATAATAGTACAAGTAATATTACTACCACTTTACAGATTAAAACGTGCTCTCGGCTACACAGCCCAGATCTTCTGGCACCAAGTCCTGGGCTTTCCCCCTTACTGCCTGGGAGGTACACACACCTCCCATCTTTTGAACATTTGACTTACAAACACACCATACGTGAAAATAGTTGGCCCACAGTACAGTGGGATGGGCGCCTTTCAGAGCATTGGTGAAGTAGTTGTGTCATCCAAAGCATCCAAAGTGTCTTTTTTGTGCATCAGGCAGGATAGCCATCTCCTTGACTACAGTAAGAGAAGTAAAAGAGGGAGAAGAGATGTGCTTTCACATCCCTTTCCCTTTTTGTACATACTTCCTCCTAGAAACCATGGTATAACAATGTTGAGAGGATCATGTGCTTGGAGCTAGAGGGATCATCCACTACCTCTTCTTACAAGGGGGGAAACGGTCCCAGAGAGCTCACGACTTGCTCAAGATCAAGTAAAAAAACCAGGACCTCAACCCATTTTTTTTCCCACTGGAAGAAAGGAAGGAAACAAGCATTTATTTAGTGTCTGCTATGTGCCAGGCACTGTGCTAAGTGCTTTATAATTATTATTTCATTTGATCTTTATGGCAACTCTAAGGTGCAGGTGGTGTTATTATCCCCATTTTATGCTTAAGGAAATTGAGGCAAACAGTGGTTAGGTGACTTGCCCAGGATCACACAGCCCAGTAAGTATTTGAGGTTGGATTTGAAATCAGGTTGTCTTGACTCAGACGCAGCATTCTATCCACCACATCACCTAGAAGCTTCAGAACATTAGCAAATGTATGGATTAGGCAAGGCTTCAGAGAAATGCCACATGAGCTGAGGCTGGAAATGAGGATTCTGAAAGTTAGAAAGGAGAAGGAAAAGTATTTCAGGCATGAGGAATGGCTCATGCAAATGTAATCAAGGTGATGCCAAATTTGAGGAATAGTCAATATAATGAGAATAGAGAATAGTGTATAAAGTGGAGAAATGGGGGATTAATTTGAAAAAGGTGGGTCAGAATCAGTTGTGGAGGACACTAAGTGCAAAATTCAGGGTTTGGTGTTTTATCCTAGAAGCCAAAGCATTTTTGAAGGCTTTCAAACACGTACAAATCTCAGCCTTTGAAGTATCATTGCGGGGGCTGTATAAAGGGTGGTTTGGAGGTGGGGAAGAGGCTGAAAGCAGAAAGATCAAACAGGATACTCTGACCACCTGAAGTAGGGTAGTGGCCATATGAGCTTCAGCATCTTTCTTTTGTTTTTAATTGTGGTTGTATTCAGACCTGGGCACAGCACCCTTTGAATCTACAATGTAGCTGAAATATTGCTACTTCAATTATTAAAATGTTGCTGTTGCTGTTCAGTCATTTTCAGTCGTGTCTGACTCTTCATGACTCCATTTGGGGTTTTCTTGGCAAAAATACTGGAGCGGTTTGCCATCTCCTTCTCCAGCTCATTTAACAGATGAGGAAACTGAAGCAAACAGGATTAAGTGACTTGCCCAGGGTCACACAACTAGTAAGTGTCTGAGGCTGGCTAGGCCATTGCCAGTCATCTTGACGCCACTGACTCAGACAACCCTGGAGCTCTGACTCACTTAAATCATTCCCTTGCAAATCCAAGCACCACCCTCCTGGTGTCATTGGTCCTCTTTGAGAATTGAAGAATCATGGGGCAGTTAGGTGGTGCAGTGGATAGAGCACCGGCCCTGGATTCAGGAGGACCTGAGTTCAAATCCGGCCTCCAACACATAACACTTACTAGCTGTGTGACCCTGGGCAGGTCACTTAACCCCATTGCCAAGAAAGAAAGAAAGAAAGAAAGAAAGAAAGAAAGAAAGAAGAAAGAAAAAGAAAGAAAGAAAGAAAGAAAGAAAGAAAGAAAGAAAGAAAGAAAGAGAAAGAAAGAGAAGAGAAAGAAAGAAAGAAAGAAAGAAAGAATTGAAGGATCATCTGGGGCTGGATATGAACTCAGGCCTTCCTGACTCCAAGAAAGCTAAATTCTCCACTTAAATTTTCTTTCATCATTTCTTGTACTTCTAGATTTAAGCCAGAGTCTAAATTTAAAAAAACCCTAGAAATTAAAGATTTTTTTTTGTTCAATTCCCCCATCACAGTGGAGAGATGAGCCTGGGTTCTCAAAGGATAGGCCCATAAGTCCTACAAAGTGAGGAAAACTGCAGGTTTGGACCTATGGACTAATGAGCTAAGGACTCACCTAGCTAAGTCTAAAGAGCCTGATCACCAGGAAGTCTGTCACCAGATTATAACTGCTTTTTTGGTTAAAGCAATTCATGAAAATGTCTCACAGGGAAGTGCCATAGTTTGGTGGTGGAGGGAGTAACCATACTGTTGAAATATGGATCTTTCAAAGTGTTGAAATATTTGAAATATAGGTGAAATAAGGTTTTGTGAGCAGGCTAGTCTAGAAACCTAGCTGCAATTTATAATTGGAGAAAATATACTCTTGCTTTCAGATAACGAACTTCTATATGAGTTCCATTTCTAGAATACAGAAACCTGGATTCATAGTTCAAAGCAATGGAAGAGGGTAATGCATGTAATAGGAAGAGGATGAAGAAGTCATGGTGGCCATTTCAAATCCTAAGACTTTCTTTACACAGGTTTCTAGTTATAGGGATTCAGTATTGTGGAGAGATATTCTCAAAGACCCATTATGGAAACATCCAACTAAACTCTTACTTGCAGGCTTATTCATATTCAGCATTTATCAGGCCTTTATTGTGTAGAATATTTTGCTAGATACTGGCAAATGTGAAAAGCTTAGATAAGCAAGATAATCCCTGCCCTCAAAGAGCCTTGTTGTTGAGTCACTTTCAGTTGTGTCTGATTCTTCATGACCCCATTTGGGTTTTCTTGGCAAAGATACTGGAGTAGTTTGCTATTTTCTTCTCTAGCTTATTTTACAGATGAGAAAACTAAGGCAAACAGGGTTAAGTGATTTGCCCAGGGTCATACAGCTAGTAAGCATCTGAGGCCAGATTTGAACTCAGGAAGAGGAGTCTTCCTGACTTCAGGCCCAGCACTCTATCCACTGCACTACCTAGCTGCGCCCTCAAAGAGCTTACAGTCTAGTAATGAGATACTTATATGCAATGTTACCAGCTGAGTGCTTCACAAAGGTGGAAGGGGGAGGAAGCATGTTGCCATATAAAGTCTAATGGGGGAAAGTTGTTACTATTTGGGAGGACCAGGGAAGGTTTCATGAAGGAAGGGACATTTGAACTAGTTTTTAAAGTATAAACAAGAATTCAAGAAGCAAAGTTTTCAGTTATAAAAAACTGAATCAGAATGCAACAGGCAAAGAAGAGGTTTCGATTATAATAAATTGAACCACACCTCCCAACACTGCCTCTTTACCTCCTCTGACCCACACAATTCATTCTTCTTGCCTATGGTACCCAGTCTGATGCTTCCTGGCACCCCAAACATAAAGTTCTTAACACTCCAAATTACTACAATGACCCAATCCTGTTGATGGTCATTTATGGTCATCTCCTTGAAAAATGCCATAAAATTACCTAATCACATTACAGATAATCTTGTTTATTGGATATCCCTTCCAAAGCACAGATTTGCTAATAGTTTCTCTCGAGGATTTGTTTCCTTGGATACATCTTCTACCCAACTCCTAGCAATGTGCTGTACAAATACACAGGCTGCCAGAGTTTCAGTCCCAGATGTGTGTGATATGTATGGTTCTTTTGAAGATTGTTTGGGGAAGGGAGAGTTTGTTCTGAAAGATTTCTCAAATCCTTTATTGCTTCATTTTAGAAGATCCTGATTGAGCAATAGCATAAGGGTTATTTAGAGACAGTAGATGGAACAGATAAGATGGCTACACAAGCTTCTTATCCCTGCTGGCAGTTGAGATCACTTCTTTAATGTAAGCAACCAAAATGGATAGCCCTAGGCACAGGCAGCATCCAGGCTATGGACTCAGTAGGACCTCTGTTTTCCCAGATTACCTAGCAATTTACCTACCCTAAGTAAAAGCATCATGGGAATATCTGCTGATGTATTTCTAAGGTGATCATTTTTTTCCCCTCAAATTTGTCCACTGGGGCTCCATTCTCCCCTGAGTGACAAATATCATAGTCTTGTAAAAGTTATAAGATATAAAATATAGAAAAAGACATGCATTTGGGGATATAGCCAATGTGTGGATTTGTTTTGCTTAACTATGCTTAGTTATTCCAAGGGGATTTCCCCTCCCCTTTCTCTCAGTTTCTACTTCAAGGGAGTGAGGAAGAGGGGAAAGAGGAATACTACAACCAAAAATAAGACAGCCATTGAAACATTCTTTAAAAATTCGGCAGACAAGAACAGATAGAAGTTCAGAAGGAAGCACAGACAAGCAGGACAGTTTTGAAAGCAATGCGTAGAATTTATTATATATTTTTTAAAAAGAGAGAGAGAAAAAAACAAGGGATGTGAAATAAAGATTCACAATCTGAGTCTGATTTTGATCTGTTGGGTGTTTTGAAATATATTTGTACTATTCTATTATTATTTTATGTATTATACTCCCACATCTGGAGTTTTTCTGCCTCAGGAGATAGTCTTTCATCCCTTGTTTCTTATTAGACCTTGGTTTGAATTCAGAGCTACAAAAACTGTCCTAAGAGGGAAAAAAAAGTCCTTAGTTATCAAGGGTAAAGTATGGGATTTCTCATGTTGCATGCTTCTCTTCCTTTTGCTGGAAAGGCATTATGGCATATTGTAAAGAAAGCACTGTCTCAATGGTCAGAGGACCTGGGTTCAAATTCTGCCTCTGCCCTAACTACCTATTGTAACCTTAGGCAAGTCATCTTACTTCTCTGGGCTTCAGTTTACTTATCTACTAAATGGGGAAACTGGATAGATGTGGTCCCTTCTGGCTCTAAAAATCTATAACCATCAAGCAATACCTTTTTACCATTTTATATCTCCTTAATAGTCCAGCAGGACATAAGCTGAAGTGAGGAGGAAGAAGGTAGTTCTTAGTAATTCTCAAGAGGCTTTTATTCCACTTCTTTCTTCCATAATTGATAATTTGCTCAGCTGCCAAAGGACTCTTTTATATATGGATGATAGCATTTCCACCCTGACCTATAAAAGAACAAAGGTCAAGCACCACATTGTAATGGAAAGAGCCGTGGATTTAGAGCCAGAAGTCCTGCATTAGAATCCTAGCTCCTAATTTTTCATATTTATATTTATATTACCCACAGTGCCTAATAAATGATTGTCATTTGTGGCCTTATGACTTTGAGTAAGTTTCTTTTCTCAAAGTCTCTGTTATCTTATCTGTAAAATGAAAGAGTTAGGAAAATAAGAATAAAATAAAGCTGCAGATTGTCATTATAATGTCCAACCTTGGCTCCAGGAGAAAAGATGAGGGTATGCACCTCTCTTCTTTTGTTGGAGTGGTGAGGAACTCTCGGTATGTAACGTTGCATACACTGTCAAAGAGGGTTGATGCATTGGCTGGTTTTGCTCAATTTTGTTTCTTTATTACAAAAGAGAATTCATTTTGTTAGAAAGGGATGGTTGGGGAAGAAGGGTTATATTTGGAAATGACTACAATGTGGAAAAAACAAAAGGCATCAATAAAACTGATTAATAAAATAAATGAGTGGCTCGGACTAAATGATGCCCAAGTTCTTTTCAGTTCTAACATCCTATGATTTAAGGAAGTTTTGATGATAGGAGGAGGTCCAGTAAAAATCCAGAGGCTAGGGTCCCACCCAGGGAGAGCAGAACTCACTGGGAAGCTGCAGCAAGGTGTAGGAGGCAGCTTGAAGATACAAGCACCTAGCAGGTGAGGGGAGGGGGACAAGGTCCCAAATACGGATGGCCCATTTCACTATTTTGCCAAGGGCTCTCCCTGAGCACAGTTCGTTTGCTATCTAAATCTCATGAAACAGGTGAAATGTTAAAATGGTAAAGTGGCTGTCGTTGCTAACCCTTAGTTCTCAAAGAGGACCAAAGACATGAGGAGTGAGGTCTTGACTTGCAAGTGACTTGGATGTAAGTGAGGCAGGACTGTGCAGAGTCACCAGCCTCACTTTCTCCCCCAGGGTCATCTGAGTTCAGTGAACTGACATAGGTCAGGATGACTGGAGATGACCCCAGATGCAGCTCTAACACTATACAGAGGAACTAGGAAATCTTTGCCTTATTTGCTTTTGGAAATGCATCCAAAAATGAGATTACAAGTTACTGTCCAAGTCAGTAACAATGCCTAAGCCTGGTTCAAGCAAGAATAGTAATTAATAAGGTAGATTGTCTCTATAGGGAATTCAATGATATTTCTAAAGGTGTTTCTATGGGAAATAAGTATTTCTTAGGAAATTCATTTGCAATAGCTCATTTCAGCATATTGTCCCTTCTCCCTCTCCCCATCCCTAAACTTTTAGAAAATATCTTGTCATTAAAAGGGAGTGAAAGGAAGTTAGAGACTTTCACTGATAGAGGGAACTCCCTGTGTGAGGAGGCCCTCTCTCCCAAAGCAGATCATCTACTTCTCTTCTCTAAGAGCTTAAGAAACCTGCTCAGTCTGACACAGCCAATGTGTCAGAGTCAGAATTCCGCCTGTGTCTTCCTGGCTGCGCCACTCCATAAATAAATTACTGCCTCTTCACCCAGAAGAAAAGCAGTGCTTGAGAATGTAGACAACGGAACTGGAAGTCAGGAAAACCCAGGTTACAATCCTGTCTCATACATTTATCAGCTCTGTAGTCCTGGATAGGTCACCTCTCCTCTCTAGGTTTCCGTTTCCTCAGCTATAAAATAGTGACAATAATACCTATGCTGACTGCCTGATGGGTTTGTTCTGAGGTTCACATGAGATAATGTATAAAAAGCACTTTATCAAAACTTAAAGCCTAGATAAATGTCATATAGAAATTACATCATCTCTGCTGGAGCCACTGAGGGCCTGATGAGAGCCTGATGCAAATAGAAGTCATTCATAGTTCCTGTGGGCAAACAGGGTCTTTCCCACCTCTGCAGCTGCTCTTACCGAGTCTTCAGAATCTACCACTGCTTACATGCAGCAGACAGGCAGCCAAGAGATAAATTATCGTGGGGGTGGAAAATCACGCAATTTCTTTTCAAAACTCATATGAGGAGGAAGGAAGGAAAATAGTAAATGTGGCATTTGTTCTTCTTTTGTTTTGATCCACTCTTCAGACACCCCCACATCCTTTATTTTCTCATTGGTGAGTTTCTCCCAGAACTTC
Source organism: Phascolarctos cinereus (assembly GCF_003287225.1). Lineage (NCBI taxonomy): Eukaryota > Metazoa > Chordata > Mammalia > Diprotodontia > Phascolarctidae > Phascolarctos > Phascolarctos cinereus. The sequence continues at coordinate 7,745,523 of NW_027556098.1, forward strand.
CTTTTGGAGAAAGGGCCCAGACCCAGTCATCCTCCATCCTGTGGACCTTGCCACCATACACCAAAGTGAATACATTCCTTCCCACCCCACTTTTCAACTCCCTTTTATGTGTTGTCTTCCCTGATTAGAACGCAAACTCCCTGGGGCCGCTGGGTGGCACAGTGGATAAAGGACCGGCCCTGATTTAGGAGAACCTGAGTTCAAATCCGGCCTCAGACACATAACACTTACTAGCTGTGTGACCCTGGGCAAGTCACTTAACCCCGTTGCCTAGCCAAAAAACAAAACAACAAAAAAAATAGAATGTAAGTTCCTTGATCGTAGGGACTGTTTTTTCTTTTGTTTGTGTTTGTATTTGTATCCCCAGTGCTTTCCATAGCTCCTGGCTGGTGGTAAGTGCTTAAAAAATGCTTGTTGACTTGACTTCACTTGGGTCTTGATACAAACACCCCAATGCCCAGTCTATGCATGATTCTGACTATAGTCACCCAACAAGCATGAAAGGCAATATGGGGTACTCAATAAACTGCAGAACTTTGAATTAGGAACACCTGACTTCAAATTCCAACTTGGACATTTCCTAGCAAAGTCATTTAAGCCTTTGTCACCATAAATTTCTTCATGTGTAAACCGGGTACTGAGGAAGACCTGAGTTCAGATCTGGCCTCAGACAAACTAATTGCATGAGTCTGGGCAAGTCGCTTAACACTGTTTATTTAATTTTCTTCATCTGTTAAATGAGCTGGAGAAGGAAATGGAAAACCACTCCAATATCTTTTTAATTTTTTTTCATTTAACACTTCCATTTAAAGTTCTATCCCTTCCTCCATCCCCCCTCCCCCAGACAGCAAGTAGATATAGATTATACATGTGCAATTATGTAAAACATTTCCATATTAGTCATTTTATACAAGAAGACTAGAATTAAAGAAAAAAAATGAAAGAAAGTGAAAAATCTCACACTTCACTCTGTATTCAAACAATATCAGTTCTTTCTCTGGAGGCAGATAGTATGCTTCATCATTAGTCCTTTGGGATTGTTTTGGATCACTGTATTACTGAGAATAACCAAGTCATTCACAGTTCTTCATCGTACAATATTGCTATTACTGTTTACAAAGTTTTCCTGGTTCTGCTCACTTCACTTTGCATCAGTTCATATAAATCTTTTCAAATTTTTCTGAAATCATCCTGCTTGTCATTTCTTATAGCACGATAATATTACATTACGATTATATACCATAATTTGTTTAGCCATTCCCCAATTGATGGATATCCTTTTGATTTCCAATTCTTAGCCACCACAAAAAAAGCTGATGTGAACTTTTTTTGTAAAAATATGTCCTTTTCCCTTTTTTTGGGATATAAACCTAGCAGTGGCATTGCTGGATCAAAGGGATTGCTGGATCACAGGTTTATCCTTTGGACATAGCTCTAAATGGCTCTCCTGCCTGAATGGTTGGATCACTTCACAACTCCACCAACAGTGCATTAACCACTCCAATATCTTTGCCAATAAAAGCCCAAATCTGTCACGAAGAGTCAGACACACCTGAAGTAAATGAACAACTGAAAAAAAATACTCATCCACAAGATTGTTGGAGGGGAGAGGAAAGATACTGTATGTAAAATGTTTTGCAAATTTAAAAGTAATAGGTGCATATCTACCATTTTTATTCATTAAAGTGCCTGCTTCATGCTAGGCATTGGGGACATATGGACAAAATTCAGTGCAAAGCAATGAAAAATGTACAAGATTTTAAATCAGAAGACAAGATTTCGAATCCAGGCTCTTACTCTGCAGCCTTGGGCACATCTTTTAACCTCTCTGTCATTCAGTTTTTTTCATCTATAAAATGAGGGGATAATGTCTAAGGTCCCTTCCAACCCTAAGTGTATAATCCCATGAAAAATAGTCCCTGGCCTCACAAAGCTTACTGTCTACCACAGTTGTGCTAAAAGAATACAACTTAAGTAAAACATGATATAAAACACCACATTTTTTAAACAATTCCATTCCACAGACTCTAATGGGGTCTATCTAAATAAGCAGGAGGGTTATTGCAACAAACAACAATAAAATGTTGTATTATTTGTAATAATGCAAATGTATTATTCATCATTCTCAAAGAGTATGTTGAGCAATGCGATATAAGTTGCAATAACCAAAGGCAGTCCAAATGTTGCATCATTCATTAAAAGGCACCATGTTTTTTAAAAAAAAAAGAGCCACAAGTTGGTTCACTGGTTGTGCAGGTGCCCAAATCTGACTGCCTCAGGAGCATCCCATACCTGCCAAAAGGAAGAAAATGAAGTGTAGGTGATGTTACTTTTTTCCTTAAATCATTTCTTAGCTTCTATTTCCATAGACCCTGCTAGTTATTTTATGAGCTTGTTAATAATCCTAGTATTCTGCACACAGTAGGTGCTAATAGGTGTTTGTTGAATGACTCTTCCCTAAGTTTAGACTAAGTCGGAACACAGTCTCAATTTGTCCCTGGAATACTAAGAGGTAAAATTAAGTTTCTTCTAATTTAGAGTGTTTCTAAGCTAGAATACTCTGTAGCACTTTAAATAGACACTGTCTTTCTCCCATTACTGAAACAGGTCATGAGTTCCACCTCCATCTATAACACTTTTAAATACAGGCTGTCTTTTCCCAATCATTCAAACAGGTTATGACTCCCACTTCTATCAAGCTGAATCAAAGAATTGTTGGAAAAGGAGGGATTAGCTCTTCTCTGATGAGCACAGATCTTTCCTGACTACTCTCATCAATTAATGCATTTAATACCTACCCTTGATTCTTTTTTTTAATTATCTATTTATTTTTTAGTTTTCAACATTCATTTCCATAAGTTTTTGAGTTTTAAATTTTCTCCCCCTTCCTCCCCAAGACCGCATGCAATCTGGTATAGGCTCTACATATACATTCCTATAAAATGTATTTTCACGTTAGCCATGTTGTAAAGAAGAATTAGAACCAATAAGAGGAACCACAAGAAAGAAGAAACAAAACAAAACGGAAGAAAAAAAGAGCAAATAGTATGCTTTGATCTGCATTCAAACTCCATAGTTCTTTCTCTATCCTTGATTCTTAAAATGCAGTTAACTTTTAACTTGTATGTGATGCAAGTAACTATTGTCTAGCCATACATAGTTCAATACATGGAGACTCTGTGATTATGTGGTGTCCATCCTCCCTCCAAAGCAGAGGACAACCCGTCTATTATCTGGTAGATGGTCTTTGAGCATTGCTGAAACTAAAAAATCTTCAACCCTGTAGTTGATTTGGCACTCAGCCTCTATGAACTTAGCTACAGTGGTCTTTAGATGACAGAGTCTTTACGTGGATCCAGATATGAAGCTTTTCCAGCTCTGTAAGAGGCAGTGTGGCATAGGAGAAGATTTAGGTTCAAATCCTATCTCTGACACTTACTAGCTGTATGAGTATAAACAAGCCATCAGCTTTCTTATCTGCACAATGGGAGTTTTGGACCAGACTAAAGGGTATTTAGGGACACTTCCAGCTCTAAATCTATGATCTTATGAACTACTAGAGTTTATACTCTGCTATAGCCAAGTGGCAGCAAGGTGGCACAGTAGATATAGTGCAAGGCCTGGAGTCAGGAAGATTCATCTTCCTGAGTTCAAATCTGGCATCAGACATATATTAGCTGTGTGATCCTAGACAAGTCATTAACCTTGTTTGCCTCAGTTTTCTCATTTGTAACATGAGCTGGAGAAGGAAATGGTGAACCACTCCAGCATCTTTGCCAAGAAAACCCCAAATAGGGTCATGAAGAGTCAGATAGAACTGAAAAATGACTGGGTTCAGGACCTATCTCAGATACTCTCTCTTTGTGACCTTGGGCAGGTCACTTAATGTTCCCCTGGATCTTAGTTACCTCAGCCATAAAATGAAGTGGCTGAGCTAGAAGACTTCTGAGTGTCCCCCTCGGCTCCAGATTTTGATCCTATGATCCCATAAACTTAGCAGAATTACCCATTTACAAATTGGTTTAATTCTAGTTTTGTAACTTGAAATTGTTAGCTCTTGGAACTGAACAAAGTTGCAAGAAGACAAACAACCACATTGCCTGGGTCTTTTAAACATTTACATTATATAATCTTAACTGGGCACTCACTGCAACAAGACAATAGTTTTACCCTTCCCTACTGGAGTCTCTTTTCTACTCATCCCAGTGGCTGTTTCAGACTTTGTTTTTTCTCCTCAAACCTACCACAGCATCCACCCTTTCTACTGTCTCAGCTAAGCACATTGACTAGATTTGAATTCAGGTCTCATCACTCCCAAGAACAGCATTCTTTTTGTGGAAAGTGACATGATATTAGGATAGGTTTTCTGAAGCATGGTTCATGCTTTCTTCTTCTTCCTTCAAAGCATTCAACCACAGGATGGGTGCATCATAAAGACGATTCCTTTGCAAGTACAGGTTAACCGAGATGGTCTTTAAGGTACCTTCTAACAAATAGGGCAGCTAGGTGGCAATGAATAGAGCTCCAGGCCTGGAGTCAAGAAGACCTGAGTTCAAATCCAGACTCAGACACTTACTAGTTGTGTGACCCTGGGCAAATCATTTAACCCTATTTGCCTCAATTTTCTCATATGTAAAATGAGCTGGAGAAGGAAATGCTTTAAAGAAACTGAGCTAAGCTAGGAACATAAACCCCTTCCCCTCCCCAGAGACTGTGAGTGGTACAAGGCGGATGGCAGATTTTGCTTCCCATATGTTGGGGGTGGGGGAGACTGTGTATATCCATTCCATATCACAGGGATTAGGGGTGCATGGCACCTCCATCATCTGGAAAATCCACAAAAAAAATTTTGGCCCTCCCTTCACACCAGAGAGGAAGCCTGAATTTTTTCTTTTTCTTTTATGGAGAGTTTATAGTACCTTATTGTCAAATTAAGTGTTTGGTCATAGGCTATAGGTAGGCCAATGTTGAATAAAAATACTTTTTCTGTGTTATCTGCTGGCCTTCACATGTCTTCTGCAACTTCTTCAAAACTCAAAAAAATTTCCAATTTAATTTCTTATGCTAACTGGTGATATAGCATCACAATGTAGAAAGGATAATTGTATATACACACACACACGTATACATATATGTATATATACACATATATATATAACATATATAACATGTCTTATGAAGTAAATATTTCTTTGTAAAAGCTCTAGTGTTTTTGTTGTTGTTTAATGGTTTCAGACTCTTCATGATCCTGTGGACCATACTGTCCATGGGGTTTTCTTGGCAAAGATACTGAAGTGGTTTTTCATATCCTTCTGCAATGGATTAAGGCAAACAGAGGTTAAATGACTTGTCCAGGGTCACACAGCTAGTAAGTGTCTGGGGCCAGATTTAGGCTCATGTCTCCCCAACTCTAGGCCCAGCATCCTATCCACTAGGGCATCTAGCTGCCTCAACAGTGTTATATTGTAATCATTATTATTATTATTGTTATTATTTCATTAAATTATCTACTAAGGCACAGAAGGGCTGTGTTCTATATCAGGAGAAATGAATCCACACCAATGAAGTCACAGAGCCTTGATATATTGAAGTAAGTACCGATTGTACCCTTACATTATCTTTATAAGTTTAGTTGCAAAAACTGTGACCTCCCTGCTGTTCTATTCACAAGTGTCACCAGTTCAAAATAATGTAATAAAAAAGAGTCATCCAGAACAGCACTGAGAAGGAGGGACCCGCTTTCCCTGCTATGGCTTAATTATGATTCTGCCTCTGCCTCATGTCTAAAATGAGGTGAAGTTGTGAAGTTGTCTGTACATCCCAATTTTCTAGCAAAGATAAACTGGAAGGATGATGTGTTAGTGAAGAATTTTAGGTAAAACATAAGCATAGAGCAATTCTTTTCTTTTTTCATGTGGCAGTTATAAAAAAAGAGGGGGGAAGGATTGCTAAACAATAATTTAAATAATTTTAAAACATTTGTTTTTATGGGTTTTATTTGTTTTGTTGTTTTTAATTGATAGTCTTTTTTTTATTACTGTCAATTCCCAATGACTCTACTCTACCATATCACCTGCTATTATAACACAGATCTTAGCATAATGGTTGGCACGTAATAGGTACCTGATAAATGTTTATTGACTGACTGACTGACATAAGTACAATCAAACACAATAGATCCAGTTACTGGCCTTTCTGAAAATATATGCTTTATTCTTCACCTATTCTATCACTTCTCTGTTGAGACACAGAAGACATGCTTCACCATCAGTCTGATTGGACACTTCATTGATCAGCAATCTGAAATGTTGTTTTCATTTATATTATAGCAATCATCATGTAAATTTTTCTTTTGGATTTACTTACTTCATTCCACATCACTTCATACTAGCCTTCTAAAGTTTCTCTGAAATCTTCATATTTATCATTTCTTATGGCACAATAGGAGACAGTTAGGTGGCTCAGTAAACAGAGCACTGGACCTAGAGTCAAGAAGACCTGAGTTCAAATCTGGTCTCAGACACTTACTAGCTATGTGACCCTGAGCAGGTCACTTAACCTCTGTTTGCCTTGTTGCTGTTCGTCCTTTGTTTCCTAAGAGGACCATTGACATTGCAGGGTGGTATCTTGACTTTTATGTGAATTGGATTTAAGTGAGGCAAAGTTGCACAAAGTCTTCAGCCTCACTCTCTCAAGAGAGTCCACTAGCAAGACAAAAGTCAGGATGACTGGCAATGGCCCAGTTTGCAGTAGATGACCTTGGCATCTTAGATGCTTTACCAAGCTCTAAGTGCTCCACAGCTCCTACTTCAGACACCTTCATGGTCCTTGGAACACATTCTTCTCATCCCCCTAATCCACCAGGACAGGTCTTCACATGCTTTGGGTAGACATCCTCTAACTCATCAATGGAGTCCATTACCTGTCCATTACCCTCAACCTAGTTTGCCAATCTGCTGAGATCATTTTACCAGGGTATGACACCACACATGCTACAGTTTCTTGGAGCCAGCTTAATCCACTAGAGAAGGAAATGGCAAATCACTCCAGTATCGTTGCCAAGAAAACCCCATAGTTAGTATTGGCATGCCCACAAAGAGTTGAACAGTGCTGAATGACTGACCAACAACATGGTACAATAATAATTTGTATCCCACAATTTGTTCCATTGTTCCTCAATCAATGGGAATCCATTTTCTTCCCAGTTCTTTGCTGCTACAAAAAACACTGCTATAAATAATGTTGTCCATATGAGACCTTTCACACAGGGAAAATCTTTCCCAAGCAGAGAGGGATAATGAAAAGAGCATTAAGTTGACTGGGATTCTGGAGACCTGTATTCTTATATTGGCTCTCTCACTAACTAGCTGTGTGAACCTGGGTAAGTCACCCAACCAGCCTTTCAAATGAAACAGGTAGAGTAGAGATGATCACTTAGGGCCTAACTTTCTATGAATCTATTGAGTTGAGATACAAGTGACTTAGAAACTATACTTGGATCTGGCTTGGCATTCACCACTTGAGCTAAGAGCTATGCTAAAAAAAAATGTATTACATGATTGAACATGTATAACCCATATCAAATTGCTTACTGTGTCAGGGAGGAGGGAGCTGAGGAAGGGAGAGAAAAGATTTGTAACTCAAAAAATTTTTTAAATGAATGTTTAAAATTGTCTTTATACCTAACTGGAAAAAAAAATATCATTTTAAAAGCATCTTTTTAAAAAAAATCTTAACATCAAAAGATCAAGTTATAAAGGCTGATTTTCCCAAGAATCATTTATATTCTTAATCCATAAATAGCTCATTCTTGCCATGCCAAATATTGCTTTCTGCATGATATAGTGTGATATGTCTGGACTCCTTGGAGTCTTGGGGTTGCAGAAAAAGTGAAAGAAGGAAAGAAAACCTTAAGATTAATGTGTTATAGGGGCAGCTAAGTGGCGCAGTAGGTAGACCATGGGTCCTGAAGTCGGAAGGACCTGAGTTCAAATCTGACCTTAGACCAAACACTTGACACTAACTAGCTGTGTGACCCTGGGCAAGTCACTTAATCCTGATTGCCTAAAAAAAACAAAAGAAAGAAAGAAAACGATTAATGTGCTATTTTTAATTTGGATAATTAAATTTGAGAGAAGAACAGCCAGACCGTTTGTTTTTAAAGTTGGGCAATCAGCAATTTAGAGCTGGAAGGGACTGAGAAATCACCTGGACCAATCCTCATTGAGTCCTTGTGAGAAATGATAACTTGCCCCACTTCTTGCAGGTAATAAGTATCAAAGAGAAGATTAAAGCTCAAGTCCTCTAACTTCAATTTTTTTCTTTCTCTTTTTTTTTAAATAGAGAGGTTGGCAGTGCTACAGATGTGGAATGTTGCATGAACTTTCAGATGAGGCCACTATATTGTGACTTTTGCTAATTGTTTTACTTTGTTCTAAGAGACTTCTCATGAAGTAGGGGTAATCCTTAAATGATTGTAAAGCAAAAATAATGCACATCAATGAAAATTTAGTGTATATTTTAAATGTGTACATAACATAAATATATGTTTATAATAATATATTTAAAATACATATTTGTAGTCATTTCTATGCAAAGAAAGACATTCCCCAATATATAGTTAACTTTATGGTTCCAAAGTCAGATATGAGTAAATATTTAAAAGGGGAGTTTGTTGTCTCCAAATTGTCTCAGTTGCATTGAAAAGTTTTTGGTTGTATGATGTCCAAGTAGTTCATGGGTATTAACTCTCAGGCTCAGAGGAGTGGGAGATAGGAAGAAAATGGAAGCTTCCTCCTGAGGAGAAATAAAGGTGAAAGGTGGGAATGGGGGTCCTATGTGGATTGATTCCCTCTGGCACTCCCCACTTAATCCCCAGATTCAGAGGCTTCCCTCTCACAGGGTCAGCTAAGCCCACCTGAACCATGAGGATAATAAGGCTTCTGACCTCCTGGAAAATAATATTTTTTTTATCATACTTCAAAAGTTTAGCACCATCCTCAGTTCAAAGTTTTGCTTTTTTGCTTTTTGGTTTTGTTTTATTTGGAGGCTGGAGAGGAAGTCAGTGTATTTGTATTTGCTTTGCTTCACAATACATCTAGAGTATTGTGCTCAGGCCTTTATATCATATTTTAGGAAGAACATTGCTAAGAGAGTATACAGAGGAAGACAACTAGGTGGGAAAGAGACTGGATATCTTTCCATGTGATGGCCATTTGAAGGAACTTGGGATGTTTAGTATGAAAAAGAAAAGACTTAGGAGGCATACAATGTCATCAAATATTTAAAGGACCTCTTAGTCCCAGGCTATAGAACTTAAAGAAATGGGTAGAAATTAAAGGGGGAAAAAAAGTTGCAGGTCCAACATGAAGAAAAACCTTCCTAATATTCCTGGGAAGCAAACCCCTGGCCACTGCTCCTGCAGGTGTTTCAGCCACAGCTACCAAAGACCCAGAAAAGAGAGCTCTTGCCACCAAAGTCCTTGGCACTGTCAAATGATTCAACCCCAGAAACAGATAGGATTTGATCAGTGTAGATGGCATTATATCAAAATGCTTACCATCTCAGGGAGAAGGGAAGGGAAGGAAGGGAGAAAAAATTTGGAACTCGAAATTTTATTTTAAAAAAGAAAGTTTAAAATTGCCTTTACATGTAATTGGAAAAAAATAAAATACTATGTAAAAAAAAAAGTACAACCATCTGTTTTGCCAGTGGACTTTAAGAGCCATAAGACAGGGATAGCAAGGTGGCCCAGTGAATAGAACACCACCCCTGGAGTCAGGAGGACCTGGGTTCAAATCCAGCCTCAGACATTTGACACTTATTAACTCTGTGTGACCTTGGGCAAGTCACTTAATCCCAATTGCTTCAAAAAGGAAAAAAAAGAACCATAAGACCTTTCCATCTGCTATATAGTGGAAATCTTCCATATGGGCTGTTTCACTCATTAGAATGGAAGCTTCTTGAGAGCAGGGACTGTTCTAATTTTCTCCATAGTACTGTGCACATAGTAAACATCTGACAAACGTGTATTTTTTAAATTCATTCATTCAATGATTAGAACTATCCACAAGAGAAATGCTACTGCATGACATGTCTAGCTTCCCAACAATTGGAGGTCTTCAAGCCCAGGTTAGATGACCACTTATCAAGAATATTTGTAAAGATTCAATATGGATTAGATTAAATTCTGTCTTTTCCATTTCTGAGATTCTATTAGTAACTTAGGCAAATTACTTAACTTTTTTTTTAAGGCAGTTGGGGTTAAGTGACTTGCCCAGGGTCACACAGCTAGTAAGTGTCAAGTGTTTAGTCAAAGACCGGATTTGAAGTCAGGTCCTCCTGATTCCAGGACAGGTGCTCTATCCACTGAGCCACCAAGCTGCCCTTACTTAACCTTTTAAAGTCTTAATTTTCCCTCTCTAAAATAGCTAGAATTTATACAACCCTTTAAGGTTCACTCATTTAATCCTTACAACAAGTCTTTGAGGTAGAGACTATTATTATCCTCATTTTATAGATGGGAAAACAGAGGAAGAGAGAAATTAAATGATTTTCCCAAAGTCAAGCAGGTAATAAATGTCTGAGGCTGGATTTGAACTCAGACTTTCCCTAACTTTAGGTCCAGAGCTCTATCCACTGTACCATGAACTACATGATCCCTAAAATTCCTTTGAGCTCTACAATTCTGTGATCAAGGATACCCACTGATTTAAGAGGCTTGCGAAAAAGCCTGTCTTAATGTGGATGTATTGAAGTACAAGGAGGTACAATGGGGCCATGACACCGAGTTAGGCAATTGAGATTTAAAGAAGGAAAGTTTTCCACCATCTTTTTTGCTATGACAAAGATTTTTTGATTATTTTGTCCTGTTGTCATTCCGTAGATTCTATATGCTCATAAAGCCAAAAGTGTAAGCACAAGATCTGTAAAAACAGAAAGACAAAGAATCATGACCTCCAGCTGCTCATTGCTGCTTTTCATTCACCAGTAAGTCAGGGTTCTTTCCAAGGCTGTTAGCCCCTCCTCCACAGGCCACAATCCTATCACTGAATGATAAGTACGGTGAGTAGTAATCATGCACCCACTCCTTGTGAACACAAGGAGATCAAAAGCAGGGATTAATCAAAGAGATTTGGGGGCAAAAGTTAGAGTCAGGTGGAAATATATCTAAGGGTGTGTATATGGGCACTAATGTTCCTTCTGAGAACAGAAGGAAAGCCTTATCCCTCACCTCTGTGGTTGATATTGGTGATAAGCTGAAGTATTCCAAACCCAATGTACTGGATTTGGAATCAGGGGTCCTGGGTTCAAATTCTGATTTTGCTGCTTACTATCTGCCTCACCTTAGGAAAAGAGAACCAGAGCTCGGGGTCTCTGTTTTCTCACCTGTAAAATGAGAGTTGGATAGATAACCTCCAGGGTCCCCTGCTACCATCAGATTGGATGACTCCTCTCAAAGCCGCCATAAAGGAGGATACCTAGGCCAACCATTGTTCTCTTTCTAGGATGCATTCTGGACCTTCTTTATTATGCCTCTGAACTGGATAACTTTGTCTCTCACCACCATCTCCCCACTCCACCCCATCCCACACACCCACCTATTTCAGCTTTCTGTTGTCTTTCTAATTAGGATATATCAATCAACAAATATTTATTAAGTATCTGCTGAGCCCTGTGCTAAGCTCTCAGGATACCAAGAAAAAAAAAAGACAAAAGACAATTCCTGCCCTCAAGAAGCTCACAATCTAATAAAAGAGCTTACAATCTAATATAACCTTGACTTCCAAGGACTATCTTTCTACTTGTATTTGCATTCCCAATGCTTAGTACAGTGCCTGGCATCTAGTAAGCTCTTAATAAATTCTAGTTGATTGACTATGAGTAGTAAGAGTAGTTATGATCCAGTATGACCACATGGAGAAAGTGTTGACATACTTTAAAATAACCTGGCTTAAATGATTAGAAATCAATATGTGAATCTTGAAAATATTTTCTTCTTTGACCCATTACACGGCCTTAAAGGAACTATTTCTACAAAGCACAAATACTTTGGAAGGGGGAATAAAGATGGACTTGGTGATTCGGTAATAATTAAAAATCATCAAAAATTAACTCCCAGACATGGTGGTATATACCTGCAGTCCCTTCTCCTTGGGAGGTTAGAGCTACTGGTTTACTCAAGAGTGAGATTTCTGAGATACCCTGAGTGAGGTAGGGAGACCCAGTATCAAAATAATAAATAACTATTTTTTTTAATTGCCAAACATTTCAAATCCAACCTTGACCAAATTCATTGCCTACGGTCTTTCATCCCTAGAAGTGACATGTTCAGCCAAGTTCAGAAAAACAAACCGATCTGTTTTTTTTCCCATTTAATAATAAACTTGCTACCTGGCTAAGTATTGGCTGGAACAATGACTGGTATATGTATGTACAGCAATACAAATCTTAAGTGTGGGGGACTATAGAGCAGTGGACCATGAGTTAGAAGACCTTGCTTCAAGCTTTAAATCTCTCATACTTACTCCTTGTGGGGCCTGAGGCAAGCCACTCCTGGGAAATGCAAGCTTTTTGACATCTGGGACTGGTTTATTTTTCACTTTGTATCTCATATGCCTGGCACATTAGTTAGGACTTAGTAAATGTTTGGTTCTTTAAATCATTGACTGATTGTACCTCTCTGGGTCTATATTTCTTCATCTGTAAAATGAGAGTTGTACTAAATTCTCTTTCAGCTCTGAATCCCTAAGATCCTATGTTTATATGATCATATGCTATGGGAATGATAATACTTTCACTACTTATCTCACAAATTTGTTAAAAGGAAAATGTTTTGAAGCTGAATTATTATTATTATTATTATTATTATTATTATTATTTATTATTATTATTATTATTACTGTACAAACCCTTTTGGGTCAGTGCTTTATAAAAGACTTTATGAATCAGAAAACACGATTCAATTCAATTTAATAAACATTATGAAGCACCAAATGTATGCAAGGCACCATGGTTTGATTCAATGATATCAAAAGTAGTTCCTTCCCTCCAGAAGCTCACAAACTAAGAGAGGTGATGAAACTCGAATAACTGTCTGTAACACAAGTTAGAGTCTTTTATTGGAAATCTTCCCCAATCCCTCTTAAGTGCCTTCTCTCTATTAATTATTTCCAATTTATCCTATATATAGATTGTTTTGTATATATGTGTTTATATGTTATCTCCCTCATTAAACTGTAAGCTGCTTGAGGGAAGGGGCTTTCTTTTGCCAGCACTTAGCACAGTGCCTGGCACATAGATGGCACTTAATAAATATTGATTGATTGACTGATTGATTGATTGATTAAGAGCAGTCAGCAGGAGAGACATGAGAGAATGGAGGAGTTATATATCATTTCTAGCTATAGAAAACACAAGAATGTTTCATGGAAGAAATGGCACCTAAACCGGACATTGAAAGAAGAGAAGGATTTCAACAGGTAAATATATTGAAGACATCCAGTGTTAGCAAAGAGGACAACATGAAGAAATTCAGGAAGTGGTGAATAACAGGATGAGAGAAAGGAATTAAAAGTACAATAAGGAGAATGGTATGAAAAATAGGTTGGAACCAAACCATGGAGGACCTTGAATATAGAAGGGCTAAGTGGTTTGCATTTTATTCCATAGGCAGTAGAAAAACATGGGAGACTTTTGAAAAGGGAAGTGATATGATCAGTGAGATTGCTTTGGCAGCTGTCTGAAGGGTAGTTTGGAGCCAACAGTCAAGAAAAACAGAGAGAAATCTGTCATAATGGTCCAGGTTTTCACCAGTTATGAGGTATTGATCTAGTAGTAGCTATGTGAGTGGAAAAGTCAGAGTAGATGGGAGAGTTTGTCAATACGGTGGGAAGAAAGAAGTACAGTGTCCTAAAGAGATAGGAGAAGGCATAGGAAAAACTCTTCTGCTAAAAAACTCCCTGGGGAGAGAACATCAGGGCCACCATGATAAAAGCTACCTATGATTCAGTCAGTTTACTTGGCTTTTCAGTCATGTTTGACTGGATACTGGATACTGGAGTGGTTTGATATTTCCTTTCCCAGCTCATCTTACAGATGAGGAAACTGAGGCAAGTGGGATTAAGTAACTTGCCCAGTATCACATAGCTAGTCAGTGTCCTGAGGTTGGATTTGAACTCAGAGGATGAGTCTTACACTGTGCCACCAGCTACCCCCAACTTATGATTGTGTAAGTGTAAAGTCACCTAGTCCGTTATTGCCTAGCTAGCCCAAGCCCAGAAAATGTATCACATCCCATCCAGCCATCCACCTGACCATCTTATCATGCCCCCAATCATCTTACCATCCTGCCTGCCTTGTGGGTCTCCCTTCCCCTAATTTTCCACCTCTTGCTCTGGGAATAGCAATCAAATCAATCGTACCATTGCTTTTGAAAACTACATGTTGACAGGCTTCCCTGCATGACAATTCACCATCTCTATGATTAGTCAGACCAATCTATATATATTACATCCTCCTATAGGAATGTAAGCCCACTGAGATCAGGCGCATCTCACTTTTATATCTGCATTTTGATTCCTTAATGGCAGAATGCTCATACATAGAAAGCTTTTTACATGTGCTTTTTCATTCATTCAGTCACACACTCTTGCCTGCGATAGATGTAACACAGTTATATAAGCAAAGCAGACAGAGTGAGCATTGCTGGTGTCTCTTAGAAAAAGGTGCCCATTATATTTTTCGGGTCTACGGAAAGCTTCTGTGTCACCACTCGCCTCCTGCGAGGGAAGTAATGGACTTAAAATGCAGAAAGAGACATACGTTTGTGGACATGGTCAATGGGATAAATTTGTTTTGCTGAATGTATAAATGTATTAAGGGCTTTATTTTAATTTGCTCTGTGGTGAGGAGGAAAGGTATTGGGATAGGCAGATTAATCAAAGAAAACAATTTTAAAGAAAGATTGTAAAAAAAAAGAAAAGAAAAAAGGAAGATTGTATGTGAGGACAGAGCAAAGGAGGAGCCAATTGAGATTTGCAGGTGGGATTGGATAGCATAGATGTGAGTCAGGGCTTGCAGGCACATTACTTGAATGCATTTTCTCAGCTGATTTTCCTCCCTTTGGAAACATTGTCAGGGGAGTGGTAATGTCTGTGTTCCCAAGTTACTATGTGTGTCTGTGTATGTGCTGTCTGCCGTCTATACCTAGAAGCATGCAGAGATGCCAGTGGTCAGCTGGCCTTCTGCAGATAACCTTTTAACTGTTCTCCTTGACTTTTCTTTCCATTCTCCAATCCATACTCCACACAGCTGCCAAAGAAATCTTTTAATGCGTTTGTTGTTGTTTAGTTGTTTCAGTCATATCTGACTCTTCAAGACCCCATTTGGGGGTCTTCTTGGCAAAGATGCTAGAGTGGTTTACCATTTCCTTCTCCAGCTCATTTTATAGATGAAGAAACTGAGGCAAACAAGGTTAAGTGACTTGCCCGGGGTCACATACCTAGTAAGTATCTGAAGCCAGAGTCGAACTCAGGTTGATGAGTCTTCCTGACTCCATGCCAGGAGCTCTATCCACTGCACCACCTCGATGCCCCCTAATGCATAACCCTGATGATAAGACTTCCTTCTTCCTCCATGGAGAAATTCTGAGTCATTCATCTCTTCTTAAAGAACTTGACTGTGCAATATAGTAGATATAAAAGTAGTGCAATAAAGTAGATACAGTAGAATTTTGGCAGTGAAAGGCAGCTGGATCCTGTTGTAGTGGTGGAATGGATAGCATTTGATGGCTGATTGGATATTGTTATTGAAGGAAAGTGAAGTCAAACAGAACTTCAAGGTTTCAAGACTGAATAATTGGGAGAATGGCAGCACCATCAACAGAAATAGGGGAGTTAGGAGGAAGAAAAGGCTTTTGGCAAGGCAAGCTGATGAATTCAAGTTTGGACATCCCAGATTTGAGCTCCATCAGGATGGAGCTGTACCCAGGCTGGAGCCTAGCGTTTGTTACGCAGAAGTCATTGAAAAGAAAATGACAAGTGAAGACATTAGAGTGGATGGGAACACTGAGGGAGAAAGTATAGAAAGAAATGAAGATGGTTGAGAACAGAATCACAGAGAATATCTTGATTTAGGGAGAAAGAAAGTGAAAAAGAAATAGTTATGGAGACCAGGAAAGAGCAGTCAAACTTTTGGAGGAGAGCCAGAAAGGGATGACGTTGTGGAAGCCAAAAAAAGAAGCGAGCATCAAAACGACAGGGGTAGTCAACATTTCCAAAGCTGCAGATTCAATTCAAGAAGTATTTGCTAAACGCCTGCTTCTTGCAAGACAATAACAGTACCTACCTTGGAGGCAGTTACACTCTACTAATACACAAGTAAATGAAGAAGAAAGAAAAAAACTGATAAAAAGCAACATTGTACAGCATTTTGAAATTAAAGGATTGGGAACAATGTCACATACTACATATTCATGTCCTAGCTAGCCTGAGTCATTGAATTAATCATTATCAGCTTATAGAAGGAACAATCCTCAAAAGCCTTTATTTGCCAATAGAAAAAAATGGAAGGAAGGATTTAAAAGATATTTTTGTTCCAAGGAACGGCAAAAAACGTTTGACTGAAAGAAAATACCTGATTTGGTAAGACAAAGGGTCAAGTCAAGTGATTCATCAAGCATAGACACAACCTAAGTGCTGATTATATCTAAGGGATGTCGAACTCTAGCCAAATCAGGCAAAATTTGAGGTTGTTTGCCATCAAACAAATAAAACATCTAGATAACCGACTAACTGGCATGAATATTTTTGTACCATGTTGCCACCATCTGTGTTCCCCTTTTGATAAAATGAGGATAATGAGTCATGGTCCCACATCCCTAACAGAGATGTTATGTGAGTGGGTGGGGCAGTCTGTAAGCTTCATAGATAAGGTCTGTCTCTCTCTGAGGAATTACCACTATAAGACCAAACCTTACTTTCATATATCCATTTTAATGAAGTACGTTGCTACTTCCTGTAATAATAGTATACTTGGGAAGCATTCCAGGATTTATTCTTACCTAGAATACCCTGGAATACCACAACTGCTAACCCACATGTACTGCTGAAAATGATATGGTTTCAGGAACAGGAGTGAGGAATTTGATGACTTTTTTTAAACCGTTCCTCAGGTACCAGCTGTGAATTCCTTTATTAACCTCTTTCTCCCCGCCCCCAAAGCTTACTCAAATGAAGTATCACATTTTAAAAGTTACCCTCAGTGAGCTCCCACCCAAATGAAGACCTGACCATAAGCACAGAGAAAACAATAGAGGACTGGAAATACTGGAGACTTTATTTATACTTCCAATGCTTCTAGAATTTCTTACTTTAACCTAATTTTGCTGCTTCAAGTGCTTCTCCATCTTGTCTCTCATCCCTTTTCAGTTGTTAGTAGAGCCTGTAAGCGGAATATAAAAGTCAGCATTATTTGGCAGTGGAGCTGAAGGATATTCAGGGCTATAAATCAATTTTTTTTCTAGAAAAGGTTACTCCAGTCATGCATATAAGAGATGTGAAATTAACCTAGATTCTGGCTATGGCTTCCTTCCCATGTACTCTAAGTTACAATGACACTGACCTTCTTGCTCTTTCTCCTGCAAGACACTCCATCACCAGACTCTGGGTGTTTTCACTGGCTGTTTCCCATGCCTGGAATACATCTATTCTTATCTCTGCCTCCTGGTTTTCCTGGCTTTTTTCAAGTCTCCACTAAAATCCCATCTTCTACTAGAAGCCTTTCCTGATCCCCATTAATATTAGTGCTTCCCCCTTCTGATTATCTCCAATTTATCTTGTAGCCATCTTGTTTGCACATAGTTATTTTCAAGCTGTCTCCCCAATGAGACTTACAAGAGGGTACTGTCTGACCTTTTTTTTTTTAATATTCCCAGTGCTTGGCACATAGTAGGCATTTAAATGCTTCATTAACTGCTGGTGGACTTTTATGAGATTTCTCAAAACTTAGCAACAATCCTACTGGTTATTGCTACTAAAAGAAATGTATGAAATATGCTGTTGCATTTCCTTCTCCTCCCTATCCCCTTCAAAAAGCTGTGAAAACAAGATGATCATTTTATAAGCCAAAGCATTAAATTGAGTCAACTGCTTCAAGAAAGAATGAAGAGGATAAAACATTCTATCCACTTCCAAATAGAGAGGTGATGGACTCAGAGTGTATATTGAAGCATATTTTATTTTCTTTGTTTCTTTCTTTGTTTCTTTCTTTCTTTCTTTCCTCATTTCTTTCTTTCTTTCTTTCTTTCTTTCTTTCTTTCTTTCTTTCTTTCTTTCTTTCTTTCTTTCTTCCTTCCTTCCTTTCTTTCTTGCCATAGCTAGTGAAGGAATTTGTTTCACATGACTATACGTATTTGTAATGGGCTTTTTTTTTTGCCTTCTCAGTGGGTGGAGGAGGGAAATGAGAAGGGGAGGAGAGAATATAGAACTGAAAATAAAGTAAAATTAATTTTTAAAAGAAATAAAGAATGATGAGATACAAGGAAATATAAAGCAAAGGGAGAAAACTAGAACATGACCCCCAATTCCCTGGTTATTCTGAAGGTGTACAGGTCAAGGCATCATGTATCAGAAGGTTAATAAGAGAAAGTAAGAAGAGCCTGGCTCCCATCTGCAACACTCCAGTCCCATGCATCCCTGCACCAATGTACAGGAGAAGTGACCTGAACTTGATGACTGATCAGAAAAGCTATACATTCAAAAGATACACAAGGGAGCAGAAATGTTAGAAAGTTCCATTAGAAACATGGGATTGATCCTGAATAGACACTAATTGACATATGTAAATCTTGCTAAGAAAAAGAGTTTAGTACAAAACATTCTAGGAAAGTAGAAAAACTTACAGTTATTCTAATAGATGAGAGACAAAGGGAGGGAGGAAGGTTTAGAGAGAGGGAGGAGAGAGGGAGAGAGATGGGGAGGGGGGAAAGGAAGGAAAGTAAGCAGAGAGGAGAGGGAAAGAGAAAGAGAGAAAAGGGAAAGGGGGGTGTGAGGGGGGGAGAGAAAGAGAGAGAGATTCAGAGAGGGATTTAAAAAAACCACTACCACTTAGCTAAAGAAGTCCTAACAGCAGATGATTTTTTTTATACTCTGAAACAACTATATCTATACAACAAAGTAATTGAATGGAATTTTTTTTTAAATTCAGTCACTCTTTTGTTTTGACTACATGTTGCCCCAAATAGTCTGACTAATTCTTTTCCATTAATTTTTTTTTCCTTTACTAATTCGGTATCACACAAGCACAGCCAATATCTCCACATACAAAAAGAAAGGGAGAAATAAATGATGAGGTCACTAAAGGAAGGATAAAAACATCCAAAGAATAATAAACTGGACAAGGAAATACATAATATGAAGCAGATTCCCTCATTGCTCCGATGACTGAAGGTGTCAAGGCCACAGTGTTTGGGTGACAGAAAGGCAGACAAAACATGAGTGTGTTTTATTCATGACTGTGTTATCTTTGTTCCATTCATCCTCTGGTATTTACTAGCTATGAGATCGTGGGCAAGTCATTGAACCTCCCTGAGCCTTAGTTTGCTTATCTATAAAATGGGAAAATAATAATCTCAATAGTGGCTATCTCACAGTGTTGTTGTCAGGTTCTAGTCAGAAAACATAAATAAAGCACTTAGCAAATTTAAATTTTTATATAAATGTCAATTGTTCAGTTCAATTAAATAATCATTTATTTATTAAAGTCACTACTGGGTATACTTTTCTGGTGATACAAAAAAATAAAATAAAGCCAGTTCCTAGCTGCAAGGAGCTTATATTTAGAAGTGGTGATTTTGTCCTACTTTCTTGAAGAGGACCAATGACATTATGAGAGTGATGTCTTGACTTGCACATGAATTGGATTTAAGTGAGGCAGAGTTGGGCAAAGTCATCAGCCTCACGTTCTTCTCCAGAGTCATTAAAGTCCAGTGGCAAGACATCAAGATGACTGGAGATGGCCCAGGAAGAACAGGAATAGAGAAAAGCTGGGGGGATGGAGCAGAGGGAAGATGAGGGGATGGGTGAAGAATGAGGAGCACAAGAAGTACGAAGATGAATGAATACAAATTATATGTGGAATAAATATGAAGTTGTTTCTGGGGTGGAGGAATCACGAATGACCAGGGAAATCATGAAAGGCTTCATGTAAGAAGTAACAATTGAGCTGAGCTTTGAAGGGAGGTAGGAATTAAAGCAAGAGAGGTAAGAGGGGAGAGGCAGTGCTTTCTAGGCATGAGGACCAGCTTCTGCAGAGGCACAGAGATGGCAACTAGAGTATTCTAAGGAGGAGCCGCAAATAGTCCAATTTAGCCGGAAAATCGAGTGTATGAAGGAGGGTAACATATAATAAACCTAGAAAAATAGACCCCATTCAGATTATGAAAAGTTTTACATGTCAGACAATGAAATATATATCTCATTCCAAGACTGATTGGGAGCCACTAGAATTTTTTGAGCAAAGGAGTGACCTGTTCAGACCTGTGCTTAAGAAATATCAATTTGGCAGCTGTATGGAAGACGAGTTGGAAAAGATGGATTATAAACAACGAGAGGAGGAAGTAGTTAATCTGAAAAAGCTAAATATGTCACACAATAAGAACATGTATATGGAAATGCTTATGAATGGGAGGCAATTAAGGGAACGTGAATATTGAGTAATGAGATCCCTACAATATACATATATATGTATATACATGTATACATATATATGTATATTGTAGGGATCTCATTGCATGTGTATGTTTGTGTGTGTGTGTGTGTGTGTGTGTGTGTGTGTGTGTATTAAGGCAAGAGGAGAAATTTCTCTTCTTTCTTTTGGCATCATGGCCTTAGTGGGATAGTATTCTGACTGAAGTTGAGGGTTTAAAAATAATAACCACTCCTGTAATGACTCTGGCAAAAATGACATGTTTCTTAGCCACTTTACCCAGAGGTAAGGAGCAAGCATTGAATGCCCTTCTGAAGGGTGTATAAAGGATGGGAAGCCAAGGCAATGGATCATGTTTGTACATAGGCCTTCAGGGAGAGCTATTATTGCTGTGGATTTGGCAAAGAAAACAAGACTTCACAAAACACCCCAAACAGACACTTGGGAAGGATCATATTACATTCATTCCACACATTCCACAGGCTTCTATTTTCTTACAGTTGTCATCTAAGCTGGGCCTTGTTACAAAGGAAATTCTCCACTTCCTCTTTTTCAGAAAGATCTTGCCTGAACAGTGTCTAGAGTTAGTCTAAAAGCAAAAGACTTGCAAGTGAGATGATCCACAGTCTTTGCAAAATCTTTGGTGCCATTTTTAAACTTTTGAACAGGAATGACTTAGACTACAATTATGAAGGAAACAAGAGTCTTGTAAAGGAGAATTTTCTTATCAAAACTGAGTACTTTTTAACCCCCTTCTTCTGCATTTTCCACACTCTTTTTTTCTCTCTATTTGCATTCTCCAGTGTGTGAGCTATAACAAAGCACAGGTAAATAGAATGAAAAGTAGAGAGGGATCAATGGGAGAACATGGATAAGAATTGCCAAAAAGGCAGTGAGTAGGTCACGGTCCAAACCAGTGGAGTCCATATCAACATAGATTGAATCACTAGGCTCTCTGCCCATATCCTAAAATCCCCATTAGATTACAAGTGCCCTAAGGGAAGATTCTGTGCCTTATTTATAGTCTTGTATTTCTTCCCCTAGCCCTTAGCAGAAAGCACTCAATTTGGTGGGCAGTTTGCTGACAGAAGTAATTTTTTAAAAGCATATGTGTAAATGAAAAAGGTAGAGTCCCATTGTCTAAGATTCTCTGATTCTGATTCACTTAGGTAGGACTGCATTTCACTTAGAATGAAGACCATTGTTCTTTTGATCTAAATAAAAGGATGTCTTAAGAAAGAGAAGTGTATGGGGGCGGCTAGGTGGCACGGGGTCTAGAGCAGCGGCCCTGGATTCAGGAGGACCTGTGTTCAAATCCGGCCTCAGACATTTAATACTTACTAGCTGTGTGACTTACCCCCATTGCCTAGACCAAAAAAAATAAAAAAATTTAAAAAAGAAAGAGAAATGTATGATCACTGCATCCCTCTAGTCTCATCCAGGTAAAAGTCCTTGCTATGCATGACTAGCGCATTGCTTGTGGATGAAGGTGATAATATGTTGACTGCCAACATTGTTAGCCCATTGTAGGCCTCCCCAGATCAAACTTTTTTTTTCTAATTATTTCCTGTACAAATCTGATCTATAACCAAACACCTCTGAAATCAAGCAATAAGACTAAAAAGTAATGTGCCCTAAAAGGAAGGTAATGGTCCTTGTAATTTTAAAAAGAAGTCAGTACATAAAAGTTAAAAAAAACATTTTTTTTACTCTTCTTATAAGGCAGACCAACATTAGCTTAGTTCTGGTTCCTCACTGGGTCAAAATGAGCCATTTACAAGACAAGACACTGATCAGTTAAGAAAAGGAAGTTTGCCTTGTCCTCAGAAGTGACTCCTTACTGCTCCATAGACATTAGGGCAGGATATGATGGACTTGGTGACTCTCACAGTGTTCAGAAACCTACCAGTTCGGAGGGGTAACACTTTATATGGTCTAAGATAATCAAGAAGTCGCGTCAGGGAAACCAATCAGGTCCTAGAATATTTTGTCTCCCTTTAGGGAAACTAATCTCCCAGGAAGGACAGGGAGAGGTGGACTTAATCCATGTTGTTGAGAACACTGGTAGATACTTGTCAGGATGCGAGAGATAAGGAAGAACTGAGTCAAACACCAACAAAATTTATCCTCTTTATCTCTCTAGATTAAAAGTTGCAGAGAAGGTGCTGGTCTACATGGACAAAGGGAGTTTCTTCATTCTGATGTTCCCTACGTCAATGAAATCACAGATTCAGTCTCTATTTCTTTTCTCTATCTCTTTCTAATTACCTTTCCGCCTCTTTTTTTTTCCTTTTTTTTATTTTTCCTTGGTTTCCACCTTAGCCCTCCGTTGGCACTTTGCATAATCACCAGTCTTGGTCTTCCCATTTAAAAGGATTATGCACCACAACCTCTCTGCACACTCACACAATTCTCTAAGAATTTAAATTGCAGACAATGAGTCCATCTGTACTGGAGGAGGGAATTATTTTATGTAGGAATTCTTCATACCATGTAGTCACAGATCCAGTTCCTATACCCATTGTCTCTCCCGCAACTCTCCAACCCGGGATCAAGGAACTCTACTAAGCATTAGAGACATAAAAGACTAAATGAAAAACAGCCCCTGCCTTTAGGGAGTTTGCTAATCCTGAAATGACAGGATAAAAAGTGAGACCCACTTCCATGGATGGCCTCCAATTTTTTTCATGTCCTTCCTAAAATGTGGCCCCCACAACTAAAAACTATCTCTTCTAGATATAGTCTGAGCAAGAAAGAATACAGCAAGACTTATTGATTCTCTTCTTCTGGACCCTGCTGTTTCTACTAATGAAGTATAAGATTGCATTTGAATTTTTAGTAGTTATGTCACACTGTTGACTCCTTGCATTTGCATTCACTAAAACTTCAACATGCTTTTTATACAAAACGCTGTCTAGCCATGCTTCCCCTGTCCTTTGCTTGCACAGTTGATTTTTTTGGACTCAAGTGAAGGATTTTATATTTAATCCTATTAAATTCATCTTAAAAGATTTGGTCCTTCATTTTGGCCTGCTGAGATTTTTTTGGAATTCTGAGTCTATCATCCATAGTGTTAACTTGTCTTTTCCAGTTTTGTGTCCTATGAATATTCCCTAAGCATGTCATTATGCCTACAGAGCCCATGACAAATCCCTGAAGCACTCCACTGGTGAGGTCCCTCCAAATTGATGTTGATTCCTTAATCTCTACCCTTCAAGTCTAATCATTCAACCAGTTCCAAATGTTCCAAGAGAGGACAGCAATTTAAGCAAAAACTAGAAGGATTTTCACAGGCTTAGTGAAACTTTGGCCTTCAAAAGCTATGTTGTAACACTGGATTTGGAGTCAGAAAACCTGAATCCAAATCTCGACTCAGCTCTTTGTGTGACCTTGGACATGTTGTCTTACTTCTCTTGACTTCAGTTTCTCTGTCTATAAGATGAGAGAGTTTGGACTAAGTGTTCTCTAAAATGTCTTATAGGGCAGCTAGGTGGCACAGGGTCAAGAAGACTCATCTTCATGAGTTCAAATCCACTCTTAGACATTTACTAGTTGTGTAACTCTGGGCAAGTCATTTAACCCCATTTGCCTCAGTTTCCTCATCTGTAAAATAATAAAAAAAAAAATGAGCTGCAGAAGGCAATGGCAAACCAGTCCAGTATCTTTGCCAAGAAAATCCCAAATGGGGTCATGAAGAGTCAGACATGACTAAACAACAAAAAGCCTTTTCGTTCTAAATTCTAAAAATTCCTATTAATTTAAATCCAAGACAGGTTTAAAAAAAAAAAGATGATATGAATACACCTAGTCTTACTGTCAAAGAGTTCATGTCACCTGAACTGGACAAACCATATCCCTGGGTCCTGAAACAATTTGCCAATGTTATTTCTGACCTGCTTCTGATCTTTGAGAAACTATGGTTGAAAGGAGAGAGCATAAAGGCAGAAAACTTCTTGATTTTCAACACAGAGTACAAATGATTATTTAGGAAGTTTAATACAATGCATGTAAAATGAATTATTAAAAGGATGGTTTGTGAGGGCTTAAAAGGAAATGTGAACACTGTGAGCCAATGAACTCTGAGGGCCCACACCCAGCGGTAGAGTTAACTCGTGCCAGGATAAACTTATTTCCTTTTTCTGTCTGTTTTGCATACGGTGCCAAGTACATTGTATACCTGGATTTATTGGACTAAGACTCTCCAGTCATCTTCGACAACAAGATAAAGAGTTGTGAGCTGGATGGGAGTATTTGTATGGAGATTTAAAAGTGATTGAATTAATAAATATTATTAAAAGCCTGCTGTGTGCCAGACAATGTGCTAAGCTCTGAGGATACAAAAAGAGGCAAGAGATATGCCCTCAAGGAGCTCACAATCTAATGAGACAAACAACATGCAAATGAATACAGGAAAAATATGGCTATATGAGATAATTAACAGAAGGAAGCTACTGAAATTAAGAAGAACCAAGGAAGGCTTCCTGTAGAAGGTGGGATTTTTGTTGAGACTTTGTTGTTGTTTAGTCATATCAGTCACGTTCGACTCTTCATGACCCCCATTTGGGGGTTTTCTTGGCAAAAATATTGGAGTGGTTCACTATTTGTTTCTCAAGCTCATTTTACAGATGAGGAGACCGAAGCAAACACTTGCCCAGAGTTACACAGCTAGTAAATGTCTGAGTCTAGATTTGAACTCAGGAAGATTCTTCCTGACTCCAAGCCCAGTGCCCTAACCACTGCGCCACCTCGCTGCCCCTTGTTGAGATTTAAAGGAGACAAAAAGAGATAATTAGTAAAGCAATATGAACTTGGTGGTGGGAGGACCTGATCCACTAGTGGCAGGTCCGTGATTTCTTTCAATGGCCCTCTTCTGCTCTACATGACTTAGATGAGGGGAGTGATAGCATACCTATCACATGTATAGCTGATCTAAAGCTAGGATAGTTAGCTAAGGATGCCAATAGAAATGAGAGCCAAAAAGACCTGAAAGATGCGCTGAATCTAATATGATGAAATTGAATAGAGGTGAATATAAGTGACTACTGCGGTTTTTTCTTTTTAATTTTTTTTGTTACATTTTAAGTTCCAAACTATCTCCCTCCCCCCCCACTCTCACTAGAGAAAGCCACCATTTGACACAGATATAGATAGATAGAGAGAGAGATAGATAGATAGATAGATATCTACATAGATATAGATAAGTATATGTGTACATATAACATACACACATATATGTATGGATGTAAACCAAACTATGCCTACTTCTATTTATCAGTCCTTTGTCTAGAGATGGATAGCATTGTCCTTCATTGGTCCTTTGTAGTTGATTTGAATATTTATAATACTCAGAATAGCTTAGTCATTAGCAGTAATTCTTTGAACAATATTGCTGTTATTATATACAATATTCTTTTGATTCTGCTCACTTCACTTCTCATTATTTCATTAAAGTCTCTCCATATTTTTCTAAAATCTACCTACTCATCATTTCTTACAAGTTAAGGTGATGGAATACTATGGGTTTAAAAAAAAGACACAATTATACAAGGACAAATGGAAGACAATAGATTCAAATAAAAAGATTTGTAGTTCTTGTAGACTTCAGGATCTAGGTCATCTCATCCAACTCCTTCATCTTACAGAGAAATCTAAGGCTCAGGAAGGTTGTGACCTTCCAGGGGCAGTTGATGGAGCAATGGATACAGCATTGGTCCAAGAATCAAATTCAGCCTCAGAAACTATGGGACCCTGGGCAAGTCACTTAACTTCTATAGGCTTCTATTACCTCAAATCTAAAATGAGGATAACAGCACCTTCCTTGAAGTGTTGTTGTGAGAATCAAACGAGATAATATTTGTTAAAAGTGGCTAGCAGAGTGTTCTATAAATTCATGTTTCCCATCCCCCTTTCCCAAGGGTGAGACAGGTAACAAGCCATCAGAGGTAGGATTTGAACCCTAGTCCTCTGAGGCCAGACAGTGCCCTTTTTTTTCTTTTAGTTGTCATGAGTTTGCAGTGAGTTATCACCCCTGCCTGCTTTGTGACCCAGAAGGTACATTTGTAAGACAGAGGCTAAGAGGTTGGTTTCAAGCAGTAACTGCTAAAGAGTGCTTGTCTGTGAACAAAACTAACTGGACTCTTTAAGGGTTAAGCTCAGGACCTCATTAGCACCATTTGGTAAATAATTAAGCTAACTAGATCAGACTGAGTCTTAGATCATACTACAGTAGAAGTATTTAATGCTCATTTAACCTAATGGAGAGTAAATGGGGCAAAGTTTGCTTCCAAAAGCAAAGTATCCTCTTGGTTTCTGGGAAAATACTGTAATTTTTAGTCTCTCTTTCATGAGTTGGTTTCTTCTTTTTGCCTACAAAAAGTCACTTCCTTGTTAAGTACTCTATTCTACCAGTTCCCTGTATTATTCTCCATAGTAACTATTCCAAACCTTCTCTTCACAAATGCACCCTACCCCCCTCAATGAAAAAAAAATGTATAGTGGATGCTATAAACTTCTACTTCTCTAAGGAGATTGAGAATGTCATTTCATCTATAGAAGAAAGAATAACTTTACTCCTCACTAAGGCTAATCTTCCTACCTCTACGCTTAATCCCATTCTCAGCCATTTCTTCAAAGACTTTACTCTAGCAAAATCCCCTCTATCGCATGCATCTTGAATCTCTTCCTATATGATCAGCCTACAAATATAGTGACAGCCCCCATTCAAAAAAACAAAACAAAACCTTCCCTTCCCTTGACTCTTATACTCTATCCAGCTGCCATCCCATCTTTCCCTCCTCCCCTCTACTTTCAAATTTCTTGAAAGAATATGCTAAGTCTGCCGCATTACTTCCTCACCAACCACTTTCTCCTCAACCACTCGCAAACCAGTTTCTGTGCTCATTACCCTCTGAAATTGCTCTCTCAAAGATCACTAATATTACAAAATTAAAAATTAAAAAATTAAAATTTTTATTTAAATTTAAATTTAAAAAAATTTAAAATCCTCATCCTTCTTATCTTTTTCCTACATTTACTACTACTACCTAGTACTTCCTACTGAAGGCTTCACACCTTACAGTCATCATACTATCCTGATACCCCTACCTCTCTCAATATCTGCTTTTGTCTCTTCCTCCCCACTCTCTAAAGCTCAACTCAAATGAGACCTCCACTGATATTCTTTGTCAAGAATGACACTCTCCCTTCAGACCTTACATATTTCCTTGTCTTGTAATTCTCTGATGAACTTATCATGCATGATTGCATGCTATAACTATTTGTGTATTCTCTTACTAAATTGTAATCTCCATAAGAGCAAAAGCTGTTACCTACATCTTATATCTCCCCTAGTACTTAGCCCAGTGTTCTGCACACAGTATTATTAGTCCAGTGGTCTGCACACATAGACAATTAATAAATGTTTGCTAAATTGAATTTTAAAATCATGTTTGCAGTAATGGAAGTGTACCACATTCTCCTTGCATCCTTTCTCCTTCTGCAAGTGGAGATGAAATGGTCTCCATCTCCTCAACAATTAACAAAATGATCTGAGGTCCCTGCAGAACTATAGCTTTGATCCTTCAGCCTAGTTTAGCCTCTCCATCTTTCTGTCAATTTCTCAGGATTCCAGCATTAGAATGTAAGGGCAGGGACTGCTTCACTTTTGTCTTTATATTTCCAACACTTAGCACAATTCCTCATATACAGCAAGCATTTAATAAATGCTTGTAAATTGACATATTTAGAGAGAGAAGAGACTTTCAGAACATCAGTTTCAAAGAGATTGTGAGTTGCCCAGGTTCACATGGCCAGGCCATGACCTTAGATCCTTGACTCCTAGCCCAGCCCTCTTTCCATGATACCTTTCTACTTCTATGGAAACTCAACAAAATTTATCCTGGGCCATAGAAAGAATCAGTAATAAAACAGAGAAGAGAACAAATGCACCTTAATATAGTTTTGTGGTAGTTAGAACTGGAAGGGGTCTTAAAGATCAGTCTAACCTCCTCATTTTATAAATAAACTGAGGCCCAGAGAATTTGGAACTTGCCAAGATCACACAAGCAGTAAGTAGAAGAGCCAAGATTTGAATCCAGGATTCCTGACTTCAAATCCAGTAATCGTTCCACTTCATCAGGCTTCTTCTCTCTCTTCCTTCCTACTAAATCAAAATCACTTTGCCTTGAATGAATTTTTTTAATGCTATGAAAGTAAATGCCGTTAACTTCCTTTTTTGATTCCTTGACTTTTAATCTCTTTGCTTCAATATCTTCCCATATCTATTTATCTAAAAGACTGTTCTTCCATTTGATGAAAGGCAGTAGAATTTCAGTATTCTGCATTCTATACTCAGTGTTCTCTTGTGTAACGATTGCAATGATGGTTAACAAAAAAATTCTTCATTTAATATGATTAGTTTTTCCATTAGGAGCAACAAAGTAAGAATTCCCCTTTAGGGATTCTCTGCAATAAAAACACTACCAAGAAGTCTCATGAGACACTGTTATTGCACCCTTTTCTCTTCAATATGATGCCAAAGGCAGGTCAATAGTATCCAGTTAGGGCGCTTACCTCTCAGAATTGAAGAAGGATCTAGGGAATTGAGAAGTTTGGAGCCAGTCTCAAGAAAATTGTTAAGTAGGGAAAGTCAATGGCAATCTTCCACTTTAGAGTATCTTCTTTTAATACTCCTCTAGATAGTTCCTGGACAGTCACCTGTGTCCTCATAAGCATCCTGACAGCACGGTATAATAAAGGCCTACCCTCTCCTCTATAGTGCCTTATACTCTTGACCTGAGGCTTGCCCCTTTCCCATATAAAAATCTCTTCCTAGGTAAACAAAACTTAGAAAAGGTGATTAAACTAATTCATTGGAAGTGTTAATGGCTTATAATAGATTGAGTTCACACCAGGAAAGGGGCTCTAGTCCCCCAAGTGTTGACACCTTCCAGGGCTAGGGCTGACCCATGTCCAGTCAGATCTCTACAACTCAGACCAATGAGGCATGTGGGACTTTACTCACTCTCCCCTCTAGAGACTAGGCAATTCCTTCAAGTAGCTAGAGGCTAGAGTCTTTAGAGTTCAAATCCAGCCTCAGACAGTCCCTAGCTGTGAGACCCTGGTCAAGTCACTTAACCTTTGTTTGCCTCAGTTTCCTCACCTGTAAAACAGAGATAATAACAGCACCTACTTCACAGAATTATTGTGAGGATCAAATGAGATAATATTTGTAAAGCGCTTAGCATAAATACCTGAAAGAGCATTTACTGTGAGTTAGGGACTCCTACTATCCCCAGTTTTATAGATGAGTAAACTGAGGCTGGCAGAGGTTGAGTGGCTTGACCAGGGTCACACATCTAGCAAGTGTCTGTGGCCAATCTTGAACTCAGGTCTTCCTGACTCCAGGCCTAGTGCCTTATCCACTGCTTCATCTAAACACCCTACACAGTGGGTGCTTAATAAATGCTTATTCCACCCCCTCCTCCACCCTCACCCCCCACTCTTACTTATTCAAGCAACTGTATGGAAAACTACAAGAGACTGGAGGCTCCCAGAGTTTAGTTTTTATCAGGTCACGTACATGCATATGTACATATATAGACACTTCAATAGCATTCCAACTTTGCGAGGGAAATTGCTCCATTTCTCAATCTTCCAGTGCAATAACTGCAGCAGCTTGGGTTTGTTAGCCAACAAGTTATTCTTTGATAAATAATAACTGGTTAACTAGCACAAACATCAAATTAAAAGGGGAAATTAGAATTTCCCAATCCAACTGACGCAGCCAGAAAGAGACAATAGGAAAAACAAGAAGGTTTGACTAGCAAACAAGGAATTGGCTTCTTCCTAGAGAAAGAGGAGCTGGGGGTAGGGAGAGGTGAGAAGGCCTCATCTTGTCCTCCCATCTCATGCTTGGCCAGAAATTTGGGTCCTGACTGATAAATACAGAGATCACACTCCGAATGATTCTGGTCATTGCAGCCAGGCCACATTTGAAAGACTCTCCATTAGGCTGTTTGCTTCTCCAGCAGTTGCTCAGCTCAGCATCTTCCACTTCTCAGAACCTGTTCAAGTTCAAGGACAAGAGCAAAGTCTCAGTAATTTGGAGAACACTAGTTAAATCCCACCCTATTCCCACCCCTGGAGGCAGGTACCTGGGCTTTTCAAGTTTTTCATCAATAATCTGGTGGGTAAGGATTCAAATGAGATCTTGTTTGTAAAGTACTTAGCACAGTGCCCAGCATATAGTGGCACTTAATAAATGATCTTCCCTCTTATCTTCCCTTAAAGAGGAATTTGCATTTTGTATTTTTATTAAGAGTTTGGTATAATCTAAAGGAATGACTTTCTATTGGTAAAATAATCAAGCATCAGTGAGAGGTCACTGGAGGCAATAGTTTTAAGCGAGAGATTCCTTGATATTCCCCCCTCAAACCTCACCTCATGGTGCTGCTATGGGAGGAAAAAAAAAACTCAGGAGAAGCATTAGAGATGGTACTTTCCCATCTTCTTTCCTTTCTCTCTTCTGCCCTCTGCCTGGGCTAAGAATTGCCTAACCCAAAGCTTACTGCAAATCAGGTCATGATGAGCTCAGAGACCTTCCAGGGAAGCCTAAGATGACTGTGAGAAATGCTTAGATCCTAACTGAGTCTTCGGTCTGCCAAAACAAAAACAAAAAAATTGTGTTCTGGGTTCCCCAATAGGTTATGTTTTAGCTTTGTCCAAATTTTATTGACTATTTATATTTACCTGATGCTATACATCTTGCAACCTTACCTGGAAACTGCCCCCTTCTGGAAACTGCCTAATGGGCTACATGTTTGTCTTTGTATCCCTGTTTGTACTCTGTATAATGTGAAACTTAGAGAGACTAGAGAAGGAAGTACATCTATTTCTAGCCCACTCTTCTGCCAAATGACCCATTAAACTTCTCGATCAACAAAAGCTGTTTACTCACTATTCAAATATTCCAATCGATCTACGATCTAAGTGATTAGAGATTGTAATCCACCTGTTCCTGCCCATCCTATGAAATTCTGATCTGTCTTCCTGACAGTTCTACACATATAGTTCATCCAACTTTTGCTGAGGGGCTTTCTTTACTTTCTCCTGACATCACAAGAGCACAGGTGGAACACTAGCTGTCCACCTGTCATGACAGGACCAGCCCATCTTTTCTTCCTGTTAGACATTTCTTTCATTGATATCTTTCACTGCTCCTCCTCCAAGGTCCACATAGATTATATCTTGTAGCCTACTCACACCCACCATGCATCTCTCCCTTGCACTCTGTTAATTTTCAATTTTTCAGATTCTGTCCCACGTCTTGCTACCATACATATTGAGTTTGAAAAAAATAATTTTAGGTCTTTCCAGGCCAGAAAACCTCAAGAAGACCTTCAATCCTTCCATCCTCATATTCTGGCAAAGTGTCTTGTCTTAAGGTTTCTAGGATCTCCAGCTCAGGTACCAAACTACTACAAAGAAAGTCTTAGAGTTAGGTACCTCAAGAGCTGATGTAACCAAATATTAAGTACAAGAATTACTTGATTCAGCATTACTGCTGGTGACACACCAGAGGAAAAGGGAACCCAGAACTGAACTTCCACCTTTCATCTGGAACTAGCTCTGCTTCAGACATATTAAGATATTAAGACTAGGTGATCTCCAAAGTCCTTTCCAGCTTTATGATTTTTCTATGATATGGCAGCAGCAAGGTGGTGCAGTGCATAGAGTGCTGGGTTTGGAATCAGGAAGACTCATCTTCCTGAGTTCAAATTTGGTTTCAGACACTTACTAACTGTGTGACCCTGGGCAAGTCACTTAACCTTGTTTGCCTCAATTTCCTCATCTGTAAAATGAGCTGGAGAAGGAAATAACAAACCACACCAGTATCTTTGCCAAGAAAACCCCAAATGGAGTCATGAAAAGTCAGACACTACTGAAAACAACTGAACAATAACAATGAAGAACATTTACCTCTTGAGATGATGTTCTACTCTTTATTTATTGCCTGGGGAGTCATATTAAAGATAATTAGTGACTGATTCAGGAGGAGCAGCTACACTGTGGTCTATAAAAAGGGCAAGAAAAGAAGATTTCACATTTTCTTTTCTTTACTTAAGACTTAGAAAAATTATGTGACTTGCTCAAAGTCATAGGTGGCCAGATTCAAACTCAGGTCTCCTGGCCCTGACATGCCTTTCCACTATAACATTGGACACTACATTACACAATGGTGCTTGGAGCCTCAAGTTCTTGATTCTTCTGGTGGTGATGTGCTGTCCATAACCTACACTCATGCGATAAGTCATGAAAAGAATCCCCCTATATTTGATCAGTTTAGGTCTTCTTTTGCTCTCCAGCTAAATAGCCATTCATACAGCATTCTGGAAATGTTCCTTAAGTACCTGTTGTGTATAGGATACTGCAAAGTTGAGAAATGGCAGGATTTCTGATTTCATGGCGTTGATAACCACCTTTCCAACTTAGCTTTCACAGGTTTACAAGTTGTGCCCCCAGAGGGAACCTAGCATTCAAGATGTACTTTGAAGGTCTAGACTTCTCCTCCTAAAACTCATAAGCCCCTACTTGTGTACTTCCCATTAACAATCAGCCAGTAGATACAATTAGTTTTTAGCAAAGGCTTTTTACTAAGGCAGCATAGTAAGAACAATGGCTAAAAAAATATTCCCTCCATAAACCTGGAATGTGCTCTCTCTCACAGGTACACCCAGAGTCCAGAGGAAGAGTGGGTACAAATGCATACACATAAGGAATAATATATGGCCAAGGCAATTCACAATTCCAATACCTCAGAGCCTCAAAATTCTTTCTCTTGTTATATAATCTTCTCTACATCCCAACTCTTAACAGCCCAGGTTAGCTCTCTCTCTTGAGTCTATAACCAGTTCACAATCCATAGCCTTTGCTGACAGAGGTTACATTCTGTGAAACTGCTTCAAGAGACTGCTTCTCTGTATCTCTTCTGTCTTGAGTGTGTCTCCCTCAAATATGCCTTGAACTCTCTCAGACTTACTCACTGACTGCTAGAGCAGTGCAGTAGCTACGCTGCTAGCTGCCATGGAGGATGGAGGATGGAGAGTAGAAGAGAAAAACCCTTCTCTCCCCAAAAAGGGTAAATAGGTAGGTTCTCCAATTGCTGGCTCCTGCCAAACTGCCTCAAACTAACTGCACTGTGCCTTTTACTGGTCACTGTGTGTGTCCATCTTCTACCAGCCTCTCTAATTCAATCAATCTACCTCCTAAAGCTTAACACCCCCTCATTTTGTAATTACATCAACTGTTCTCAGGGAGGGGACAGAAGGAGGGAAGTGGGGATCAAATTTCATCCACCTTCTACTACTAAATATAGTGAGTCCAGAAGAAGGACTTTTGTGCAAACCCCAGTTCTCAAGATGAAACTGAGAATCAATCTATCAGCAAGAATTCATTAAGCCTAGACAGTATAAAATACCTGAGTGTATGCCTGCCAAAACAAACACAGGAACTATATGAACATAAACATACAACATTTTTATTCAAATAAACTCAGATCTAAATAATTGAAGTAGTATTTATTTTCATGGGTAGGTAAGGTCAATGTAATTTTTAAAATGTCAATTTTACCTAGTTAATCTATTTGTTCAATGTCATCCCAAAGAGGAGAAGGTGAGGCTCTTTGCATAGTCCTTCCTCACTTAAATTCAATTCACTTGCAAATCATGGCATCACTTTCCTGATGTCATGGTCCACTTTCGAGAATGGAGGACAAACAATTAAATTACTAAAAAGTTATTTTACTGAGTTTGAAAAAAATAATTTTAAAAGTTTGTTTCGAAGAGCAAAAGCTCAGGCACTTCAAAGAAACTGGGGAAAAAAAGATGTAAAGGAAATACATTCAGCAGTATCAGACCTTAAACTATATTATAAGGGAGAACATTGTTGAAGTGTAAAAGGGATAATTTCAATTATTTTAAATTAAAATTTTCTTGTATAAATAAAACCCAAATAGCCAAGAATAGTAGGAACGCAGAAAATTGGGGGGGGGGGAACTTTCATAGACAATATCTCAGATAGGATATGATTGGGTTAGAATATTGCTGGGGTATAGGAAATTATGAACTGGCTGATTTAGAAAAACATGAAAAAGACTTGGACCTATGATGGAAGATGCTACCTACCTCCAGAGAAACAGATGACAGATGGAAATAAGCATAGTATGGCCTTACATATATGTTCTGAATGTATATGTGTATATATGTGTACATTTATAGACATCTTTGTATATGTATATATATCTATGCTTAATTTTAGCCCTCTGGCGGATGGGGTTGAGGGGAAGAGAGAGGAAAAAAATAAAGTAAAACGTGCACAACAAAGAACAAAACAAAACCAAGTAGGAAGCACAGAAAAGCTGGGCAGCCTTGAAAACAATATGTAGTATTTATTACATAGGTTTTCTTGAAATGGAAATTTATTGTTTTATACTGAATCCTTTCTTATGGTCTGCTGTATACATTGGCTATGTTTTTTTTTCTTTTCTCATTTTGTATTTAAGTTTTAAATTTAAAAAAATTGTAAAAAAAAAGAATTCATTAAGTCATTGCTTTGTAGCAGGAACACAAGAATTCAATTGTTGGTTAGACTGCAATTAAAAGATGTTTTCTCAGTCCTTGAAGAAACAGATAAAAAGGTAAAATGCAGTAATTTGTAGGGTATTTTACACCAACTTCAAAAAGTCATCTCATTAGCATCTCCACGTTATTTAAACTGAAGGCAAAGGTCAGTTGCTTCTATTCATTTTAATTTGATTTGTCCTTAGAGCCATGAGCCACACTGAAGGCCAAATTCAAGATTTCTACAATTAATTAGACCTTTAAAAAAATTTTTAACTACAAAATAGAATTCCTATATCTCATTATTTCTTTGCCTCAGTCTCAGGACCACAAAAGCCTCCCTGAACATAAAAGATAAGAGTTCCTTTAAAACAGAAAGTGAGAGAATGATGCCGAAATTCATGCTCT
This sequence comes from Phascolarctos cinereus, assembly GCF_003287225.1. Classification (NCBI taxonomy): domain Eukaryota; kingdom Metazoa; phylum Chordata; class Mammalia; order Diprotodontia; family Phascolarctidae; genus Phascolarctos; species Phascolarctos cinereus. The sequence goes on from NW_027556098.1 coordinate 7,781,255, forward strand.
CTAGAAGCAAGTATGTTAAAGGACTGATGGAATGAAGCAACATTGATGCCAAATATGGACAGAACATGTTCAAAAATGCCTGTATTTTGATTGGTCGTTAGCATTTCCCCAGAAGAAGAGCTGTGAGGTTTCAGCCTCCGCCCAGGAAGTCATGAAACCACAAGAATGCTTAGTAGAACTTTCTCCTGACTGTTCCTATTGGGGCTTGGTGGGCTGCTATTGGTTGCCGGGGAGCAAAGAGGTGGGCCCTGTATATTTTTTCAGGTGGGGGTCGACTGTCGAATTTTGCTCAGAAGCTGCATACCAATGTGGGAAACATTGGAGGCTGCAGAGCTCTGTTTCAGTCTGCTTTCCACTCTGCTTCCTTACGCTGTTGTAAGTTTACTACCATACAGTCTGAAAAATAAGCTACATATTAGTTGGTTTAAAAAGGTAAGTGAAACCACGGTTTATGTGAAAGGATGTGAGTTGGGCCTCGTGTCTATGATGGCCTCAGATGATAAAATGCTAGGCTGGGTTGGATTTCTTCAAAGTATTCGAGAACATTTGGTATCTATCCCCCGCCTTATGTAAGGCTTTCTTATCTGCAAGGAAAGCAGACATACAAGCTCTTTTTCTTTCTGTTGATCAGGTCACAAGTCTCTTGCACAACCAAGAAATGAGTTTTGTGAAGGATGAAGAAAATAAACCTACACCCCACTTAGCCAGCAACCTGAGGCCTCATTTAGTAGGCAAAGTTTGGGTTACTCTGGCCTCTTGTCTTATCAGACATCTAGACAATTTGCACTTCAAGGACACTGACAAAGACTCCCCGGCTGCTTTATAAACATTAATTCATCCCCACCAGCTTCTGGGAAGTCCAGCGCCTTGTTATCTATCCCCCTAGGGAAAAAGAAACGGTGATGAGGTCCCCGCCTGGGAGTCTGAAAGAAAAGCTTGAATTGCTTACTGCTCCCTAGTCTCAAAAGTCTGCTTAAAAGTAGGCATAAACACAATTGGTGAGATTCTCCATGCACCCACACACGCTTTACTCAGTCTCAAACCTTTCTGCCTTGAGTCTCTACACCAGGAGCTCCATCTTTAATTGGAGTATTGTAGATTAATTTGAGTTTGCATTCAAAAGGATGAAATAAGTTTATCTTCTAGAGAGCTAGCCTCGGAGTCCAGAATCCTTGGGTTCAAGCTTAAACTGACACATACTGAGCTGGATGATGCAAAGCTAGCCCACTCCATCCTCACCCCTCTTCCACCCTAGGGGAAAGTTCTAAGACTACACATTGAAAACCAGTTGGCAATCTGCATAGGTTGAAGGGAGTTTTCTCAATGGGAGTTTCCAACATGGATAAAGATTGAGGCCAAAAAAAAAAAGTTTATCCTTAAAATTTTGTTCTGTTCTAGAAAAGTTCAGTTGTTCTGCTAAAAAGGCACTTGAGTGGTCATTTCCTTCTTGAGTAGTCTTGGAAAGTACCCCTTTGTCCCCATTAAACCACACTTCTCTCCTGGGTTCCTGAAATACCAGACTAAGACGTTAATCTGCCGCTGCTTGAGTTTAGAAGTCATATGGCTGTTTACTGTGTTCACAGTCAAGGTTACTTTGTGGATATTTAATAAGGCTATGCCACAAACAGCTGTGGGACCAGCTCACAAAGAGTGGTGAGCAAATTATTTTACTTCTCTGGGCCTTCATTTTCTCAACTACAAAATAAAGGGATCAGATTAAACGATCTCAAAGGTTCTCTGCAACATTTTCCATCACCACCACCACCACCACCACCACCATCATCACCACCATTTCTTTGGTTCTTGCCGTGAATTTACTTTAACAGCTATTATTTTCTAGTACCCATCGAAATGCAGTAACTCCTTTAAAAAGTGACTTTAGTGAGCTCTTTCCCAAATTAAATCCCCCCCATAACAATAGACGCATCCATCTCTCTATCTGAAAATGTGTCATCATAGTCATATGAAATTATGTATTCCTACAAAGTCAAACAAAAAAACCAGGTTCACATTCTGGTAAAGTGACGGTAAAGCTAGAGTAGACAAAGACTTAACAGGCAAATACCTCCTCTGCTCTGGTATGCTAGTTAACAAACTCTTTGGGGATCTTTCTCCTAGTTGATTGAAAGCTCCCAGAAAAACCCTCAATACAAGAGGAACAGTAGGACCAACAGTCACTCACCGGTGTCCATTCGATTGAAAATGTGGAAGGTTGATGAAAACTTTGTGAGAGAAAGCCTGGGGAATTTTTAACAATCTGCCATCAAGGTTTTGTGACATCTAGCAGGGAAATTTTCCTGAACTATGTTGGTAGAAAGACAACAGGAAATGAGAATGATATTTAGCATTTAGATAGCACTTCAAGATTTGCAAATATTATCTCATCTGATCCTCACAGCAACCCTGGGAGGTAAGTGATATTTAGAATTCCCGTTTTACAGATGAGGAAACTGAGCCAGGCAGAGGTTAAGTGAGTAGTCCAAGGTTACCCAGCTCCTAAGTGTCCCTGGCTGGATTTGAACTCTGGTCTTCCTGGCCCCAGACCCAATGTTATAACCACTCTATCCACTCTATCACCTAGCTGGTAAGAGTGCTAGCCTCAGAAGCTAAGAAAATCTGGGTTGGAGTTACCACTCAGATACAAACTGGCTGTATGATCCCAGGATCTAATGAAGCCTATGGACCCCTTCTCAGAATATGTTTAAATACATAGGATTGCAAAGGAAATCAATTATAGTGCAATATAGTTATCAAAATATTTATTTAAACAAACAAATTCATAGGCGCCTGGTTGAGGACCCCCTGGGGAGGAAACTCTTAGAACTTGGAGATGTAAAAGATCTATATGTGAGAGTCACCATTTAAAGATAAAAGAACAAGAATTTAGGGTAAATGGAGAAGCTCCCAAGAACCTATTTCCCTTCTGATGGCTTGTAATCACTCATGTGACACCTCCTGTTGCTCGGTCTTTCCTGACCTTCGTACTCCCTTTCTGCCTCCCCACCTCCTCACCCCCAAGAAAGAAATTACTCTGCATTTAATTTATATGTCTTGTATCTGCTCATCTATGCACAGTGCAGCGGGCAGAGAACATTTTGGCCTCAGTATTTATTGAGTGTTATTGTGTACCAGGCACTGTGCTATGCCACGACATACCAAGAAAGTCAAAAACAGTCTCTGCCCTCAAGGAGCTTACAATCTGATTGAGAAAGGCAACTTTTTTATAGACAAAATAGAGACAGGACAAATTGAAGATAACCTCAGGAGGGAAGGTACTAACATTTATGGGTACCAGGAAGGACTTCCTATAGAAGGTGGAATTTTAACTGAGTCTGGAAGGAAGAAAGACATGTAGATGAAGAGTGATAGCATTCCAGGAAGGGGAGACAGTCAATAAAAAGGCGTAGACTTGGGAAACAGACTGTCAAGTGGACAACAGTAAGTAGGCAGTCATAGCAGCAGCATGGAGCTCAAGGAGGGGACTAAAGGGGATAGAAAACTGGAAAGGGAGGAAGGGATCAAGTTGTCCAGGGCTGTAATGATGATCAGAGTACTTTATCTTTGATCCTGAAAGTAATAGGGAACCACTGGAATCTGTCTGGGTGACAGTGGTCAGACATGGCTTTAGGATAAGATAATCACTTTGGCAACTGAATGGAGAATGGATTGGAGTGGGGAAAGATTTGAGCCAGGGAGACTAATTCAGAGGTTATTGTAATAGCCCGGGTGAAAGGTTTTAAGGGCCTGTTATATAATGAGGTGGCACAGTGGATTACTGGGTTTGGAATCAGGAAGATTCATCTTCCTGAGTTCAAATCTGGCCTCAGGCACTTACCAGCTGGGCCACCCTAGGGAAGTCATTTAACCCCGTCTGTCTCCATTTCTTCATCTGTAAAAATGAACTGGAGAAGGAAATGGCCAACCACTCCAGTATATTTGCCAAGAAAACCCCAAATGGGGTCATGAAGAGTTAGACATGACTGAACAACAACAACAAAATTAAAATAGAGGCTGTTTTAGTGAAGGAATCCATATACAAAAGATGTTGTTAAAGGAAAAAAGCAATAGATTTGTGAACAGATTAGACTGATGGCTTGAGTGATAATGAAGTGTTGAGAAACACACCAAAGCTGTGAGCCTGGGTGACTGGGAACATGATGGTGCCCCCAAGTGTAACAGAGAGGTTGGGCAAAGGGGAAGGATTGGGGGAGGGGAGGAATATAATAAAAGACACGTGGAGTTTGAATTGATTACAGGACATCCAATATGAGAAGTCTAGAAGTCAGTTGATAACGTAGAACTGTTTCATAGGAGGCTAATGCTGGATAAAAAGATCCAGGAAATCGTCTGTATAGAGATGATAAATTGAATCTCAGGAGCCAATGAGACAAGCAAGTGAAACAATATATTGAGAAAAGACAGATGGTCCTAGGACAGGGTTCTGGATGACATAGTTAGTGGGCATGGCCCGGGTGAAGATTCAGCCAAGGGCACTGAGAGCCAGGAAAAATCAGTGTCACAAAAATGAAGAGGAGACCCTCTGGGAGGCGTAGGGTCAAATACTGCCGAAAGAAGGATGGCGACTGAGAAAAGTTCATTAGATTTGTTATCTAGTGGATCAACATGATGCCGGGCAACTTATTTAACCTCTCATTGATCTAGAAAGAGGTCTAAAAATTTAACTTGAAGAGTTTCTTCTACCAAAGAAATCATATTCTGGTCCCTGTTCCTCTTGTCTATGTATATGATTTCCCCCTCCTCCTCCCTTATCTCTGCACCCCTAGACTGTAAGCTCTTCTAAGGGCAAGTCCACTTTCATTTTTATCTCTGTCTCCCTAGCTCCTGGCACAGAACCGGTCACATGGTAGTCCCTCAAATAAATGCCTTTTGAATTTAATTGAGTTAAATGTTATCCACAAAATGACAGTACTCTCTCCTTTAACTGCACAATGTATCAGCACAGAATTAAGGCTAAAAGGTGGAAAGTCACTTCTAGGGGAGGAGGGGCATGCATAATGAGGGACTTTTTCTATATTACTTTGCATAAAAGTACATATTAAAATGTTGTATAATTCCCCTTTCCTTCCTACGGAAGTATTTACTGTTTGACAAATCAAGTGCATGCGTTATATTTAAAGCTCAAAGCCTCTTCCAAGGTGGAGAAGGGCACCACTTTCAAGTCTTGCTTGGGGTGTTCAAATGCATGGTCCCAGTTGAGACACCTCTACAACAGTTAAGCAGAAAAAATCATGCAATTTGCACATAGTTCAGAGGATTAATCCTCTAGAATGGGAAGAAGCCTCGGAGGTCATCTAGTTCAACCTCCTCATTTACCAGAAGAGGAGACAGCCCCAGAGGATTTAAATGATTTGCCTGAGGTCACCAAGCTTCTAATCTAGACATAACTTGGAGTCAGTTCCTTATTTTTGAAACCTTGCGTGAATATCCTTTCAATTGGACTGGGTGAAATGTTATTCTCTGATCCTCCAAAAAATTTCCACTTGTCCTTTAAACTGAAATCAGATCCAAGTTCAAGGCTTTCAACTGGCCTTTTCCAGAAGCTGGAGATCAACTGATCTCACCTCAGGCTCCACCAGAGCCTAAGCAGAAAGCTTATATGCTCTTCTGGTTCAGCCTTGGAGAACTCAGAGCCACCTCTTCATCCTGAGGAGACATTGGACATGGTAGAAAATGGTCCGTTAATCGTACCAGATATCTGACACCACCTTTAGTAGTCCAGCATAAAGCTATTTGTATATTATTCAAAGGGCAAGCTCTCCTTCCTAGCAGCAGGAAAACAGCATTTAGATGAACGAAATACACAATGTGCAATTTTTCTTGTGATCTACATGAAACAGGAAGCCTGTGTGGGTTTTCTTGCAAGGATATGGCATTCATAGTTTCAGTGCAACAGTCAGGTAGATTATGCAGCAGAAAACTTCCGTGCAAGATACCGGTTTAAGGCAGAGTTTTCTGAGTAGTTCCCATCAGGGTACCATGTGCATCAGACAGAATCTCCTGGAGACTTTGAAGCCTCTGTTTTTGCCAGAATGAAAGCATCATCTGACAGTTGCAATACATATGATGCTCAAGGGGAAAATCCTTGACTTAGTTTAGGCTAAGGAAAGCTTTAGAAAAGATCTTTCTTAAGTAAACATGGTTGTATAGCTTGCCCTCATTTGCTTTTCCTCAAGTATTTATTAAGGCCCTGGGAATAGAAAGACAAAAAGCAAAACAATACCTGAGCTCAAGAAGCTTACATTGTATTGGGGAGAGAAAGAAAGATAAAAAAAAAGGAGAAAGAGAAGAGAGGGAGAGAGTGAGTAAGAAAGGAAGAAAGAAGAAAAGAAGGAAGGAAGAAAAAGAAAGGAAGGAAGAGGAGGGAGGGAAGGAATAAGGGAGAAAGACAAAGAAAGAGAAAGAGAAAAAGAAAAAAGAGAAAGGTGCTATTTTTATTATGTGAGTAAAAACACTTTGATCTCTTGCATTGTTTTGATGGCTAACGGCTGTTAAGATTATACCTCTTGAGCAAGGGGAGTATAGATGATGGGGAAATCTCCAGCAAGATAGTACTGTAGTTTGTCATACTGGTCAAGAAATTGAGCAAGGGAAACTCAGCCTTACAGTTTGCATGCCTGACTGTTCCCCTTGATCACTAAAAATCAACATACCTTGCAATAAGAATGATTCGTCATGGAGTCTGAAATACATGATTCTTCCTCACTGCTCTTAAGCCCAGACTTTGAGATACCTTCAAATGAATTCAACAAACATTTATTAAGCTCCTACTCATGCTTATTATGTGCAAGACACTGTGCTGGATACTAGGCAAAAATGAAACAGTACCTGCCTTCAGGGAACTTGTCTTTTAAACAGCTTGTACAATCACTTCATAGAATCATTGCATCTTAGAGTTGGAACGGACCTCTGAGATAACCTATACCTGAGCCTCTAATTGAAAACCACCCCTGAAAGAGAATTCACTATGTCCTATCCTCTGTGACAATGGACAGGGGATGAGTAAGAGTCACAATTATTTTTTAAATTTAAAAAATTTTAAATTTTACATTTTTTTAAATTAATAATTACCTTCAACTTTCTTCCTCACTGAATCTTTTTTTTTATCAGAGTTGCTGACACAAAGAACAGAAACAGATTTGAGTTTCTTCCCCTTTCACTTCCTACTATTGTCGTTGTTGTTCAGTCATGTCCAATTCTTCCTGATCCCATTTGGGATTTTCTTGGCAAAGATACTGGAGTGGTTTGCCATTTCCTTCTCCAACTCATTATACAGATGAGGAAACTGAGGCAAACAAGGTTAAGTGACTTATCCAGGGTCACACAGCTAGTAAGCTTCTGAAGCTTCATTTGAACTCAGGAACATGAGTCTTTCTGGCCCCAGGTCCAGCATTCTATCCACTGCATAACCTAGCTGCCCCTACACTTTCTGTATCTACTCTCAAATCCTGCACCTTCCAGAGTAAAAATGACCTAGAGTGAAACCTATGATATGAGGAAAAAGAAGCACAGCCAGAGAGCCTGGATGAGTCCTAAGCTAGATGAATTAGTTCTCCAAAAATGAGAGCAGCTGTACTTAGAGGGAGGGTTGGAGAAGAGAGTTTCTGGGGATTAGAAGGGTATGAATGGGCCAATAAGGTCAGGTAACAATTAAAAAAACCAAACTCTCCCTTCCCTCTTGAGCTACTGGGCACAAGGTGGTCTAAGTTGTCTTCTCAAAACTATATGTGGTCGACTGTGGCATCCCTTTCTGCAAAAGACTTCCTGTAAAGGGAAGAAAAAAAAAGACACCAGTCAGTGAAGAGGGCTTTTTTTGGTGGTTATTTGTTTTTAATTCTGGTCATCTGTTCTTTCCCTCCCAGATCTTTTCAGGGAAACTCTGCTTGATACACAAATATATATGACCATTTCATTGGGTGAAATGGTCTGAAATCCATAGAAGGACTCATAATGTTTGGTGGGGATTCATGAAGTTAGATTTGGAAATGGGACGAACCATTATAAATAACTGAACATTATGGAACAATAGAGTGAGACCAGTGCTGAAAAAAATCAATCCTCTCTCATAGAACATACTGTGTCCAGTTATTCTAATGAGGATATTAGGTTCAGAATCTTAATTATTTATCATCCTTGGGTAGAGGTACAAGTGATATGCTTTCCTGTATTTCATAAAAAAGTCATGTGAGACTACTACTTATCTGCTTTTAAATCTATTAAAAAAAAAACATGAACCAAGACCACTGGTGATTTGGTAAGCTTGATCAAGGTCATAGATTGCTAAACTTGAAATTAAGGAAGCTCTGTTATTTACATAGACTGTTAGAACTGGAAGGGAACTTGGAGGTCGCCTAATCCTACCCTTTGTTTCACAGAGGATATAAATCAATTCAACACATACCTACTATGTACAAAAATATAAGGACAAAAAAAGGGACAATCCCTTTCCTCAAGGACCTGAAAATCTCATAGGGGAAATATGGCATACACAAATAAAGATGATAAAACATGAGTGATGCAAGCAAAGGAGAGATCTGGAGTTCTCTAAGAGAGTAGGATGGGAGAACAAACCATCATGTGATTTATTGGAGCAAGCAAAGGACTTAGAATAGGGATTTCTGAGTTTTAGTTCCAGATCTTATATTTACTAGCCATGTGACCTTGGGAAAGTCACTTAACGCCTTCAAAACTCAATTTCCTCACCTGGGAAATGGGGATAACAACATTTCACCTCCCTACCTTACCAGGGTTTGTTGTAAAGGTTCAAACGAGACAATGGATACAAAAGTATTTGGTAAACTGAAAGAACTATATCCATATGAGGTATTATTATGGATGGAAAAAGTAGGGTTTCAATAAGTTTACTGACTTACCCAGCACAGCTAGATGGTAGTAGAAACTGTGCCAACTTATTCATAGATTCAAAGCTGAAGAGGAACTTAGAGGCCATCTCATCTAACATCCTCATTTTACCAGGGAGGTACTGAGGTCCACAGAGTTTGTGGCTTGCTTAAGGTCACCGAGATGATAAATAGCAGAGCCGGGAGGATTGGAACCCAGGTCCTCTGTCTCCAATTTCAATCCTCTCTCCACATTATCTGAAGGTCACACGACTTTCTGTGAATTAGTGGCAGAGACTGGCCAGAATCTCAGTCTCCCAACTCCTAATTCAATCACTTTTCCTCTATTCCTCATTCAAATCCAGTGTGTTCAAAGATTTTCTGATGAGCATTCTTAAAGCAAACCCTGACACTGAGCTATACTAACAGGCGTATAGTTTCATAACTGGGAGAAGCCATAGCTCAGCCATATAACCTGATAGATAAATCGAAAAAGAAGCTATCGAGTTATCTACTGTTATTTGTTCAACCTTCATGTGTGTGTTCGTGTACACACATGTGTATACATGCATGTATATCCCTAGACATACATGCACACATCTGTGTTTACATGTATGTGCACATTTGTGGCCTGTATTTGTGTGATTTAAGTTCAATTTGTCTCCTTTAACTAGCTCTTCTTTGAGGACATAAATACATTAGACACTAGACAAGAAATTTACCAAATGCACTCTCTCATGTCCATCTGCATTCACTGAATAATCTCCCTGTGACAGTATTCAGTTAAGTAGAGTATATGTGTGTATATGTAGGTATATAAATATAAATATAAATATACATATACATATATATATATATATATATATATATATAGAGAGAGAGAGAGAGAGAGAGAGAGAAGAGAGAGAGAGAGAGAAAGAGAGAGAGGGAGAGAGAGAGACTATATTTATGTGACTTAAGTTCCATTTGCCTCCCTTAACTAGCTCTCCTTTAGGGACATAAATACATCAGACACTAGACAAGGAATTTACCAAATGCTGTCTTTTTTGTCTTTTTTCCAGGAATTGAAAGAAGTGAAACTTGACCATGAGATCACTGCCATATCTTTACTCACTGAATAACCTTCCGTGGCAACATGTAGTTAAGCACAGAGAAAGAGGAAAAAGAGAGAGAATGTGTATACATACACATATATATACACACACACACATATACATATACACATATACACACACATACCTATATTTGTATAGATGTATACACACATAGACGTAATGATATGACCCTGGGCGTAAAATGTATGATTCTTGAGGGCAAGGACTGTTTCTGTTTTGTCTTAGTATCTTTAGTGCTTAGCATAGTGTCTGGCACAAAATTCTTTTTGATTGACTGATTAGATAATTCACTTAATTCAAGATGAATAAGTCCCTACTTGATCCTGTTTCCTTGTCTATAAAAAGTGCTGTTAGAGGACCTGAGTTCTGCACTCTGGGCCTCAGTTTCCTCATCTGTAAAATGAGGAATTTGGGCTGGAAGATCATTTAAGCACTAAGCCTATGTTCCTAAATGGAGATCATAATACTTATAGTATCTACTTCCCTGAGAACTGCCGTGAAAAAAGAATTTTATAAACCTTCAAGTAGTTCTACATAATTGTGAGTTATTAGAAACACAGGGATTTGCTTTATACGTCTGCATTCAGATGTCTATACGGTCACCAGAGGCTCATGCTAGTTTGTGAAATTTAAACACACAAACACACTGATGGCTCCCTTCACCTCTCCTCCCACCAAACTTTCTTAGACATTACTGTCTCATATGAAATACATAAAAAAACATTTACCTACCTATAAACCAATTCTAGAAAAAATGAAGTTGTTTTAATACGGCATTTACCTGAGCAAAATGAAGAACTGGTAACTGTACAGCACCTTAAAATTTTTCCTTTCTGAGATCTCAAGCATTTCCCAGCATATGGTCCTAAATATCAGATTTCTAACCAAGTGCAGGGCTAGGACACTTGATTTTGTTAATGATGGTGAAAAAAAAAAAGCCCTTCCAAAATGTCGGGTATTCTTGTCAAAACAAGAAAGGGGTTGTGGGGAGGGAAGGTTAAAGGCACTTGCATATAGGCCTTTCCATCCAAAAGCTTGCTCTCTCTGGATCTACAACGTCAATAAATTAATCAAGCTGCACCACCTTAAAAGTTTAATACTAATGCTTTCTGAAGGAATGGTTCTATTTTCTAATCACAGAGTTACTTATGCAAGGACCATGTGTAAGAATCTGTGGCTTGGCCTCCTGAAAGAGACTTCCTGCTTGTGTACAAAAATACTTTGGGCTGAGAGCTATTTCTAAATTCTGGTCTTTTGCTTTTTCTGTTCCTTTTTTGCACCCCCACCCTCAGCTTTAACCTCCTTCTGATGAATTAATTTATCATCCTTTGAATGTCTTCATTTGGAGGCATCACTCTGTCTTTGTGCTTCCCCAGAACGCTAACTAGCCTAGGCACTCAAAAAACTGGTGGATGTGATTGTAGTGAAATAGATCCTGGCACAGACCTCTCCCCTACCTTTAATGTCCCATCACAGCCTAAAGTACAACTGACAACATAGAATCATACAGTTTCCTATAAAATAAGAGCCCTTTCCCAGTAGAAGCTATTGGGCAATTCTTTGTCAACACGTTCTGTAACCAATAAATGCAAACTTCATTCTCTACCTCTAGGACCTGGATAAAAATAAAATGAAAAATTAGGGGACATGATAAAGAGCATCAGAGAGGGATCCATTTCAGAATCAAAAAGCATCTCATTTAAAACAAAATGAGATTTTATGCTTCCATGAAGTATAAACATATTGGCAGAATATCATTATTGGATTTGAGTCTTCATTTTCCACAGGAGGCCCTTTCCAAATAGACTCAGATTAGCATCTTTTTTTAGTTTGCTTTTTTTTGTTACTTGAATTTATAAAGACTTTTTAAAAAAGTGTCCTTTGCACTGGGTATACACAGGAATTGAGCACAAAAGGCAGAGATATATGAAGCTGCCTCTTGCAATTACTTTTTAATAATGCAATTTGAGAGAGGTGGCAAAATCAAATTAACTCTCAAATCCACTTGTGATTTGAATTTGGAAAAAAAAAGAGAGAGAGGCATCTTTAAACATTTGAGGCTTAGGTATAAGGGAAGACTTACTTTGTGATTACAGGCAAATCATTTTTTTCTACCTCAGTTTCTTCACATTTCTAAAAGAGGGTCAATAATATTATTTGCTCTACTTAGAATTATAGAATTTTTAGAGCTAGAAAGAAGAGACCACAGAGACCATTCTATATGTGAGAATATTGCATACCAGTCACTGGGTTGGTTTATTTTGCTTTAATTGTTTTTCTTTGTTACAAGGGAGATCTCATTTGTTGGGAGAGGAGGGTGGTGTATATCCGGAAAGGATGTAATTAATGTAAGGACAAAAGGTATCAAAATGACTTTTTATAAAAGCATCATTTTGTTCAACCTACCTAGTTTTATAGATAACAAATTTTGTAATTAAAATGATTATGAGGCAGCTAGGTGGTGAAGAGGCTGGGTCTGGAGCCAAGAAGACTTGATCTTAAAGGCTTGAAGCCAAATCTGGCCTCAAACTCTTACTAGCTGTGTGACTCTGGGCAAGTCACTTAACCGCTGTTTGCCTCAGTTTCCTCAACTCTAATATGGGGATATAATACTAATATATACTTGTATAGTGCTTACCTCCCAGGGTTGTTATGAAGATCAAATGAGATAATAATTATAAAGCACTTAACAGTGCCTGGCACAAGCTGTATGTATGCTAGTTATCATTATCATTATTATTATTATTATTAATCAATTTTATAAAGTCCAGAGGGTTTAGATGGCTTTCTCATGATTACATAGCTAATTAATGGCATAACTGGAATGTCAGTTCTGGTTCTATTCAGTTCCTCTTCATCTTATTTTGTCAGATATTTTATTTTCTTTTTTTAAAAATTCCAATTTATCATTTATTTATTTTTAACATGTCAAGCCATTTTATTAGAACAAACACTGAACTAGTAATCAGGAATTGTTGTTATGAGGATCAAATAATGCGTGGGAAAGAACTTTGAAAACTATTATGTGCTATACCAAAGTATCACAGTTATTTTGATTACAAGCATGTAATATCTGACTTTGTAGTCCCATATCCAGGCCCTTCCTGGCCCCCCCTGCAAGATGGGACACAAGAATACAATACTACTTACCCCTTGGGGAAGCAGACAGGAAAGATTAAAGCCCTATACTCCTAGTATCAACACTCCTTAGAGACTGAGCCTAATTACTCATCTGTCACTTCTCCTATACCTAACAATCTCTTGCCACCTTTCTCTCCTTCTATCCCTGTATTAATCAATTACTATCAGCACAGGAACGAAATGTCCGCAACTCTCACCTCCACGTACTCATCTCCATCCTTCTCAATTCTATCCCTTCCATGTCCCACTCTAACGTCACACCCCTTCCACAGTGCCCTCTGAAATTCCTATTCTGTAGTGAACAAGCTTCCCTTCATTCTGGACCTCTTTCTCTCACACTCTTTTCATCTATTTGCCCTGACAAAGACCCAGTTCCTAGAAGGCATTGTATCCCTGGCCATATTCTACAATACTGGCTATACCTTCAAGCCCTCCAATACACTCTTGCTGGAAGAGGAAGAGTCAGAATATTCCTTGCTTCCCAATGCCACTTTAACAGTCTTCCTTTACCGCCATGACTCATCATTCTCTCCACCTTTGAAGTTCACTCATTTAAAATTTTTTAACCAATCCAGATCACGGTGGCTATAGCGTACCAGCCCCAGATCCTCCCCTCTCCTTTATCAAGGAATCCAGGATCTAGCCGACAATCTTCTTCCCATACACAACTCTTGCTCTTATACTAGGGGACTTCAACACCCATACTAATGCTCCCCCAACCTCTCTAATCTCCCATTTCATGCTTCAGTTTCCATAAATCCCATGACCTATTCCTACTACACACATAGGGTTGGTTTGCTACACCCTAGCTCTTAGCACTCCCCTCATTTATTCCATTTCCTTAATTTAAAACTCTGAAGTTCCCTTTTCTGACCATAACCTCTTATCTTTCCATCTCTCTTTTCTATCTCATCCTCCCTCCCAGACCTATTTACCACTTTTATCATGACCTCCAATCCCTCTACCTGACAATATTTTCTCAGGTCATTACTCTTGCTCTGACTTTAGTTTTCAAGATTTCCAATCTCAACTCTGTAGCTAATCAATTCAACTCTATACTATCTCCTACTCTCAAGCTTCTCACCCCCTTTCACCATTCATCCTTGCCAAACCTTAGCCCTGGATAACTCCCACTCTTTGCTTCTACCACTTCTACTCGTATAATGAATGACAAATGAAAGGAAGTCACTCAATCATTAGAACTAGTTATATTATAAATTCACTTTATCCAACTTCAACCAGGCCCTCACTTCAAGAAAGCAATTCTTTTATTTCTCTCTAATTGATTCCCTATCTTATTCCCCATGGAAATTATTCCAAATGTATCTTCCCTCCCCAAGTTTCCCATATTTCTCCCTCCCTCTTCTTTCAACTGAGAACTTTGACTCAAGAGACCTTGAGGCAGCTAGGTGGTATGATGGATAGAACATCAGACCTCAAGTCAAGAAGACCAAGTTTCAGTTGAGCCTCAGACATTTACTAGCTATGTGATCTTGAGCAAGTAACCCCACCTCTGTCAGCCTCACTTTCATCATCTGTAAAATGGGGATAATAACTGCACCTACCTCGTGTTTTTGTAAGGACAGCACAAAATACGACTTGTTAAGTGCTTCGCAAACCTCAAATAGCTATATAAATACTAGCTATTAATTTTACTTTACTGGAAAAGAAACTGAGATTATTTGGCATGAGCTTCCAGTTCTCCCCTTGTTTTCATCTCAGAATCCCTTGACATTATTGCCTATTTACCCCTCCTTTCCCCTAGTTTTTCCTCCTACCTGTTTAATTGTTTCTTCTCAGTCTCCTTTGCTGGCTCAGCATCTGTATCATTTTATCACTCCTTCTAACTACAGGCTTCCTCAAAGGTCCTGTCCCATCCTCTTATCCCTTTTTGTATTCTCTCTGTCTTAATAAGCAAATTGGATCCCATGGATCTAATTATGATCAGTCTGCAGATGAATCACAGATCTATATGCCCTGTCCTAGAACTTAAGTGCCTCATTATCA
Source organism: Phascolarctos cinereus (assembly GCF_003287225.1). Taxonomy (NCBI): domain Eukaryota; kingdom Metazoa; phylum Chordata; class Mammalia; order Diprotodontia; family Phascolarctidae; genus Phascolarctos; species Phascolarctos cinereus. The sequence goes on from NW_027556098.1 coordinate 7,796,376, forward strand.
ATTGCCTATTGGACATTTCAAAATGGATGTCCCATAAGCATCTGAAACTGTCCAAAACAAAACTCATTATTTTTCTCCAAAAAAAGCCACCTTTCTTCCAAGTTTCCGCATTTCTGGCTTTGGAATCACCATTATTCTCATCTTCCAGTTTGTATTATCCTCGACTCCTCACCCTTCCTCCCCCCCACAAATACAATTAGTTGACAGGTCTTGCTATTTCTAGCTCTACGGCATTTATCACATCAAACCCTTTCTCTTTGCTCATATAGTCACATCATAGTTCGACTTTTATCAGCTCTCCTCTAGATTATTGCAACGGCCTCTGAACTGGAATTTCTGTCTCAATTTCCTCTCCCTTGCATTCCGTCCTCACTTCTGCCTCATAGAATTCCTCTCTTCCTTCAAAACATAGGTAGGGTTTTTCTGATCCCTCTGTTTGCTAGTGTCCTACCTCCCAGATAGCCTTAATATTTAATTACTCTGTATTTATTTTTATGTTTATACATGTATTTGTTGTCCTCTCCATTAGAATGAAGGTAGGGAAAGTAGAAGTTGTTTCATTCTTTGCCTTTATATTCCTACCACCTAGCTCAAAATAGGTGCTTAATAGGTGTTGTTGATTAATTGCATTAGGAAACAGATTGATGACTGGGTGCTAGTTTGGTACCTCCAAGGTATTAAAAGAATAAAAAGGAAAGCCTCAAGTTCATTGGGTGGCTCTTGTACGGGGAAATGATGGAAACAAACAGAAGATGACAAACTACAGAAAGGTTTGTTTCTCCCTGCCTCAGTGGTGGGAATACACAAATTTATAAAATCATAGATATGTCAGTGTATCAATCCATTAAGGTGAGCTATTCTAATGTTTCACATGATTACACATGTATAGTTTATATCAGATTGCTTGTCATCTTGGGGAGGAGGGGAGGAAGGGAACTAGGGATAGAATCTAGAACTCAAAACTTTTTAAAAAAATGTTTAAAATGGGGGCAGCTAGGTGGCAAAATGGATAGAGCCCTGGCCTTGGAGTCAGGACGACCTGAATTCAAATCAAGTCTCAAACACAAAATACTTACTACCTGTGTGACCCTGGGCAAGTTACTTAACTCCAATTGCTTCACCAAAAAAAGCAAAAACAAACAAAAAAATTGTTTAAAATATTTTTTACATGTAATTGGGGAAAAATAAAATATTATGTTTTTTTTTAAGGTAAGCTATCCTACTCAAGCTGTCAGTGAAAAATCTGAATGAAAAATTAAAATTTGGTAGCCCTGCTTCTTCCTCTGAAACCCACTGGAATATAAAATGATACTTCTGCCACTGAATCTGAATGTTGTACTCACTATTTTGCCTTTTCAAATTTCTTTGAAGCTCAGGATGAATTATTTTAGTTTCACCAGGGATTGCTTTAAATGTTTGCATATTCTAATTTGCAAGGCTTGGAAAAACTATGGCTCAGTAGAAAGATTTGAAATTCGAGGACCTGGGTTATAATGTTATCTTGACTTACTTACTACCCTGGTTACTAAGACACTGTTTCCTCGTCTATAAAATTAAGAAGTTGGAATAGATGACTTCTATGTTCCCTTCTAGCTCTCAATCGATCGCCCTATGATTCTATAACTACATTTCTCTATCTGTTTTTCCTTCTAGGGAAGTATAAGAATTAGTTGTCAAAGGCATTCTGGGAGGCTTCTAAATGCATGTTCTATTAGCAGCCCAAGCACAAATAGTCAAACACATGTGATTATTGCACCCAGGCTTCACTCTTAGCTGGAATTTTAATATTGCAGGAGAATGGCCTCTTTTGGGAGAATAAAAAAAAGGAAAGCAATGTAACTGATAGATATGTTTAAAAAAAAATTTCTACTATAAAACAGGGGAAAATGATAAAATGAATAACATTTTCCAGTCCTATTATCAAAGGCATGTGGTAGGTATTTAAGTCCCCTTGGAAACATCTGTATAATCTCTGGAAAACTAGCTTGTTTTTCCCATCATCTGATGTTCTAATTCCACATCCATCTTTAGTTTGTGTAACTACACATGTGAGCATCAAGCTGACACCTCTGTTTAGAAATATAGGAGACTTTGCTGACTACCGAGGGTGAAAGGGGAAAGAAGAGCAGAGGCTATATTATAGAAAAGGCCCTTAGACTATGAGCTCCATTATATCATGATAATTACCATATCCATGATAATTACACCTAATGCTACAATTCTAGCATTTCAGGAGCCACTCAGGTACTTTAAATTCCTGGGCAGTAATGATAGAAAAGAACAATATTTCAAAAGCACCAATAACTAAATTACATCACAGGAAAACCATCCAGTCATTTCTCTAGTATTTGTCAAAAGAGGAGGGGCAGCTAGGTGGCACAGTGGATAGAGCATCAGCCCTAAAGTCAGGAGGACCTGAGTTCAAAACCGGTCTCAGACCAAACACTTGACACTTACTAGCTGTGTGACCCTAGGCAAGTCACTTAACCCCAATTGCCTTTAAAAGAAAAAAGAAAAAAAGAAAAATGAAAAGAGGAGATAGCTTGGGACCTTTAATGTAGGACCTATTGCACCTCTTCATTCAGATGGAAGCCACTGGAGGGTTTTGAACAGAGAAATGATATTGTTTCAAGATGATAAAGTCATTGATATGATAGACTGATTGGAAAGGGGAGTGACTGGAGGCAAGGAGAATAGTTGGGAGTCTATTATGATAGTCTAGGCTGGAGAATGGAGTGGGGAAGAAGGAGGGATGGATGTGAGAAATATTACAAAGGTATTACAGAAGCAACAGAAACTGGCAATTGATTGAATGTTGGGGGTGTGGGAGAATATGTTAGAGGACAAAGCTCTAGGAAATACTCTCCTGTTTAGGAAGGAAGGTGAGGAACATGCAAAGCAAAGAGAAAAAGTAGTCAAAAGGAACAGTGCCATGGAAGCCAAAGGAAGAGGGAATATCAAAATGGAGGAGGGTGACAGACGTATCATATGCTACAGAAACAGGAAGGAAGATGAGGACTGATCTTCCACGTCCCTACTAGAATTAACTTTGTGAGGTATCTCTTTCATCATCATTTTTATCATAATCTGTCTCTATCTTGAGGGCAGGAAATTTCATGTTTGTCTTTGTATACACAGGACCAAGCACAGCACTAAATAAATGCTTGCTAATTACTCAACTACAAACTGATTGATTTGTGTTCATAAACTTCTAATGCCTCATCATTGCCAAAAGGCTTATGTCTTAACAACTTGTCCTAGGATTTAGTGATCTCCCAAATCTGACTCCATCCTACTGAGTCAACCTTATTTTCCAATACCACAGAATAAGGTTAAACTTGCAACCTGAATACGCTATGATGATTCCCAACCTTTTGATTGTCCTTATGAAATAGAGAGAGAGAGAGAGAGAGAGAGAGAGAGAGAGAGTGTGTGTGTGTGTGTGTGTGTGTGTGTGTAGGGTGGTCACATGATCACCACAAGGAATAGCCAATACATAGCCTCTATGTTCTCCATTCCATGGCAAGAGAACCAAAGGAAGGCCCTCAACATGTTGGATAGACTCTTTGTCGTGATTTTATGGGAGAATATGAACAAGAGTCATGCTGGATTGCCAGGCATGAATGGGTTGCAATCTGCTTCATGAGAAGAAATAACCACATCAATGAGATCACCAATTCATGGGAGTATTGGCATTTTAGCATTTAGACCATCCTTGACTTTCTTCTTCTACATCTATACATTTGAATCCTTTATATCATCCCAAGCTCAGCTCAAATCTCACCTTCTCATGAAGTTTCCTTCAGGTTTTGCCAATACCAAAGCTCTCTTTCTGCCTCTGTCTACGTCTCTTTCTTTCATTCTTCCCTTTGCTTTCCCATAGCATATATTTATAACAATATTCATAAGAAACATTTTGGCATTTAATTTTTTTCATATAATGGTTTATATTGTCTTCTAATTGTACCTTGGAGCATTCAGCTCCACGATGAAACTATAAACTCCTTGAAGGCAAGAACTTTGTTTCAAATCTTTTGTTCTTTTTATACTCAACAGAGCGCAGTGCTAGGTCCATGGTTGCAAATTCGATCAATTCTTACTGACTAGTATCTATAATGTAAGAATTGAGCTCTAGAACAAATTAGAAAAATCAGTTGCTGAAAGTGACATTTTAACCACATTATGATTCAAAAAGCTGCAGAAATTACATAAAAGTTCAAGTTGTACTCACAGCAGAAAATTACTATTTCTCACCTGCCTAATGCATTTGACTTTCCCACTGAGATTTCCCCCTAAAAACACATGCAAACTGTAGCTTCATTGTTAATTCTGCCCTAATGGTCTAAGACTGGCCTAATCTGTCTCCCTACTTTGTGTGTCTCATTGTCTGTAAATTTCCATATAATCGTGGAATACTATAGTTGAAAGGCCCATAGAGATCCACTATTCCAGCCCCTTGGTTTATAGATGATAAAGGTGAGGCTCAGGTTTGAATTAAATAGTTTACAAAATGGATGTTCAAAAGCAATTAAAGCCAGGAGATATGTCACATCAATTAATCAAATATAGAATCCCCACTGTCTTTGTCAATAGTTGAGCTCACAAAAGTTTGGGAGTCATTTGCATAAAAATGTGGGAGCTGATGAGATGACCCAGAGAAAGGGAGTGTAGCAAAAGAAAAGAGCGAAGACAGAGCCATGGGTGATCCTTTCACTGTCAAATCAAGAGAACTAGGCTTGGAAGATGAAGTTTAGAACAGAGATTGGTTCTGTCTTCACAATCTGTCAAAGCAATTACTGTCTGCCAGAAGATCCTTCTCAGCAGTCTGTGGGACTCCCAGAGAGTCGAACAGAAGACATTTTTCCACAAGGAGTCTCTGCTTCCAAAACTAGCTTCCTTCCTCTCCTTTGCCACTCACTGAAGTCTATGTTAATGGAGCTTCATACCAAAATATGGTTTTAACTGGTATTATCAGCCATGGTTTGTTACCCTTAAGATTATTATCACGGGGAAGATCAGTTGCAAAATTGATTTAAACTGTATTTTTAAATAGGTGTTCAACGACAATAGAACAAGATGTGTTTTTAATAGATCAAATGAAGAATCCCGTATTTTGGGGCATTACTATCACCCAAGATGATGTTGTTAAGTCTTTTGGGGTTTTTACACTCAAATTCCCAAATTTGTTGAAGTCACTACTCCATGAAATAACTGTACCTCATCACAAATTCCTACTCTGATAACCAGTCATCAAGTAATAGGTGTATGTGTTTGAGCAAATTAACTGCTTTATTAAGCTAGATGGTGCAGTGCAATAGAATACCAGGCCTGGAGTCAGGAAGACTCACCTTCCTGAGTTCAAATCTGGCCTCAGACATTTACTGGCTGTGTGACCCTGGGCAAGTCATTTAACCCTGTTTGCCTCAGTTTCCTCATCTGTAAAAGGAGCTGGAGAAGGAAATGGCAACCCCCTCTAGTATCTTTGGCAAGAAAGCCCCAAATGGAGTCTCAAAGAGTTAGATACAAATGAAATGACTGAACAACAATCACCCCAGATGTTATTATTAAATTTTTTTTTGCAACCAAATTTACAAATTTGGTGAAGTTACTACCCCATGAAATAACTGTACTTCACCCCAAATTCCAATTCTGATCACCAGTTGTCCAGTAACATTTGTATACATTTGAGCAAATTACTGCTTTATTAAGCAGTGGTATAGTATCTGGATGAATGGTATAATGTAAAGAGCACTAGACTTGATGCTAGGAAACATGGGGTCGAGTTCCAGTTTCTCTACTAATCTAATCCTGCAATTCTGAGCAAGGTACTTACATTTTCTGAGTCTGGGTTTTCTCATTTATAAAGTACTGCATGGCTCAGTAGATAGAGCTCTGGGCCTACAGTCGGGAAGACTCATCTTTCTGAGTTCAAATCCTGCCTCAGACACTTAGTAGCTATGTGACCCTGGCCAAGTCACTTAACCCTATTTGCATCAGTTTCCTCATCTTTAAAATGAGCTAGAGAACATAGCCAATCTCTCCAGTATCTTTGCAGAAAGGAAGGAAGGAAGAAAAGAATGGGAAAAAAAAGAAAAAAACCAGATGGGGTCATGAAGAATTAATCGGACATAACTGAAAAACAAATGAACAACAACAAATTAGAATAATGATGTTTGCATCACTTATCTCACAGGTCTATGTGGAAGAAAGTCCTTTTAAAATCTCAAAGTGCTATGGAAATATTTTTCTTTAAAAATCTTCCTGTTCTGATTTTCCTGTATCTGTTATCATCATTCTCTAATACTCCAGGCTTGAAAAGAGGATCACAGATTTTGAGTGCCAAGGGATAGTAGAAGTAATCTGATTCAGCCCCTTCATTCTACATGTAAGAAAACTGAGGCCCAGAAATGTTTGACAATTTGCCCCCAGTCACAACAGTATTAAGTGAAACGGTTCAGGATCTAAACACAAAGCCCTACGACTCCAAATTCGATATTCTTTCCATCATCTCTGACTGCTTTCTTTCCTTCACATCCCACATCCAAGTAGCCAGTAGGCCTTATTGATTCTTTCTTCCAAACGCAGCTCACATCTGTGCCTTCTTTTCTGTCCCTACTAGTGACCTGTTAATTCAAGGTCTCCTCCAAGTCCCTGATGTTGGCAAAGATTGAAGGCAAAAGGAAAAGGGGATGGCAGAGGATGAGATGGATAGATAGCATCATGGAAGCAACGAACATCAGCTTGGACAGACTTCAAGAGATAGTAGAGGACAGAAGAGCCTGGCGTGCTATTGTCCATGGGGTCATGAAGAGTCGTGGCCGAACCACTGAACAACAACAATAATATCTTTGACCTGAACTTTTTGTTTTTTGTTTTTAGGCAATTGGGGTTAAGTGACTTGCCCAGGGTCACACAGCTAGTAAGTGTCAAGTGTTTGGTCTGAGGCCAGATTTAAACTCAGGTCCTCCTGACTTTAGGGCCAGTGCTGTATCCACTGTGCCACCTAGCTGCCTGCGACCTGAACTTTTAAAGTAGTTTCCTAACCAGCCTCCCCACCTACAGTCTTTCAATCCATTCTATACATTATTGCCAGAATAATTTTGCTACAGCACAGATCCAGTCATGCCATTCTCCTCCATTGCCAACCAAATAAAGGCCATACTCGGTTTGTCATTCAAAGCTCTAAATGAGCTTCCCGCCAAATTATCTTTCAGTCTTATCTCACACTAGTTTCCTTCATGCTCCAACCAAATCTACTTGTGATTTCCCAAATGTGCCTTGTGTTTTCTCATAATCATAGATAGGCCTGAAATTCCTTTCCTCCCACTTTTGCTATCAAAATCCTACCCATCCTTCAAGGCCCAACTCAAAGGCCACCTCTGTTCACAAAACCTCCTGATCATTCCATTGGAGTAATTTCTATAGAGGGATTTTTTTAAGATTTTAAGTGTTGGAACTTGAATGGCTATAAATATGAAAGGGTGTGTTGTGGTTTTGTTTTTTTTTTTTAATAGCACCTGGCACAACTACTTCTTCACCCTTTTTCTGACTTCTGATTCACTGCTAACCCACTGTAAAAACCTGTAAATGAATGTGTAGAACCATGGAAATTGATGTAAAGGTATTAATTAAAGAGTGTGGAATGAGTAGAGCAGTGAAATCAGCTCTACTTGTCCTTTTTAACAAGAGGTCTTCAATGCCTAAAAGCAAATAATTAATAATAATAATAATAATAATAATAGCTAGCATTTTACATAGTGCTTTCAGATTTGCAAAGCACTTCACATGCTATCTCAGTTGCTTCTCAAAACAGCTTTATGAAATAGGTGCTATGATTATCCCCATTTTGTTGTTGTTGTTCAGTTATTTCCATCATATCTGACCCTTTATGACCCTATTTGGGGTTTTCTTGGCAAAGATGTCAGAGTGGTTTGCCATTTCCTTCTCCAGTGAATCCATTTTGGATCTATTTTGTCAGGAAATCAGAGGTTAAATGACTTGCTAGGGTGTGTCTGAAGCTGGATTTGAACTCCGGTCTTCCTGACTCCAGGCCTAGCCACCCTCATTTTGCAGATAAAGAAACAGGTTAACAGGTTAAGAGACTTGCCCGAAGTCACACAAGTGCTTAAGTATCTGACACAGAATTTGAACTCGTTTTTCTGATTCTATGTCTGTTCTTCTATCCATTGTGTCTACCTAGCTCATGTTCCCCTAGTTTTTTTTAAGATTTATGAAATTTTTCCTCAAATCAATCCTACATCCATAAGTATTATCATCCCCATTTGACAGGTAAGGAAACTTAGGCAATATGGTATATGATGTCATAAATTCCACTGTCTAAATTTCCTTACTTGCCAAAAGCAAATGATAATACTGGGGGATTTGGTTTGGGATGAGGACACCTGGATCGTATCCTTGTATCCTGTCTCTGAAGCCTACTAGCTATTAGGTCATAAGCAAGTTATTTCACTTCTCTGAAACTCATATATAAAGTAGGTATGAAAACATTTCCTCATATATAAAATGGGTATGAAAATATTTCTAATACCTACCTTATAAATCAGTTGTGAGGCAAGCATCTTGTAAACCTTAAAATATTATACATAAGTGTGAGTTGTAATTTTTATTATTTGGCTCAAAGAGATTAAGTAGTTTACATTGCAGAATTGGGTCACAAATCATATTTTCTCCATCCTAAGCCCAATTACTCTTTCTGCCCACAATGGCATGTGTTTCAGGTCTCAGGGAAGACCAGTGAGGAGATATCTTTGATCAGAAAAGGTATTCTATGTTCCTCAAAGCATACCAGTAGGCAACATCCTATTTTGCCTATGACTAAAGCCTGTCTAGCCATCAACCAACTACATGGTGCAGAGGGTGAGAGAGGGAACCCAGTATGGCAGAAGAATGAAGAAACCATAGCAAAATTTTCTATGGCGCTGTCCTCTCAAAACATTCTCCTGCCACACCCTGAGATAGAGGATCACACTTTTTGCTTTTGTTTTCTTCCGGCTCTACTGGAAAGTGAGTTGACAATTCCACCAGAATGACGACTCACACAAGATAATTGGAGCTTTACCTAAGGGACTGAATTTTATTGAGGGCCAAATCTAGAGGGTCCCCTAGTAGTACAGAAACAACAGAATATAACATCTAATTAGCAGGAATAATTAGGTAAATGAATAAGCTATGGAGTATCAAGCCAGAGTAACTTTGACTTGGGGTGCTTGGGCACCCCACCACAATGTAGCAGTCTCCTCAGAAGCAGCCTGGCTTCATAATGGTGTTGTAGGGTCTCTGTCTACCCCATACAAGGCAATGATGTCTTCTCCCCTCCCCCTAAACTGAAGGTGAACTTTGCATCACTTGTTCAGGGCCTGATTTGTGTCATTTGAATTGGGTCCAAAAATTCCTTATTCAGCCTCTAATTCCAGTTTAACAGGATCCTATTCCACTGGAAATCAAAAAGGGAAAAATAGCCAATCAACAGCTTGTTAAATACCATGCCCAAAATTTATTTTAAGAAGGTCAAAAAACAGCTTTAAACCTATCTCATTGCCCTATGCAACTCTCAAAGATGAACTACAGAGAGACAACATTCATATTTCCCTTCTCATGTACCTGGAGGGTAATTTCTGAAGGCACTGGAGATGTATCATAAATAATTCAGGAAGTCCAAATTGAATTTTCAGGAAACTTGATTCCTTAATACAAATGCTCCTTCCACACTACAATGGAAAACTGGGGTTTTTAACTGGACTCCCCCTGTCCCCAGTGACCTCCGGCTCTCAGGATTTCAAATAGAACAGGATTGCCTAGGACTACTCAAAGTTTCTAGTCAGCGTTTCTCCTAGAATTAATTGGTTGCTCTGCAATCAACTGAATTTATTTTGAAGGCCCTTGCTAGGAAATCAGTATTAACACAAGTGGGCAGGAGTGTATGTCCATTTAATTTACACCCCAAGCAGCCCAGTCAGAGAACTGTAGCATAATTTGAAAAAGCTTTACTTCCCAACGTTTTGAACTTGGGTTTGCATTTTTTCTTTTCAGTTTTTTGTTGTTATAAGGGTTGTTGTTTTTAGTAGTTCCTACTGCTTGTAGCTGCTTCCTTCTGTTATACTTTAACCCTTTAGGGAGCCATGATTTAATCTCTAGAGTTATTTCCTCCAACCATGTAGATTCTTGTGAATCCTCTACACTTTGGTAATAAATAATAACAGCTAACATTTATATAACACCTACTGTGTACCAGGCACTGTGCTAAGTGCTTTACAAATTCTATTTCATTTGATCCCTACGATAGGTGCTATTATTATTATTATTATCATCCTCATTTTACAGATGAGAAAACTGAGGCAAAAAAAGGTTAAGTGACTTGCCCCGGATCCTAGAACTAGTAAGTGTCTGAGGCTGGATTTGAACTCAGATCTTCCCGATTGGCAACTCTCCACTTTCCAACAGCAGCTCTGCTTGGTCTGGACTCCTTAGAACAAGATGACCCTCCCAGGACAAGCAGATCACCTGAAATCTCAGAGATTGATTGACCTGCCTGAGTTTCGTAAACTTAACACCTTCTTGAATCCAGTGGCCTCTCCCCTTTGATGGGAGGACTGGAGTCATCCAAAAGCCTTTCTTCATACAGAGCTCTGAACTTTTAAAACTTTCCAGCCCCCATTTTTCAGCTTCCCATAGTGTGTTATCATTCCCCCATTAGATTGTAAGCTGCTTGAAGGCAGCTTTATTTTTCTTATTTGTTTCTGTATTGCTTAGAATAATGATTAGTACATAAGAGGCACTTCATTCATTCATTAAACTTCTATTAAATGTTGGACACAACTGAAACCACCAACCAACACCAACACCAACAGCTACAGCAACAAAAGGCACCTACTATGTGTCAGGTATGATGTTACGCACTGGGGATATAAAAGGAGACAAAAGACGGTTGCTGCCCTAAAGGAGCTTACAATCTAATGGAGGCGGCAACATGCAGACAAATACATACAAAGTAAGCTATTCATAGGCATTTAATAAATCGAATTGAATGCGGGAGCAGATCTCTATGTATCCACCACTTAGCAGCCCCATGTAGGCCATTTTTATGAGTTGTAGCCAAGACTTACACAGGTCGTCAGACCCATACTTTAAGGCCTTCCAGCTCACACTCATATTAGTCTTCAAGAGCCCAGGGTCATCACATCTGTTGGGGAATAGTTAAATTGGTTATAATAAAATAGGAGCGTACAGTAAATAATAATAATAATAATGAAGAATATGAGTAATTCAGAGAACATGGGGATGCTTGTATGAACTGATGAAGGCAGCCAATGAAATAAGTGCTTACTGCTGGGGATACAAATACAAGCAAAAAGAAAGACAATCCTTGCCCTCAGGGATGTAACAAGAGAAGATGACACCCAAAAGGGCACTGAAAAGAAGTGAAGGTACCTAGTTCAAGGCATGGTATTCAAGTCTAGAAAGTCAGGTTGGTTGGCCCCAAACCCTCCACAAAATGGAGGCCCCAAAGAGGAGTTCACCAATGAGAGAAGAGGGCTGACCCAATGGAGAAATGTCTCAAGGTAAAATGGAGGCAGGGACTGACGGATGTTTCAGGATGATTCTACAGCTAAAGCATGCTACTGACATCTGAAAAGTTAGAACCAAGTGAAATAAACCAGTCTGAAAGGACAGCATACATAATGACTGCAGTAATGAACCAGCAGTCCAGGAGAATAGATAACGAAATTGGCCTTCATTTCAATAGAAAGGAATAGAAAGTGCAAGGGGACTTAGAGTACCAAAAGAGGTAGGTATTATCTGAGGTGATAGCAATATTGGTTGGTTAATTGTTTTCCTTTGTTACAAGGCTAGTTTCAGTTGAAGGAGTAGAGACTGGGAGGAGACTATGTCTACAAATGACTTTCATGTTAAAACAAAAGGCACTGATAAAACTTCTAACAAACAAACAAAAAAAGAAACAAGGTCACCTCCACAGTTAGAGGAGGCATCAGAGTAGCACTTTAGTGGAAGACACTGCTGTTATCTTGGGGCTAGAACATTACAAGTGCATTGCCTCTCTCCTCTCCCTAAAATGTAAGCTCCTCAAGCACAGAGGTCATGTTTAAACCTTATCTGTACCCTAGAACTCTGCAAGGTTTCATGTACACTATGTCCTTAAAAAAAGTTTGTGATTTTTAAGCAAGTAGAAATTGCTATCTGCATTTTAAATTGGGCCAAGATTAAACTGTCTCTTTATTTTCAATTAATTTTTTAGTTTATTTTCAATTAATTTATTACCAATAATTAATTAAAATATTAAAATAATTAATAATGAAGCAATTTGCTGTATTTTTAATTAATCAGTGTAGGCTTACTGAATATTTGCTATATTCATAGCACTGGGCCAGGTGCTGGAAGGGATATGAAAGTATAAGACTTAACTAGCCTGCCTTTAAGAAGCTGATGGTCTAGTGTATAAGAAATAAGTAATATACTTAATGCAATTATGCACAAAAAAAGTTTAGAGAAGTGATTGCAACAAATTTGAGAACTTTTTTGTATTTAATGCTTTTCCCCACAATAACTCCGTGAAGTGGGTATTGTTATTGAGTCATTTTTCAGTCCTGTCCGACTCTTCGTGACCCTATTTGGGGTTTTCTTGGCAAAGATACTGGAGTGGTTTTGATGAGGATGGAAGCTAGACCCCAAAAGGAAAAACCCTGGACTTTCCCACAAGGCCAAATCTCTGGCATTCGCCTGAGGCTATAATCCCATCAACTGGCCTTTCTTCGAGGATACACCCAATCTCCCAATTCTGTTACCCTTAACCTAGCCTAGACCTCCCTATGCTCCCCACCACTTCTCACCCTTAATCCTATCTAGGCTCCATTCTCCCTTGGCCACCCCTACAGTTCTATTACCTCATAGACTACTTGGCCACTCCTAGATCCCTCCCATAGTCTTTCTGCACATGAAGTCCATCTTGCCTCTATTAAGATCCTCTGATTCTTATAATCTAGCCACTGCTCAGATTCGTACAATCTAGCCAATAGCTCACAGATGCTCAGATTCCTTAAGAGTCTGGCTAATATGGCGGATCTTTAATAAACTTCATTTTTGGCTGAAAGAAGGCTTGGGTCAAATTCTTTCAGACAGGACCTGGGTGTTGTGAGCTTGGGATTCCAGCACCCCTAACCTCTAGACCTCATCAGTTTGCCATTTCCTTCTCCAGTTCATTTTACAGATGAGGAAACTGCAGCAAACAGTATTAAATGACTTGCCCAGGGTCACACAGTTAGTTAGTATCTGAGGCTGGATTTGAATTCAGGAAAATGAATCTTCCTGACCCCAGGCCTGGTGCTCTATCCACTGTGCCACCTAGCTGCCCCTGTAGCTACAAATATTGTAGTGGGTAGTGGGTAGTGGGTAGTACAAATATTATTGGCTCTATTTTATCAATGAGGAAGGTGAGGCTTATGGGACTTGTCACGTCACACAGTATCAGACCTAGGATTTAAACCCACCCATCTCCTGGATTCAGCATTCATTACAGTAGACAAGACCAGTCTACTGTGAGTAGGCATGGGAAGCATCATGAAGTGGGTAGCATTTCAGGTGGGCCTTGGACGATGAGTAGATCTGAATACAAGTTGTGGGTGAGTTATGTGGAAACGAGTGTTGTAAGTGGAGGAGAAGGGAAGACTGGCCTGAATGAAAAGAAGGGTGTGTACAGAAAAAAAAATGAGAAATAAAATTAAACAGCTAGAGTGGGACCACCATATCTTGTACCTCATAAACAATAAATGCTTGTTAAAATGAATTAAGCAGAATTGAATTATGAAGGGTTATAAAAATCATTCGAGAAATTCGGAGTTAAACAGTACAGCAATAAAGTCATACAGGTTTTTAATCATGTGAGTGATAATTCCAAGCATGGTAACCCATGAATTGATAATTCCAGATCCAGGCATAGTAATATAGTAGAAATGGAAATTAATTTGGAGAGAGATGACTAGGGCAGCAAAGTGGTGCGATAGATAGAACGGCCAAGCTGGGAGTCAGGAAGATTCATCTTCTTAAATTCCAATCTAGCCCCAGACACTTAATGGTTTTGTGTGACCTTGGGCAAGTCAGTTCCTCATAAGCAAAATGAGCTGGAGAAGGAAATGGCAAACCATTCCAGTATCTTTGCAAAGAAAACCCCAAATAGGGTTACAAAGAGTTGGACTTGACTAAGGTTCTAATTCTGACTCCACTACTTAGTACTAATGAGATCAAGGGTAAGTCACTCAACCTCCCCAGGGCCCTGTATCTTCAACTGTAAAAGGAAAGGGTTGGGCTAAGTGGCCTTAAGGTTCACTTCCAGTTCAAAGTTCTATGAAACACCAAATTAGGAGGATTTCTCTGACAGTGACATGTGGTATTGATTAGAGGGAGAGAGAGAGAGCTGGGAGTCTCCTGCAATAATTCCAGAGGGAGATAATACATCTGCACTAGGGTGATAAGGGAGGGGGAACCTAAAGAAAAGTATTGGTTGTGAAGGGTATTTTAAGGAGAGATTTCATGGGATTTGTTGACTGGTTGGTTGTGAGGTCTGAGGGAGAAGAAGCAGTCTAATGAGAACAAGCCTGGGAAATTGGAAGAACAGTAACATCGGACAGAAGTGGGATGGATGGAAAGAGGAACAAAGATTTTATGCTTTGTGGAAGATGATGCATTCAGTTTGAGTTTAAAGTGATAGTGGAATATATTTATTTGTTTTGGATGACTAAACTTATGTATTATGAGACAGAACTTCTCTCCGGTAGGGAGTATGTAGTTATAGATATAAAAAAGGAAAAAGAATAAATACCAATAAAGTGCTGAACACGAACAGGAAAAAACCAACCAAACAAACAAAAAAGTTAATATACACTACTTAAAAACAAGTTGCATGTAGCAAATTCATCATCATTTTTGTTGAAATGTCTATGGATGATTAAATTCATGACAAAAGTATTAAATATAAAATAATAAGTGATGATAGAAAATCCAAGTTTAGAGAGCACCGCACTAGAGAAGTATACCTTAGAGTCCTATTCACAGAGATCACCATGCGAGGTGAGTGAATAGGCACGCAGAAACATAAACAGAGAGAGAGACAGCAGATCTCAGAGTATAAATACTACTTTCCTCTCTGAAACTTATCAACCTTGTTTTCTAATCCAGAATTTAGTGGGTCAGCCCGTTTGGTCTACGTAGTAATCAATAATTAGCCTAATCAATAATAAGCCTGTTTGCTTCCCTTAATCTAACATAAAATGACACTTCAAAAAATATACAGAAAGAAGCAAATACTTAGCTTTAGGTCAACCAGGAAAAGCTTTCAAGGTTGTTTGAGTGAAAAATTTAATACGGACATTAATTTAGTCCCAGATCCTATTGGTCAATACGACAATGACCCCTTTTTGAATTAACAACTGCCTGGCCTCTGCCATGTCAGGTCCTGATAACTGAGTTACTACATTATATTACATTTGGTTTATTGAGATGTAATGCCTGATACTATTTTCATAATATTTTTATTTCAGAGGATAATTAACATTAACACCAATTTAGGATTGTATTTAGTTTGACTGTGACCCCAGATTAGTCCCAAGATGGTCTAAGAGTAAATGGCTTGGGCTGAGGGGGGAGGAGGAAGCATTTCAGAGATGGCTTTTTCTGCTCCAGGGAAGAAAGGATGAAGGATAAAGATAATGCCTTCTGTTGCTTTTCAATGACCCCCAGGGATTGTCATTGGAGTAGCATTAACAATCTCCACCATGTCTGGCCACCTTCTTTAAGCCAGATGGGGAAAGCAAATGGTATACTTAGTGCATGGGGGAGGGGAAAGAATGAGAAACACAGACCAGGGTTATTTTATTAGCAGTCTCTTTAAGTCAAACTAATAAATTCATTTTCAAATAGTCAAAAACAAAAATTTAAAAAAACAAAAATAAAAAAACACCTGTTTTCCCCTTTGCGCTTTGCTTTTTAAAATTCTTTAAAAAAGATGAAGCAACATTGCCCATTTCAAGCCCAGCTAGGGAGGTCGAACAATTAGGTGTCTTTGCACACTGATAGTAACTTAAGCAGCCCAGGAAGATGGCAAGGACTAATTTAGTTTTAGTGCCCTCTAAGAGGGTGATTTGCCAGATGGTCCTCTGGTGCCTTGGTGAAATGAGCTGGCTCCCTGGCCCTGTTGCAATATTTAGTCACTGGAGAAAACCTTAGAATGAAAAATATAAACTAGAAATCACTTTCAGGTTCTTTCCCAAGAATCATAACGGAAGTGTAGCCCATCCAAACCAGGGTTTTCCTTTAGTTCTTTTTTTTTGGGGGGGGCAGGGAGAAAAGGGGAGGGCCAGCCTTGTGATTTCATCAGACTAGAATAGAGACTATCATTGTGGAAATTTTTTCCATTGATACAGATCAGTAACATCTTTTAGAGAGTTGTCTGGAATACTTAGAATTTAAGTGACATATACAGGTTTAAATAGCTACTATGTCCAGTTTAGGGTACATAGGTGACACAGTAGATAAGAGTGTCAAGGCTGAAATCAGTAAGAATCATCTTCCTGAGTTCAAATCCAATCTCAAACACTTACTAGCTGTATGACCCCAGGCAAATCACTCAAATCTGTTTGCCTCAGTTTCCTCATCTGTAAAATGAGCTGGAGAAGGAAATGGCAAACCACTCTAGTATCTTTGCCAAGAAAACCCCAAATGGGGTCGCAAAGAGTTAGAAACGCCTGAAACAACTAAACGACAACAACAACAAACACGTTAAACCCTTGCATTCCTGACTCCCAAGCCAACCCTCTCCCCCCATGCTACACAGCCTCTCTTCTTTATCAGATAAACTACAAATAAACAACTCGACCACTAGACCTCCATCTTGATAGTTGCTACCCTTATTCATAGACATAAAGGCTATTAGAAGTGGAAGGGACCTAGTCCAACCCCACATTTTGTTTTTAATTTTTGAAACTTTAATTCTCCTTCAAGTAACAACAAGGAAAAGGGAGTGGATTTGATTTCGTTTGCATACGGAACTGTCTAGATGAGGAAACTCCTACTAACAATTCAGTTGGACACAATTCCTGCAACCTATAGTCCTAGATCAGGGGTTCTTAACCTGGAGTACATGAGTGTCGTTTAAAAAAAAAAGCACGATAATTGCGTTTCAATGTGATTGTTTTCTTTTGTTTTATGCATTTAAAATATCATTCTGAGAAAAGGTCTCTACCAGATTGCAAAAGGGTTCATGACACAAAATGATGAAGAATTTCTTCCTTAGAGAGGTGAAATAATCTGTTCAAGGTCACATAACAAGTATTTGTCAGATTGGAACCAGATTGGAACCTTTTTGAAGATGGCTCTCTCCATCCACTATGCTATGTTAGCCCACCTTGAAACCTAGTGATATTTTAAATCTGATCTAGAATCAAAGATTATTGCTGTTCAGTTCTGTCTGACTCTTCATGACCCCATTTGGGGTTTTCTTGACAGATACTAGAGTAGTTTGCCATTTCCTTCTCAAGCTCATTTTACAGATGAGGAAACTGAGGCAAACAGGATGAAGTGACTTGTCCAGGGTCACACAGCTAGGGTCTAAGGCCAGATTTGAACTCAGATTTTCCTGACTCCAGCCCCAGCACTCTACCCAGTGTACCAACTAGCTACGCAATGGATTTAATATAGATTTAATACAGAATTTACTGGATTTAATACAGATAACTCAATTGACTTTAGCCCCCCTGCAGTTCAGAACTCCCCAACTCATGGGGATCCACCTATCTCAGCCACCCCCCAGTAGCAGAGATGCTAGATGAGAGCCATCAGACATGGGAACACAACAGGATTTCCAAGGAAGATTTGAGCTAAACGAAAGGAACAAAAAGAATTTACTTTGTCCAAGAGAAAACCACTTTTGGTTTTAGAAAAGAAAGTGAAATAACATACAATGACTCCCTTATCTGTCAATGCAGCCGAGTTTATTGAAGCTCTTTGTTGACAATGAAAGGACCACCCTGGCTGGAAGATTTTAAAGAATGAAGGGATTTTGTTCCAAGAACCGGTTCCTAATCATACTCAATTTTCTTTCAGTGGCAATCATCTCTCTGAACATCGCATTCTCTTCTGAGCTGCAAAAATAAAAAATAAAATAAAACTAAAAGCAGCTTTTTAGTATGAGCAGAAGGGAAAGATGGGGAGAAAAGTCACTTGGAATATTTCCAAGTGTTTAATAAATATATGGATTATGTAGACATAATATACACCAGACCTACTTCTAGCATACACAATGTTGGAGGAACATTGCTCAATGATGCATTTATGACTCTGATGCCCAAATCATCTTTGTTTATCTCTAGCCATATCATATATTACTTGGATACAAATGGTAAAGATCCAAAATGGCCTAATAATGAATAAAGTATGGTGTAATGGAATGATACTGGAATGGGAGTTGGGTTTAGAGTCAGGAAGACTCCTCTTTCTGAGGCCTCAGATACATATTAGCTGTGTGACCCTAGGCAAGTCACATCACCCTGTTTGCCTCCGTTTCCTCATCTGTAAAATTAGCTGGAGAAGGAAATAGCAAACCACTCCAGTAGCTTTGCCAAGAAAACTCCAATGGGGTCACAAAAAGTTGGACATGACTGAAATGATTCAACAACAACTAGTTAGATAGGTATATGAGTTGTTCCTTGGAGTTCACCAGATTACCAGAGTGCTCCCTGACACAAAAAAGGTTAGGAATCCCTGGACTACTGGTCAATAGGAAGGAGTGAAAAGACCTAGATTCTCATCAGGTTCTGCCACTTGGTGATACTTTGAGCAAATTACTTATCTTCTCTGGACCTCAGTTTCCTCATACATAAAAAAAGACCAAGGCAGACTAAATGAAAGCAAAGATCTCTTCCAGCTTAAAATCTATGATCCTATGAGCCTGGGGTCCCTTCCAGCTCTAAAATTCTATGTGTGAATGGCTAATTCTGGCTAGGAATAAAGAACAACTGGAACTGGGTTACAAAGAAGACCTGTACTTTGTGACAAACAGCAACTACAAATCCCCACCCTCAAGCCAATGGCTTTAATGTCATTGCTAAATACGTTGCTCACAGAATCACAGAATGTTAGAGCTGGGGAAAACTTTAGAAATCCTCTAGGACAACTTTCTCTTTTTTTTAATTAATTTTTTATTTTTAAATTTTAAATTTTAATTTTTTCATATGTGAAGTATTAATTTTTCCCTCTACTTTTCCCTTATCTCCTTCCTGTTGTTCAGTCATTTTAGTCATGTCCAACTCTTTGTGACACCATTTGGGGTTTCTTTGGCAAAGATATGAGAGTGGTTTGCCATTTCCTTCTCTAGCTCATTTTATAGAGGAGGAAACTGAGGCAAACAAGGTTAAGTGTTACACAACTAGTAAGTGTCTGAGGCTGGATTTTAACTCAGGAATATGAGTCTTCCTGATTCCAAGCTCAGTGCTCTATCCACTGTACCAACTAGCCATTGCCCCCCCCCTTCACTTTATCTCCTGTAAAAGAAAAGAAGAAAAACAAAACCCTTGTAACAAATATGCATAGTTAAGCAAAACAAATTCCCATGCAGGTCATGTCCAAAAATGTATTTCTCATTCTGCATATTGGAAGCCATTATTTCTCTGTCAAGAGGTGGGTAGCATTTTTTGACAATAGTCCTCTGGAATCATGATTGATCATTGCATTGATTAGCATTCTTCAATATTTCAAAATTGTTCATCTTTTCATTATTATTATAAATTACATTCTTCATTCAGTAAACTTAGCTCTGCATCAATTCATACAAGTCTTCCCAGGTTTCTTTGAAACTATCCCTTCTGTTGTTTCCCACAATTACATTCATATACCATAACTGGTTCAGCCATTGCCCAATGGAAGGGCACTCCCTTAGTTTCCAGTTCTCTGACTCTACAAAAAAGAGCTGTCAAAAATATTTTTGTACATGTAGGATCTTTTCCTATTTCTCTGATCTCTTTGGGGACATGAACCAAGTAGTAGTACAGCTGGGTCAAAGGGTATTCACAGTTTAGTAGGCATAATTCCAAATTGCTTTCCAGAATGACTATACCAATTCACTGCTTCAACAACAGTGCACCAATGTGTCTGTTCTCCCAAAGGCTCCCTCATGCCATCCCCAAAACCCTGTCTTTTAATAGCTGAGAGAATTGAGCCCGACCCAAGGAGGTAATGAGGCTTGCCCAAGGTCACATCAGTAGTTAGTGAAAGGGACTTGAACAACCAGGTCTTCTGATTCCAAGATCTTTGCTCTTTCCACTCTGTCATGTTAAGTGATCTCTCTATGTACCCATGAATCATCTCTGTTTGAATCTGTTGCCACATAGCATCCAAAACCAACTTGATATTGAAAGCTTGAAAATTTTCTAGGCTAGAGGGGAAAAGAATTTCAGCTAATTTGGGGGCAAATTATTCTGTGTACTTCTTGACATTCCAAAGAGAAGGTTGTATTTTTGTGACTTGGAAACAATGAGTCCGGTGCTATTTTAAGGTTGTGACAGGATCAAACAGGAATAATTAAAATAGCAGTATTGTATTTTGTATTTCTTTTTTATCATGGCTACTTTTAGCAATTTCCCCTCTTTGACTTTACTTTTATATCCCTTGATTAGGGATGCATACTTCACACTAACGTCCTTGAGGACTAAACACAAAGCATCATTGTATAACGGAAAGAACTGTACCTTTAGAATAGGAAGACAGGGTGCCAACAATGCCCACTTACTAGGCAGCTAGGTGGCAAAGTTGGAAGAATCATGGAGTCAGGAAGACTCAAGTTCACATGGAGCCTCAGACACTTACTAGCTATGTGACCCTGTGCAAGTCACTTGACCTTTGTCTGCCTCAGTTTCTTCATCTGTAAAATGAGCTGAAGAAGGAAAATGGCAAACCATTCTAGTATCTTTATCAACAAAACTCCAAATGGGGTCATGCAGAGTCAGACACCACTAAACAACCATAGCCTTTGATTCTAGAGATTTAATATGTCATTAGGCTTCAAGGGGGCAACATGGCATAGTATAGAGAGAGGGCTGGCTTCAAAAAGGTTCAAATCTGGTTCCAATCTGACATATACTTCCTATGTGACCTTGGGCAGATTACTTCACCTCTCTAAGGGAGAAATATAAAGTGGGGATAATAATAGCACTTACCCCCTGTGCTAATAGCACGATATCCCAGGGATATTGTGAGATAAACATAAAATGAGATAACATTTGTAAAGTACTTTGCAAATCTTAAAGTAATTATAATTACTTTAGCTATTATTTAGCTAGCTATTATTATTATATAGCTATGACCAGATGCATGAGTTTAGGCAAGTCATTTAGCCTCAGTTTCCTCAACTGAAAAAAGGAATAAAAATATTTGTACTATTTATATTACAGGGTCATTGTGAGGATAGAATTAAATAATGCATATTAGGACTACCTTAAAACCAAGTGATATTATTTGCCCTTGTGTTTCTCTTTCCTTACCAGTAAATAACAATTTTCCTCTACCTCCTCCTAACCAGTAGTCAGGAAATGGCAGTAGAGCATTGTAATAGAACTGCTTCTTCCCTCTCGGATTCTGGAGTAGACAATAATAGAACTACCTACCTACCTACCTGGGAAAATCATTCTGCTATTAGCAAGTCTACGACTAGCAAGTCAGAATTCCTGCCAATGGGATCCAGGCCTGTGTTAGTTGGAATAAGACAAATTGAAGAATTTCACAACCTAGACCCAGTCTTCAAGGAGCTCATGTCATCTTTGTTGACATCTCATTCACTTCATTTCCCATTGCCCTCGGGGGTTCATTTCAATCAAATGTCACCTGTAAAAATGTTCACTTTGGAGAGAAGAAGAAAAGAGATATTTAAAAATGGGATTTATAGGGAGTCCCAAAAACTACCAGGGATAAGTCCTATTTGTAGATATTTGTAGGGATATGAGGCAGGGAGGATGTTGAGAGAGCCACATAAAGGAAGAGCCAAAATCATATAACCCAAGGAGGCCAATAAGAAGGGTAAAGGTGTTTTTTATATGTGTGTATGTGTGCATTGTTGTTGTTTGTCTTCCGTTCTCAAAGAGGACTGTGACATCAGGGAGGTGATGCCATGACATGCAAGTGAACTGGATTTAAGTGAGGCAGGGCCGTGCAAAGTCACCAGCCTCACTTTCTCCCCCAGAGCCATAGAGTCATCTGGGTCCAGCGGGTGGGATATACACCAGGATGACTGGAGATTGCCCTGGATGCAGTGGGAGAACTTGGCCTTGGTCTCAGTTTGACGAAAGCAACAGCCATTCAGCAATTAAGGCTAGGGGAAAACAAGGCAAAGAATGGCCTCTTTATCTAGTCAAAAAAAAAAAGTCAAAGAGGGAGGGGAAGACCCTCAGGGTTTCTGGCCAAAACAGAAACAATTGCTATTTACATTCAATTTGAGCCAATCAGGGCCCAAATGATGACTAAGTAGGGCTTGACCTGGGACCTATTGTTGGCCAGTCAATGATATATGTGTGTGTATGAATGTATAGTATACATATATAGTATATATGTATATGTGTGTATCCATGTCTGTGTTTGTGTGTATGTTCATAGCAGCATTTCAAAAGGCAGCAGAAAAAAAATACAAAATTCATGGAAACAAAGTAGGTGCCAATCTACCGGGAAGAAGCTGAACAAATTCTGGCGTAGGAACATAATGCAACACAAGAGACAATGGAGATGAAGATAAGCATGATGAGACTGTGCAAATCATTATGAAATCAGCAGAAAAAAGAGAACACAGATAATGAATGTATAAACAAACGAATGTGAACATGCATGAATGAATAAGTGAGGGGGAAAAAAAGCACTTAAGCGCTTACTATGTGTCAGGCATTATGCTAAGTACAGGGGATACAAGTAGAAGAGAGACGGACCTTAACCTCAAGGAATTCACACTCCCACAGAGTGGAAGATAGCACATATGAGGAAGTGTTCGATAGAGAAGGGAGCTTTGGTCAGGGGAGTTACGGGGATGACACGTGGAGACGCCCTTTCCAAAAGCAATGATGATGGTGTTTGGATTGTTGCTGCCTGGTGAAAAGGGATTGGGGGAGGATGGAAGAGGAAAGAAATGTAGTCAGCGGCATGGCAGGAAGATGGCCAGGGTGAAGCACAGGGGGATATCTAGGACCATCTCTCACTAATCAGGACAACACTAGGCGGAAGTTCGGAAGGCGAGCTGTGGAAGTCCTCCAGGGCACTGGAGGCAGTAGAAGGCAGTTTCAGAGGGTGCTGCAACAACAGTAGCCTCCAGGCTGCTTGGTAGGATGGTGAGAGTGAATGAACACAAAATGTAAAGGCAACAGTACTAAGTCAGAATTCACATCAAGTCCATCTTCAGTCTAGACCCTGGAGGACTGATGATGAAACACACCTCCCTCTTCTCATTAGGGAGGTGGTGAACTACAGGTAATAATAACAGCCTTTATATAGCAATTTAAGATTTTCAAAGAGCTTTATAAATATTTCTTTCATTTGATCCTTACAACAACTCTGGGAAATATGTGTCTTTATGGCATGTTAGACTCAAACCTAATGATCAGGAGGTCCTGAGTTCAAATCTAACCCACCTTAGACATTTACTAGCTGTGTGACCATGAACAGGTACTTAACTGCTCTGTACCTCAGTTTGCTCATCAGTAAAATGGGAGTAATAACAACTCCCTTACAGAGCTGTTGCAAAGATTATTGAGATAATATTTGTAAAATGCTTATAAATGCTATCATCATCATCATCATCATCATCATCATCATCATCATTGGTGGCTAGGTGGCAACTGGCTAGAGCGCCAGACCTAGAGTCAGGAAGACCTGAGTTCAAATCTGGCCTTAGGTATGTAATAGCTGTGTGACCCTGGGCAAGTCACTTAACCCTGTTGGCTTCAGTTTCCTCATTTGTAAAATGAACTGAAGAAGGAAATGACAAAGTACTCCAGTATCTTTACCAAGAAAACCCCTAAAGGAGGGTTTTGACCAAAAATGACTGAACAAATCCAAAAATTATTACTATTAGCTAAGAATTATTAAATCAGAATCCAGTTCTTCTCAATCCACCCTTTAGACTATTACAATTGTCGGGTTTCCCTTTGATGTTCATTTTAATATAACCTTTTTATTTTTTCAGGACCAATAATTTTATTGCTTCAAAAGACCCTAAGGTTAGCCCTATCCACTACCCCAAGCTGCTTCAGAATGACTTAGAAATGTTATAAGGGCAGAGAGTCAATGCAGTGGATAGAAAGCTAAGCCTAGAATCAGGAAGACATGAGTTCAAATGTGACTTTAGACACTTGCTAGCTGTGTGACCCTGGTCAAGTCACTTAACCTGTCCCAGGCTCAAGTTCCTCAACTGTGAAGTCAAAATAGTAACAACACCTACCTCACAGCATTGTTGTAAGGATTTAATGAGATTATATTTGTAAAGCACATAGCACAGTGCCTGGCACATTGTAGACACCATATGCTCACTCCCTTCCCCACCCATCTTGTTCAGATACAAGTTGAACTAGCATTTGGGGTCTCTTCCCACTCTGAGATTCTCTGATTCTGTCTTGTTTTGGGGTGTGGGTGTGGTATGGGGGGGTGTCTGTGTGTATTTGTGCTTGGGGAGACGGAAGGAGCCAAGTTTGATTTATCGCAGGCTTTGAAGTATCCTAGGCTTAACAGTACCGTACTTGAGAATCACAAAGGGCAGTCTTTCCCTAAAAGTGTTATAATATTCCTTTCCCATTACCAGTTCAACTTGGACATGCACCGGGAGGAAATCTGAGGCAGGCACCCTGCAGATAGAGGAAAGTGCTTTTAGCTCCCTATCATTGCTTTTAATTAAGGGTCCAGTAGGGCGATCTGCTGCTGTTCCAGGCAGATGCAGAGATTAGCCTGTTCAGAAACATGACATAATGAATACCAAACATTATCAAAATGATTTTATCTATTCAGAACACTTCAGTTTTTCCTTTTTAAAGGCATTGAACCTCAATGGTGTACTGACTCATGAGGAAGATGTACCGTAAATATCTGTTGCTCGTAATAATCCAGCACTTAGCACAGTGCCCGGAACACAGTAAGAGCTTAATAAGTGCTTGTTTATGATGATAGTAACCAACAAGGATGCTAGGTACTAGGAATAAAAAAACAGAAAAATGGAACAATTCCTAATGTCATTGAGCATACTTTCTAACAGAGAAAACAATATGCACACCTCTAAGTATTGAGTTATCACTTCCACATTGCAACTTTCCCTGTCGTGGTTTCAATATATCATGGGTTGGCATAAGAAATTAAACTGGAATTTGGGCAGAGTTTTGTGGAAGCTGCAGACAACACAGAGCCTATGACCAAATACTTAACCTAGATTTTATAATAAGGTACTGTAAATACCCCATTAAAAAAAAAAGAATTCAGACTTCTTTGTATGAAGGCAAGGACAAAAAAAATTTTACATAGATTTTCCAGATTACAGAGGCACTGTTCCCCTAACCCCGACGATGTGAAAGGGATAATTCTATGCATAATGTGTAAAAAATAAAATGATCAAGCATTAGTTTTATAACACATCTCTAATCTCCCCAACACTCAAGGACTCCCATTTATTATCTAATTTTATTAATCAATGTATAGTTGGCATTTTTATCTTGACATTACTGTGTGGAAGGGGTAGGTAGGTGGCTCAGTGAATAGAGCTCCGGGTCTTGGAGTCAGGAGGCCCTGAGTTCAAATGCAGCCTCAGACACTTAATACTTACTAATTATGTGACCTTGGGCAAGTCACTTAACCTCAATCGCTTTACCAAAAAGCAAAAGCAAACAAAAAAAAGTGATAGCAAGACATTACTGTATGGAGTAATGTGGAAGACCAATTTGTTTTACAGATAGGCAATATGGGGTATGAGAAGATGGTATTGAAATATTCCTTGCCATCTCTTTCATGAGTCTGGTTTTCTGCCCTGACAAATCCATATAGACAACCCTCTCTTAACTGCTTTAAGATTTGCAAAGCACTTTACAAATATTATCTCACTTTATCCTCACAACAGCCCTGAGAGGTAGGTGCTACTGTTATAGCCATTTTAAAGATGAAGAAACTGAGGCACAGAGAGCTTAAATTTGTCCAAGGTCACCTGGCCAGTTAGTGTCTGAGGCTAGATTTGAACTCAGGCACTTCGTGACTCTAAAGCTGGCACTCTTTCCACTGTACCACCTAACTTCAATAATTTAGCTCTAGCTATTTAAATCTCTCTGAGCTTTCTTGTTAAATGGGTCTAAGAATATTTGAAATATTTACCTGTGGGTGGTTAAAAGGAGGAAAGCACCCCTGGACTATTCCAAGAAATATGCAATTTCTAGCCTACTCTTTTCCTCCTACTCTAGTTTCCATTGTCTGTCTACAGTGCCTCTTCAAGATATATTTACTGGTAGACTAGCTCAATAAATTAGCCATCTAACTATGACATAGTCTCGGCAGTAAGCATCCTTCATCCTTTGAGTGAAGCCCATTGAGGCAGGCTTGAAGGATGCTTCTACCTACTTTCTCCTGGAATCAATTTACAAATACATGGCTAGTTCCCTATGAGTCTTCTGCCTTTCAGTTCCAAAAACCCAGGAACTATTTGGCTTAGAAAGGAAACCTCTTATACACATGGAGTGTTAAGATACTGGTACCTAGAACTATCTCTTTTATCTTCCCTATAGAATACATCGTTCCCTGATTATGACAAGAAGCCTATGAACATGTTTTCCTATTGAAACGATGTCATAAATGGTACTTAAGTGTCACTGAGCTAATACTACTCAGTATCATATTCACATACCAATAGATGCATCATCTCATTAATGTGAATATCCCCTGCAACATGCAAAAAGCAATCTGTCAGAGACACGTTGCAAAAACTTTCCTCTCCTTTTCGTTTTTGTTGCATTGGTTTTGTTTATACAAAAATCTTTTTAATTTTATATAATCAAAATTATCTATTTCACATTTCGTAATGCTTTCTCTATTTTCTTTGGTCCTAAATTCTTCCCTTATCCATAGATATGCCAAAAAAAAAAACCCAAATAACTATACCATGCTCTCCTAATTTGTTTATGGTATCACCCTTTACATCTTAATCATGTACCCATTTTGACCTTATCTTGGTATACGGTGTGAGATGTGGTTTATTCCTAATTTCTATCACACTATTTTCTAGTTTTCCCAGCACTTCTCGTTAAATAATGAGTTTTTGTTCCAAAAGCTTGGATCTTTGGGTTTATGATATACTAGACTACAATGTCATTTACTATAATGTAATGTGTATTTAATTTGTTCCACTAATACACCACTCTATTTCTTAGCCAATGTCAGATTGTTTTGATAATTATTGCTTTATAAAACAGTCTGAGATCTGGTACAGCTAGGCTAATGTATACATGATTTGTGCAACCATTAAACATGTCTTCATACCAGTTCACCTCAGAGTTGAATAGTTTCAAGTAAGGCTCAGAGCCTGCCAAAAGTCCAGGTCTCTTCAGAATGTCAATTAATAGTTTTGTTCTCCTCAGGATGTCAGTTAAGTCATGAAGTAGTCATTCTCCTTAGAATGACAATTAATTCTACAGACAAGCATTCTCTTTCCTCTAGTAAAGTCCTCCAAACTCTCTGTCATCCTGGGTCTTGGCAACCAGGAAGCTCTCCAAACAACAAAGGCAGAAAGGATATTGGATTATTATTGTTCAGTCACTTTCATGTCTGATTCTTCATGACCCCATCTGGGGTTTTCTTGGCAAAGATACTGGAGTGGTTTGCCATTTCCTTCTCCAGCTCATCTTACAGATGAAGAAACAGGGACAAACAGGGTTAAGTGACTTGCCCAGGGTCACATAACTGGTAAGTATCTGAGGCTGAATTTGAACTCAGGTCTTCCTGACTCTAGGCCCTGCATCTTATCTGCTGTGTCAACTAGCTGCTCCCTAATGATTGGTATTTACCACCCACTGTACCTGAGGACAGTGTATATAGAAAGTATATATGTATATGTGTGTATGTTCATACATACATACATACCTATCTATATCTATATATCTGCATTTAATTGAAGCTGGCAGGGAAGAGGGGGAAAATAAAGTAAAAAATTCACAGCAGAGAACAAAAGAAAACCTAGAAGGAAGCAAAGAAAAGCTGGGTAGCTTTGAAAATAATAGATAGTTTTTATTATATAGGTTTTCTTGAAATGGAATTTTTTTATATTGAATCCTCTCTTATGTTCTGCTATCATGAAAAATTTTTTTTCTTTTCTCATTTTTCGCTCCTTCACTCTGCCATCTTGGCTCCGCCCCCTCTTTTCTCATTTTTTATTTAAGTTTAAAATGAATAAAAAATTTACCAAAAACATTTTTTCCCCTTAGCTACTTCATCTGATGATCCTTCAGATCTCTTCCAACACCAACATCCTATGACTCTATGAGTGAATCATGTTTTAAATGTACTGTTTCTTCTAAAAGCTGACAGGAATTGGAACTTTATGTTATTTATTTAATATTCTATTTAGTGCAATATTTAATAACAGACTGTAAGATCCAGGAGGACAGGAAACATTCTATCCAAACTTCTCCCCCAGCTCTTAGCATAGTACTCTGCACAAAGTAGGTGCTTTAATAATATTGGTTGGTTAACTACCAGATGATATCAATGAGCAGAGCAATCTGAGTGTCAATTTTCCCTTTGGGGCTGACTGCAAATGCACAGAAAATTCACCATTTCCTTTAGTGTAGGTAGATCTTCTAAAAAAAGCAAGGGCCTGGTTTTCCCTTTCCAATCTTTTCACTCCCCCTCCCTTTATGGAGGCATGATTTTCTTTTCAAGCCCTGCACACACTGCATGAGTGAACTATCAGGGAAAAAGAAAAGCCTCCCACTTGCTGGCAAAGAGTTTTTACTGGCTCGTGTCTCAGGAGAATCTTGTCCCAAAGATATTCTCTCTCTCTCTCTCTCTCTCTCCTCTCTCTCTCTCTCTCTCTCTCTCTCTCTCTCTCACTCTCTCTCCTTGTCCTTCCCTCCCCGCCTTTCTGCCTTTGTCTTTCTCTCTGTGTGTCTTTTTTCCACTTTCTGTCACTCTCTCTATCTGTTTCTCTGTCTCTCTCTAATGAAATTCCAGCTCAGTTAAATCCACAGCTCTTGTATCTCTAGCCAGATTGCTCTGCCAGCTCCAACCTGGATTTTTTTTTAAAACCTCTGTCATTAAAACCAGCCCCCTTTCAGTTTCCTCCCTTTCTTCCCAAACTCCTGAATGAATTCAAGTAGAATTGGCATAGATAGCCATCAAGCTGTTAATGCAGTGACACATCCTTAATGAAAAAAAAACAAAACAAAACACAACAACAACCTAAAAATACAGCAGAAAGAAATAACAGTTCTAAAGGGGGCTAGCCTTCCAACCACTAGTGGCCAAGGGAGGAGGGGAAGAGGGGAAAAACAATGAATTTCTCTCAGTGAGAGAGACTGAAAAAGGCATAGAATAGATAAGGGCGGTACATGGGTCCCCATTCTCAGAAGAATACAAAGGGAATAACTGGATCATTCTCCCCAACAAACACCTATCCATGCATGTCAGATGGGCACTAGCAGACTCTTGCCCATCTTCTCCATATGGCAGTATCCATTGCTCTTATTCTCTTCTTCATGAGGGACTACAAGCCATTCAGCTCATAGTTAAACCCACACTAGAAAAGTTCAGCATCCTAGCTTCAGCCTCTGTCATTCTCCTTTATACTGAAGGTCAAAGCCTCCTATCCTTTCGCCTTTCAGGAAGATTCTGTCAATTTCCCCAAAGCCAGTGGCAGACCTTGATTCCCTCTGACCTCTTGGAAGAGTTATGATAGTTGAATGAATTAATGAGTGATAGAAAGAGAGGGAGAAAAAAGAAGGAAGGAAGGAAGGAAGGAAGGAAGGAAGGAAGGAAGGAAGGAAGGAAGGAAGGAAGGAAGGAAGGAAGGAAGGAAGAAAAAGGCACATTGGCCAGAACTGCTCTCATTAGCCTCTCACATAGCAGTTATTAATACTTAAAAGACAGGATTTGGCATCCTTTTTGCTTTCTCATTGTATTGTTAAGGGAAAGTTTTAGGGGTTTGGGTTTTTTTTTTCATTTACTGAAGTCTCTAATAGTCTTTTTATTTGAAGAAAGGGAGTTGGGGCAAGCAAGCAACCATTATCACCAACGAAAAGCAAACCCTAAAATCTCCCCCGTAAATAACCTTATTTAAAATACTAACTTACCTTCTCCTAAGCAAACCCATCAATCACCACTTTAACAGAACCCAGGAGCTGTAGCTCAGGAATACACTGACGATGATTAGACCACATGGAATCATAAGGAAGTTGGGTAATTTTAATCAAAACTAGCATTTACCATTAAGTGATGATCATGCAGCAGTACATACAACTAAAGCAATCTATAAATTTGGTGGGAGGAAACACAGTACCTCATTTAGCAATCACACAAAACATGGAAAATGTTGCTTTTTATTTCCACCATTAGCATCTCTGGCACCCCAGAAAAACACATGTACAGCATATTTTCCAGCTTCACTCTTTGCTAACAACCATGATTGAGCCTCACATGACTGTTTTTAAAATAAGTCATTTACATACCATAATAAAACGAAGAGAATGAGATCAGTTACTTTTCACAGCTGACCAAGAGAGGTTTCTTATCCGATAAGAGGCAGCTCACAAAAGGTAAAACAGATCAGTTTTATTACATGGAATTGAAAGCATTTCTGTAAACAAAATCAATACAGCAAGGATAAGAAAGGAAGGTATTGACTAGGAAAAAATATTTACATTAAATATCCCTAAATAAAAGTCTACTGACCAAGATCATAGATGTGGAGCTGTAATAATGACCAGGCCTAGGTCTAAAGAAGAGTCATAGGAAGACTCCTCCCTCCCTCCTTTGCAGAGGTGGGGGATTATGGGTGTAGAACATTGCACATAATGTTGTACCTAGTTTGGTTGAACTGTTTTGGTTTTTTTCTCTTTCTTTCTTTTTATTTTTTGTCACATGGAATAGCTCTCTGGATGGAAGAAGGGAGGAGGGATATACTGAGAAACGAAGTGATATTTAAAAAGGAGTTCCATTTAAAAAAAAATTTTAAAGAAGAAAAAAGAAAATGAATATAACAAACTGTCCCAGACTTCAGTTTACATGAGCTCCTATTCCTTTAAAAAAACAACAACAACAACAAAAGGAGATTATACTATACCCTTTTCCAGCAGGATGCTGAATATGCATTCCTGTTGCCTGCTGGTGAGGAAAAACACCTAAAAGGTCTTGAGCATTAATTCCCCTAAAAGGAGAATGGTGGGGGAGGGGTGGGGATAGTTCATGTTCCCAAAAGCCATCTCTTTGCTGACTAAGAGAGCAGTATAATTTATCATCTAATTTCCCTAAAAGGGGGCAATCACATCAAATGAATCTGATTGTTTTCTTTAATCACAGTGATTTTTTATATGAAGAGAGGCTCTTGTCTCACATTGCTGCCCAACTAATTCCCCAAACAAGAAGTCACCTGGGAACGTACAGAGACAAAAGTCTCAGTGGATTTCACTGCTTACCTGATGAGTTCTGAATGTTCAGGATTACTTTACCAGAAATGCTTGATATTTATAATTTTAACTTTATAAAAGCAGATAAAAATGCTCTTCATCTGAAAGATATCCACTGTGCTGTTGACCCTTACAACATAGGTGGAAGAGTTCAGTCATTTCACTCATGTCCAACTATTTGTGACCCCATCTGGAGTTTTCTTGGCAAAGGTACTGGAGTGGTTTGCATTTCCTTCTCCAGCTCATTGCACAGATGATGAAACTGAGGCAAACAGGGTTAAGTGACTTGCCCAGGGTCACACAGCTAGTAGGTGTCTGATTTGCACTCAGGAAGATAAGTCTTCCTGAATTCAGTCCTGGTACTCTCTATCAGTTGCTCCACTAGTAGGATGACACCTCAACTCAAAAAATCTGAGTTTGAATCCTGGCTCTGTGCAAAAACCAAGTAAAATTATTATGTGTTTACAACTACAAGCAGGGGTGCACTTGAGGCAAATTAAACTTGTTTGCCTAATGTATTATTAAATTTTTAGCCTAAGCATTCACACCTCAGAATCTGGCAATCACTGCAAAGCAAAGTTTGATTTATTGCTTTGTTGATTGTCTAGACTTAAGAAAGTGATGGAGAAAATATTGATAATGGAGATTGCACTGGGTTGTTTTTTTTTTCTGAGAGCTCATTATTTATATTCACCAACACACCTCTAACAGTAACAGACTGCATAGTTTTGTAGATGAGGAAATTGAAACTCCCAGACTTTAAGAGAGTCACCCAAGGTCACATTCATATTAAGAGATCTGGAAACAAAACCCATGTGTTCTGATTTCAAATCCAATGCACTTTCTACCATGGCGTGTTGACTCCCATTTTCTAGTGCTGTAGAATGATCATTATACCTTAATTATTAAATTTTCTTACCTGAAAAAAATTTTTTTTTCTTTCTTATCTTACCCCAGGTTGGGGGGGCGGTGTTAAGGAGAATCATCCATATTGGCATTATGCTATAGCTCTTCATATTTATAAGCTCTTTATTTTATAGCATTTAGGGCAGGTGGGGATCTTAGAGATCATGAAATACAAGTATATTATTTTAACAATATGGTAACTGAATCCTAAAGTGGTCAAATGACTTGCCTGAGGTCACTTAAGTTTTAAGGGACAGAGTATAGATTTGAAGTTGGATCCTCTACTTACAAATGTATCACCCTTTCCATTTCTATCATCATTTAGTCTTATCTGGCTCTTCTTAGCCCATTTTGGGTATTCTTGGCAAAGATAGTGGAGTAGTTTGCCATTTCCTTCTCCAGCTCATGTTACACATGAGGAAACTGAGGCAAACAGGGTTAAGTGACTTGCCCAGGGTCACATAGCTAGTCACATCTCAGGTCACATTTGAACTCAGGTCCTCCTGACTCCAGGCCCACCTTTTAGTTGGCCCATCTCTATCATACCTCTTCTATTTGGATTGATCTAAGGAAAAAGTTTGCTAATAATCAGATCTATCCAAAAGTGAAATGGATCCTCTAGAGAGGTAATTTATTGGAGATATTCAAGCAAAGGCTGGCTGTCTACCTGTAGGGACACTGTGTAGGTCATTCCTCTTCAGATCCTCATTGAACTCAATGGCCTTGGGGGTCCCTTCATCCTTAAAAAATTATGATTTTGGCAATTTATATTCACTATGCTGTTATATTTCACATGGTTACTGTAAATACTTGAGGAATTGTGCCAGACCTTGTGTTTTTCCTCCTCATACTCAAATTTCTAATGTAAACAAGGAGGGATATGTGAGCTATTGTTTATACTTGTACTCTGAACATGGATTCCAATTACTTGAGTACAGCACTTACACCTGAAAATCTCGGACTATAGGGAAAAGCATTTTGCTAAAGTAATGCTTTGATAATCAGCCAAAGTATGAAGAGATTTAGGTCAACCAAATGGGAAGAATCCTCTCTATAACTTTTAAAACCATCAGTTCCTCTTAGGAAATAATAGCTGTAAGAGGTAGGTATCCTGGATTCTATTCATGGCTTCAGTGTAGACTCATTGTCTGACCTTGTCTCCATCATTTTTCTTCCTAGCACTTATCCTCCTGCATCTATAAAACAGACACCAGTAAGTCTGCTTAGCCTATCACTATGTGTTACTGTACTATAAAACAGACAAAGTCTTTACAGAACCAAACCATCAGAAAATCGAATGGTGATAGAAAGGAATATACTTTTTTTCTCAGAGACACATGGCATTTACACAAAAAATGACTCATGTACTAGAGCATAGAAACCTCACAATCCAATGCAGAAAGGCAGAAATATTAAATGCATCCTTTTAAGATCATGATGCAATAAAAATTATATGTAATAAAGGGCCGTGGAAAGATAGACTAAAAAATAATTGGAAACTAAATAATCTAATCCTAAAAAAATGAATGGGTCAAACAACAAATCATAGAAACAATTAATAATTTCATTCAAGAGAATGACAATAATGAGACAGCATAACAAAACTTATGGGATACAGTGAAAGCAGTTCTTAGGCGAAGTTTTACATCTCCAAATGCTTACATAAATAAAATAGAGAAAGAGGAGATCAATGAATTGGGCATACAACTAAAAAAACTAAAAAAAGAACAAATTAAAAATCCTCAATTAAATACCAGATTGGAAATACTGAAAACCAAAGGAGAAATTAAGAAAACTATTGAACTAATAAATAAAAGCAAGAACTGGTTTTATGAAAAAAACCAATAAAATAGATAAACCTTGGTTAATTTAACAAAAAAAAAAAAGAAAGAAGAAAATCAAATTACCAGCATCAAAAATGAAAATAGCGAATCCACCACCAAGGAAGAGAAAATTAAAATAATAATTAGGAACTATTTTGCCCAGCGATATGTCAATAAATTTGACAGTCTTAGAGAATTAAACCATCAGCAAACATTTAGTAATGCCAGGTACTATGATAAGCATAATTCATCTGTCAATATCTGAGAAAGAGGAATCTCATATAAATGAGTTTTCCAGATAACTAAAGCCTAATCTTTTCAGGGACAAAACTTTCTCTTTTTTAACCATTTGGGATCAATTAATCAGCCTACTATGTGCCAGGCACTGTACTAAGTGTTAAAGATGCAAATACAAAGGATGAAACATTATCTTTCTCCCTCAAAGAGCTTGCATTCTGACAGGGAAGAAAAGTACAAACATAAATTTATAGAGAGTGAATATAAAAAGAATAAGCCCAAAGTAGTTAAATGCTGGGCAGCAGACGATCAGGGGATAGAGCAGTGGGCCTGGAGCGAGGAAGTTTGTTGTTGTTGTTGTTCAGTTGTTTTCAGTCGTATCTGACTCTTCTTGACTCCATTTGGAGTTTTCTTGGCAAAGATACTAGCTACAAATGAGAAAACTGAGGCAAATGGGGCTAAGTGACCTGCCTAGGCCCACACAACCAGTGTCTGAGGCCAGATTTGAACTCAGGAAGATGAGTCTTCCTGACTCCAGGCCCAGTGCACCAACTGAGTTCAAATCTGGTCTCAGACACTTAATATATATGTGGCCTTGAGCAAGTCACTTAACCTCTTTTTCCCTAGGAGGCAGCTAGGTGGCTCAGTGGATAGAGCTCTGGGCCTAAAGCCAATAAGATTGTTGTTTAGTAGTTTTCAGTCATGTCCAACTCTTTGTGACCCTTTTGGGGGGTTTTCTTGGCAAAGATGTTGTAGTGGTTTGCTGTTTCCTTCCTGTATAGTATCTTTGCCAAGAAAACCCCTAGACAATATGGTCCACAGGGTGATGAAGAATCAGACAGAATAAAAGAGCCAAATGACAATCAAATGTTTGGAACAATTACGTTTGGAGCAATTAAATTTGGAACAATTAAAAGTTTGGAAGAGAGGTGGGGGGAAGGATGAGGAAAAGACCTCATGTAGAAGATGCTGCTTGAGCTGCATTTTGATGGAATCGGAGGTGGAAGAGAATGAATTCCAAGCATGAGGGGTGGCCAGTTTGAAGTCACAGAGAAGTGAGATGGAGTGCTCTGTGTGAGAAACTGAAAGAAGCTCATTCAGGCTAGATCTCATAATTCGAGAGGAAGAATAATATACAACAATGATGAAAAGACAGGCTGAGGTGAGGCCATAAAAGGCTTTAAAAACTAAACAGAGGAGTTTATAGCTTATCCTAGGGCCAATAGGAAGCTACTCAGGTTTATTGAGTAAGGGAAATGGTCAGCTCTATACTTAAAGAAAATTACTTTGCCATAGGTAGAAGATTTAGTAAGGAGAAACTTGGGGCAAGAAGACCAGTTAAGAGGCTATTGCTGTAATGTAGTGGAGAGATGATGAGAGTCTGAAAGAAGAAATGTGGTGATAGAAGGGGTCAGACGCAAAAGAGGTTACGGAGGGAGAAAAGCAAAACTTAACTTATTGGGTGAACGCAAGTGAAGAATGGAGTATGAGGCCAAAATTATAAACCTGAGGCATTTTAAGAATGATGGCACATCATTCACAGAAAGAAGGAAATTGGGAAGAAGGGTGAGCTTGGAGACAAGATAATTATGTTGTTTAATCTGTTTTTGGAAATGTTGCATTTGAGACGTCCCTGGGACGTCCAGTTTAAAATGTCTCATGAGCAGGTGGTGATGCCATTCTAAAGCTTGGGGTTGGTTAGATGCATCTGGGAATCAGTCACCTAGCATTTATTAAGCACCTACTGTGTACCAGGCACTATGCTAAATATTATGGATACAAAGAAAGGCAAATAACAGTTCCTGCTCTTAAGGAGCTTACAATCTAATGGGGGAGACAACATGCAAATAACTAGGTATAAATAAAATAACAGTTAAATTGGAGATGATCACACAGGGCATTAACATTAAGGGAGATTGGGAAAGGCCTCTTATAGAAGGCGGGACTTTAACTAAAACTTGAAGGAAGAGAGGGAAGCTGAGGAAAGGAGATGAGGAGGAAGAGAGTCCCATGCATGAAAATACTCTTGAGTTGGAAGATGTATCTCGTGAAAATAATAGCAAGGAGCCCATTGTCACTGGATCAAAGAGCGCAGAGGGACATAAGGTAAAAGAGGACTGGAAAAATAGGAACGCATAGATTGTGAAGGGATCTAAGAGCCAAAAAGAAGATTTTAATAATATAAATTATATAGTGTGTATATAAATTACATATGATATATAATTAATAGAACATAAATTTTATATAATTAATAATATAAATTACAAAAACAGGGAGTTACTAGAGTTTATTGAGTCGTGGAATCATATGGTTGGACTTAGATTTCAGGATGATCAATTTGACAGCTGAATGTCATTGTTCAATTGTGTCTGACTCTTCCTACCACACTGTCTGTGAGGTTTTCTTGGATACTGGAGTGGTTTGCCATTTCCCCTTTCTAGTTCATTTTCACAGAGAAGGAACTGAAGCAAAGAGGTTAAGTGACTTGCCCAGGGTCACTCAGTTTGTAAGTATCTGAGGCCAGATTTGAACTCAGGTCTTCCTGATTCTAGGCCCAGCACTCTATCCACTGAGCCATCTAGCTGCCTCTTAAGAGCTCAGTAGAGGATGATAATTAAACCCAGGGGAACAGATGAAGGCTTTAGTTCTTCACTTCACTCCAGTCCCAGAGGACGTCCAATATTTATTTGTAAGTTCCAGGTATAATTCCAGAATTTCTGGTTGGTATTTTCTAGTTCTTATAGCTACTCAATGACATTCCAACACCTCTATCTTCTTTTCATCTACAAGGAGAGAGGTGTTATAAAAGGACATATAAAACAGAGAGAGGGAGTATACTCTGTTGGAGGAAATGCTAAAGTATAGGGAATGCCGAATATTTTGCCTCTCTTACAACTTTGCCTCAGGCACAGTATTTATTATTTATCATAATAAAGATAGCTTGCTTTCACAAACCCTAGAGTTAAGGACGTTGAGGAAATTAACTACATGTCCTACACTAGCAAATAAGTATCTTATGAGGTAAACCAGTACATGAAAAAATTCACAATAATGAGCCCATTATATTAGTACACACACATATACAAAACCACAAAACATTAAATCTCAAAGATAATGGGATAACCGCATGTAAATGTGATTCCCAGGTTTTATTTGCTTTTTTTACACTATAAATTCCTTAACAAGCAATTATAGCAATTGACAGCTAGCAAGTGTCTCCATTCATATGCTGTCAAAGTTATTTCATCCTGAAACTCCTTCATCTCTGTTCTTTTCCCTTTTCACATTTTTGCTTTCTAATAACATCTGAAAGTGTCTCCATGCCATTCCAGGGAGGGGGTCTGAAAACTAAGCCCACTCAAAGGAGGACGCTTTGCTTATCTTTAACCACACATTACTAAAGGTCATAACACCAGAGATAGACTAACAAAATCAGTCCTTTTGAAGTTGGGAGTATTAATTGTACACATTTACTTTGGATCTCTACAATCCCTCCCTTGAGTTTTAGAGGATTTCTGTTTACACTCAGAGTTAATAACATGACCTTCTACCTTCCTTGCTTATGTACCTTACTCACCTGTTAATGCCCACTCTCCTTTGCTCCACTCCCATGGTACCAACTCATAGATGCCAATGGTTCTTTCACAGGATACTCCTCTAAATTTACTTTTTTTATTCATTCCACCCAGAGGCTATCCTGGCTCCATTCAAGCACTCAGGACCACAGTTTGCTGGTGGATAAAAGGAAAGCATCTGATCCATTTGATAAAATGTTCTCTCGCTCCTCATATTTCCTTGGAGGAACCTAGGTTGTCCAATGGATAGAGCACTGGGCCTGGGGTCCAGAGGACCTGATTTCAAATTTGAATATACAAGGCAGTTAATGAATGCTTGTGAACAAATAATTGAAGTAATATTTACCAAGGTATCAATGAGTGATGTGACTAATATGTTATAATACCCTAGGGTATTTTTAAAAGTTGTTTTGTTTTGTTTTTTAACAAAAGGTTGAGTCACTTCTCCTATAAGAAAAAATCCATTCAAAAAGGCATCAATCAGAGAAGGCATCACTTTTAATATATATATATAAATAAAAGATCTGCTTTTCTTTTTGTATTTTATATTTCTCTTTATATATTATCTATCAAAACATATATTATAATTATATCTCTTTATATATAGTTACTTCCCACTGAATCCCCGCACTATAGACCTTCCTTTGACATATCTGAAAACGTATGTATCATTCTGCATCCTCAATCCATCACCTTCCTACTAAGACACATTAGTCCTCTGAAGTCAGGATTGGTCACTGCACTGACCAGCATTCTAATGTCTTTTGATATTGTTTTCTTTTTCATTGTTTAATCTTTGTGTGAATTGTTCTCCAAGTTCTACTTACTTTGCTCTATATCAATTCCTATGTTTTTTCCCAAGTTTCTCTGAACTCGTCATTTTCATAATTTCTTAAGGCACAATAGTATTCTATTACATTCATATACCACACAATTGGTTCAGCCATTTCCCAATTGATGGATACTCACTTTGTTTCCTGTTCTTTTCTACATATAAAGTGCTGCTATATTTTTGTATATATGGGACATTTCCCTTTGTCTTTGAGCTTTTAGGGGTATATTCCTAGTAGTAGTAGCCCTGGGTCAAAGGTTTGGGACAGTTTCATGACTTTTGGAATAATGAGAGACCATTTTGAGCTGGAAAAATCAGGGAAGGTTCCACAGATGAAGCAGCAACTGAGCTAGGTCTTGAAGGAAAAGAAAGATTCCAATAGGTAAAGATAAAAATATCATTTCACCATCCAATTTGTTGCCAGTTTATCACACTCCCTCCCACTGAAGGAATCGCTTTAGATCTGCTATCTTTATCACCACCAATCTTGGCCTCCAAATAAAAGCTCTGAGACGAAATCAGCCTCCAGCTAAGTTTCAGTCAGGTTTCTCTGGCTAAAAAAAGCTCAGACAGACTTGTAATTATGCATTATTAATTGGCTCCCCCACTGGTGTTCCTCTGTTTCCAGCCAAACCCAGGCTCAGCCTCCCTGTCTTTTACTCACCACACAGACGCGTGCCCACGAGGCTGGAGAACAATTCTTCTGTAACAAGGCAGCATCTGACTGAAAAGCAGTTGCCCGGGATCACAGCTGCCCTGCATCAGATGCCCTGACTCAAAAGGAGAATAGGGAGGCATGCAGCCTTTGGCAGGCCCTAGCACTCCAACTTTCAATGTCACTGCAAGCCCCTATGAAATGGAGTAATCTGAGCCTGAGTCCATGGAAGAATGATCTTGGTGAGGCATGTAGAATGGCCCACATGCTAGGTTTGATTAAATGACTGGTTCAGCTGTTCAGAGTTACTACTATCTCCAGATGTGGCCAAAAAACTTAAGTAGGCATGGGCAGTGATATTTCACCAAACTTAACAGGAATGAAGTTGTCTTAAGCCCAAACGTGCAAAAGCTGAACATTTCACTGAAATCACAAGACAAAAGCTCTAACTTCAACTAATAAAGTGAGCATTTGTTAAGTATGTGCTCTGTACCTTTGTACATTATGAAAATCAAAACAAACAGTCCCTGCTATCAGAGGGAGCATTCTATTTTAATTTTTTCTTTCACTTTATATTTCAATTAACAAGCACTTATTTTCTCACCTTCCCACCCACCAACTTAAAGGGAAAAAAGAAAAGAAAAAAGCCCTCATAACATTCATGCTCAAGCAAAACAAATTTCTACATCGTCCAAGTCCAAAAAAACATATCTCTCATTCTGCACCCTGAGTCCATTATTTATCTAGCAGGAGGCGGGAATTATAGCTTATTGTTTTGTTGTTCAATTGTTTCAGTCATGTCCGATTCTTTGTGACCCCATTTGAGGTTTTCTTGGCAAAGATAGTAGAGTGGTTTGCCATTTCCTTCTCCAGCTCAATCCTCAGATGAGGAAACTGAGGCAAACAGGGTGAAGTGACTTGCCCTGGGAAACCAAATTTGAACTCAGATCTTCCTGAATCCAGGCCCAGCACTCTATTCACTGATATCTCTAGTTGCCTCCTAGGCAAACAGAGGTTAAGTGACTCGCTCAAGATCACATAGCTTGTAAGTTTCTGAGGTCACATTTGAACTCATGACTTACTGACTCCAGGCCCAGGGCTTTATCCACTTCACCACCTACCAGTTCAATTCATGATTTCAGAGTTCATCATTACTCTGCTGAAATCAGAGCTAATCATTGCATTAGTCAGAGTTCTATCAAAGTTGTTTGCCTTTTCTATGCTATTGCTACTGTATAAATTGTTCTCCTGGTTCTGCTCACTTCATTCTGCATCAGTTCATACAAGTCTTCCCAGGTGTCTCTGAAACAATCTCTTTTGACATTTCTTATAATAATAACAATAATACTAGTAGCTAACATTTGTATAGCACCTGCTGTGTGCCAGGAACCATGCTAAGTCCTTTTACAAACATTTCTTATGGCACAAGCATTCCATTATGTTCATAAACCATAATTTATTAATTCCCCAATTTATGGGCACTCCTCTCCCCCCTTAGGATTTCCAGTTCTTTGTCACCACAAAAAGAGCTGCTATAAGCACTTTGGTGTGTATGGGTCCCTTCCTTTTCTCCTTTCTTTGATTAAGAAGCTTGAATTTATAATCCATAAATCCACAGAAGCAACCCAAGCAAAGTGCAAAATGGAGTCTGAAGAGAAAAGGGCATTACTGACTGAGGTACTGAGCATCATTTAAACTTCAGCTGCTTCTGTTTGTCTGCCTTGTTTTATATAAAGCACTAGCTCTGGAGGACAGGGATTGTGTCTCTTATTTTTTCAGATGTTGACTGCAAAATAAACAGATCTCCAGGGAAGCGTGTACAGAAGCATCTTCATACTAAGGTCTCAAAGCAGTTTACAAATACTAATTCCTTTGAGAGTCAATTAACTCATCTGTCCCCAAACAGACCTGAACTTGATGACAGCAGAGATTTGCAGGTAGAGGACGAAAGGAACCACTATGTCGGTTCTCTGTTCCACTTGCTACTTCTTTTTTCCACACAATTATAGAATCATGGGATAGTATGGCTAGAAGGAATCTTAAAGATGATGTAGTCCAGCCCCTGAAAACTGAGGCCTAGAAAGGCTGTAACTTATTAAAAGTCACACAGCTAGTCTATAATTACAGAAATAAGTTAAGATGTTTTCAGATCGGTTCTGATACTACCTGTGTGACCTGGACAAGTCACTTAACCCTGTTTGCCTCAGTTTTCTCCTTTGTAAAATGAGCTGGAGAAAAAAAATGGCAAAACATTCCAGTATCTTTGAAAAGAAAACCCAAAAATGATGTTATGAAGAGTGAACACAGCTGAAAAATGACTACTCAACAATAAATGAATGTATATATGTATATACATATACATATATATGCTCACTTCTGCTATATATTTTTATACATGTGTATATGTACACACATATACCTACACACATATATTTATATATGTACACATAGATAGATAGATAGATAGATAGATAGATAGATAGATAGATAGATAGATGTATCTCCCCTCCCCCCACCATGGGTTTCCCAAAAAGAGAGATATATTAGACAAAAATAGGCTATTGGATATTACCAATGATTATTTTTGAGCAAAAAGTAGTTATTTTTTCCTTTCTTGGGTAAGTCACTTACTGTCTCCATGTCCCAGGCAATTCTCCTAGAAAATAAGTTGTGAATCTGCATTGGTAGAAGGAATTTCTCTGCACTAATGAAATCGCAGGTTCAAATCTCATGTCCCCCTCCCCAAGTTAAATTGTTAAAGACTAAGGAGTCACTGAAAGTTTTTGAGAAAGTTGAGGGACATAATAAAATGCTGAAAGCCACGACTATAATAAAGGGAGGGAAAGAGAAGCGAAGGGCATGCCACTCTAGGAGAACAATGCCGTCAAGGCTGGAGTGAGGATGGCATATTTGCAAGGTGATGATGAGATCCAACTGCTGCTTTTGATGAAATGCCAATTCAATTCAACAAATATTTATTAAACTAGATGATAATAATGATAATATATTATAACAATAATACAATATAAATGATAGCATTTATATAGAGCTTTAAGGTTTGCAAAGTATGCTACAAATGTTCTCTCACTCTATCTTCACAACAAGCCAGTGAAGTAGTTTCCGTTATGATCCCCAATTTATAAATGAGGAAAATGTAGCAGGCAGAAGTTAAGGGATGTGCTTAGGGTCAAACAGCTAGTGAGTGTGTGAGCCTGGATTTGGACGCAGGTCTTCCAAGTCCCACATTCTATCGACTGAACTACCTAGCTTCCTGAGGAATATAAGAAATGTCAGTAAAGGATATTGCACAGGAATTGTGTTGTTGTTCAGTTGTTTCATGTCTGACTTTTTCTGACCCCATTTGGGGTTTTCTTGGAAGAGATACTAGAGTAGTTTGCCATTTCCTCCTCCAACTCATTTTACAAATGAGGAAACTGAGGTCAACAGGGTTAAGTGGCTTGCCCAGGGTCACATAGTTAGTAAGGATCTGAGGCCAGATTTGAACTCAGGTCTGCCTGACTCCTGGCCTGATGCTATATCCAATGTGACATCTACTCGCACAGGAATACATTGTTAATTCATTCCAGAAACAATAGTAAAATTTTGAAACCTGTCTTAGACGATTTTTAGTTCACTTACGTGAACCTGGGACATACACTGTCCTGAGGTTTCCTAAACTGTAAAATTGGATGAGAACAGTTCTAAATCTATGGTCTCTTATCAATTCCTTAAGAGGCAGCCTGAGCTTTGGCTCTGAAGACAAAAGGCCTGGGTTCAAATACCACCTCTGATGCCTACTACCTCTATGAACTTCCACAAGTCCCTGGGCCTTGGTCTCCTCACCTGTAAAGTGAGGGGTTTATACTAGATCATTTCTGAGGTCCCCTCTAGATCTGTGATCCCACGGGAGCATGAATGAGACATGGAGAATGATTTCTAGACCAAAAACCCCATTTTCAGATTAAGAGTGAAGATCTATGTCAATGCCCCATAGGTAAGGAGGTGAAGATATACTCACTCGTCTCTATAACCAAAATGACCTTCCCCTCACAGTAACATTCCAAATAGTGCTTGAGTGGATTTATTTTGTCTTTCCTGCTTAGGTCACTAGACTCCTTAATTTAGGAGAGCAAACATATGGTAGAAGCTTGCTTGATATCGTCAAGAATAGAGGGGGGATACAGTACAACTACTGCAGCTAAGCTCTATATGTGGGGGTGATAATGAGGGACATACACCTTGTGAGGTGATGACAGCGTCATGACCTGAGGGATTTTATTAACACCACCCCTGGTAGGTTAAAGAAGTAGACAATTTGACTCATCCATTTAGTTTTGTTGTTGAGTT
This sequence comes from Phascolarctos cinereus, assembly GCF_003287225.1. Taxonomy (NCBI): domain Eukaryota; kingdom Metazoa; phylum Chordata; class Mammalia; order Diprotodontia; family Phascolarctidae; genus Phascolarctos; species Phascolarctos cinereus. The sequence continues at coordinate 7,840,445 of NW_027556098.1, forward strand.
GTTTTCAGTCATGCCAACTCTTTGTGACCCACTTTGGAGTTTTCTTGGCAATGGCACTGGAGTGGTTCACCATTTCCTCCTCCAGCTCATTTTACAGATGAGGAAACTGAGGCAAAAATGGCTAAATGACTTGTCCAGGGTCACACAGCTAGTAAGGATCTGAAGCCAGATTTGAATTCAGGAAGATGAGTCTTCCTGACTTCAGTCTTGGCACTCTATCCACTGCGCCACCGAGGGTTTAACCAAACTTCTCGTGCTGTTTTATGTGCATGGAGATCCACCTCCTCTCTCTGAATCTTTGCATAGATTGTCCGTCATGCCTTGAACGTACTTCCTCCTCAACTCTACCTCTGGGAATCTCTTCCCTACCAGCTGTTATGGCTCTTCCTCCCAAAATTACCATATTTATTGAGTCCATAATTATACATATACAGGTTGTCTCCTCCTACAGGATGTCATCTCCTTGAGGCAGGGACTCTTCCATTTTACCTTTGTATCCCAGTACCTAGCACAGGCCTGGCACATAGTAGCCGCTTAATAAATACTTGCTGATTGGTACACTAGCTGAGAAGGGCTCCTAAGTGCAGTAAACACCTACTCCCTTACTCTGACCCAGCATCCTTTAGGCCATGGAGTCCACAAACATGATTTCTTTTTTTAGTATTTTGGCATTTGCATTTCATCATAATTGGTTTCTTTTGTAATCCTATGTATTTTATTTTACGCATTTAAAAACAGTATTCTGAGAAGGGGTCCATATCAAATGGGTCCATGGCACACACAAAAAGAAATGTTAAGAACCCTTGTTCTAGGTTCAGTATAGGATTTTAAAATGTAAAAGAATGACATAATATTTCATAAATCTATCACAACTCCAGGTCATTTTTTGCCCAACTTTGAATTTAATTTCAGGAAAATCTTGAAAATATAGTTTAGGTCTAGATCATGCTTCATTTCCTATTAAGTTTCTTATATCCATCTTAGCCTTGTGTGGCCCACTAGGAAATTACACTCATATTATAGTTTAAGTACAATTGCAGAGAGAAATAAGAGATAATAACACAGTATGGAAACTCCCCAAATGGCTGCTCACTGTTCAGTTTAAAAGGGTCAGTCATCTCTATCTCAGTTCCTGTATTACTTCTAGCTAATAGTTTAGGGCCCACACATTTATGTTTCTCAAGTGAAGCACATGGTTTTTCATTCTGGACTCCTTCTGGCTCCCTATGTCTTCATCCTCTATAATCGGATAAGCCTAGTTTTATTAAGGAAAAACAGTCAACTTCTTAGCAACAAAGGAGGAGCAAGAAAGGGTACACCTAGTGTACCCCAAACTTGCCCCTGTAGGTCCTTTGCCCACCTTACCCGATCAGTGGCAGTTAGGCATGACTGTTTCCTGGTGGTCCCAAATGGCTCTCTCTGTCCCATGTCTAGCTACCCTGGCAAAAAGACTAGTCTGTCTTTTTTTTTTAAAGTGACATACTTTGATCAACAAGCATTTATATGTGTATATATTATATACGTATATATAATTTCCCCCAATTACATGTTAAAACAATTTTTAACATTTTTTTTAAAGTTTTGAGTTCCAAATTCTATCGTTCCTTCTTTCCCTCCCCTCCCTGAGATGGTAAGCCATCAGATATAGGTTCTACATGTGCAATCATGTAAAATATTTCCATATTGGTCATTTTGTACAAAAAGACTCAAATAAAAGAAAATGAATGAAAGAAAGTGAAAAATATCATGCTTCACTCTGTATTCAAACAATATCAGTTCTTTCTCTGGAGGCAGATAGTATGCTTCATCATGAGTTCTTTGGGATTGTCTTGGATCATTGTATTGCTGACAATAGCTAAGTCATTCACAATTCTTCATTGTACAATATTGCTGTTACTGTGTACAACATTCTCCTGGTTCTGCTCACTTTATTCTGCATCAGTTGGTGTAAATCTTTCCAGGTTTTTCTAAAATCATCCCGCTTATTGTTTCTTATCGCACAGTGACATTCCATCACAATCATATACCATAGCTTTCAACAAGCATTTATTAAGTATTTACTATACATGAAGCATTGTGCTGGGTGCTGAGGATACAAAGGCAACAGTGAAACATTTCCCTCCCACAGGAAGCTTACAGTCTAATAGGGAAACAACATTTACATAAATAACAAATCACAACACCCTATGATGTTCTAAACCTGTGCCCTTTTTTATTTTATCACCTCTCTGGTCTATAAAATCATAGATTGAAAGCTACAAGGAACATAGGAAGACATCCAGGCAGAAACTAGAAAAACAAAGATAGTTTCCACTTGTCTAGTCAGAAGTTACATATAAATTTAACTCTGTGCTAATGTATTCACAGCAGAAACTACAGGAAACAGAGAGCCAAGACAATATTAGTCTGTTAAAGCTACGTCTATACTACTACTGAAGTCATAATTATTTTAAACCCTCAGGAGCAAAATAAACACAAAACTCTGGAAAGGATCTGAAATAAAAGACTATATGAAGAGTCTATGAAGCTTTCTGGGATGAGTAATTACTATGTATAATTTATGTGCCGGATGACTTATGTTGATTTTAAATGCATTCTAATCATGATTCTGTAAGACCATACCACACTTTGTTGATTTACAACACTGCGAGATCATTTTGGCAATTGTCATGGTGACTACTAATAAGACAAGATGGAGTAGAGTTGATTGGCTCTAGCTCCCATTTTCGTCTGTGCTAAGCTAATAATGTATTTATAGATTTGCAGTTAAAAGTCTCTGCACTGAATCAAAAGGAAGTTAGGCTGTGGCCAGTCTCCATCCCTTCATTTATTACTAGGGACCTAATCCTAGCAGTTCCAATAAAAACACTGGCAAATCTCAGCAGGCTCGTAATCAGAGATCTCTATATCTTGGATATATAGCCATTGAACACAGACTCTTCTGTCAGATGAGCTGCCAACATCCAGCTCAAAAAAGAAAAAGTGACAGAAGCAAAAGGCTATTTAAAAAAAGGATAGCAATCCACAGGGCTGTGATGAAGTTCAAATGATCTGGGGAATGTGAAGTACCTTACAAGCCTAAAAGCACTTTATAAATGTCAGTTATTATAATTATTACTGTCATCATTATGGAATTTAGAAAAGAAGTGGAGTAAGAATTTACTGGTAAATATCTAATTGTGCAAGAGATGATGGGGTGCCCTTACCAGCCTATGCAAATACCTCACTTGTGGTGGGAGCAACATCTGGCAGAGTCTCTGCCATAAAGGCTAGGTTACATTGTTGGGGATTTACCCCCCTGAAAAACAAAGAAGCTGACTCCAAGGCTTGCTTGGTCCACAGGACTAAGGCTCAAGTCATTAATGTGGCTTCCTATTCACCTACAATTCTGCCATGTTGGCTGAGCTAGTTTTTCCTTAAAAGGTAAAGAAGCAACCTCAGACCTAATTGGTCTGGGGCAGAGAAGGGTAAGGGTCAAGCCACTGACATGGCTTCCTAGTGGCCTCATAAAGACTCAGTGCCCTTGATATTGGCAAATGTTCCAATGCCCCATCCAACATACCCTGTTGACAGGTGCATTTCTAGAAAAGAGGGAGGCCAGGTCTGCCCAAACCAGTGCTGTACCCTTGCTTATTATCCTTTCCATGTTACGGATAACTAAACATTTTTTAATTAACTGTTAGATGGTACACAAGTTTTCAGATTTCATTCTAATCCTGAATCTGAAGCACTAAACTAATTTCATTTACGCCTGGCCTACAACACCAGTCCATTCGACAAATATCATTATAGTGGTGATAAGTCTTAGGGGAGAAAGGGAACAGGAATAAATAGTTATATAGAACCTACTATGTGTCAGGCATTGCACTAAGAATTTTTTTGCAAATATTATCTGATTTAATACAACTGTGAGATAAGTGCTATTATCCCCATTTTACAGCTAGATGGAGTCAATCAAATAGTCAGTCAATGAGCATTTACTAAATGCCTACTATGTTCTAGGCACTGTGCTAAGTGATGGGGATACAAAGAAAGTTACGAGACAGCGCCTGTCCTTGAGGAGCTCATGATCTAATGTTTATCAACTGATTTTCTGATTGGTCTGCTTCCTTTATTAGTGTATCCTTCTCCTCAAACCCCACTTAGATAGGACTCTCCTCATTGGTAGAGATTGATTATTCAATGCCCCATGCCTGAGTAACAGCCAAAGTTGTTGAGAGCTTTAGAGAAGAGAGATTTTGGTTGTCTAGCTTCCAACTTCAAGAAGAAGACACAGGATTTCAGACTCTCTTCAGGTCCTGAAAGGGAAGGACTCTGAGAAGAAGCTGACATGTAGAGGAGTTGGTACATTAATCACATCTCTATCCTCAATGTACTATTCCAGAGGCTTCAAGGAATTTCCCCCGGGGTGAGATCTAAAACTCTGTCTTGGTTGGTGTCCTGTCTGGCATATTCTCATATTTCTAACTTCTCTGATTTCTGTTTTGCTATTGACTTGGTTAAATGGGTTTATTCGCTATTCACTGCATATGTTCCTTGCAGAACTAGAATTGGGTGGGAAAAAATTAATTTGGTTAAATTAGTTTGGAGTACTCTTTCCCCATTAAAGGATAGAGATCAGGAGTGTATCTTGAACCCAAAAAACAATTCTCCTAGACTAACAATACGTAAGGGAGCAGATAGGTATACTTCTAACCTGGTACCTCCTTTCTCTGAGGAAAGCAGAATGGCGCTGACCTCCTGCAAGATCTTCTTTTGGCAGGAATCATAGTCTCCCTTGGAGCAGGATTGGGGGAGGAAACTCTAGAGATCTCTATTGTTGCCTCTCAGTGAGCCACATCTAGATAGACCCATGTGGACACACAATCTACATGGGCAAACCAGCACACAGTGCACCACACAACTTCCATTAGAAACTCTAGTTTTCTTTAAAGCTCTGCTCAAGTACTACCATGTGGATGAAGCCTTTCCTGATCTCTGAGAAGCTAGTAACTCCCTCCCTTCCCACAATTACCTGGTATTTACTTTGTATCTATTTTGTAACTATTTATAAGTATAAATGCTATTCCCCCTCCCTCAATAGATTTGACTCTTTGAAGGCAGGGATTTCTTCCTTGTGTTTTCATGTTCCTGGTACCTATTCTAACACCTGGCACTCCGGGATGACTTAATAAATGCTTGTTGAAAGTGATTGATTGTTGAACTGATAAAATGCTAAACTTGGCGTCAAGAAGAAGAGTTCAAATTCTGCCTCTGATATTTACTATGTAACCAGGGGTAAAAATAATAGGGCAACTAGATGGCGCAGTGGATAACAGGAAGTTCAAATCTGACCCTAGACACTTACTAACTGTGTGACCCTGGGCAAGTCACTTAACTGTTTGCCCAGCTGCATGGGGTCTGAACAAGATAGGGGAGAATGTTAAAGTCCAATCTCATTACCGGCTCTATTCTTCAGAAGCTGATTTGACCTAGTAGAGAAAGAGGAAGTAAAAAGGGAAAAAATCCTGGATTTCCCCAGAATTAACAATTGGCTATTTAATAATCATTTCTCTCACCAAGAAAACCCCAAGTGGAGTCATGAAGTGTTGGATACCACTGAAAAACAACTGAACCAACCAGGGGTAAGGTACTTAACCACTCTAAGCCTCAGCCACCTCTCCAAGACTTATCCACTAAGTTATAAGGGCTTGCCATTGGCATTGACTCTCAATTAATTAATCAACAAGCATTCATTAAGCTCCTAAGTGTCAGGTGCTATGCTATGTCCAAGGTATATAAATATAAAGAATGAAACAACCTCTAAATTCAAATAGGGGAGACAACAATACATATGTACTTATACAGAATAAGCTTGAAGAGAATAATAAAAATAAACGTAAAGCTATTAAGTCAAAGTGCATTCATTAAGCACCTACATGCCAGGCATCGAGCTGAGTGCTGAGGATACAAAGAAGTGCAAAATACAGTCTCTGCTTGTCAAGGAGCTCACAGAGAGGAGTACTAATATTTGGGGAAATTAGGAAAGTCTTCAGGTGATGTTTGAGTTTCAGCACAAAGGAAAAGAAGGACTCTATAAGGCAGTGATGAGAAAGAAATGCATCATAGGAATGGGGGTAGTAGAAAATCTCAGAGACAGAAGGTGGAGTGTCTCATGTGGGGAACAGAAGAGGACTAATTTGATTAGATCCCAAAGCAGGGAAGGAGTAATGTACAACAAGGCTAGAAAGATCATTTCAGGCCAGGTAGTAAAGGGCTTTAAAAACTAAGCAAAAGACTTTACATTTTATGCTAAGGGAAGTAGGAAGCCACTGAAGGTTATTGAGTAGAGGAGTGACAAGGTCAGATACATGCTTAAAGAAAACTAATGTGCCATAAGAATGGAAGACTGATTGGGAAGAGATGAGGCAGAGAACAATTAGGAAGTTACTGAAACAGTTTAGTGGAAAAATGATGAGGGCTGTGTGGGTAAAAAGAAGGGGTTGAGGGCATCTAGGTGGCACAGTGGATAAAGCACCAGCCCTGAAGTCAGGAGGACCTGAGTTCAAAGTCTGGCCTCAGACCAAACACTTAACACTTACTAGCTGTGTGACCCTGGGCAAGTCACTTAACCCCAATTGTCTTTAAAAAAAAAAAGGGGTTGGATGCTCAGATATGTTGTGGAAGTAGAAACAGTAAGATTAAGCAACCAGTTGGAGATACAGGGTGAGAGCAAGTGAAGAATTGTGGATAATTTATGAATTGTTATGGCCCCTAAGAGATTTTCTGAATGGTAGTGTCTTTGACAAAAATAGGGAACTTAGGAAGAGGATCAGATCTGTGGAAAAGATAATGAAATCTGTTTGGGACATATTGAGGTGTTTCTTGGATATTCACTTTCAAACATCCAATAAAACTATATTCCTGTGATGTGAATACAGGAAGAAAGAGAAAGAAGGCAGGAAGGAAAAGAAAGAAGGAGAGAGAGAGAGAGACACACACACACACACACACACACACACAAGAAAGAGAGACAGAGAGAGAGAGAGAGAGAGAGAGAGAGAGAGAGAGAGAGAGAGAGAGAGAGAGAGAGAGGAGATGAGTTCAGGGAATAGCTAGTAGTCCAGTTCAGCAGAAACATACAATGTGGGGAGGGCAATGTAGAGTCTATGGCACAGGGAAGAAAGATATAATAAGAAGTAATGTTCCAGACACAGTGTTCTCTCAAAGCAAGGGAAAAGGGAGAAAAAATTTGTTGCCAAGATATTTGAGCCTTTGGAGAAATATTTTGAAGTATCTTTTCCAAAGGTGTGGGGGGAAGGGCACAAAACCATTATTTTTACTTCTTTGTATGTATAAATTGTAGAATACAGAAAAACTGAAGTATCCTTGTTTTATAATATCTTTACTAATTTCTCTATAATTAACTTTTTGAATCAAGAAGAGGAAATTGGAAGGCATAATTTAATTTTCAGCAGGAATTCTAACAGCCTAACAAAGAAAAGAGAGGATAAAACAATGCAGAGAGAGCTGTGACCCCTTGGTCATCAAACAATAAACCAAGTGAAGGAGATTGGTGCTTTCCAAAAGCTGGCAAGCATCCATTTTTATCTTTGAAGCCATTTGCCATCATTGTTGAACTACATCTTCAAAACAGGAAGCTGCTTAATTGTGATTTTCGGGCAACCTCGCCCTTTCTTGTGAACTAACAACCTCACTCCAAGCTCCTGACTTTGATTTCGAGCTGAACCATTATGGTGGTAGACATTAAGTTATTTCCTCTTTCCGTTTAAGGCTGAAATGCTTAGAAGCAACTCTTAGCTTGATTAACTCACTCTTGTTGGTTAAGTTTCCAAGAGATATTCTTATAAATCTGACTCTGCCTTTCCTCTCATGCCTCCATCCTTATTCAGGCCCTCATTAGTTCCCACCTGAACTATTTTATAGCCTCCTGAAGGTCCATCCTGCTTCCAGTCCCTCATTTTTTTCCAATACTCACCCTCATTTCATTTCAACTATCCTTCACACTATTGCCAAAATTAGAGTAAGGATTATTAGAGCTGTCCTTTCATCAGTATAGGTAACTTCAAAGTGAGGAAATTTCCTCTACCAATACAAGTCAGCACCTTCTCTGCAACAGCATAGTCTTAGAAAGCTCTGAGAAGTTAAGTGTCTGGCCCAAGGTCACAGCCATCAGTGTCAGAGGACAGAACCCGAATCCAAGTCTTGCTGGATCTGAGGCCAGCATTCTTGTTTTATAATTTCATGGTGTTTTCTCCTACCCAACCAGAATTGAACCCTTATGACCAAGAAAAACAATTAAGCAAACAATCAATACAATGGCCTCATCTAACAAGAGTCTACCTTCAAGTTTGTTATCTGTTCTTCAGGGATATTATTGCTTTCTCCATTATTTAGACTTTCACTTCCTTTTAGTGATTGTGCATATTGCTATTCTGTTTTAAGCTTATTTCATTCTATCAGTTCATACAAATCTTCCTACACTTTTCTGAGCTCCTCATATTGGACTTTCTTACTTAGGCATACCAGATAGAAACATAAGCGTCTGCCATGGATTTTGGAGGATCCCTGGCCTTTTGTGATGGAAGGGAACTTCAAAGTCAATCAATCAAATAATCAAAAGCCATTTACTAAGGCCTATTATAAGACTCGTGTTGTCAGGAATCCAAAAAAGTATAAAATGCAACCTCTGAGAACAAGGATATTATATTCCCAATGGGGAAATAAAACATACACACATGAGACCTGTAAAGAACGAGGCAAGATAAAACAAAGTGCTAAATGATGTGCTGCAGAGAATTAGAGTATGACAGTACTCTAGTGATAATTATGTGATAATTATAAAGCACCTCGAGAAAAGTACAGCAGTGAGGAATGATGGAACAAATTGTGGCATGTGAAAATGATATAACATCATTGTGCTATACAGAACAGTAAGTATGAAGAATTCAGAAGAACAAGGGGAGAGCTGTGTGAAATGACGCGAAACAAAGGAAGCAGAGTGAAGACATCAAATAGAATGGAGATCACTGGTGCCAAATAGTTAAAAATTGACCCCACAGACTTTCTGCTAATAAACCATAAATAATGAAAGTAGAAAGTGTCATCAGTCATAAATACCCCTTTAGGTGATTTTCCTTACATTGTTTACAGACGATATTCTTTGTTGGGAGGTTTGTTTATGTGGTTTTTGGAATGTACCTGCTGAATTGAAACAAAATACATCAACAGAATAAAAAAATTTTAAAAGATAAAAGTACAATGAGTAGAGATAGGCAAAAAAAAAAATCAATGTTAGATCAAGCTTTGAGGGTTGTGCTGTTTTTTTGAGGGTTGTTCAGTTGTTTTAATTGTTACCTGACTCTTTGTGACTCCATTGAGGTTTTCTTGGCAGACATACTGGAGTGGTTTGCCATTTCCTTTTCTAGCTCCTTTTACAGATGAGAAACTGAGACAAACAGGGTTAAACGACTTGCCTACGGTCACATAGCCAGGAAGTGTCTCAGGTGTGATTTGAACTCAGGTCTTCCTGACTCCAGGCTCCGCACCCTATCCAACATGCCACCCAGCTGCTATAAAAATTAGGAGGTTGAGCTCATTGAGTTCTAAGGTCTCTTCCAGTCTAATAAATTGCCTGTTAATGTGTTTTACTTTCATCGCCACAAGACTCTTATTAATTACTGGTACCCCAAGGTGTCAGTGGTCTCTTCTCTTCTTCCAAAGTTACCTGGTATTTTACTTTGGCGCATTTTATACTTACTTCTCTGTGTACATGCTGTCCCTCTTCTTTCTTCTATCAGAATATAAGCTTCTTGAGGTCAAAAAGATTTTTCATTTGTCAGAGCAAAGCATAATGTCTGGGCCAGAGTAGGTGATTAATAAATATCTGTTGGATTGAGCTGAATTATCAATCAGAAGGTCTTAACATTTTTCTATAGAGCGTTTGAATAGAATGGGTTCCATGTACCAAACAGCCTAAATCAATTTCAGTCATGTGTGTGTAGTAGTAGAGAATGATGAGGTGTCCATGAAGATAAGGGCAAAGACATTCAACTCCACAATGCACTATGATGATACATTCCCCACACATTGAAGAGAGAAGAGTAGACACATATTTTAAAAAATAACATATTGACTCTCCCATCATCATGGTCACATGACAAATAGAGGTCAGGATGAAAGATGTGGCAGACATAATTTTTAGTACGAATAGATACCACATCCATCATCTAGCAAAGATAGCAAAGGACAGAAGAGCCATCCCAACTTATAGACTGATTTCATTGGGACCAGAGAGGACAGAACAAGATGCCAAAAACTTGGTGGGATGGAGCCAGAGGATGTTTGTTCTGAGAGAAATGGAGAAATTGTCAATTTGGATATTTGGTAGATACAGCAGTACTTGTCTTGAAACATACAGACAGATGAGATGAAACATACCAGGGCTATCATTTCAGTCTTCAGCAAGGGTTCTTCACATAAGTCAACACAATTATCTGCCCCACTGGAGGGAAACAGCAATATAAAAAATCCCAAAGTTATGCATATTTTGCCTAGATGTACATCATACAAATATGTGGAAGAATGTCTTGCAGAATTATAGAAACATAAAATATTAGAGCAGGAAAGTATCTTAGAGATCACATAGGACTACCCCATCATCCAACAAATTGTTTTCATTTCCTGACCTTGCATCCATACAGTAAACAAAGAAGGGGGAGCACCATGACCTGGGATGGGAGAAAAACTGACTCGGATTTCAAATGGAGCAGCTTTGAGATCACATCATCAGGAGCCGACTATATGTTGTGTTTGGGGGTTTGATTTGTTTTTTGAATAATTTGTTCCTTAGTTGGCCCCATTCTTATTGGAGACATAAATAAAATATGTCCTATGGCATAAGAGCCGAGGAATAGCTTTTTACTCATACTACTTCCCATCCTTGCATTTGTCATAAGACTCCTCAGGACTAATATGGGGCACCAGATAGAACACCTTTAAAATGCCATTTCCTTAGAGTAAAACTGTTCTCACTAATTAGGTCTTGAGGCAAATATTGAAATGAGGGAAAGTATTAAGCATTTAATGGGCAGCAGCTAGGTGGCATGGTGGATAGAGTACCAGGCTTGTAGTCAGGAAGACTCATCTGCCTGAATTCAAATCTGCCTTCAGACACTTACTAGCTGTGTGACCCTAAGCAAGTCATTTAACCCTGTTTACCTCAGTCTCCTCATCTGGAAAATGAGCTGGAGAAGGAAATGGTGGGGCACCTAGGTGGTGCGGTGGATAGAGCACTGGCCCTGGAGTAAGGGGCACCTGAGTTCAAATCCAGCTCAGACACATGAAACTTAGTAGCTGTGTGACCCTTGGGCAAGTCACTTATTCGCTATCTGCCTCAGTTTCCTCCCCTGTAAAATGAGGATAATAACAGCACCTACCTCCCAGGGTTGTTGTAAAGATCAAATGAGGTGATATTTGTAAACCACTTAACACAGTGCCTGGCACATAGCTGGGCACTGAAATGCTTGTTTTCTTCCTTCTATACCAATTTTACAGAAGACAAAATAGACTAGAGTAGTTAATTAATCAATCAATCAATTAAACAACAAGCATTTCTTAAGTGACTACTGTATACCTGGCATGAAATTAGGCCCTGGGGATATGAATACAAAATTGAAACATTCTCTACCCTTGAGGAACTTACATCCTGTTGGAGGAAACACATGTGCACTTATAAGTAAGCACAAAACAAAGTAAAAACACATCCATTTATTCAATAAGCATTTATTAAGCACCTACTTTAGAGAGAACACTATGGGAACTACATAAATTTTAGATCGCTGGTCCCTACCCTCATGTTATAATAAATTTGCTTCTATGTTATTTGCCCCATTTTACAGACCAGGAATGTAATTGACTGTGACTGCTTAAAATACTTAAGCAAGGTTATAGAAATAGATCATTACAGAAGTTCCCAGCTTTCTATACCAATCTTAACCTACAGTCCTGCCCAGGACTTCTCAAAGTGTGGTCCAGGGACTTGTGGGGGTCCCTGAGATACTTTCATGGGATTCAGGTTAGAAAAAATAGGCGAAAAATGCATCTTCAAGTCCTGTGATATTTCTAAATCCTAACATCTTCAAAAGAAAAGAAAGTCCCTTCCTTGGGAAATGCTTAAGGACTTTTGTACTGAACTATTTCCATGATGTTTTCAGATTCCTAAGGGCTAAGAAAGGACATCAGTGCCACTTATATGTTTGGAGAAAATGTCTTCTTAGTTTTCTTTTTTTGAGAGATGGGGGGAGGGTCAATCAGGGTTATATGACTTGCCCAAGGTCACACAGCCAGCTGCACCACCAACTGCCCCTTACTCCTCTAATTTGGATACTTACAGTTTTAAATGAATGGATGTATTCTGCTTGTTTCAAATTTGCACAATTCTTTTTAAGTTCATAACTTGACATTTGTACAAATTGAGCAGGCTTGCAATGATCATTTGTCTTAATCTGACACTGCATCTTATAATATAGTGAGAATTATTCATTAGTATGACATTTTGGGGTAGCAAAAATGAGAAGGTATTGAATTCTTAGGGGAATAATGCAAATTTTTGTATGTGTATTATGTCTCTTGTGTATGTGATTAGAGGGCAAAGAACTCTCTGCTGAAATCTTGGATGAAGCAAAGGAAATCTCTGTGTCTCCAAATGTATAACTTTATCCATAGCTTAATGCATCCATATGTCTATGGCCACCAAATATATTACAGTGAAACAGGGAAAGGATGGAAATACTCAGGAGTGGAAAGAATTTGGATTTGGAGTTAAAAGAGAAGGATTTGATTTGAAATCCTGCCTGCATCTGTCCTTTACTACTTGAAGGACCTTGGGGAAATCTCTTAATGGCCTTGGTACCCAGTTTACTCATCTGTGCACAAGGATAATAATACCTGTGGCATCTACTGTACAGGGTTGCTATGAGAATCAAATGATATAATGTATGTTAAGCATCTTACACTTATTTTGTGTGTTTTCCTATAAGAGAGATATGTTAGCATATGTTAGTATGTTGGATAGTGGTCAGTGAACTGGATTGTAAACCAAGACCTAGGTTCAAATCCCAGCCCCTGATGCATACTGCCTGTGTGACCCTAACTTGCCGGTGCACTAGGCAATTCTCTGACTTAAACAGTATAGAGAAGATGGTGCCCTGCATTGGTAAGCAGGAGTTTTCTCATCTGTGATTTCCATGTAGTAGTAAAATCAAGTCTAGCTCCTATACTTAAATAGTGTGTTTGTTAAAAACTTACATGTTGTCTCCCTTACTTGAAGACAAGAACTCTTTCATCTTTGCCTTTGAATTCCCAGCCCCTAATACAATGCCTGACAGCTAATTTGTTGTTCAGTGGTTTCAGTCATGTCTGACTCTTCATGGCCCCATTTTGGGATTTTCTCGGCAAGGATACTGAGTGGTTTGCCATTTCCTTCTCCAGCTCATTATATAGATGGAAGAACTGAGATAAACAGAATTAAGTGACTTGCCCAGGGTCATACAGCTAGTAAGTGTCTGAGGCCAGATTTGAACTCAGGAAGATGAGACTTCCTGATTCCAAGCCCAGCGCTCTAGCTGGTCAGAACTCAATAAATGCTTGCTGGTTGACTGTCTTGTGAACCCTACAATGCTATATAAACTGGTTATCCTTCCACTTTACTCGTAATATATGTGAACTGCCTACCTCCTTTTCCACTGTTAACATTTTTTAATTCAACGGTTTGGTAAAGCACTTAATTGCTTTTTCCTGACTTTAGCAGGAATTGGGTCCCCTTCACTAGAAATACTCAAGCTTCATTTAGATAACCACTTGTTGAGGAAGCATAGGGCAATAGATATTAGATATTAGAACTAGAAGATACTAGATAATAGATATTAGAACTAGAAGAGACCTCAGAGGTCTTTGAGCCAGTCTCTTCATTTTACAGATAAGGAAACAGGCACTGAGAGGTTAAAATGACTTGCCCAGAGTCACACAGCTAATACATGTCTGGGTAGAATTCAAACCCAGGTCTTCAAGATTGCAAGTCCAGCACTCTATCCAGAAGCAGCCAGATAGAGGGCTGAGCCTGGAGTCAGGAAGACCTGAGCTCAAAATCCAGTCCTGGATACCCACTGCACTAGCTATGTAGACCCTGAACAAGTCATTTAATATCTGTTTTGCTTCAGTTTCTTCAACTGTAAAATGAGGATTATAACAACATCTACCTCCCAGGGTTGTTGTGAGGATCAAATGAACTAACAATATTGGCAAAGCACTCAGAGAAATGCCTAGCACACAGTAGGTGCTTAATAAATGCTCGTTCCAAGTTGTGAACTGATCCAACCACTCTGAAGAACAATTTGTAACTATGCCCAAACAGTGATAAAACTGTGTATACCCTTTGATCCAGCAATAGCACTTCTAGGTCTGTATCTCAAAGAGATCATAAAAAAGGCAAAAAGAGGGGCAGCTAGATGGCACAGTGGATAGAGCACTGGCCCTGGATTCAGGAGGACCTGAGTTCAAATGTGGCCTCAGACACATAACACTTACTAGCTGTGTGACCCTGGGCAAGTCACTTAACTCCACTGTCCAACCAAAAAATTTAAAAAAAGGCAAAAGGACCTGCATGTACAAAGATATTTGTAGCAGCTCTTTTTCTGGTGGCAAAGAATTGGAAATTAAGGGAATCAATGAGGCTGAACAAATTATGATATATGAATGTAATGGAGTACTATTGTCCTATAAGAAATGATGAGCAGGCAAACTTCAGAAAAACATGGAAAGACTTATATGAACTGATGCTGAGTGAAGTGAGCAGAACCAGGAAAATGCTAAACACAGTAACAGCCACACTGTGCAATAACCGACTTTGTTAGACTTAGCTCTTCTCAGCAATGCAATGATCCAAGACAATTACGAAAGACTCATGATGGAAAATGCCATCCATATCCACAGAAAGACCTATGGAGTCTGAATGCAGATCGAAGCATACTATTTTCTCTTTTTTTGTTGTTTTTTTGTTTTTTGTTTTTTCTTCCTCGTGGTTTTTCCCTTTTGTTCTGATTCTTCTTTCACAACATGACTGATGTGGAAATATGTTTAATATGATCATACATGTATAGCCTATATCAGATGGTATGCTCTCTTGGGGTGGGGAGGAGGCGGGGAAATTTAGAACTCAAAATCTTATAAAAGCAAATGTTGAAAATTAAATTTTTTTTAAACGTTCTTTCCCTTTCCTCCATACCCTACACTACACTGGCTTTCATCTTGCACAGGCTGGACTAGATGACCTCTGAGGTCCCTTCCAGCTCTAAGTTTCTGAGAGCAAGCCTGCAAAATTGGGGCTGCCGAAACATGGCTCTGATAACTTCTCTGGGTCCATCCTTCTAGATACGGGGTAAGCCTGGGCAAAGGAATGGGAGAATGGAGATCCAGCAGGAGCATTCTGTAAAGGAAGACCAGATCACGAAGGAGTAGAGAACAAAACCGGAATGAACGATAAGGAGAGAACCAAAGGGTGCCTTTTTAGTATCTATTGCGAACACTGGTTTTTCTGCAGCTCTAAATAAGGGAAGAGGGGGAAACCTGCGTGACAACACCAGCCAGGACTCAGGAAACATTGCTACACTAGAGAGAGGCTTAATCCCTACCAGCTGGTTCAGGGCTTTCTCCCTGTTTCCTATTCAGGCCTCACCCCAACCACTCAAAACTAAGTCTAGTAGTGGCTTTG
This sequence comes from Phascolarctos cinereus, assembly GCF_003287225.1. Lineage (NCBI taxonomy): Eukaryota > Metazoa > Chordata > Mammalia > Diprotodontia > Phascolarctidae > Phascolarctos > Phascolarctos cinereus. The sequence continues at coordinate 7,856,214 of NW_027556098.1, forward strand.
GCAACAATGGAATCTTATGAATAAAAATGGGCAGATGGGAGAAAACTGGATATTGATATAAGTTCTTAGCATCCTGAGCCTGTGATGTTACGTTGGTTCTTCGTTCTGGCCCTGGTCCTAGTTCCTACCCCTTTCCTCTTTCTTCCCCCGACTCCAATCCCCCACCCTCCCCCCAAAAAATCTAAAGTATGTGAGCATTTTCAAAGTGAGCCCTTGAAAAATCTTTACAAACATTTTAAAGTACCAACACCTAGGACCCCACCCCTAGGTGGGTGGAACACCAACCACACCCTTTCCTGCTTATAAAGCTAAACTAACTAACTTTTTTAAAGAATTTTTCTCATTTAATAGTATTTTTTTTCCAATTACATATAAGGACAGTCCTCAACATTCACTTTTATAAAATTTTGAATTCCAAATTTTTTCTTCCTTCCTTCCTCCTCCCCATAAATAAAAATTTTTAAACCAAATTTATTCAGAACCTATGTATTAATTTAGCTCATTCATTTGTAAACTCATTAATGATTTATTAACATTTATTAAGCACACAGGTGGCACAGTGGATAGAGCTCTGAGCCTGACGTCAGGAAGAGTTCAGATCTGACCTCACACACTAGCTAGGCGACCCTGGGCAAGTCACTTAATCCTTAATTTGCCTCAGTTCCTCATCTGTAAAATGAGCTGAAGAAGGAAATGACAAACCACTCCAGGATCTTTGACAGGAAAACCTTAAATGGTTTCATGAGTGAAAACAACAACAACATGCAGGAGGCATAGTACTAGTTGCTAGAGAGAGAAATAAAAAGAATGAAACAATCATGGTGCTCTAACTTCGAAGGTGAGATTTGTAGCTGAAGAGAGCTCAGACCTACGGCTCTCAAGCCCGGAGTACAAAACCCCGACTAGTGCCCCACTAGACCTCATCTTCCAGCCTCTACTGTGGATTAATTACCCTGCTTCTCTCTGTCCAATACCAATCTCCTCAGATCTATGTTCTGCCTACATTCGAAGGTGACAATAGCTCACCTCTGAATAACAGGTGTGACTTCCTTATCCGATAGGAAATGCAGAAATAACATTTGTCACATCTAGGGGTGGAAGGAGGACACACAACAGAAAAGAAAGGGCAGGCAAACTGAAAATCTGGCAAAAGTGAAAGACAGTTTAACGTAGAGTATAAAATCAACAAAAGAAGACTTCCAATTTGCTTAATGGGTGTTGCCTCAGTCAAACCGAGACCTGCTAAAGACCTTAGCTTAACTGGACCCATATGGCTCTGGAGAAGACAGTGAGGTTGGTGACATTGCACAGCCCTCCCTCACTTAAATCCAATTCAATGGCCATCATGGCATGGTCCTGATGTCATGGTCCTCTTTGAGAACGAAGGACAAACAACAGCCCTGCCAACCTAAGACAATCTCAGGTCTTCCAGGGACCTTGAGAGATCATCTGATCACAATGTCTGGCACATAGCAGATGCTTAATAAATGGCCGTTGACTGACCTAATGATACTTGTCTCTCAGGTTTTGAATTTCTCAAGAAAAAAAAAGGAGAGAGAGATTATGACTTTCTCTATGACTCTAGTAGGAATAATTTTTGTAGCTGAGCTCTGGTTTGGGCTGGGTCTTTTTGAACTTTGGAGCTATGATTCTACCATCCCAGAAGTAGTTCATTCACTAGGACAGCTAGGTGACAAATGGATCCAGAAGACCTGAGTTTAAATGTGAACTCAGACGGTCCCTAGCTGTGTGACCCTGCACAAGTCACTTTACCTCTGTCTGCCTCAGTTTCCTCCATGGTAAAATGGGTATCACAATAGCACCTTCTTGCCAGAGTTGCTGTGAGGATGAAATGAGATAACATTTTTTAAGTGCCTGGCACAGAAAGAGTAGGCACTAAATAAATACTAACTGTTACTATGATGATTATGATCTATGCCTACTTAGCCGAGGAAAGAGGCCCCCAGCAAAAGATGTTATTAAAGAAGAAAACAAAAAGAGATCCCCGAGCTGATTCTGATAAGAAACGAACAGGAGAAGTCTCCGAGAAATCAGGTCTGGCTGTGCCACTCACGAATAAAATGCTTTCCTTGATCCAGCCACCAAGCTCTAAGGTTTAGGTAAATATGCTAGCTGTTAAATAATGTCATTTTCAAGCACTATTTATGTTTTAGGATTTATTTACTACCCAGGGGGAGAAAAAGGTCTAATTGTTTCAATCTCTTGCTTGAGGAGTTTATGCAAATCACACACACCCCCAGATTTATGCAAATAACCCCCCCTCGGGCTTAAAACTATCGGATTCGTTTAAGAGTTCTTAGCTTCTTGAAAAGCCTAACCTCCTCCCAAGGAGCAGTCTGACTGCTTCTCTTGAATTAGTGTTGTTTATTTTTCAAGAACAATTAAGGATTTTCCCCCATTCTTGGCCTAATGCGTAACTTTCTACTCTAGGGCGGTCTCTGGGCCTCACTTTCTCTCTCATTCGTTAATAGTTGCAAATTAGGAGCATTTACTTTAGAGCTATTAACCCACTTTAATTAGGAAATTTAGTATAGCATTTATCTATCTTCTCTGGATGAGATAGGTTTCATTTTTTTTATTTTTGGAAGATTCCTCTAGCCTCACCTGATGATCCTGGTGGCAGCCTTTCCAGGAAAGCAAACTTAATTTCTGTTTATTCCACTAGAAAGCGGAAAAATAACATGGCCTACTTTCCACTTCTTGGATCATAGAATGTCAAGGCTCTGAAGTAAGAGAGTCAGATTCAAACCCAGGTTTCCTTAATTCACAGCATCTGGCTTCCCTGTTCTTCCCTCTCTGTGGCTGTTGAGTTGCTTCAGGCGTCTCTGACTCCTCGTGACCCCCTTTGGAGTTGTTTGTTTTGCAAGGACACTGGAGTGGTTCGCCATTTTCTTCTCCAGCTCATCTTACAGATGAGGAAACTGAGGCAAACAGGGCTAAGTGACTTGCTTGGTCACACAGCCGGTTTTGAACTCAGGAAGATGGGGTCTTCCTGATTCCAAGACCAGTGCTCTAACCATTCTGCCATCTAAATGCCCAGACATTAGTTTTTAGTGTTCAGCAAATAAAAGGATCAAAGACTTAGAGATATAAGGGACCTTAGAGGTCATTTAGTTCAAACTCTTCATTTAAAAGAGGAGGAAACTGAGGCCCAGGGAAATCAAATGACTTATCCAAGGTCAAACAGTTATGAGGCAGATCTAGAATCTGAAACTCGTTCTTCTGACTCCCCAGCCAGCACTTTCTATTGTACCAAAGTGATCGCAAGGATGCTTCTATACTACTCATATTTCATACACTTTTCTGCTACATAAACTGGTCAAATATAGATCTCCTTAAAGAAAAGAAAACATCAGTAGGTTCGAAAGAAGGCCAATACCATTAAGAATTAATTAATCATGAACTACTACCCCAGCTTCAAGGATTTTGGTTCACTGTTTGGATACAACTACCAAGGCAGACTTTATATGTTTGATGTTGGGAAAAAGTTAGCAGACAGACAGGGTCGGTAAATACCAGTTTGTCAGCCACTAACTGTAACCTGGGGTAAGTCCCTTAACCTGTAAATTGAAGATGGTGAACTGGATTTCTCAGTTTCTTTCAGCTCCAGAGATTTAATGAATCCATATATTTTAAATGGTTTTTTAAAAACAAACCAAACCCCCCCCACAAAAACATTAGACAGTAGCTTTTTAAGAGCCCTGATGACTTGACTTTGAGAACCCCAGCTACTTTTATTTTAAATATCTTTTGCTTTTTACAGTCACTCACTATCAAGACAAATTCTAGGCATGGCAAAATAAACAGTTTCCACCCCCCTCCTCTTAAACTAACCTTTGCACTCAGCTCTCCTCAGCCCCTCCCCCTTCCCCTTCCCCTTCCCCCACCACCGTCAGTCCTCCACGCTGCAGAAGCATTGGGAGCAGGAAATGAATTTTAACTCTCAAACTCAGATTTGGAAGACCGCCAAAGCAGAGACTGAAATAAAAGAGCTCACGGAAGGCCGGGCTGGAAGGTTTCTGTTTCAAATGTGGGACATCCTCTAGTTATTGAAATTCTCATTTCAGCATACCGTAAGGCTTCAATAAAAGCACGCTCTGTAATGGATAGAACAGTGCCCCTGTTTTCCTCCCCAACACCGCCACACTCTCTTTCTTGCCCTGTTTTTCTGACTTCTGAGAAAGTGGTTTCTTTTAGCTTGGTTGAGTTCTTTGTGGGCACCTGTCTTTTGTTCTCCTCCAAACCAAACAAATTGTTAGAATTAGCAAGGACACACATTCCTCAGGACAGGTTTATAGCTATGATTGAAGTAAGACTTAAGGACATCATGTTATAAGGTGATGCTTCCTAATGATCAGAGTTGTTAGGAAGCAAAAGTGGAACAGATTAAACTCATCTTCCAAAAGAGCCTGGTATAACCCATCTCATTCCTTCAATAAACTCCAATTCAATAAAAAGATTCAATAAACTCCAATGACTCCCTATTCTCCCCATTTTGTATAGTCAATTAGTCTTTCTGACTCTTCATGACCCCATCTGGCATTTTCTTGGCAAAGATACTGGAGTAATTTTCCATGTCCTTCTCCAGCTCATTTTACAGATGAAGAAACTGAGGCAAACAGCAGTAAAGGAGGGTCATACAGCTAGTAAGTGTCTAAGCCGGATTTGACCTCAGGTCTTCCTGACTCCAGGGCTGGCACTCTATCCACTAAACACATAATCCTCTGTTTGACATTCAAAGCCTTTCATAACCTTGTCCCTTTCAAGTCTTTTCACACCTTACTCCCCTCGATGTACTCTGCAATCTGGTGACCCTGGCCTCCCAGCAGTTCCTGCCACAGGACACTCCAATTCCAAACTCCAAGTACTGAACCAGACGTGAGACAGAAACAAGTCCATTTTTTCTTCCTTATCAGACTAATTGTTGTTGTTCAGTCACGTCTGACTCTGTGACCTCATGGACCGTCGGTAATGACTGAAAAACTGAACAGTAATATCTTGTTTGTACACAGTTATTTGCACTTTCTCTTCTTCCTCATTAGGCTATGAGCTCCATAGGACAGGGACTGTTCTTTGCCCTTTTTTTTTTTTAAATCTGCAGAATTGAGCTCACAGCCTGGCCCACAGTGTTTGATAAATGCTCATTGACTTAACTTGACTAGACTGCCAGGGGGAAATACCGAGACTAGAGGTCTCAAGCTTGGAGATGAGATTCTTTTCTTGGTATGGGCCAGACTAGATGTCGTCTGAGGTCTCAAACAATTCTGAAATGCTTTGTGCTTTGTAAAAATTGTCCCTGTTTAAACCCTTTTAAAGAATTAATTCCTATGGGTCAGACAATACTCAGTTTTTAAACCAGTTGTTAACAAAATCTAAACAAAGGAAAGGTTACCAAAGCTGAGTAAAATGGAAAGATTACATCACCCTTTGCAAATGCCACACTCCTAGTTATTCATCCTATTGTTTGCTCTCCAAACAAAACACTTAGGTTGTGGTGCTAAGGTGAAGAAAGCCCCAACCTAGAATTCAGAAAGACCAGAGATCAAATTCTGCTTCAGACATTTACTAGCGGTATTATTACCTTGGGCAAGTCTTTTAATTGCTCAAGGTTTCCAGCTAACTATCTCTAAGACCGTGAGTTTCAGAGAGGGGCCCACCTGCATTGGTAAAATTAGTGTTTTCACCACAGAGGTCCCTATCCTGATAAAATCACTGGTCCAGTCCCCAGCCACAAGAACCCGATACCTGTCTTTGAGGAATTTACAATCTATCTGGGAGCTGACCAGTAACGGAAGGCACTAGATCCTAAGTGTCAAATGGATATCCTCCCATTTGGCTAAAGTCATAGAAATTTAGATATGGCCAGCTTGTGACTTCTACGATGACCTTAAAATCTTAATGTTATCTACAAGTTTATCCAGTAATGAATTTCATTCCATCTTGCTGGTCAGTTGATGGAAACGATAAACATACACAGGTCCAGGAGTTTCAACCGTCCTGAGTTATAACCTCTGTCAGTGAGATATCTTAAATATTATCCTCTATACATGGGTCTTCTCTTAAGGCTCAGTCAAAAAGGAAAAAAATGGACATCTGACTGAGTCAAACTACAATGGGTGTTCAGTCGTGTCTGACTCTTTATGACCCCATTTGGGGTTTTCTTGGCAAAGATACTGGAATGGTTTACCATTTCCTTCTCCAGCTCATTTTACAATGAGGAAACTGAGGCAACCAGGGTCACACAGTGAGTAAGTGTCTGAGACCAGATTTGAACTCAGGAAGATGAGTCTTTCAGACTCCAAGTCTAGAACTTTATACCACCTAACTGCTCCAAACTACAGTTGACAATCAGCCAGTAAGCTAGTTTTTGCTTAAAGCAAGGTTTAAGAAGATATGATAATTCCCAGGAGAAATTTTGTATAAAATCAGAAGGAGCCAGACATGCTGATTATTGCTTAACACAAAGCCCTACACTTTATAATTCCACTCTAATGATTTCCACTTTTGAATTTTTAATATTATTTATTTTTTAAGTTTTAAAGATGGCTTTTGTTTTTAACATCCTATTTGCTTCTGAATATATTCCTACACCATTCCTTGCACCAAAGATTTTAAAAAGATAAAACAGTTCTGCAAAACCAAGGGCACACTAACTACATCCAACGGCAGCATATACAGCATTCTCCACTGTAGAGGTCTCCCACCTCCCCACAAAGAAAAGGAAGAGACTTTGCTTTATATTGAGGGGAAGTTGGGGGGGGGGGAAGAGAGACAATAGCTACTTTTTTCTTTACCTTGGCTATAGTGAAGTCTATTTTGGTCATTCTAAAACATTTGTTTGGATTTATAAAAAGATCCCAGGGAAATCCTACTCATTTCTTTACCTAGTCCTAGAAGGTCAGGGCAGCACCAGATGGCACGCCTGGTTTCACTCCTTTCAGGCTAAATTCTTGTTCTTCATTCCCCTTTTAAGCCCCTCCCCTCCCTCCCCATATATTTAAAATAACCAGAGAATGGATAATGCACAGAATAAAAAAAAAATAACTACTGGTTTGTTTTGCTGTTTGCCTCAGGGAAGTCCTAAACTCTTAATTGGATCCATAGTGTTTCCTTTCTAGCTTGATATGTAAATAAAGCTGGGACCGGGGTGGGGGAGATATGTGCATTAGATCTGGGGAGGGGAGGGGTACTTTGCTCTTTTGGGAGTAAAATCAAGAACTAAAAGACAACTACTGTCAATCTAATTAGCCCAAGAAGGTGTGGCAGTGAATTTGGTCTGCTATGCATTTCATTACAGTGCTTTGTTGGAAGAGAATGGGGGAAATGGGTAGTTTCCTTGGAAATACCCAGTTTCCCAGATTTAGGTCACCACTTTTTTTGAGCTCATTTGCTAGGAATCGGTTGTCTGTCTGCATCAGGTGGCTCTGAAACACTGACTGAGTTTTCTTGGGTGTAAGTCAGGATCTGAATTCCATCCACCTTTGTGAAAATAATCTAAACGGTATTTTTTTTAAAGTCCTGGGACTCACAGATCGATCTTGCCTATGTTGGATTTTTTAAAAGATGAAATTAATTGCAATGCTTAAGAATAAACCCTTCTTTTTGGCTCTGACTTGTTGAGTTGACTGCATTTGTCATCTGCAGAAGACTAAAGGTTGACTTTTGTGATCTTGGTCACTTCGAGGAGGATTTCCAATGGTTAAGAAAAAAAAGTCCTTGAAATGGTGGAAATGAAGGGGTGGAACCTTCTCCCCTTCCTGCCAACTTGCATAGCTTTTTCCCAGGCTGTGACCAGGCCTGAGACAGAATCAGTCCATTTTTATTCTCTTAGATTGATGAAGTAGGTTAAGTCCTGCCTATGACACATAGTGGCTGTGAGAAACGGGCAAACCTCCTCTTCGTCTCTCAATGCTATGAGCAACTAGGTCTAAATTTCACCAAAGGTATCTGACATGCTTTCTCTTGGGAAGTTCCCTACACCAATTAAATCACAGGTTCATTTTCTTTTCCTATCAGACCTACCAGTTCTCTTTCTCCTCAAGAATTAAAATAAATGTCTTTGTTTTTAAAGTTGGCCACTGTTCTATGATCCTTTCACATTTTATTCAATTTCAGACCATAATTACATTTCAAGTATCTTTGTCTTTGAACACAAGGTCGTATCACCCAAGGTGTAATTTATGAGTGTCTGCCTGTGTACACTTACACAATTTTGTTTTAATTGTAAAAACCCACCCCTGGAAATAACAGCAGTCCCCTAAATTCAGGATGAATGGAAAACTCATTAGTTGCCTATTGAAAATCTTCAGAAAAACAGGCATTTCCTCCAGCTGCACAAGCTTGGTGTCTTCATTCCTTTCTCCCTAGGTCAGAGCCAAATGGGTGTACTGAATGCAAGGGGGAGAAAGAGAGGCATCCTCACATCCTCTCTTTGAAGAAAAAATACTTACTGAGGAAGAGGGGGCAAGAGAGAATAGGATGAGAAGCTGGGAAACGGAAGGGGAAGTGGGAGGGGGCTAAAAAAGAAAGGACCCTTACAATGACAAAGGGGACACAGCCAGACTGGTAGAGAAAGATTGATGCTTTGGTAAACAGCCAGTGATAGCCAAGAACTGCAAGAGGTTTTCTGTTTCCTTTGTACCAACTACTCCTCATCACTTAGTGGATAGAAAGCTGACCTCCAGATGGGAACACTCTGGCTTGTGACAAATACTGATTGATTGACCCTTGACAAGCCAATTAACGTCTCAATCCCCTGGTAACTCTATAAGACTATAAGTTTCAGGGAAAAGGTGCCAATAATAGGCTCCCCCTACACCTATTGAAATTACAGGTATGGTTCAAAACAAAACAAAAAATTAAACAAACAAAAAATACCCTGCTTCGAACCAGTTAATTATACCCACGTAAAAACACCATAAATCATTTCCTACCACACCTGCCTTCCCTGCTTGTGTGTACTGGTACATTCACTATGCACTATGGGGAGAAGCGTCCAATTAAGGTAGGTTACTCCCCTCATGTCCTTTCAATGAGAGGGGGAAAAATGGAAGCTACCTGGGAGCCAATGAAGTGATAAGAATAATATCTCATGCAGAGAAAGCTTTTCTTCCAAAGTAGGTAGTGCAAATCTTCTTTCCATTTTACACAGAAAACAAAACTCAGAAGAGTTAAGGGATTTTTTTTTCAAACAAGGGAGAGTTCTAAAGGGGTCAACAAGTCAATAAGTATTTTTCCAAGGACTTCCTACTTGACAATTCCTGTGCTAATTGCTGAAGAGAGAAAGGAAGGCAAAAGTCTTTGCCCTCAAGAAATTTACATTCTAATGGAGGAGACAACATACAAATGACTACGTGCATACAACATATCTTTTATATACATGTGTATAAGAGATATGTGTGCATATTATACAGCATATATATGGCTATATAAATATTTGGATACATACATTTGGGTACATATATATATATATGGGTATATATGTGTATTTACAGGGTTCTTACAGGAGCTGAGGGAAAGCTCCAGATGTAGGTATAGACCTGGAATGGCCTCTTGCAGAAGATAGGATTTGCATTGAATCTTAAAGGCAATCCAGTGATTCCAAGGAGTCTAAGTTGAGGAAGGAAAACATTCCAGACACGGGTGATAGCTGCTGAAAAGGTTCAGAGTCAAGAGACGGAGTGCAAGGAACACCAAAGAAGGTCACTGGATCAGAGTATGTGGAGGGTAGTAAGGTATAAAAAAAGGACTGAAGAAGTACGAAGGGTTGTGAAGGCTTTAAAAGCCAGAGGATTTTATATTTTATCCTAAAGGTAATAGGGAGCTTTTGAGATTTAGTGAATAGGAAATAGTCAGATGAGTGCTTTAAGGTCACCTTAGTAGCTGAGTGGAGCATGGACCGGAGCAAATGGATGACATAGTAGATAGAGCACCAGGCCTGGAGTAGTAAGACCTGAGTTCAAATCCAACTTCAAACACATACTAGCTGTGTGACCCTGGGCAAGTCACTTAACCCTGTTAGCCTCAGTTTCTACATCTGTAAAATGAGCTGGAGAAGGAAATGGAAAATCACTCCAGTATCTTTGGAATCACAAAGAGTCAGATACCACTGAAATGACTGAACAACAACAACAAAGCATGGACTGGTATGAAGAGAGACTTGGGGCCAAGAGATGGACCAGAAGGTCATTGCAATAGTCTAGGTCTGAAGTAATGAGAGCTTCCACCAAAATGGTAGCAATGTCAAAGAAGAACAGGGAGTATATGCATAAGCATAAGAAGGCAGAATTGGCAGCGCTTAGCAGCAAATTGGATATGGGGGGTAAGTGAGAGTGAGAAGTCAAAGATGACACCTAGATTGGGAGACTGACAGACTGGCAGGATGGTGGTGACTCTCAACAGTAATGGAGAACGTAGGAGGAGGAAAGAGTAGATACTGAGCATAGGGAAAGTAGATAATGAGTTCAGTTCTGGACATGTTTAATTCAAGGTATCTATAGGATGTCTAATTCAAGGGCTTATGAGGGACTTGAGCTCAGGAGAGTTGTTAGGGCTGGATAAGCAGATCATCTGTATTGAATCCACAGGAACTAATGAGATCACCAAGTAAAAAAGTACAGAAGGAAAGAAGAGGTCTAAGAACAGACCCCTGTAGGACACCCAATGTTAGTGGTTAGTGAGCAAAGTAAAAGAGACTGGGAAATGATCTGACAGGTAGCAGCAGAACCAGGAGAGAGCGTTGTCATGAAAGAGTACCCAGGGGAAGAGAATGACCAGCAATGTCAAAGTTTGCAGAGAGGTCAAGAAGGACGAGGACTGAGAAAAAGCCATGTGTATTTGACAGTTAAGAGAGCAGTAGTAACTTTGGAGAGAGAAGTTTCAGCTGTTTCTTCATGAGCCTGAAAGCCAGATTGCAGAGGGTGTGGAAGAGAATGAGGAGAGGAGGTGGCAGTATCCATAGAGGACGGCTTTCTGAAGGAGCTTAGCCATGAGACAGTAAAGAGATATAGGATGATAGTTGTCGGGAATGGTAAGATTACATGAAGGATTTTTTTTAAAGGATGAGGAAGAAATGGAAATGTTTGTAGGTAGCAGAACAGCCCAAAAGATGGGGAAAGATTGGTGGTTAGTCAAAGAGTGGGGATGATTGGGGGGTCAGTTATTTGGAGAACGAGATCAAGAATGCATTTAAAAGGGTTTGCAAGAAGTAGCAAGCAACAAGAAGTAGCACCAACTCTTCATGTGAGAAGGAAATGAAGGAAGAGATAGCAGGGGCAGATCTCTAAGTTCCATGAGATGAGGAAGAAGGGAGAAGAGAAGGTCTTGGCCAAAGGCCTTTTTTTTTTTCAAGGAAATATGAGGAAAAGGTTCTCAACAGAGGGGGTGAGGGGAAAGTGCCCTGGGGAGGAATAAATGGGTTTCAAATACCTGCTGTGATGAATTGGCGAGTTAATCAGTTAGGGAGATTTAAAGGGATTGCCTTGATGCAATAAGGACCCAATTCATAGTATGTAAAATAAGTTTGTAGTAGACCCTTCAGTATGGTTTAGTGATATTCTCCAGCAAATGAATTAGAGAGAAGGCAGCAGATGGTAGAAATGATACAAATCTTGGACTTGTTGAAGCATGATCAGCAATAAGATATGAAGCTACTCAAATGTGGAGGGTAATTGAGAGCTGAACTGGTTCACCAAGGGGTCAAAATAAAGGAAGGAGGAGAGCGTGGCCGGTGCAGGGGCGATGGCCTGGGGAAAAACTCAAGGGCAAAGGGATTGGAAATTACAGTGAAGATAAAGATCAGGGTTAGGACTCCTAATGCAGAGGGAAAGATACAATGATTTAAAAAAAAATTGATCGGATAGGAGCATTTCAGAGTTCATGAACATAGAAGTGGAATACTTGTGGCTAATGGCAAGATCAAGGATGTGACCATTTCTGTGTGTGGTTCGAGGTAGAGTATCAAAGGAGGTCATAGGAAATAAATGAATTGCAGAGCTGGAGTGTTTGAGAGAGTATCGATATGTATGTTTAAGTCTTTTTACTAGGAAGTTAAGAGTTGGAGTGTAAAGAAAGTCCGAAAGTCAGACACTGAACTGACTGAGGAAGGAATGAGTGTGTCCTGGGGTTGGTAGATAACAGCTATCAGAATCTAGTCCTTGGGAAGCTCTTTAAGAAGAAGCATTAATAAAACATTTGTGTATAATTACATTAGTTATTTACGTATTTTAAACAGGGTTCCTTAATCCGAAGTCTTTGAAGTTTTAAAAAATATTTTTACAATGATTTCAATGTAATTGGTTTCATTTATAATTTTAGTATTTCATTTTATGCATTTAAAAACAGTATTCTGAGAAGGGGTTCATAGGCTTCATTAGATTGCCAACAGGATCCATACCACACACAAAAATGTTAAGAATCTCAGATGAAAAAAAAATTATATATGGCTGATAACCCTACAGTGAGTAAGTTTTATGGCCAGGACCTCAGGTTTTGGGAAGTTGAGCAATATTTCTCATAGATACAGTCAAGACAAAGGATGTATCTGTATGACAATGTAGAAAGTGGGGATGAGGAGGAGGAGAAATAACTAAGATTTTTTTGCCCTTTTTTGATCTGGAGGTGTGCTTTCATTGGTTTATGGCACTCCCAGGGAGTAAACTTCTTCCAACAACACAGATTAGTTCTGCAGCTTATAGTCATAGCCCAAGTTGTTTTCAGTGGTTTCCAAACTTTCATGATTTATGCATCAGTAAAAAGTTTCTGAGTGCACACGCACACGCACAAATATAGATGATTTGTTTATAAAATTTAATATTAATTTAAATAAAATAAAATATAAAATTTATTCAGATAAAATATATAAATGTTATATTTATTTATTTATTTGTAGTAAGTATCTTAGCACGACAGACTACATGCTCTGTAAGTTCACTCATTTCAATGGTGGGTTTCGTACCTTTTTTGCCATTTCTTCTTAGCTGAGCTGGGACTAAGGATAGACAAGATGAGAGAGTGTGCGTGCAGCATGTAAAGGTATACTTTATAACAGCTATTTTTACAAATGTACACACACCAGTAGGGAGAAATGTTTATGTGGAAAGAAATTTATTAGAAAGTTTTAAAAAAAATTTAAAAAACAAAAACAAAAAAGAAAACTAAAGAGAACATTTGTTATTTCAGTTCCAAACTGCCCTCTCCCACAAAACAATAAAACCTTCACAATGCAAGTTATTCATCCCTCTCCTGAAAACTTGCAGAATAGTCAGAAGTTCTCTAAGTTTCATGGGGGGAGTGGCCAATAAAGCCCAATCCACGGAACCCTTAGCTTTCCTGTAAGTTGCATATAGTACATACACTATTCCTTGCCTGGCTCCATGGAGGGTTGGTGGACCTACTTCCCACCATGAATAATTGAGAGGCTAGGGCTTAGGGCTGTTGGAGAATCTTCTGGTTGGCTAAAAATTCAAAGAGTACTCAGAGATGCTGAGTCAGAGCTGACTCTGCATACAAAAGGATTGAAACCCCTTCTCTGGGCCCTTTTGAAGTTTCCTTCTTGGAGTCCAGAAAGATAAGAACTGCTGTGAGCTGGCAGTGAGAGTATCTACCCAGATCCTCCCATGTAACCACTTTGTGGCCACAAATACACGATACCTCAATTTAATCTTCCTTGATCTTGGATGAAGAAAAATTGAAAGAGGAGAGCACTTGGTAAGACTGCTAAGACCAGAAAATCCATACAAACCATTAGCAAATACCATCCATAGCAGAATCACCTGGCCCAACAGTGAAGCAGCTGAGTACCATGAGCAGCCAGCAAAGCAGCAAAGTCATCTGAGTGACCGGTCACAGCAGTAGATTGACCTCTTAGCTGAAACACCACAGCAGGCAAGGAGCCAGCTTAGCTGAGCAATGGAGCAATTTGTCCACCACTAATGCCTGGCCCCAAAGTGAACGTGGTGAGAACTCTTTCAAGGAAGAAAAGGACTCCTAGGGCTAAGAGTAACGAGGTACCACTAGATCACGTGTGTGCCCTACATGTATGCCTCACCTAACTTTGTGTTTGAGCCAACACACCTCATTTACTCTGTGCGTGTGTGTGTGCGTGCGTGTGTGTGTGTGTGTGTGTGTGTGTGTGTGTGTGTGTGTGTGTGTGTGAAAAACGTGTCCTCCTCTCCCTTCCAGGTTTAGGGGAATTGTCTTGTAACTATTGTTACTGTTATATGCTCTCAGTAAATACCTTCTTGTAAAACCCATTTGATGTCACCTGGCTGGTTCATACTGGAGGGGATACACTGAATGGAGGAGGCTCATGGGCATCGGTAATGGAAACATTAACTCCCTAGAACTTTGAGGGGAACAGTAGTCATTGCCCTCTGGAATACCTAGACTGCTAATCCATTGCAAGTTGGGAGAGCGAGCCCAGAGTATGTTTTACATAAGCAATTATCTGAGGAAAGAAAAGAAAGAAAGAAAAAAGGAAGGAAGGAAGGAAGGAAGGAAGGAAGGAAGGAAGGAAGGAAGGAAGGAAGGAAGGAAGGGAAAGAAAGAAAAAAAAAAAAAAAAAAAGAAAGAAAGAAAGAAAAAAAAAAAAAGAAAGAAAAAAAAAAAAAAAAAAAAAAAAAAAAAAAAAAAAAAAAGAAAGAAAGAAAGAAAGAAAGAAAGAAAGAAAGAAAGAAAAAAAGAGGAGGGACAGAGGAAGGCTTTATATCAATGCATTTGAACAAGCATCAATGAATAAAAACCAATTAAAAATGGACTGAAACAATGTGGTTCAGTCAGGCATGCCAGAGGGTAGGGTTAACATAACTATTTCAGAGGTGGTGAGAACACTCCTTTCCTTCCAAGACCCTGTCTTTATTTAAGACAGACCTTCAAGCTCCAACTCAAGGACTTCTGTGTGACAGTGTCCCTGGACCTCAGTTTCCTCCTTTTGACAATCAGAATGTTGCATTAAATGACTTCTAAGGACCCTTTCACTTCTAAATCTATGACCCTATCATCCTATCACCTCCTTCATGAAATCTTCACCCCAGCTGGAAGAAATCTTCCCTTCTCTAATTCAATTTACTTTGTTCAGTTCAACAATTGTTAAATACAAAAGTGAGACAGATTTTCAAGGATTTACATTTGACTTATCAAAAAATACATATCTATGTATTTTATTTTATGCATTTAAAACCATTGCTCTGAGAAGGGGTCCATAGACTTCATCAGGCTGCCAGAGGGGTAAATGATACACAAAAACGTGTTGGGAGGCCCTAACTTAAAGACCCAACACTCTCATGCCTTAGAAAAAAAAAATCTAAGACCCAGGGAGGGAATGTGCCCAAGGTCACACATTGAGGTCTTCCTTTTCTCCATGAAGCTAGGACTAGAGTTCAAATTCTCTGAATTTAGAGTCAAATGATCTGGGTTCAACTCATCTGTGCCACTTACTACCTATGTGTCCTTGAAGTCACTTTAATCTCTCTGTACCTCATTCCTCACCTGTAAAACAAAGGAGATAGACTAGATGGCATTCAAAATCCTTTTAGGTTTAAACCTATGATCCTATGATCTTATTGTAGGGGCAGATAGGTGGCTCAGTGGATAGAGCACTGGGCTTGAAGTCAGAGAGATCTGAGTTCAAATTAAGCCTCAGGTCCCCACTAGCTGTGAAACCCTGGGAAAGTCACTTAACCCTGTTTCTCTCAGTTTTCTCATCTGTAAAAATGAGCTGGCTAAGGAAATGGCAAACTACTCCAGTATCTTTGCCAAGGAAACCTCAAATGGAGTCACAAAGAATCAGACACAAGTGAATGACAACAATGCCCTTATTCTAATGCAGTTTACTTTCTTTTGAACTGGAGGAAACCGTATTTTAAATTCTATTTTAAATGTACTTAATTTTTCAATGACTACTTCTTTCCTCTTACTCTTATCTCTATTCCCCATTGGGAAAAGAAAAACAGATTCCTGAATTGGCCATGTTCATAAATAAATGTCTCATTCTGTATCTCAAGTGCATCATTTCTCTCAGTCAAGAGGTGGGTAACATGCTTCATCATCAGTCCTTTGAAAGCATGGCTGGTCATTGTGCTGGTCAGAGTTCTTAAGTCTTTCAAGTTATTTGTCTTTACAATGGTTGTTATTGTGTAAATTGTTCTCCTGATTTTGGTCACTTTGCTCTGTATCATTTCATACCTCTTCCTGTGTCTCTCTGAAACATCCCCTTCATCATTTCTTACAACACAAAAGTATTCCATTATATTCATATACCATAATTTGTTCAAACATTCCCACCTAGTTTCTAGTGATACCACAAAAAGAGCAACTTATGTTTGTACATATAGGTCCTTTCCCTGAGAAAATAGTCATAGTAAAACTAGTATCTGATGAGTTAGAAAGTCCCTCCTTGGCTCCTAAGAAGTGAGAAAATGCTTCTGCCTGTTAATGTTCCTTGTTCTCCCTTGGTAAGTCACCAAGGGGCTTTCTCAGCTGCACCCTGAGATGACCCTTTCCTAGCAAGAAAAGGGAACTGCTCAAGATGCTCTGCATCAGTAAAATGAACTGCTCCACAGGGAGCACATCCAGCCTGATCTATCAGAGAAAGCAGCTCAGTTTGATGTCAGTGATTTCTTTCTTCAGGTTTCTTCCTGCCTTTGTCTCAGGGCTGTCAAACACTATACCCTACTGGATTTCATTTGTGAATGTTGAGGGGTGTGAAAGCTGTAAAAATAAGACCTTTTTGTCTTTGATTTTAAAACATGAAGAAAACATACCAAGTTTATGGTTGGGCATTTGAATGTGTGAGATTTGAGAAGCCAAAGAAAGGAATGGAGGCAAAAGGAAGTAAAACAATCATGACTTGAACTATGGTATTAGTTTGGTCAATTCTATGAGGAATTATTTTTTTCTTTCTGGTTTACATTTGCTCACGGAGGATTTAGAGTTACAAATGACCGCAGGGGCCATCTGCTCCAACCAAATGAGGGAAAGGAGGTCTAGGGAAGTAGATGATCTACCCAAGGTCACATGGATTATAGCAAAGACTGGGACTGGAACCCAGCTTCTCTAACTCCAAATACAGCACCATACATTGATCACTCCAACTAATGACATAAGAAAGACCTCTTGGTTTGGAAGATTTCTGTGAAGAACAGTCACAGAAACATTTCCCACCTCCTTGAGCGAGAGGTTTTTAAGGGGGTACCCATTGGGAATCCACTGGGTCCATGAACTTGGATGGGAAAAAAATTTACATCTTCATTTCCACTAAACTCTACCAGAAACCTAATATTTCCTGCAATTGTTTAAAAATATTATTGTGAGAAGGGGTCCATAGACTTCGCCAAACTATCAAGGGGGATCCATGACATAAGAAAGGTTAAGGATTCCTGTAAAATGGTAGAATGAGTACTGAAGCAGGATGGGAAACAGAAAGCTACATCCATTTTCAGACATGGTTAATATTTTAGTTTGTTTTGGTGAACTGTTTCTCTTTGCTAGGTGGCAGGGAGACATCATTGGAAATTATCAGTGATACAAAAAAAAAAAACCAAACCCAAACTCCAAAACCATCAATAAAATAAAATATCATCTAATCTAACACTTGTCATGGGGCAGATAGAGCACCAGGCCTGCAGTCAGAAAGAATCATCTTCCTGAGTTCAAATGTGGCCTCAAACACTCACTAGCTGTGTGACCCTGGGCACGTCAATTAACCTTGTTTGCCTTGGTTTCCTCATCTGTAAAGTAAGCTGGAGAAGCAACTAGCAAACTACTCCAGTATCTTTGCCAAGAAAACCCCAAATGGGATCACAAAGAGTCAGACATAACTAAAAGGACTCAACAGCAAAAGTAACTCTTGTCATTTCTCATCACTGCCCCTTATAATTCTATTTCCTTCAAAGTCCTGCTCACATACCACTTCCTATATTAACCTTTTTCTGATCACTCTTTAACCCCAACTGATAGTGCCTCCCTCTACTACATTTTAATTATTTCATAATATATTTTGCCCATATTTCTAAATGTACATGTTGTCTTCTCCCAAAAGAAAGTAAATTCCTTAAAGGCCGAGATTTCTTTTTTTTTTTTCATTTTCATCTGTGCATCCCCAGTGTATAGCACATAATGGACACTTAATAAATGCTTGTTGATTGTTCATTGATTTTACAGATAAGGAAACTGATGCCTAAAGAGGTGATGTAATCTGCTCAAGGTCACCCAGCTCATTAATGGCAGAGCTGGGATGTCATAGAGCAGACTTAAGCTTTCAATACAATTCAACAATTCCATAAAGCACTTACCACATGTATATATTTTCCTACCATGGATTCAACTTCCATTTTAAAAATGAGATTACGATTATACCAACACAGAAACCTCATGCCTTTTCTATAAAGCAATAGTATAGCTGGCAGCCTTTGAAACACTTTCAAGAACACTTTTTAATGATTAAATGAAATAACATGTAACGTGTTACAAATTTTAAAGCATTATATAAATTAGCTATTATCATTATTTTTAAAGAATTTTTGTGACTTTCTTTTTCCTTCTCCCCTCTTCTTGGAGAAATGATACTGGTTTTAACAAAAGTCTCTTTACTGTAATTGAGATTCTTCTAGACCAGAGCAAAACGTTTTTATTTATGCCCATGAGGATCTCCTGGATAAAATGCCTAAAAATTCATTAAGTAGCTACTTTGGTTTAAAATACATGCTATAATTAAGTGCATTTAATATTGCTAATTAAATGAAAAGCATCTCTTATCTAATGGATGTGTATATTTTTGAAAGAATGAGCAGAATTATGTAATATGAAATGCCATGTGAAGTTTTCTATGTAAAAATATTGTATATAATGCTGTTAAAATATTCCATGCTTTAATCAAGTGGCAAATCAATAAAGTCTTAAAAATGAAAAAAAAAGCCCCATACAATGACAGGAAAGAAAATATTGGAAGGACTTTGGATGCCCATTTTTAAAGAAAGGAAGAGTTCTAGAAAGTCATAGTGTAGGGTTGTCATTTAAAATGACAGAGCTCTAGGTTTCTAAAATAATATCTAGGCCAATAATTAGTTGTTTTAAGGGTATTGTAGACTTATTTTTTTCTAAATTCATAGATTATAATATTATATGGACAAGTGCTAGAAGTGACCTTTGGGCCATCTAATTTAATCTCCTTATTTTATAGGTGAGGAAACTAAGGCCCAGACGGGTTGTGACAACCAAAGTCACACAGGTGGTGTGGTAGGAGCAGAATTTGAACCTTTGTCTTTTAGCTACAAAGCCAGTGGTCTTTCCACTGTTCTCTGTTCTTCAGTCTCTCCATCTGTTAGAGAAAATAACACTAATATAGCCCCAGATTTGTGGCACAGTCAAAAGAATGCTGGATTTGGGGTCAAATCCTGGCTCTGTCATTTGCTATGTGTGTGACTTGGGGAAATTCTTTTGATGTCTTTGAGGCCTCAGTTTCCCCATGTGTAAAACAAAGGACTTAATGACTTCTAAGGTCCCTTCCAAGTATAGATCTATAATCTCATGATTTCTTGCCTTCTGCTCTGTATTTACATCAGTTAGCTCATTTCTGTAAAAGCATATCATGCAGTCACAAATCTCCATAGTTATAAAGTGGATTATCCCTCAGTTGTATGTCACCCATTTGACATTTAGGAATTTATTTAGGTGAATCAAGGCATAAACAGAGAAGAACATTACAAGAAGTTCTGGCTTTCCCACAACAGAATCATGACCTTTAGCAAATCACTTAATTTCTGTCGGCCTCAGTTTCCTCATTTGCAACATGACGGACATTGGGCTCTATAATTTCTAAGCTCCCCTCCCCACTCCCCTGGGGTTACCTAAATCAAAAGCAAATTCCCAAATCCCAAAACAAATAAACAAAAAAATAATAAGATGACTGTCAGTGAGATGCGTTAGTGATGAAAAACGGGGCCTGAATATACTATTTCATGGCCTACCTCACTCTTAGCCCTCAATTTCTATGATGCCAGGAAAATGTTTCTCTCAGGAAGAGTGAATGAGGACGAATAGACCAAGAGAGAATCCTGATTTTAGAGGCAATAACTGAAAAGTTGTTAGGATGATAGAATAATAACATCTAGCATTTAGCACTTTAAGGTTTGCAAGGGCAGCCATCAGGCACGGTGGATAAAATGCTGGAGTTGGAGTCAAGAGTTCAAATCCAGCCCCAGATACTTCCTAGCTGTGTGACCCTGGGCAAGTCACTTATCTCTGTTTGCCTCGGTTTCCTCATGTGTAAAATGAGCTGAAGAAGGAAATGGCAAAGCATTGCATTATCTTTGCCAAGAAAACCCTGAATAGGGTCACAAAGAGTCAGAAATGACTGAACAACAACAACCACCATAATTAAGGCTTGTAAAGCACTTTACATATATTACCTAATTTGATCATCATAACAACCCTGGGAGGTAGGTGCTATTATTATCCCCATTTTACAGATGATTTACCCAGGGTCACATAGCTAATAAGTGCCTGAGGCAGGATTTGAACTCATGACTCCAACTCTAGCCCTCTATCCACTATGCCAACTAGCTAGCTGCCTCATTTTGAAATTAATGAATTGGAGAATTTAGTGTACACAGTGTCCCAAAAGTCTTAGTGCGATTTTAAGCCATTAAAGTTATTCTCACTTAATATACTATACAGTGACCCTTAGTGCAGTTTTAAGCCATTAAAGTAATTACAGCTTAAAACTGTTTACTATAATATAGAGTATACTAAACATGTTAGGTTGGTTGTGTTGATGCTTGATTTTTTAATTTTTAAAAATTAATTTAATTTATTTATTTATTATTAATTATTATTAATTAATTTAATTTTTTAATTAAACTTTTTTTAAAAAAAAAAAAGAGGGAGTGTTTCTCCCTAAATTTTATAGCAACTTTTCTCTGGCGCTCTTTCTCCTAGGGTTCAAAGCAGAATGACGGGAAGGAGAGTGAGCACCTATTAACAGACAACAAGAGGCTGAGTATCTTATTTTGCTGTCCATACTCAAATGAATCTCACTCCAACCAAGTAAAACAAAGCTACTCATTTTGTGAGCAATTTCTGCTCTTAAAAGAAATAATCCACAAAGCTCTGTGCTCCTTTTCTTTTTCCCCCATTACGGTTAATTTTGTTCATTACTATTGGTGTGAAAAAGAATACTGTCACCCAAGACTCTGTCCTGATGTCATCGTTTGGATTATATGTCCTGTCATGTCATCTGTTGGATTATAAATGTGTCATATCATGTGACAAAATATCTTCTGCTTGGGGTGCCACCCAATGTTAGTCTTAAATGTTTGTTGAGCTGTGTTTGCTATTTCAGTTGGTAGTTTGGAAAGATAACAAAATGAATTGGTTAAGTTCAGAGGATTAAACCACTTCCAACGTATGTCTTTACCTGGATGAACCATGACTGCTTGGAAAATTCTCTATTCTCCTCATACCAGCCTGAAACATGGAGGATGCATTGCCTCATCCAAAGACTTTTTAAAAGTTACTTTTATTTCTCTTGATCCCAAGAGAATAAAATCTTCTCATCAACACCTCTGATACTATCTGACACTAGACTTAGATTGTTTTGAAAGCAGAAGAAACTTGCAATTTTTTTAGCTTCCTTCTTATACGCTTCCTTCTTAACCTTCTAATTCCAAGTAGTCGTAAGCATTTGTGTGTCTAGGAGCAGAGTTTCATCATCATGTAGAAAGCAAGAATGGTATAATTAGTGAGTTAATTAAAAATTAACTTCATTCTTCTGTGAAGTCAGAGATGACAGGGGATATCTCCTAAAACCTATGAAGCCATTCTTTATGAATAAAGTCATTTGCCCCTGGGACCACTTGAGAGTAATTGTAGCCACTTGGCCTATCAATAGCTGGCTCTGTTTTAATTCAGGGAAAGAAAATGTGCAAATTTACTTGAATTTCTAAATATCCTGAGGACAAAGAGATATATCCACTAGTTGCTGCATAGTTAGATCCTGCTGTGTTTTTCTCCCAGAGAACAGAAAATGAAAACTGCAGAATTTTCCAATTTTAGTATTCAATGAGACAAAAAGGAAAGTCAAAACGTTAGCCATAATTCAATTCCTTTCTTTTTTTTGTTTCTTTCTTAGTTTCTTTCTTCCTTCCTTTCTTTTTTCTTTCTTTCTTTTAACCAGTATTAAACAAGATTTTTATACTTCTCCCTGCCCCACAATTAAATAGATTGAGAAATTGCTGCATTATTAGCAACATTCTATGAGTAGACTGGTAATTGGTCTATGAAGACAGAACCACAAGAAGGAAATGTTGAAAAATAAATTTAAACAGCACTTAAGAAACTAACTCTCCATTCTAATTAGGAATATTACTACTATTGAAGCATAACAGTAGATTGGAAAAGAGCACTGATTTTGGAGTTCAAAGGATATGGGTTCAAATCCTACCTCTGACAATTATGACCTGCATAATCTTGGACAAGTCGCTAATCTCCATGGGCCTCACTTTTTAAGTTAAGTTGTTCAGTTGAGCTCAGATCTGGCCTTAGACACTAGCTATGTGGTCCTGGGAAAGTTACTTAACCCTGTTTGCCTCAGTTTCCTCATCTGTAACATAAGCCGGAAAAGAAAATAGCAAACCACTCTAGCATCTTTGCCAAGAAAACTCCAAATGGGGTCACAAACAGTTGGACACAACTGAGCAACAAAAATTGGCATAGCTACAGACACTGAAGTAAATACTGTCTCTTGCTATCTGAAATGATAGGGTAGGGCTTGATCAGGCAGAGGGAAGTCCTTTGCTATTTTCTGTTTTCTTTTTTCTGTTCCCATTTTGTTTGGTTGTCACATGAATCTGTTTTCTGAGGAAATTCAGGGTAAATTTGCTGTAAAGAACATCTTATAAGAAGCCTTAGTTTTTTGTTGAACAGTGGGAGGCAAGAGGATAAAGAAAGAAGAAGAAGGGGAGCTATCATAGATTCAAAGATAGAAGGGCCCTTTGAGTTCATCTAGTCTGACCCCTATTTTACCAGTGAAGAAACTTAGGCCTGAGGAGCATAAGGTGTTTGTCCAAGATCACAGAGGTAGTTCGTAGCATAAGTTTTAATTTGAACTCAGGTCCTTGGCCTCAAGAGTCAGTGAAACAAATGTTTTAAGGGCCTTCTGAGATTTTTTTTTTCCAGCTAAGTGATTTTTACAAACCATTTGAAAAGCTGCTTCAAATTTATTTATTTGTTTGTTTACTTATTTGATTAGGAGAAAGGAATATGTGGGGAAAGGAAAAATTGTGAGGAGGTCTGCCTGATACATAGAATAACATTGGCACTGGAGGTAGAGACCCTAGGTTCAAATCCTGCCTCTTAGGCTTACTATCTGTGTGATTTGGGGCAAGTCACTTGAACTCCCTGGGTTTCCTCACTTTAAAAAAAAAATGAAGGAGGGAAAGCGAACAAAATGACTTCTCAGGGTCTTCTAGATCAGGGGTCTTTGGCAATCTGAAGAAGCCTTTCTCATAATAAATGTTTTTAAATGCATAAAATAATTGGATTACAAGGGAAAACAATTATTTTAAAATAAAGATTCAATTTTTTCCCACCCACCTTCATAGACCCCCAATATCTATCCATGGACTCCAATCTGCGGACCCCAGGTTAAGAACCCCTGTTCTATTTTTCTATAAAAACTTGATTTAGAGATAAGGCATTTTTTTAGGTGGGGTGGGAGGGAAGGCAGAGCTTTAAGATGGTCACAAGAGATTTGAGAAATCTGCGAGAACGTTTAGTAGAGTAGACTAAGATCCTATCTGTCTTCAGGAACAGAAAGAGAGAACCATTTTCCGCTATATTACATTGCCTTTGAGCAAACTAAAATGATCCCAGAAACTATGGTTCCCATAACAAAGCTTAGCTTCTTGAGCATCTTTATCCCTGAGTATCTAGATAGGGTCCTAAAAGTTTATTAATAGCTTAGAATGTGGCATATTTTATCGAGCCTTGTGACTTGGAGCACTCTGAGCTTATGCCTAATTCATCGTTTTTATAACCCCAGTAATCTTGTACAGTGCCTTACTCGTAGAAGGCACTGAATAAACACTTATTGATTGATTGAGCACAAGGCACTCTAAAGTCCTTTCTAGTTCAAAACCTAAGATGTTCATTATTTGAAGTTTTTCAAAGCTAAAGTATTTCTGCCACTTCCTACCTACCTGCTTGTATAAATACCCAGGTGAACACTTGATCTAGAGTCAGGAAGACCTGAGTTCAAATCTGGCCTCAGACAATCTCTAGTTGTGTGACCCTGGACAGGTCACTTCACCCTATTTGCCTCAGTTTCCTCATCTGTAAAATGAGATGGAAAAGTAAATAGCAAACCGTTCCACTATCTTTGCCAAGAAAACCCCAAAAGGGATCACAAAGAGTAGGACACAACTGAAATGACTGAACAAAAATGTGAGCAATATTTAAGGTTCAACCTCATAAAAGCATTGCCTGGAGTAGGTCTCAATATTGCCAATCTAATATTTTGAATAAACAGTGAAGGATTGTGTCGACTTTTCCTCTTAATTAGGAAACTCCTAAGACTTCCAAGATACCTCTATAATTATTTCATGAATGCTATGATTATATCACCCCAATCTCCATCATATATTTATAATGATTCAGACTAAATCTGGTTCAGACCAGACCCCTCATAGTTTATGTTCAGTGCTGAAGAAAAATAAGGCACTCATCGAGTCATAATAGTGAACAAAAGGAGATTTCCTTAACCAGAGAAAGGGAAGAATTGAGGACTACATACAATTGATTCAGCTGGGGGAAATCCACCATTTTCTACCTACTGGCCAAGATTTAGGGCCTTCCCAGAATTCCTTGTGGTAAGAAAATAATGTCAACAGCCTGAGCCTCTAGTCCCCTGAGCCAATGAAGTCTCAAGGTTTATTTCAATATCTTTTTAAGGAAAAATTAGTCTAATTTTCATGAGGCATTGGAGTTGCATAGGGAATTTAGGATTTTGTCCTTTTTTGAAGCCATATTTATTTGTGAAGAACTACTACTGCTGTCTGTTCATTTCCTAGGAAATTGACACAAAGTAGAAAATATGAACTTATGTTTCCATTCCTAAGAAAATAATTGATTTATAATCTTGTAGTTATATATGATCAGAGAAAGTAGTTATAGTAGAAAGAGTGTTAGAGTAATGCACGAGTGGACATACCCTGTAAGCACATCAGAAAAAAGGGGAAAGGTTCCATATATACAAAAATATTTCTAGCAGCACTTTTTGGAGTAGCAAAGAAGGAAGGTGGGTGCCCATCAATTGAGAAATGGATGAAGAAATTGAGGGATATGAATGTTATTTGTTATTCTTGCATCATTAAAAAATGAAAAAATATAAAGAATTTAGAGAAACTTAAGAAGACTTATATGACCTGATGCCAAGCCAAATAAGCAAAACCAGGATAATGATTTATGGGATGACAACAATAAGGGATAGGGGATAGAAACTGAACCCTGAGATGAAGAAATTCCTTCTAACCAGGGACAAAAATACTCAGGACGCTAGGCTTTGCTGATGGGACTCATAGTTCCTGGGACCATTTTAGTTTGCTTAAAAGTCAACCAGTAATGTAGAAGAAAATGGTTCTCCCTCTCTTTTGTCCTTGGAGAGTTGCCTAGAGCAATAGTTACCTGCCTAGGGTCAGAGTAGTCGCTCACCAGTATGGGTCAGAGGTGAGACTTGAACCCAGATCTTCCCGGTTTTCTATCCACTATGGCACACTGCCTCTCAGACAACAACCATAACTGTGCAAAGGAAAACAACAATGAAAGACTTCAACACTCTGATCAATGCAATGTCTAGTTGTGACTTTAGAAGTCTGATGGTGAAGAATCATACTTGTCCCTGAACAGAGGTGGTGGACTACTGGGGAAGAATGTGGTATACGTTTTTAAGCATGCCCAAAGAGTTGATTTGTTTTGCTTTATTTGTTACAAGAATGGGTTCTGTTGCAATTAAAGTTATCAGGAAGTGACAATGATGTCAAAAAAAAGTATCAATAAAACATTTTTCTAAAAGAAAGAGTCCAGCTTGGCTTTGAGAGTCCAGCTTGACCCAGGTTTCAGTCCTCCTGCTTCTTCCACCGACAAAGTTATGTGACTAGCTTGGGCAAATCCTTTGACCTTTCTAGGCCACAGTTTCTGTATTTATAAAATGAAGAGATTAAACTTGTCAACTGGAGGGAACTGGCCTCCAACCTATGGATGGCCAAGGCAAATAGAGGAGGTCAGGAGAGTCAGGAATCAAACAGAAGTTTGATTTCAAAGTGAGGGAAATAGCTTCGAGGAGGGGATCTAGACAAATGTGCGTGACCACCCCTCCCTCTTAGCGGGGAGACCCGAGGCAGTGTGGGAAGGTCTCAAAACTCATACCAATGGCTGGCAGTGAGTTGTAGCCCTGACAGTGAGTGATAACAGCAACAATGAGACACATTTGCCTTTCATAGCCAGGCTTCAGGACCAAAACATGGTGCTTTGTTGCGTGCTTGTCCACTGCTCAGAGAACATCTGGTGCTGGTCAAAGCAATACAATAATTATGAGATTTTGCCAGAGGGTGAGATTCTCCAAAGGGTGAGTGCAAAGGATTGTTGTTATGCCAAGCTCAGGGTACAGCTTGCTTGCTGGGCCTCAGCTCTGGAAAACAGGGTGTCTCCTAATATCTTGACGGACTAAATGATCTCTGGATCCAGAATTTTGTAACCTTTGACCATGAAGGAGGTGACATCATGCAATTTAATTTCCTCTAAATAGTGTCTAAAGTGTCACCGCCAATAAAAACTGAAAATAAAGTTTAAAAAGTAGACAATGTCTTTTTGTCTTTTTATATTAAGTCCCACAGTGTGAAACCGGCTTGTGGTTTCATGTTCAGCACCATCAGCCACCCTGAGCTCTTCGCTCTTCCTCACTCTACATAACCAGTTAATTGCCAGATCTTGTCATTTCTCCCTCTACAATATCTTTTGTTTTTTAAAATTTTATTCTGACTTTAAGAAAAAAACCAAACATTTCCATAACACACTAGAATAGAAAAAAAAAAGATGATTGTATATGAAACTGCAAATCTGTTATGTACCACTTGCTATTCCTTTTAAATATATAATAAAATTATCGTGTAACTTTATTTCCCCTCCATGACTACCAATGGACACAAATATATCTATATATACATACTTCTATTTATCAATTCTTTCTCTGGATACAGACAGCGTCTTCTTTCATATGTCTTTGTAATTAATTTGGGTTTTTACCATAGTCTAAATGACTTAGTCACTGGAGTTGTTCTTGTATGTACCTCCTTTTCTCTACTCACAGAGTCATTATCCTATTTCATGCAGTCAACATGCCATCACTTGACTATCGAAATAACCTCCTAATTGGTTTGAAAGCTTACCCCACTCCAAACTATCCACTCAGCCACCAGTGTTGTTCTGACGATGTTATGCGCCTATCAAACTCCAATGGCGCCCTATTACCTGTACAACCCAAATCCTCTTCCTACCTGTCTTGCCTTACTATATGTTATTCCCCTTCGCTTATAACTGTAGTTCACCCAAACTAGTCTTACAATTCCTCAAACCTGTCATACCGTGTCCCATCCCTCATTAATTCCCTGTCTTAGAATCCTTAGTTTCCTTTACAAAATAAGCTCAAACATCACCTCCTACATGAAAACTTTCCTAATCTCCCTAGATGTGAATGAATTTTATTTGCATCTATTTGATATCTACCTATATGCAAGTTGTCTCTCTAGACTAAAAGCTTCTTGAGGGCAGGAATTTCTTCTTTTTCTTTGTATCACCAGGACCTAGCAGAGCACCTAACACATGCTGTGGTTATTCAGTCGTTTCAGTCATGTCTGACTCTTTGTGACCCTCCCTCCCCATTTGGGGTTTTCTTGGCAAAGATACTGGAGTGGTCTACATTTCCTTCTCCAACCTGATACATAATAGCTGCTTAATAAATGCTAGTTAATTAATGTTTGACTGCAGACACAAAAATAAAATGAATACTGAAATCCACAGGCATGACCTGGAATTGCCAGTCTAAGTAATAGAAGGTGACAAGAATTCATATACCATGAATAAGATTAGTTCTCCAGGAAACACATCCTATCTATAATCCATCCACCTTCCCTTGGAATTTATAGAGATAGCTTTACAATGAGATTTAATAGGCTTCCCTATGTATCATCAGAAAGCAGCCAACCAAAAATTTAAACAATGAAAATAGCTTGTACTTTATTTTTTGTATTGGGAAGCTACATGATGTAGTGGATAAGAAGTCTGGATCTGAAGCCAAGAAGACTTGGATTCAAATCCTGTCTTTGCCCCTGGTGACCACCCTGAAGTTAGTCCTTTTAAATCTCTCTGAGCTTTATTTTCTGCAATTGTAAACAGCCAGGTGACCCGGTGAATAGAGTGCCAGGTTTGGAGTCAGGAAGGCTCATCTTCCTGAGTTAAAAGCTGGCCTCTGACACTTAGCTGTGTGACCCTAGGCAAGTCACTTTAACCCTGTTTGCCTTGGTTTTCTCTATCTGTAAAATGAGCTGGAGAAGGAAATAGCAAGCCACTCCAGTATCTCTCCCAAGAAAACCCAAAATGGGGTCTCCAAGAGTTGGATGCACCTGAACAATTACAAACACTATCTTTTGTTTCTCCTTCCCAGGGTTATTGCTCAAATGAGAATGTATGGAGAGCAATGTGTAAGACTTTTGACAGTGTGTAAACTCTCATTACTATTCATGTGTAATCTGCTTCTTATGGTTCTCTTACAGGTCAATAAATATTGTCGGTCAACAGATGTTCATTGAGAAGTCAGTGTTCTAGGTGCTATGACTGAAACAGAGTAATATGAAACTGATGGCCATCCTCAAAGTGGGTAGAGGGAGGAGAGAAAAAGTAATGTTAAGGAGCAATACAAGTGGCATATTACAAGATGATACGTAATTCTTCCCGCCAAAAGGGTGGTACAATGGTCAATAAATTTAGAAGAGGGAAAGATCACTGAGCGTGAAGTGTCCCTAGAAGAAGGACCTAGTCAGGACCTTGAAGAATGACTGTTATATGAAGAAAAGGGAGAAAGACATTTTGGGGGTGGGGAGATGGTGGGGATTAGGAAATGACACTAGCAAAGACTGGAAGGCAGGAAAGTACAAAAAGAATAGAACAACTGAGCTGGAGGAAGGAATTAATTTAAGAGAATAGTGAGAGGAAGGGACAGCTTGCAGAGTTTCTTAAATGTCAGGCAGAGGGGTTTGAATTTTATCCGGTAGCCAGGTGGGAGTCATAATGTTTCCTGGACTTCAAAACTTCCTTTTTTATGGGAGTGGCTTGCTTTTTTTGGTAGGGAGGGGGAGCTAATTTGTTGATATTTATTATAAATTTTTTTTCTGAAACTAGTAGTTAAATATGTTACGACTATGTTAACAAATTCATTCAAGTATTAGCATTTTTAAGATTAAAAACTCATCATGATAATAAGAGTAGGTCAAGAGTTCAGAAAGACCAGAGACAGCTCTGGCCATTTAACAGCTCTGGTAACCTGTCAGCCTCATTTTTCTCAGGGGCAAAATGGGTATGATACCTTCACTGCCTACTTCACAAGGTTGGTTACAATCAAGTGAAATATGTATACAAAAATGCTTTAAAAACTGTAAAGTGACATAAACATGTAAGCTTACCATTGTTATTATTATATTAAAGGCCTCAAATCTCTGCCTGAAAGAGTTCCTTAAATTGGTGTCATTATTTCATTTTGCATATTGGATACATTAAAAATGTTTGAGGTAATAGGTATAAATAGATTGAAACAAGTGACAAGGGTCAAAAGGTAGAGTGGCTAAAGAGATAGACTTGAAGTCAGGAAGCCCTAAGTTCAAATCTTGCCTCGAATACTTACTAGCTATGCCACTCTCAGGAAGTCATGTAGGCTTTCTCAGACTTAGCTTCCTCATCTGTAAAATGCAGATAGTGATAGTACCTATATTACAGAATTGTGTAAAATACATTCCAAACTTGTGTAAATGCTGTCTACTAAGTTGCAAATATAAAGGGTTACAAAGGAAAAAAAATAATGACTTAGGGATACCAGCTAAGGAGGGGTATGCTAAAAAGGTACCTTTGCAGAAATGGAAGGCACTACATAGTCCTAGAAAAATATGCAACTACCTAGCTATCTACAGATTTTTTTTTTCAATTCCTTGGCTGAAATTCCAGGCAAAACTCAACCCCAGAGCAGTATTCATGACCTTTATGATGTTGGTCTATAGGAGAAATTTACTTGATATGTTTTTAAATGCACATGATACATTTTGTGTTGCTACTCTACAGCAATAAACATGTCCTGTTATTTTTTTTTAATTTATGCATTTTTTTCCCTCTAGAGTAAAAAAAATTGCAAATTGTCTATGTTAAAAGCTCTTGTATATCTCTTCCCTTTACCTACTTTAAGGAAGACAAAGGCCATGGATTCAGGGCAGTAATTTGGGAGAACCAAAAATGCTTGTTCCCTGTGATATCACAAGGTTCTGCAGTCCACAAGCTGTTCTGAAACATTAAGAGCTCACAACAGGAAGTACAATCAGTAGCTAGTAAATAAGCCTTTCCTTCCTTTTCTCCAGGTCTCTGAACTTCTTTATCCTCTGGTTCCAAATCCTTTTGCAGATGTTACTGATGTTTATTTAGCTGGTGTGTTTGGTTTTCTCTTGAACTTTTGGGGGGTTCAAACAATGGGACCCCTACCACTTGCCCCACATTACATCCTCATTTTACATGAAAAAGATAGGCAAATAGGAAATAGGATTTGTCTTTATTTTCACCAGGGAAACCTTGGAATCAGTTGGACAGCGGCTCCCAAGACTATATATGAAGACAGGTTCTCCACCTCTTTACAAATGGAACTTCCTCATTTAAAAATAAATAAATTGGGGCAGACAACTGTTTATCCCATTATATGCTGCTTAAAACTAAATAAAGGGACCCATAAGGATTCTCTTGGGCTACATCTCATTCATCTCCGAGAAAAATAATAAAAACAAGTAGAACCCAGATAGCTAAATTAGTTCTGGAAACTCACCTAGGACATGTAAAATTTTAGTTGGGCAAATGGTAAAGAATGCTACTTTGACCGTCCTATCGGACAGTCGGCTTGGGACACATAAAGCTAGAGAGAACATAGCAACTTTTCAAATTTGTACAGCTGATATTCTTACTCTGGTATCTGGACTGGTAAGTTAGCTGCATATTTTTCTAAGACTATTCAATGCCTTCCATTTCTGCAAAGAGACTCTTTTAAAATATCCCTCCTTACCAGGAATTTCCCAGGTCATTATTTATATTTCTTTTGTAATCCTTCATACTTATGACTTAGTAGATTACTCTGTAGCAGGTTCCTACTGCAGACCAAAATCTGTCCTTCATTGCTCTTTGCCCACAGTTTTGTCCTTGAAGTAACTAAGCTCTTATCGCCTTTGATCTTAACAGTACAAGTATTTCAGAGATCACCATTCTGACCAGGCTGTATCAGCCCCAGTGAAAAGGCTGAGCGATCACAAGAGGAGAGTACATTCTGGTAGAGATGATCACAGCGGATTGCTGGGCTATTGATTCTATTTGTATATGGTCAAGAGAGCACAATATAGAGGAAAGGACTTCAAAGGCCATTTAGTCTAATTCATAACTGAACACTCTATATCCTCACTTTTTGGGGAGAAGGAAGGCAAGAGGAAAATGCAGATAACCTCTTAACAAACAGGA
Organism: Phascolarctos cinereus; assembly: GCF_003287225.1. Classification (NCBI taxonomy): domain Eukaryota; kingdom Metazoa; phylum Chordata; class Mammalia; order Diprotodontia; family Phascolarctidae; genus Phascolarctos; species Phascolarctos cinereus. The sequence goes on from NW_027556098.1 coordinate 7,888,035, forward strand.
TCATAGGAATACAGATTATAGAGCTGGGAAAGGGCCTTACCAGTCAGCCCCCTTATTTTACAGATGAGGAAGTTAAATGTTTTTCCCAGTGCTACACAAGTAGGAGGAAATATAGTATAATTTGGAGTCAAAGGACCTGGGTTCAAATCTTGCTTCTGCTAATTATCACCTTGAGCAATTCATGTAACCTTTCTGGGCCTCAGTTTCTTCATCTGTAAAATTACAGGGAACAATTAGATGACCTTTGAGGACCCTTCCACCTTCAGATCTATCTATGGTCCTAAGTAACAGAGATTTATACCAGGCTCCTCATACTCAAATTCACTACTCTTTCCTCTACACCATGCTGGCTGAACTTTCCCCAAAACATTATACTACATAGCTGCAATATGTCTGAGTGAATAGAGAAATTTGCAAACCACAAAAACATTTCCAAGTCCTATCTGAAATCTTGGAGGGTTACTCTCGCAGCTTGTTCTGACATCAAGGGACATCCTGCGTTGAGGAAGCATTGATTCAAGTTGTTACACATTGTTTTACTGGGACACCATGAAATGCATTCTTCCCACAGGGGCTAAGGCAGCATTTAAGGCCATTAGCATGGCGACCATCTGGGGTTAGTGGCCATAAGGAAAAGCCATTGAAGGAAACAGTGTTATGTCTAATATCATTCTATGTATTACCTGTTTTAGCTTGTAGGCGGAATGGGAATGTAAGAGAGCACCAAAATAAATGAATGATTTTCTAACCTGTGTGTAGGGACCGTGAGGAATTTAAAGCTTGGTTTGTTTTGTTTATTTGTTTCTCTATTTATTTATTCATTCATTTATTTATTTATTTATTTATCTATCTATCTATTTATCTATTTATTTATTTATTTTATTATTTATTTATTAAGTAGCTTTCTTAGGCTCAAAAACCTAAAAACAAAGGCACCATTTTGTGACTGCTGTAAAAATGAAAGCAAAGACAAAAAAAAACCCCTACTAACTAGGTAGTTAGGTAGTGTTTGACTTTTTTGTATTTCTGAATCCACATAACAGAAAGAGGAATCTATTTCATTTCACTTTTACCAAGCCCTGGCTTAAAAACAACCATAGAGCTCTAAATTGACCAGGTTAGGCTCTCTACTGCTTGGGACACAAATATTTCTCAGCCCCAAGTTTCCAACATCTGTGTAGGGCTGTTTCAGCACACAAGCAGCAATTTTCCCACTGAAGCAAGACTATGAGAAGGGACCTTCTGTTTATTGTGGAAATCCACAAATTATGTCTTGTCCATTTGTCTATTTATATTCTAGGTCTAATGGCGTGAGATCAGGGCTAGTTCTCCTAGAATAACATCTGAATAACATCTAGCATATTAACTGTTTTAAACAAATTATTCAATGTTTTGTTAAAGGCTTACTAATTAACATTATTATTAATAGGTAGAAAAACAATAACCAAAATGCCATCCCTAAGCTCCCCTCTCCCCTCCCCACCTTTCTCTCTCTCCTTCCTTTCCATTCCCCCTCTCCACCCCTTTCTCTCTTCTATAGCCTAATACATAGATAGCTCTATTAGCCAGCTCTGCAGGCAACACCTATCACAGTACCTGGCCTCTCTTAAACAGGCAAAGGGCACAGTGGATAGAGGATTAGACTGGAAGACCAGAATTCAGATCTTTCCTTTCTCATGTACTGTGTGACCATGGGCAAGGCAAAGGATCATAGGATTGTAGGGTCATATATTTAGAACTGGAAGGGCCTTTAGAGATCATTGAGTCAAACCTCCCTCATTTTATAGAGGAGGAACCTGGGGGAAAGAGAGGTTAAGTGATTCACAAAAGTACTCACAGACAGTAAGAGAAGCAGAATTTGAACTCAGGTCTTCCTGACTCCAAGTCTAGTGGTATTAACTGTTATGATGTCTAATGAGATCACAGGTTCATAAACATAGCTGGAAGAGTGCTCTTAAGGCACCTCTTTCCAGCTGTTCATTTTTAAATTGCAGAAATGGAGACCCAGAGAAGTTAAGGGACTTGCCAAGTTAAGCACTTCACTGCTCTCAGTATCAGTTTCCTCATTTGTACCACCTACATCACATGGTTGAGAAGATCAAATGAGGTCATGTATGTGAAGTGCTTTGCAAACTTGGAGTTGACATAAATATCAGTCATGATCATAACTATTATATAAGTAGAAACTCAGGAAAAGGGAATGTTGCTGAGCTATCCTGTGGGCAGGGGTTGCTTTTTTTGTTTGGTTGGTTTTTCCCTAAATAAACTAATAATTTCTCTTCAAAAACAGCTGGTATTTCCACGCTTTTCTCATGCACCCCTGCACATGTACAGAAGTCTGTAGTCATTGCCTTGATAGGACTGAAAAGTGCACAGGTAGCCTGGTTGACAACACCTGGATTCCTTAGGCTGCCCAGTCAAAGGTCTGCAATTAGCCAATCTGGCAATCAGGCAGCAGATCAAGAATCCCGAGTTTGAATCCTTACAGTGGGACTGGCTCACTCAGAGTCTTAAAACAAAGCACTTACTTAACCTTTGAAAGGTGATTGCGGAAAAAGGAGAAACAGATGCTCTCCTTCCCAGGGATAAACTCAGAAGTTGTTCCACCCCAGAGCTCTCGTTAGGTTAGATAAGCCTGTCTCTATTTCCCCTCACGTGCCTCAGCCACAGAGAAGCTTTCTGATAAATGACCCACTACTCAATCCTCCTCCTAAATAAAGGGGAAAAAAATCAATAGGGATTGAGCTATCAGCTATGGATCTTAGCCAGAGAGCTGGCTCCTTCAATTTGCTCTTTCTGGGAAAATTTGAAGGTAACCGAAGAGAATTTTCCAGTAATTGTGGCCAATTCCACCCACGACTGTCCTAGGCTTTACTAACGGTAAGGTAAGACTGAAAAGTGTTAGCAAAAGCATAGAAATCCAGAGCCAGCCACTTCCTCCTTTGTCTTAGCAAGCATGGGCTCAACTGTGTAAAGCTCCCCATTATATTATGAAACCCTATACAGGCCGGAACCGGTTTGGCTAACACTGAAGATTGAGAACTGCGGAAGTCTTTGTCTACTCAGAGGCAGGGGGCATTCTGAAATTGTCCTCATTGCTATTGTTTTCTTTACAGAGGAAACTAAAATTGCAAGAACATTTTAGGATCCAAATCCATTTAAGCACAGTATGAACAGAGCATGATATGAATGAATTGATTTTCCCTCTGAAGGTGCCCTTCTAGAGGGGCTTACCCAGTACAAGGCCAATAAAAGCTTTTTGCCTTGACAAAGGGGATAGTACAGAGCAATAACGGTGCATATTTACATGGAAACTATAGCTGGCTGTGCCTCTGATCAGCTTTAAATTAGGTCCCAATTCAAGCTTCTTCTAGCTCCCTAGGAAGCTCAAGCCAATTCTCTAGCATAGGAAATAGGGTAGCCCCTTTAAGAGGAAACCCCCAAGAGAACGTTTTTTTTCCTGCTTTTTGGCCAAAGATTAAGTGTTTTGTTTTGCTTTGTTTTGTTTTTTTGTCTTAAGGCACAAAGTGAGTCAGCCCAACCCCCAGGATTTGAACTCAGGAGTCCTGTTTTGTAACCTGCTAGGGAGCAGTTGCATTTTCTAAAGTGCCTTCTCCTCTGCAGTAATACCCACACCCCTCCTACTACTCAAAATGTAAAACACGCTGCTCCTCCAGGCCCCATGGGGTGGCCGCATCCCCTTCCCCCATCGGATATGTGGCATAAAACTTCTCCTAAAGAACCTTGTAATCTGGTCCCAACAGCAGGGTGAGTCAACCCCTAGCCTGAAGCATCTGTTTTTTGCCCAGATAATTACAAGGTGATGTTATAATAAGAGTTTGGTATGGGCATTTTATAACTTCTTTGTAAAATGGGATTTCTAGAGAGTGGAGGACGGAATAGGACAGAGGATAAGTAGAGGGAAAAATTTTACATTTTACTTTGGAGAATTTCCTTTCCCTACCCTGTGTAGTTGTGTGTGTTGTTTTTTTAAAATAAACCAATAATTGGTTGCTCAGTCATGGTCCTCTTCAAGAAGGAAGAACAAACCACAACCTAGGGGTAGCCCGAGCTGCCCCAATGGTCCCCAGCTGGACCAGCTGACCAGTTCCAATTAGCCAACTCAACTTCTCTTCTCTCCCCTCCCCACATGGGGTATCATGCCCTTACCTGAGGGTGGTCTGCCCAAAGGAAGGTAAATTTTGATGGCTGATACCCACCTAGTTATCTTGGGGTTTCCTGGCTAGATTTCTTTCTTAAAGACTGTCTTAAACCCAATTCACTCCAGCTGTCATTGATTGGGCAACATTAGGTCCCTGCCCTGCCCAAACACCTCTTAATGGTTATTTTTTGGGCCCTCCTGGCTCAGAGTGAATGTAAATAGTAAATTGTTTCTCTTTTGGCCGGCAACCCTGAAGGTCTTCCCCTCCCACTTTGATTTTTTTTTTTATTAAAGGGGCCATCCCTTGACTCACTTCTTTTTTTCCCCCTTAATACATTTATTTTTAGTTTTCAACATTCACTTCCACAAGCTTTTGAGTTTTAAATTTTCTCCCCTTCCCTCCCCAAGATGGCATGCAATCTGACATAGGCTCTATATATACATTCCTATTAAACATATTTTCTCATTATTCATGTTGTAAAGAAGAATCAGAACCAATAGGAAGAACCACAAGAAAGAAGAAACAAAATAGAAGAAAAAAAAGAGCAAATAGTATGCTTCGATTTGCATTCAAACTCCATTGTTCTTTCTCTAGATGTGGATAGCATTTTCCATCATTTTGGAGATATCTTAGATCCTTACGTTGCCAAGAAGAGTTAAGTCTATCGAAGTTAGTCATTGCACAACATGACTGTTACTATGTACAATGTTCTCCTGGTTCTGCTCACTTCACTCAGCATCACTCTTGACTCACTTCTTAAAGAGGCCTATTCACTGAATGGGCTTGCCTCACTCAAGAGAAAAGGCCAAGGTCCCTCACTGCATCCTGGGCCATCTCCAGTTGTTCTGGTTGATAACTGGCCACTGGACCCAGATGGCTCTGTAAGAGAAAGTGAGGCTGGTGACTTTGCACAGCCCTACGTCACTCAAATCCAGTTCATTTGCAAGTAATGTCATCATCTTCCTGATGTCATAGTCTTCTTCGAGAACAAGGACAAACCACCACCACCACCACCACCACCACCACAACAGTTAATGATCACTTATTAAACACTTAATATGTACCCAGCAGTATGCTAACCCCTGGGGACACAAAGAAAGGCAGAAATAGGTGCGTGCTCTCAAGGAGTGTATATTCTGCTGGGGGAAGTCAACATGGAAAAAACTGGTTTCCCACAATATATATTCAATGTGAATAGATGATAATCTCAGAGGGATGGTACCAGTAAGGCCCAGAGCTCTTTTTGAAGAAAGGGGGTTTGAGTTGAATCTTTAAAGGAAGCTAGCTAGAAAAACCAGGAGTTGGGGATGAAGAGGGAGAGCGTTCTGGGCATATGGAACAACAGTGAAATTGCTGAGTCAGAAGATGGTATATCATGTTGGAGAAACAAGGGTTCGATTTCTCTTTGGATAATAGTTTATACATAGGGGAGTAACAGTTAAATAGTGAGGGGCTTTAAGAGACAAACAGGATTTTGGAGATAGTAGGGAGCCATTGCAGTTTATTGAGTAGGGGGCTGCCATGGTAAGATCTGTGCTTTAGAAAAATTGGCAGGGAGACCAGAGCAGCAAGATAGTAGACATAATGGGACACATAGGAAAGATGAAAGATAGAAACAAGACTTGGTAACAGTTTGGATCTGTGGATCAAGTAGCAGAGGATAACTTGGAGGAAGATCCAGTAAAGGAGATTGAAGAGGGATCAGATAGGTAAGAAGAGAGTCGGGAGAATATGAAGAGACTATATCAGTATCATGAGTTTTCAGTGACTGGGAGGATGGTGATGACTTGCTACAGTAATGAAGAAGTTTATGTGCCCAAAGGGCTATAAAACCACATACCTTTTGATCGAGCAATACTACTACTAGGACTGTATCCCAAAGAGATCATTAAAAAAGGGAAAAGGACTCACATTTTCAAAAATATTTTCAGCAGCTTTTTTTCATGTTGGCAAAGAGTTGGAAATTGAGGAGATGCCCATCAACTGGGGAATGGCTGAACAAGTTGTGGTATATGAATGTAATGGAATATTATTGTGCTATAAGGAATGATAAACAGGTGGATTTCAGAAAAACCTGGAAGACTTACATGAACTGATGCTGAGTGAAGTGAGTAGAACAAGGACAACATTGTTCACAACCACAACATTGTGCAAAGATCAACTTTGATAGACTTAGAAGATATTCAGCAATACAGTGATTTAAGACAATTCCAAAAGACTCATGATGGAAAATGCTATCCACATCCAGAGAAAGAACTATGGAGTCTGAATGTAGATTGAAGCATACTATTTTCTCTTCTTCTTTTTTTTTTGTTTTTCTTTCTTGTGGTTTTCCCTTTTTATTCTAATTCTGCTTTCACAACATGATTAATGTGGAAATATGTTTAATATGATTGTACATATATAGCCTATATCTGATTGTTTGGTGTCTTGGAGAGGGGGGAGGGGAGGGAGGGAGGAAGAAAAAAAATTTGGAACTCAAAATCTTATAAAAGTGAATGTTGAAAATTATCTTTACATGTAGAGGAGAGACACTCCAGGTAAAGATGTGATGGACAATGTCAGAGGTTACAGAGAAGTCAAAAAAGATGAAGATTGAGAGGTTATCAGATTTGCTCATTAAGAGATCATTAAAAACTTTAGAGAAAGCAGTTTCAGTTGAATGATGGGGTTGGTAGCTAGACTATAGAGGGCTTAGAATCCAGTAAGAGGACATGAACTGGAGTCATCAACTGTAGATGGCCTTCTCAAGAAGTATAACTAAGAAAGGAAAGAGAGGACAACAGTAGGGGGATGGCAGGATTAAGTGAAGATGAAGTTTTTTTAAGGATAAGGGAGACAAGAGTGTGTTTGTAATCCGCAGCAGAGCAGCCAGTAGACAGGGAGAGACCAAAAATCTGTGTAAGAGTGGATTTGGTAGAAGGGGCAAATAGCTGATGGGATGGAATGAGAGCAAGGGTGCACATAGAGGGATTTGGCTTGTCAAGGATATCCTTTTCATGTGAGATAGAAATGAATGTACTGGGGGAAGATGTTTCAGCTGATTTGAGATGAGAGAAAAGAAGAGGGGGCTCTTGGAGAGTGACTTTAATTTGTTTTAGTGGAAATATGAAAGAAAGGTCCTCAGCCAAGAGAGGAAAGGGGTACAATGGGGGAGGCTTGAGGAAAGATGAAAAGATTTGGAATAACTGCTATGGTGAGTGATGTTGGGTGTATATTGCCTGAGAACACAATCTCTATATTGTTCATGTCTCTGTTATATGTGCCTTCTTAAAGTTGATGTGGATTAAAATGGATACAACAAGTTTGTAGTGCTGAGCAAACAATAGATGAACGCTTGTTCATTGAGTAATTCTTTTGCTTAGCTCCCAAATCACTGACTAGTAGTATATTAAACAGTTAAGGGAAGAATATTAACCCTTTCCATTAATAGGTAATCTATTTTTCTAGTTATTCTTGACCCTCTTAAGACAGTGGATGAGACTCTTCAAGTTGCTGGTCAGATCAAACCTCCATTCCCTGTTTTTGTTTTGTTTTGTTGTTATGTCTGAGTGTGTGTGTGTGTGTGTGTAAGGGAGGGTTCCAAGCTTTATACTTGTAATTTTCCCATCAACTTAGTGTTGGTATTTAGACCTAAGGCTTATTTTGGTCTAAACTTGGAAATGGGACATCTGAAATATTATCGGAACACGTTAAAAAATATTTTAAAATTCAGGATAACAAAGGATGAAAACAAATCCTTCAGAGTTCATGTGCATTTTTTGGGGGGGATATTAAAATAGACAAAAAATGGCATGAGATAAATATTTGAGATTCTAAAATATTTTAGAAACGTGTCTTTCCAATCTTGTTAGGTATTTTCTGACAGGGTACCTAGGGGGCCACCTAGATGATGCAGTAAGCAGAGTGCCTGATCTAGAGTCAGGAAGACCTGAATTCAAATGCTGCCTCAGACACTTACAAGCTCTGTGACTCTGAACAAGTCACTTAACCCTGTTTGCCTCAGTTTTGTCATCTGTAAAATGGGCTGGAAAAGGAGCCCAAATGGGGTCACAAAGAGTTGGACGTGACTGAAGAACAACAACAGGTATTTTCAGCTTGATGGTTTTTCCTCTATTAAAGAACCGATATAGTACTGTTTCTAGAGTCTGGAGACCTGAGTTAAAATTCTGCCTCTGATGATAACTACATTTGTGACTATGGGCAAGTCACTTAATCTTCTTGGGTTCCTGTTTCTTTATCTGTAAAATGAAGAGGTTGGAATAGATAGTCCAAGGTCCCCTTCAGCTATAGATCAGAGATCCTATGATCTTTTTCTATCCCTTCCCCTTGAACAAATGGACTCCCAGGTGCCCCATCTCAGGTCCTAAAAAGAATACATTTTCTATTATTTAATAAACCTACTTGTGCTACCTTTAGGTTGATAAACTCTGTGTAAATAATCATGCCAGTAATTCCTTGCCCACATGATCATTTGTCAGCCAGACCTCAGGATCAAAATAATCTTTCCTTTATGCCTAAGTAAATAAAAAAATTGTTTGGAACTAGAATGAGATCATTTTAATAATTAGAGCCAAGAGGGACAATTCAGTAACCACATTTATTTCATTTAGTGCTCAAGCTATTTCAGACAATAAAGATACCCACAACTCTTGGCTTTTGTATTTTCACAATCATTGCCTTATATAGTAGCCCAGTGGAGAGACTCAGCTCACAGAATTCCACAAGATTTCATTTGTGTCTAAGGATCATAAGTATTTTCCATTTTCATTGACTAGGTCTCATTGGCAGTCATGGCATTCTTCTAGAGGCAAAAGGAAGCTCATGTTACTTCAAGGCTTTAGTAAATATTAATTTCTTTCAGGGAATTCTTTTGAGCTTTGCCACGTGGTAGGGTTACAAACAAGTGGGTTGCCAAGGTACCTGCATTGATATGCATCATTTCGTCATATTTTGACTTGCTCAGAAATACCAGGCACACAGTATGTGGAGTTGCTGTGTTATTGTTGGTTTTTCTCTTTCTCTGTTTTGAGTAGCAAAATACAGTTGCGTAGAGGTATGAGATGCTGACAGAAAAGGAGTCTGGATTGTTTATCCTAAGCATTTCACTTCATATGATCTCCGTGTCTACTATTTCTGCCTGAATGCATCTAAATTTAAAGCTTACTAAGGAAGAACTACAAGTATTAAAAATGGAGAGTAAAAAGCTGAGAACCACAATGGCGGAGTAAGCAGCAAATCACTGTAACTCTCCCATATTCACCTCCAAACAACCATAAAATAGCACCCCAAAACAAATCCTGGAACAGCAGAACCAGCAAAAAGGTGGAGTGAAACAATCATTTAGCCCAAGAAACTAGGAAGATCACCAAGAAAGGTCTGTCTCACTCTGGTAAAAGGGGAGTGTAATCTAGGACAGGAAGCATCTTAGCAAGCCAGCAAGAGGTCCTGACTCCAGTGTGGGGGAGCAGGCACTAGAACTCCTGATGTGACTCAGCATAGCCAGGGGAATGGGCAGACTCCAGTCTCAGAAGCACCATGGGCTTCAGCATAGCCCTGGGCAAACAGACAACTACCAATGGCCAGACCACCAAGCGCTTCAGGGTAGCCCAAAGGAAACACAGAAACATCCCTCTGACCTCAGCATATGCCAGACACCAGCACTAGGACCCTGGCTGAGTACCAGGTAAGCTGCCAGAAACCTACGGCTTCCAGCAGCACTAGCCAGTACCCACTCTATCCCCTCAATGCAGCATCCCCTTCAGGACAACATCAGTGCAGCACCAGGTAAACAGCCAAGGTCTGCACTCCCTGGAACAAGAAGCCTGAGACAATGCCCCTTCTACCCCAGAAAAAGGGCTCAAATTTAAAAGAAACGTGAGCAAAAAACAACAAAAAAAGAATCTGGCTATAGAAAGTTATTATAGTGACAGAGAAGATCCAGACACAAACTCAGAAAAGGGCAACAATGTCAAAACACCTATGGGCAAAACCCCCCCAAAAATGGGAAGTGGTTTCAAGCCCAGAAAGAGCTCATGGAAGAGCTCAAAAAGGAGCTTAAAAATCATATAAGAGATGTAGAAGAAAAATTGGGAAAAGAAATGAGCAATGCAAGAGAACTATGAAGAAAGAGTCAGCTTAGAAAAAGAAAACAATTTCTTAAAAAGTAGAATTGGCCACATGGAAAAGGAGATACCAAAACCCACTGAAGAAAACAACTCCTTAAAAAGTACAATTGGCCCAATGAAAAGGAAGTACAAAAGCTAACTGAAGAAAACTGCTCCTTAAAAGTTAGAATTGGTCAAGTGGAAGCTAATGACAAGAATCAATCAAACATTCAAAAGAATGAAAGGCGATTAAATAAAGGGATAGGAGTCGGGGAACTGACAGAAGAGAAGACAGACCGGGGAGACAGTAGACCAAAGCAAAACATTGTTAGGGATGGAAAGGATGAAAGGAGAGAGGGAAAAACAGTAGGAAAAATAGGATGGAGAGAAACACACAGTAATCATAACTGTGGATGTGAAGGGGATGAACTCTCCTATAAAATGGAAGCAGATAGAGTGGATCAAAAACCAGAATCCTAGAAAATGTTGTTTAAAAGAAACATACATGAAGCAGAGAGACACACATAGAATAAAGGTAAGGGGCCGGAGCAGAATCTATTATGCTTCAGCTGAAGTAAAAAAAGCAGGGGTAGCAATCTTGATCTCAGACAAAGTAAAAGCAAAAATAGAGCTAATTTAAAAAAGATAAGGAAGGAAGCTGCATCTTGCTAAAAGGTACCATAGACAATGAAGTAATATCAATACTGAACATATATGTACCAAGTGGTATAGCATCCAGATTCTTGAAGGAGAAGTTCAGTGAGTTACAGGTTCATGACCAAATAAGAGATAGAGAGCAATATAAAATGTAAAATAGATGGTTTTGATTATATTAAATTAAAAAGCTTTTGCACAAACAATACCAATGCAGCCAAGATTAGAAGGAAAGCGGAAAGCTGGGAAACCATTTTTATAGCAAATGTCTCTGATAAAGGCTTCATTTCCCAAATATATAGAGCACCAAATCAAATTTATAAGAATACAAGCCATTCCCCAATTGATAAATGGTCAAAGGATATGAACAGGCAGTTTTCAGAAGAAGAAATCAAAGCTATCTATAGGCATATAAAGAAATGTTCTAAATCACTTTTGATTAGATAAATGTAAATTAAAACAACTCTGAGGTACCACCTCATACCTATCAGATTGGCTAATATGACAAAAAAAAAGGAAAATGATAAATTTTGGAGAGGATATGGGAAAATTGGGACACTGATGCACTGTTGGTGGTGTTGTGAACTGATCCAACCATTTTAGAGAACAATTTGCGACTATGCCCAAAGGACAACCAAACTGTGCATACCCTTTGATCTAGCAATAACACTACTCGATCTGTTTCCCAAAGAGATCATCAAAAGGGGAAAGGATCCACATATGCAAAAAATATTTATAGCCGCCCTTTTCATGGTGGCAAGATATTGGAAATTGAAAGGATGCCTATCAATTAGGGAATGGCTGAACAAGTTGTGGCATATAAATGTAATGGAATACTATTGTGCTATAAGAAATGATGAGCGAGCAGATTTCCAAAAACAACAACAACAAAAAACAAACAAACAAACAAAAAACCTGGAAAGACTTGTATGAAGTGATGCAAAGTGAAATGCAGAACCAGGAAAATAGAATACACAGTAACAGCAACATCACGTGATGATCAACTATGCATGACTCAGTTCTCCTTAGCAACACAGTGATCCAGGACAAATACTAAGGATTCACAAAGGAAAATGCTATCTACATCCAATTAAAGAACTAATGGACTCTGAATGCAGATCGAAGTATACTTTTTTCACTTACTTTATTCTTTTTCATGTTTTTTTCCCTTTTTATCTGTTTCTTTTTTCACAAGTGTGACTAATATGGAAATCTGTTTTACATGATAACACATGTGTAACCTATATCGAATTGTGTACCATTTTAGGAAGAGGAGAGGAGGGAGGGGAAAAATTTTGGAATTCAAAATCTTGTAAAAATGAATGCTAAAAATTGTCTTGATGTGTAATTGGGGAAAAATGAAATACTATTTTTTAAAAAGTGTTGAAAATGTTCATATCTCCTTTTCTTATTAGCAGTTTTTAAAAGATATAGGGCCCTACCCCACTGGCAATGGCCTCAGGCCTTGGAGCAACCTTTGCCTGGAAGCATCACCCAGGTTTGAAACATCCTGCTCAGCCTCTGAACTTGGACTACAGGCCATTTACCTATAGTTGATAGCAAACATCGGATACCAGCCAGTGTCCCCCCATCGTCCCCTGGATGCAGCCTGTGCTCAGTTCTAGTCAACCCCCTCTTTGGGACCCCCTTGAGGTAAGGACAGCTCTAAGCCCCTGTCCAGTAGGAAGCAGTTTCAGAAGCCAAGACCTTCACCCTTACCCCAAAAGAATTTGGGTCCCATTTGTTTGAGGGGGGAATGATAGGGATGAACCCCTAAAAAGGAAAAGACCATGTCTTTGGGATCTGGACCCCAAAAAGGAAAAATCCTAGACTTTCCTATCTGCCAAATTTCTGGCATTTGCCTGAGGCTATAATCCTATCAACATTGGGCGATGCCCAATCTCCCAATTTTGTTCTGTTACCTCCCAAATGGCCCTGGCCACTTTCCACTCTTAATCCTATCTAGACTCCATTCTCCCTTTGTCACATGGTTCAGGTCCCTGGCATTCTGTTCACCCCAACTTACTGGCCACTCCCATCCAGATCTTCCTTAGACCCCCTTCTCCTACCACTCCAAACTACTTGGCCATTCCCAGATCCTTCCCACAGTCTTTCTGTGTCTTTACCATCTCATCTCTATAAAGGTGCTCAGATTCCTAAAATCTGGCCCACTTGCGTTAGCAATACAAATGCTTAGGTTCCTTAAGAGTCTGCTCAATATGGCTGATCTTTAATAAGCCTTGTCTTTGGCTGGGAAAAAATATATAGATATAGATATAGATATAGATATAGATATAGATATAGATATAGATATAGATATAGATATAGATATAGATATAGATATAGATATAGATATAGATATAGATATGGATATGGATATGGATATGGATATGGATATGGATATGGATATAGACATAGATATAGACATAGACATAGACATAGACATAGACATAGACATATAGACATAGACATAGATATAGATATAGATATATAGATAGGGCCCTAGTAAGCCTACCTATCAGGAATGACCAAGGGAGACCTATGGATACCAAAGGAGGTACCCCATTAGAGTATGGCCATAGAGGAGAGTAAGAGAGTGAAGAAACCCCATTAAAATTGGGAATTTATTTCAGATCCTTTCTATATAGAATTGAGCTTTTATTCACATGCTTCTAGAATAGAAAGTTAGCCCAAGAGATTAATGGGTTTTATCTCCTAGCCATTGACAGACTACATGTGTGTATGTGTCTGTATTTACATATGCATATATGCGTGTGTATGTATATGTGTATGTATGTTTTCCCTTTTTCTGCCTCAATATCTTATCCTGAAGAATTGAGGAACCAGTCAGTCAATGAACAATATTTGCTCAGCAGCCTAGCACTGAGTATACAAAGAACTAAAAAGACAAATCATATCCTGTCTGTCCTTTCTAGTTGCCTAAACCCGGGAGAAGTTAAGTGACTTACTTGCCTTTGCTCACACAGCTAAGAAGGGTTTGAGGTGGGATTCAAACTCAAGTTTTCCTGTCTCCAGGTTCAATCCTCTGGACACTGGGCCATTCAGCCTTTCAACAAATGAGAAATGCCCAGGAATTTAGGAAAAGGTAAAGTAAATGTATGCTTAAATAATTAGAAGCTTTCTGATGGACAAGGCACTTGAATCGGGCCTTGAAGAATGGGTAGAATTTGAATTGGTTGGAAGGAGTGGTGGTAGTGATGGAGCTAGAGGAGAGAGGATACATAGAGGGAAATAGATAACTACCCCTTTTGGAGCTTCTGAACATTTTTTCCCTTGATCTACCTGCTGGTCATTTTTTTTTGTCATTTTTGAATATTGCTATGCTGGTTATGAATTAATTTTTAAAATAATTTTTTGTTATATTTTTTCAATTACATGTGCAATTTTTAACATTCATTTTTTAATAATTTTTGAATTCCAAATTCACTTCCTTTCTCTCCCCTCCCCCTTCCTTCAGAAGGCAAGAACTTTGATATAGATTATGCATGTGCAGTCATGCAGAACATATTTCCATATTAGCCATGTTGCAAAAGAACACAGAGGGGAAAAAGGGAGTAATTTTTTTTAAAGTATGCTTTGATCTGTCTTCAGACTCCTTCAGTTCGTTTTCTGGAGGTGGATAGCATTTTCATGATAAGTCCTTTGGAATTATCTTATTTCATTGTAATAAATTCATTTTTTAAAGGAAATATGAGTAGCCCATTTTTCTTATTTAAGCAACAAATAGTTATTAAGCACCTATTCTATGCAAGACATGAACTAAATTTAGGGGACACAAAAATGGCAAGATCCTGCTTCTTCACCTCCAGGGGCTTAACACTAAATAAAGGGAAACAAAACTACATCTAAAGCTGCTAAGGAGGGTGCTGTACCCAAAGACACCTCCAGACTTCCAGTGATTTGAGGAGGAAGAGATCACTTTAACTTGGGGGGAGAATAGATACCTATATCAGAACAGTCTTGTAGAGTAGGTAGCAGAGGTTCAAGAATGTCCAATGGTTTTCCCAATTGCCATTTTGGGCCCAGATTTAACTCTTCAGTTTTACATTTAAAACCCTCTGTCTATTGGTCCATTCTCATCCATACCATCTCCTTTTCCATTGTCCAGCCTGGTGCCATCATTTTATCAGCTCTCCCTTGGCTCTGTTTGCTTGCTTGTTCAATGTCTTTGGCTTTGCTCATGTCCAAGGACAGAGTACTTCTTGGAATTCCCTCATCTTTGCTTTCTATCAATCCAGGTAGCTATATATTCAAGATCCCATTCCAGACCAGTCTTCCCAAGGAGTCTTTCTTGCTAAGGACATAGTTTTAAATTTAATCTGCTTTATTAATATTTTTTCTACCATTTTCTTAAGTCTAGGCAATAAACAAAATGATAAATCAAGCCCTGATCTGTAGTCATAGCCAATTTTGGAGGTATAAATGCTTACACTGAAAATTTTAACATGGGCTGGCTCCAGCCTAACCCTGTCCCTAACTCTACTGGCAGCTGTAGCCACTGCTGCCCCTTGCCTCTTGCTATGCTAGCTCCTCGTGCTCCTTGTTCCCATCACTGATGGGCCAGTTCCTCTAGGTTCTTCTTGCTGTAGCTCCTCTTGGGCCTGCTGTTTGGGTGGGCAGCTAGGAGCTTGCATCCTTAGGTAGCATTTCCCTTTTTCTGACCCATTAGGTTGGGTTGCCTGAACCCATGGAGGCCATTTTCCTCCCTTCTTCCTCTCAGGATTCCTCACAGAAGTCTGTTTCAGGTTGTAGCATACACAAATGGGCCCTGTAGGTGTGGGTAATGTGTCCCCTCAGTCTCCTGGTAGTTAGACGCCCAAGAAGCACAGATCCTTACTGCTTCCAGGTGTGGGTTTGCTGGTTTGCTTTGGTGAGAGTGGGGGGAAAATGGGAATGACAGCTTGCCTGCCCACCTTCCTAGGAAGGGGCACCTTGAGAGTTCCTTGAATAGAAGGAGATTAAATTAGTCAATATTTAAAGAAATTACTTCCAAGTTATTCACTGGAAGGTCAAATACGGAAGCTGAAGCTTAAATATTTTGGCTACTTAACGAGAAGATGAGACACGTTGGAAAAGACCCTGATGTTGGGGAAAACTGAAGGCAAAAAGAAAAGGGGACAGCAGAGGATAAGATGGATAGATAATGTCATGGAAGTGATGAACATGAACTTGGACAGACTTCAAGAGATAGTGGAGGATGGAAGGGCCTGGCATGCTATGGTCCATGGGGTCATGAAGAGTTGACTGAACAACAACACAGGCAAAGGTAGAGAGAGTAGAAAAGGCTGCCAGCCGACTGACTGACTAGCTTGTCCTCCATTCTAATAGTTACAAGCCCAATGAACTGCCTCCAGTGCACTCCTTTTTTTAGACAACTGCCCTGGGGAACAGTTGATGAGAATCCAGGATGCTGTAATTCTAAGATGCTGACTCACCTAGGGCTAAGTGAGCTTAATCCTGTGGTTCATATCTAAGAGTACTTCAGGCAATGTGATCTTCAACTTGCAGGAGAAGAGGAAATTTATTCCCCAGCCAAGGCTGCTTGAGTGTTCACCTTTGGAAGAGTTTTGAAGGACAGTTTGTCAAGGTAATCAAGCCTTGTTAGGAGGTGGTCACTGTAGCACAAAGTTACTGATATGTGGCTGTCAACTCTGCATTCAAAATTTTGAGGGAGTTTAAGAGGAGGGAGGGGAGGGTTTTGCTGTTGCTATGTCTACATAAAGCTTATGTGTTTGGTCAATTCCTTCCAAAAATGAGTCAAACCAGTGGAGGAAAAAATGTTCTAGGCAGGATTTGCTAGCTGAAGACAGATTAGTAGTCTGGCATTGCATAGGCAAGTGACGGATACAAAACTTCATGTTTTGACAGCATTTTTTTTAATATTATATAGACATCCTCTGCGACTTTAGGCAAGTCTAAATACAATTGATTTTGAAGCTGTCAAAAATGCTTGAACACATTTTCTCTCTCTCTCTCTCTCTCTCTCTCTCTCTCTCTCTCTCTCTCTCTCTCTCTCTCTCTCCCCCTCTCTTTTTCACTCTCTCTTATTAACCAGAAGTGGACGACTGTGGATGTAGAGCATTGAATATAAAGTCCCACTTGGCAGATATCTTGGTTAGTTTTGTTAAACTACCTTTTCACTCTTTTTTAAAAATATGCTTTGTTGTAAGAGATGGTTCTCTGGATGGGAGAGGGGAGACGGATGTATTGAGAAATCAAGGTGATATAAAAACAAGTTGTTGTGCATTTGTGTCTAACTCTTCATAACCCTGTGGACCATACTATCCATGGGGTTTTCTTGGCAAAGGTACTAGAGTGGTTTGCTATTTCCTTCTCCAGTGGGTTAAGGCAAACCAGGTGGTACAGTGGACAGAGCAACTGGCTCTGGCTTCAGGAGGATGCAAGTCCAAATCTGGCCTCAGATGCTTACTAGCTGTGTGACCCTGGCCAAGTCACTTAACCCTGATTGTCTCTAAAAAAAAAAAAGGCAAACAGAGGTTAAGTCATTTGCCTAGTGTCATGCAGCTGGTAAGTATCTAAGGCTGGATTTGAATTCAGGTCTTTCTGACTCCAGCTCCAGTGCTCTATCCACTGAGCCACCTAGCTGCCAAAAAAAAGACAGCAGTAAAAATATTTGTGCCTAAAAAAATACACAAACAGTAGACTCCTTTAAAGGACTGGCTGTTTAATAAACTCTATATAATGACATCAGATAGGCTAACCAAAGCCAGAGATGTCCTATTGGGGTTAGTAAGTAAAAAACAACTTGGGAAAAGTTGGAAACAGATCACAAATCATCAGTATTTAATCCCATTAATGGAGGTTCCTATTAGTTTTGTGATCAAGGAGAAGTACATCTTATGATAAGAGATACAAGCAGTGAGTTGGGTTCATTTACAAAGCTCTTTGGTGGTGGTATTTCCTCAGTCTTTCACTCAGTTTTGCTATAGTCTTTTGCTTTCTCACTTTCTGTCCTTTCTACTTAAGATATTGTGGAAAGAGCTCTGAGAAACAAGAGACCAGGGTCCACGTTCTAGCCCACTTATGCTCTTTGGGTCTTATCTCCAGTATCTATAATGAAAGAAAGTAATTGGGGAATCACAACACTTGCACACAATACTTGTGATAGGAGTAATACCGTTGGTATTACTGCTGGTCCTATGCCACGTAGGCTAGGCTAGTTTTGAAATTATCCTGGAGGCTTAATTATTTCAAGAGATTAGAGCTCATATTATTTATATAATTTTCTGGTGACCAATTACAAAAAGCCAGTACATATAAGGAATCAGGAGCTCCTCCCCTCAGGCCTGGCAACACAGAGGCAGTAAAAGCTATACCCAAATGAGTCAATGATGTACCCTCACAGAGTATCATAACCCTGCTATGGCCAAGTAAACTTGACTTTGTCAGATGGTCTACAAGTGTCTCCTTTCTGCTAGATTGGTCTGAGTTTAGTCTGGACTATTTCACAAACTCGTAGGCTAGTTGTGAGAATCTAAAATGATGCATGTGTCTTACGGTGCTCTATAACCATAGAGTTATATAAATTCAAGGTGTTATTATTGCAAAAATTCATAAGACTCTTTTAGTCTAACAAATTTGCAGGGTGTGCAGTAGAATGTAAACTCCCCAAGGATAGAAACTAAGTTTTGTGTTTATGTCCCTAGTACCTAGAGTTTGAGGCTTTTCTAAGAATTGTCTGTGAGGGGCAGCTAAATGGATTAGTGGATAGAGCACTAGCCCTGAGTTCAAATCCAGCCACTTACTAGTTATGTGACCCCAGGCAAGTCACTTAACCCCAATTGCCTAAAAAAAAAATTGTCTGCAAATGACTGTTTGAGACATTATACTCTTTAGTGCTTAGCACTTGAAAAGGCAGTGCTTTCATTGCCTTAGGACTTGAGAGACCTTTCCCCAGTTGGGACTATAGACAAATATCACATGAGCTGACTTGCTAAAGAGGAGAAGGAGGAGAAGGGGTAATGCTGCATCAGTTTTGAGAGGAGAGCTACTTTTCCTTCAAAGCAATGTATTGGAACTGTGAACTCTTAACTCTTTGCCACTGGGAATTCCAGTGAAGAGAACGTGAGGGGTCCTAATAGGGTGACCCCACAGATTCCAGGCAACTTCGTCTACCATGGCATAAATAGCAACTTCTCACATCTGGCAGCTCGAACATCCACACTTCCTCTGTAAGGTTCTCTTGTTTTGTGTCTCTTTGCCTGGGTAGAGGTAAGCAAACAATCCTGAGCTTGATGTTACTGTAAATGCCAGCATTTGGCCATAGCACATGGGCATTGGTAGGCTCTTACAGCTTGGCAATTGTGAACATTCTGTGACACAGAGAGCCATCGCTAAGTCCCAGCATAGGAGGTCACTGCTAAGCCCTGGCATAAGAAAGTAGTGTTCAGGCCACAGCACAGGTGGCATCACTAGACCCTGGCACAGGGGAGTAGCAGCAGATCCCCTAGCGCGATTGGCAACATCGAAGGCCCTAGCATCAGCATGGTGAGAATAAGTACAGGTTCTAGCAGTTGCAGAGAAGGTCCTGACGGGCATGAACAGCTGCACAGCCAGATCATCATAGCCCTTTGCTTACTATAACCTAGAACTGATAAGGCTCCTCCACATTGCTGACACTGTAGGACCCAGTGATCAGGGGCCAACTTCTTTCCAGAGTAAGGCTGGAAAGATGAAGGGGTGGAATTTTTTAATAACATTTTCCCCCAATAACATGTTAAAACAATTTTTAACATATTTTTAAATTTTAAGTTCCAAATTCTATCCCTCTCTCCCTCCCTCCCCTCCCCCTTCCCTGAGACTGTAAACAATCTGATACAGATTATACATGTGCAATCATATAAAACAATTCCATATTAGTCATTTTGTACAAGAAGACTTGAAAGTGAAAAACAGCATGCTTCGGTCTGTATTCAGACAATATCAATTCTGTTCTGGAAGTGGATAGCAGTTTTCATCATAAATCTTTCGGGATTGTCTTGGATCATTGTATTGCTGAGAATACAGTCATTCACAATTCTTCATCATACAACGTTACTGTGTATAATGTTTTCCTGGTTCTGTTCACTTCACTTTGCATCAGCTCATGTAAGTCTTTTACGGGTTTTTCTGAAATCATCTTGCTTGTCATTTCTTATAGCACAATAATATTCCGTCACAGTCATACACCACAACTTTTCATCCATTCCCCAATTGATAAGCATCCCCTTAATTTCCAATTCTTTTTTTTGGGGGGGTTGTTAGGCAATAGGGTTAAGTGACTTGCCCAGGGTCACACAGCTACTAACGGTCAAGTGTCTGAGGCCAGATTTGAACTCAGGTCCTCTTGACTCCAGAGCTCGTGCTCTAACCACTGCACCACCTGGCTGCCCCTTAATTTCCAATTCTTAACCACTACAAAAAGATCTGCTATAAATATTTTTTTATAAGTAGGTCCTTTCCCCCTCCCCCTTTTAAAAAAATCTCTTTGGGATATAGACCTAACAGTCCTATTGCTGGATCAAAGGGTATGAACAAATTTATAACCCTTTGGGCATAGTTCCAAATTGCTCTCCAGAATGGCTGGATCAGATCACAACTCTATCAACAATGCATTAGTGTCCCATTTTTTCAAGGGGTAGAATTGTTAAGAAGTGCCTTGCTTTCTACCAACAGGGGAAAGGTGAAATTGACTACCTAAGCTTAATTATTTCGGGAGACTAGGACTCAAGCTGCTTATATAGTTTTTTGGTGGCCAATTACAAAAAGCCAGCACATACAAGGAGTCAGAAGCTGAAGGGGATGCTCCTTCAGCTGAGGTATCTAAAGAGGCAAAGATTTGGTATCACCTTTGATTAGGTTTCTAGATAAGTATTGTGAGTTTTGGTATCGATTGAGATAACAGTTTACTTTGACTAGTACAGCTTCCTTCATTAACCTAGGATCACCCTAAGTAAGTGAGTGTAGGACTGATGTCAGGTACCAGTTCATTAGGGTCACTCAATCAAGTAAATGGATAAATGATTCCCTTCTAGCAGTCTCTTGGTTCAACTGACAACCCTTGCATTGACTGCTGCCAGTATACAGTCAAAGACCAGATGTCTGGTTTATGTATAATATCATGGGAAGGTAAGAGAAGTACATGAAGAGAAAGAGAAAGAGAGAGAGAGTTCAAAAAAAAAAAAGAGAAGGATCTGTTGGAGGAATGGTAGAATTAACAGATTCCCCCAAACCTCTTGGTTGATCAGTCCAAGAGGACTATTCATT
Source organism: Phascolarctos cinereus (assembly GCF_003287225.1). Classification (NCBI taxonomy): domain Eukaryota; kingdom Metazoa; phylum Chordata; class Mammalia; order Diprotodontia; family Phascolarctidae; genus Phascolarctos; species Phascolarctos cinereus. The sequence goes on from NW_027556098.1 coordinate 7,909,246, forward strand.
TACCCATAAGAGTGGCAGGCTAGTTCTACCCTCCCTGTGAGTAATTCCCCAAGTCGAGATAGTACACAGCCCCCTAGATTTCTTGACACCTGGAGTCTTCAGTCTTAGGATCTAGCCTGGGACCAGGGATGACTTGACTGTGCTCCACCAGAACCATGCAGGTACTCACCCAGTTCTTGCTGTGCAAAGTGATCTCATCCCAACTCTCTGATTGATCATCGAAGACCCTACTTCTGTCATTAATTTGTGAGCTGAGAACAAAAGATTCCTAAACTGAAATAATTTAGGAAGAAGTTTATTAGGTCATCCAGCAAAGGGGAAGTGTGGCAAAAGAGGTGGCCCACTTCCCCAGAGTGTCTGTCTATAAGTTATACAATTATAGAGGGTTAAACAAAAGAAGAAGGAAACAGTAACTGGCCAGCAGGGAGGCAGTTTTCAGATAGGACACATGGGTTACTTGAAATGGATAAGGGGAGAAAATTTCTCACATTCCTTGCATCAGTCTTTGGATTTGATTAGGTTGGTAGTCAGCATAACTTAGGCCCTGAGTTAAACATTAAGAGCAAATCTGGTCTCTAAGCAACAGGTCTGGTTTCTCAGCCATTCAGGGCGGGGTCCAAACAACGCCATAAAATTTTCCCACAGATCCTGGCATGGGACAGTGTAATGTCCTTTTAGCTACTTTATTATAGATGACACTGTCCCGAGATGCAGACCCATGACTGTGGTGGAAGTGTTGCCATCTATGTTGTGACTATGATGTTCTTAGAGCTGCTCCTGCTCGCTATCAGCACATCGCATCGGGAAACCCAGTGTGAACTGCAAAAGATTTGGCATCACCCAGCACATGGACCAGGTTGTGAAACCTAAGATTTCTAGTCTTCATTCTCCTCCCCAATTCTGTCTCTCCTTCAAGGGGCTATTCTGTTTATTACATGTTATAATTATTATATTATATGTAATAAAATATATTAAAAATAGAATATATAATTATCATATTATATATATATTATATGTAGGGGCTATTATATATAATATTTGTTATATTTTGTGTTTTCTTTCTGTTTTTGTTTTTCTCCTCAAGCGTGGCCTATGCCATGATTTTCATATTCCCTGAGGCATGGGTTGCTTAGTGTTGGCCCTAAGGCCATCTTAGTGGTGGAAGTTCCTTTAGTAGACCTTTAGGGGTAAGGGGTGAGATTGATGAATTACTTCAGTTCAGGAATTCTAAGCTATAGTTGGGATAAAAGCAGACCTGGTGTCTTCTCCAAGTCAGGCATCAATAGGATGAGCCCTGAGAATAGGGGGCCACCAGAGTGTCTGGGGAGGGAAGTGAGCTGGCCCAAGTCAGAGACAGAGCGAGTGAAAATTTCTGTTCCCAATCAGCAGTACAGTTGGACAGTTGAGTGGTTGCCAAACTTCTGCCTAGGTGAGACTGGGAGATCCAGTCTCAAAACAAAACAAGACCTTTAGGTGAAACCAAGGGGCAGTGCTTTGTAGGAGAAACTTCTGCCCTGTACAGGCTAATTTTGTTGATTTCATTTTTTTCCTCAAAAGGTAGTGAAACTAAGTCTCTCAGTTCCAGGCCAAGTGCTCTTTTCACAGTCGTTGTTCAGTCATTTTGGTTGTGTTCCATTCTTTGTGACCCCATCTGGAGGTTTCTTGGCAAAGACACTGGAATGGTTTGCCATTTCCCTCTCCAGCTCATTTTACAGATGAGGAAACTGAGGCAAACAGGGTTAAGTGACTTGCCCAGCGTCATACAGCTAGTAAATGTTTAAGACCAGATTTGAACTTAGGTCTTCCTGGCTCCAGGTCTGGCACTCTGTCCACTGGGCCACCTTAACTACCCTACTCTTTTCATTATACCATGCATATTTCTGATGATCTTCACTAATGCTGAAAGACTTAATTGGTCTAGGGTACTAAAGCTCAGGCCAATGATGTGAGTGCCTGATGTATAAAGTGTAAATAGGAAGAGTCCATTGGCTGGGCCTTAGCATTGACATCACAGCAAACAGGAAGCAGGGAAGCTGTAAACACAACGACAATAACAACAGTTAACATTTCTATGGCACTTACTATACACTAGGCACTTTGCTAAGCTCGTTATAATTATTTCACTTAATCCTCACAACAACACTGAAAGTAAGTGCTATTATTGTTCCCATTTTACAGATGAGAAAGTTGAAGCAAACAAAGTATTAATTGACTTGCCTCTAGAGGCTGGATTTGAACTCAGGTCTTCCTGACTCCAGGCTGTTCCACTGCTCCACCTCACTACCCTTGTACTCAATTGAATCAATGCTGTGTCTTAGCTAAATACCCTTTCTCTGATATTGTTAAGTAAATCTTATTTGGTTAACTGTTAGAAAGTCTGTGAGAATTTCAATCCCCTCCATTGCCACCCCTGCGCCAGAAGACCAACCTGGATCAGTGGGCTTTGTAAAAACATCTTTCAGGGAAAGCAATGTGGTCTTGTAGAGAGAACACTGGATTGGTAGAGAGAACACAGGACTCGAACTCAAATACCATGTCTGCCATTTACTATAGTACTTGTATCAAGTAACAACCTTGTTGGCCACACTTTCCATATCTATTAAAATGAGGTTGTTGAACCAGATGATCTTTAAGGTGCCGTCTAGTTTTAGGTTATGTGACTATATCATGGAGGCCATTTTAGGTGGAAGGCCATTCTAGATGAGGCAATACCTTACAGGTCCCCTGGGCCACTTGCCAATCTGCTTCCCATTTTCTGTGGTGCTGCATGTCTAATTTAGCTATTGGGGAGCCTCTGTACACAGGGAGTGCTTTCTATTTGTGGAATAAAATAAGGGCTTGATAAATTCCTATGTGGCAGAGTCTGACTTCAGAGCCTGACTTCTTGGCCTGGATTCTGTTACCTCCTACGCATGTGACCTTGGCCAAATCACTTACTGGGCCTCATTTTTCTCATTTGTGAATTAAAAGAGCTATACTAGCTCTTCCTTCCAACTCTAAATCCTCATGATGTATGATATTCCCTTATGGGTTCCCTATGGGTTCATACTGGGGAACCTTCTGATAGTGATATAAAGCCCACTAAAAGAACATGGAACATAGAAATATACGTTACTCGTGTAATTGTTACATTTCTTCTACTCTAGAATATGTCTTTTAAACAAAAGATTATGGGAATTGGTATAGAGAAGAAGTTGTGCTTGGGTCTAAACCAAGGGTTCTTAACCTTTTTTTAGGGTCATGGACTCCTTTAGAAGTCTGGCAAAATCTATGGACCTCTTCCCAGAAAATGTTTTTAAATGCACAAAATAAAATAACAAGATTACAAAGGAAACCAATTTTTATTGGGAACACAAAAGGATACTACCTGAAATCTAACCATAGAACCTTGGAAGTTCATGGTTTAAGAACCTCTGATCTAAACCATCTTATTTGTCTAACAAGATGATTTAAGTAAAAATGACATTTGAACATTTGCTAATTCCATGAGTTCATTGTCAATCCATCTGGAAATGATTTAGTTAACCTTTTGGGCTGCTGCTGATTTTCATTTGCATGTGTTTTTACATGGCTTACTTCAGGATTTGTCTGGAAGAGGAAGCAGTGAACCATGAAGACGCTTCTTTTATGTTACTTGTGAAATGACTGAAATTGCTTTGGGAGCCCAGCTAGCATGAGCTAGAGAGCCTCATTCAGCCTCCGTGGCCCTTCTCTTCTACCACTGATCATTGTAAAGATGGCTTGGCAGTCACTAGAGCCTCAACTCCATAATTTTTTGCTTTCATTTGATATCCAGTGAACAGTTAAGTGAAATAGATATTCTTGATGCAAGCAAGTTTGGACATTGTCTTAGTGAGTATACTGAAGTTTGTTGGTGCAGAAGCTTCTGTTCGCCATGGAAAAAACGAGTACTAATGAAGAAGACAGAATGTTTCACTTCCCTTTTAACCTTCCTTGATCAGAGGGGAGCTGTTTGAAAGTGCAGTCTCTGGGGAGCAGAGTCATTTACTGACCACATTTGGCAAGAGTTACCCTGCTGCATGACACATCTTTATAATGAATCAAGAAACAGTTTATTATACCTTTCATGGAAGCATTCGAACAATTTGGCTGTTTGATTTAATGTCTTTTCTCCAAAATTCTAGGGTATTTCAAAGCCAAGGGGGCAAAGAGTAGCAGCTATTAAAATTTGCATTATAGGCCACTATGCTTTAAAAGTACAATTTATAAAATCTAAAGCACACATCTAGCTCTTAAAGTAAAAATACTGTTGGAACACCCCACCCCCCCACCCCCCAGCAACCAAGCTAAGAAAACAGGTCAGACACAGTCTTTCTCACAGCAAATTGTTATGGAAATCAGCCAGACACTTGGTGATACATATCTTCAAAAAAGGTGTTACAAATGTTAGAGAACATTATGCATCCTGAGAAGTCTACAGGATGTGGTAGAAGGTCCACTAGACCTGGAATGAAGAATCTTGAGTTTAAATCTCACCTCTGGTTCTTACTAGCTGCGTGACTGTGGCCAAGTCTCTTTAATGACTCAATTTAATCTCTCTTAATCTACTTAATCTTAATTAATTAGACTTAATCTCTCCAATGATTCAATTTGTAACCTGTGAAATAAGGATATCTTCACCCTCTACTGTGTTGTTGTAAGGATCATATGAGAGAATGCTTGTAAAGGCATTTTGCAAACCTTAGACCACCATGTAGTTATTAACATGTATTAATTATGAACAGTGAGGAGTAGTGTAACATAGTATGATAGAGAGCTAATTTCTGGGTCAACTTCTGGGTTCAAGTCCTACTTCAGACATATATTGTTCCTCCCATCATGGATAAGTCACTAAGGAGTTATCTTAGTTAATTATTCACTCATTAAAGGGTACTCTTATCACTAAGGGGTGACAGGAGTGCCCTAAGAGACTCACCAAGGCTGTAAAATTACAAAGCAGGTATTCATCTGCCTTGATAGAAGAAATACCCACCCTGGAAGTCCCCTATATTAATGAAATCACAGGTTCAGTCTAAACAAAGAAACCAAACAGTTTGAGATAAAAACAATACAACAGAAGCCTATACTAGAATGTAGTATAATTTAGATCCTCTCAAGTATTTAAAATATGTCATAGTCTCCTGCTTCATAAAGGAATGCCATAATGAAATGCGAAATGTTAATTTCAGACAAGAATAAAGTTATCTACGTTTGTCTATTTGGGAGAGATTTAAAGCAAGTGACATATAAAAAGGTATGTAAGAAATAATTTATCAATCAAGGAATTCATTGGAAACCAAGGCAAAGGAATAAGTAAAAATAAAACCTGATGATATCACAGGTCCAAACCCACTGCCCACTCCCATCCCCATCACCTCTAAATAATCTGAGGCTATGGCTACATGAGATGAAATCACATGGTTAAAAGTGAGAAATTCTGCCAATTAAGTGGTCATTCTGTCTACACTGAACCCATTGTATTGTTTGCTTGGCTTTTATGTAGATAGGGGCAAAGATAGATTTGGGTAGACTGGAAGGCAGAAAACATGGCATGGACTTTTCTCGCCTTTCACTTTAACACTGTCCAGATATCACATACAGTCATCTTGAGGGGAGTGGGGTTAGGTGAAGTTATCTTGGTCATACCTCCCAGAAACCTTCAGGTTTGCAGAATGACTGGTCAATTCCATTGAGCAACTGGTCAGTGAAACAAAACCTTTAACTTTCCTGATTGACTTGACCTATCACAGGGAGATTGTCTGGGACCATGTAAGCATAGACGAAGCATGAATAGCCTCATATCTAAGGCCTCTTGGTCCTCTGAGACATGAGGAACTTAGTCATAACATTCCTCTATGTACCCACACCCAAATGTAAACAAGCCTTAAAAAAATACGTAAAAATCCATGCCTCTCTCTCCATGATGTTAGATAGCTGGATGTTTGGAAATAGCTAGATTGCATCTTATTTATTCTGGGTATTTAGAGATAGAGCCTGGTGAATAGAAAGCTGGCTTCTGAACCAAGAAGACCTGTACTTAAGCTCCTCCAACAATACATACTACCTGAATAACCCTGGACGAGCCACATAACCCCTTTCTGCCATAGGGAACTACAGCTAGGAACTTTCATCTTTGCTTCTCTCTCTCCCTCTCTCTTAAAAAAATTCTTTATCTTTTTAACAAAAAAAAAATAATTGTATTGGTTTCACAGGTCAAGAACCTGATGCTTTGTTCAACCAGATCTGGATAAAGTCCCCTCCAACTATAGCATGCTATTACTCTAAAGTTTTATCATTTATTAACCATCAAATTTGGACTTGTGGGCAGCATGGTGTTGTGGAAAAATTGCTGGATTTTGAGTCAGATATACTGGGTTCTTGAAGCTCACCTCTGCCATTTACTAGCTAGGTGACCTTAGACAAGTCAGGTAATGTCCTTAAGCTTCAGTTACTTCATCTGTAAAATGGGGGTGCAGATATGCTCAATGAGAGGAAAGTCCTCACAGACTAACTAGGTGAACAACAAATCACCTTCAAGTAGGATTACTCTGTTCCTCCCAAGAAATCCATAAAATTGAGCACTGAAAAATGTAGATATCACAAAGAGTACATGCAGTGCCTTTCCATAAAGCAATAGACCTCCCACCTTGTAAATCTCAGCTGCAATAGAATCAGCACTGCTGATTCTGTGGGAGGTCCATTGCTCATAGAAAAGTTTCCCGAAATTTTCCAGGTTATATGGCAAGAGGAGGTTATCCCCTGGCAGTTCAAGGATGCCTCTATTGTCCATCTCTACAGAGGTAAAACAAATAGATTGTCCTATGACAATCACAAGGGAGTCTCTCTCTTAGTCATTGCTGGCAAGATTCTTGCCAGAGTCCTCCTTAATAGGCTGACCCTTCACCTGGAAGGTAATCATCTACCTCTGAAGCCAGTGTGGCTCTAGAGAGGGTTGAGGAACACAGTCAATATAGTTGTCGGCTGCCTGACAACTCCAGGAGAAATTCGAAGAGCAGAACAGAGGTCTGTACATAATGTTTCTAGATCTGACCAAGGCCTTTGACACTGTCAGTTGTAAGGGCTTATGGAAAATTGTCAAAATTTGGTTGCCTAGAGAAGTTCATCAGAATTATATGTCAATACCATGGTGGCATGATTGCCCAGTTTCTGAGTAATGGACAAGGCTCGCGTGCTTTCCCAGTCACCAAAGGAGTGAAACAAGGCTGTGTGCTTGCTCCTATGTTTTTTAGGATGATGTTTTCATACATATAGTCAAACACTTTCAATGAGGATGAGCATGGCATCAAGGGCAGCTACCTCACTGATGGTAAATTCTTCAACTTGAAAAGGCTACAAGCCAAGACCAAAGGGGAGGGAGTGTTGGTGCATGATTTTCTGTTTGAAGATGATTGTGCACCAATGCAGCCTCTGAAGCTGAGATGCAACAAAGTATAGATCATTTCTCTGCTGCCTGCACTAATTTTGGCCTAACACTTAACATCAAGAAAACACAGGTACTCCATCAGCCAGCACCACACCACCCATATGTGGAACCATTGGTTGCAGCAAATGGAGAAGTTTTGAATGCTATGGATAAATTCACTTACCTTGGAAGTGTACTTTCTAGGCATGTGCATATTGATAATGAGGTTGACACATGCATTGCCAGAGCTAACTCAGTGTGGCTTCAAAGGAAAGCGTGGGAAAGAAAAGGTATTAGACTGACCACCAAACTGAAGGTCTACAGAACTGTTGTGCTGACCTCACTACTGTATGCCTGGGAAATCTGGACAATCTACCGGCGCCATGCCAGGAAACTGAGTCCTTCCATTTGAATTGTCTTAGGAAGATTCTGAAGATCACCTGGCAGGATGAGATCCCAGACACTGAGATCCTTTCTCAAATTAAACTGCCAAGCATTCAAACTTTACTGCAAAGAGTGCATCTCCGACGGGCTTGTTCGAATGCCGAACACACATTTGTCTAAAAGACTATTTTATGGAGAACTCTCACAGGGTAAGCGTTCAACGGTGGTCAGAAGAAGCAATACAAGGACACTCTCAAGGTCTCTCTGAAGAGCTTTGGAATTGATTGTATGACATGGGAGACATTGGTACAGGACCACCCAGCATGGTGTGCCCTCAGCAGAGAAGGTGCTGTGTTCTATGAGCAAAGCAGAACTGAAGTAATTCAAAAGACACTCAAGATGCATGAATTTAGAGAATGCACTCCAAATATTCACATGGACTATTTGTGCCTGACCTGTGTTAGAGCCTTCTGAGCTCCTAACTCTAACGTGATGATGTCATTTTGGTCCTCTTGCAGAACAAAGGACAACAACCTAGCAACTAAACAACATATATGTGAGTGTTTGTGTGTATGTATGTATGTATATATAGGCACATACAAATATGTGTCTATAACCATGTGCACAACAACACAATATGTATATGTCTGTGGGTATAGATACAGACACGTGTATATATGTATCTACATACACCAACATATGCATGTGTATATATATAAACATATACACACATAGAGATATACCCACACCAATATGTATATATACTTATACATACACACATTATACATACACTTGAGCTATTTATTATTAGATACTTGCTTTATACTTTTTTTTAAAAAAACTATGATTTTCAAAAAAATATTCTAGGATAAAATCTCCATTTATTTTAATGTTTTAGAGTCACAAAGCACTTTTATATCTCCTTAGATCTACACAACAACCCAGGTGCATATTATTATTATTGTTCTCTTTTTCAGATGAGGAATAAGACCTAGAGAGTGACTTGTCCAGGGTCACACAGCTAGAAAGTGGCAGAGATCAAAGTGGAAGCCAGTTCTTCGGTCTGCCATATCAGTGCTTTTCCACAACACTATGATTCTTTACAAAAGGTGGTTCCCAATTTTCTGCTTTCCTACTGGGAACCACCTTTTGAAAAGAAAGTCATGGTGTCATAGAAAAAGCAAACAAATAGGTTTTTTAAAGAGTAGTTCCTTTATTAGTTTGAACTTTAGTTTCCTGAAGTGACAAAGCAAAATACTCGTTAGGCAGGTCAGGACAATTCTGAGCTTATGGGGCCCTATCTTTGCTTCTGAAGCTGTTACTGTTTGCATGCTCCCTGTCTCTAATGGCCCTAATTGCTGGAAATCATATCATTCTCTCAATCTGTCTTGTCTGTCTGTCTCTCTCTTTCTTTAAGAAAAGGTACTTCTGTATTCAGGCCTTCTCCCCCACTATCCTGCAAGAAGACAAGGTAGAGAAGAATATGATAATATGCATGAACACAAAAGCTTTTATTGTTTGATTTTCTACTCTATTGTATTTAACCATGAGAGAGATAATGCATAGTTATTCATTCTCTCTATATTAGGAAGTCTATAGTCAGAGGAAACTGTTCCCCCCTTTTTTTTCCCAAGGATACCCTGAACATTTAGGATTTGTTAGGTTTACCCCCCCCCCCACACACACACACACACGCTCTCCCTTTCCACTGGATTTTAAGTACCACCTTTTAGGACAGGCATTGCATGCACTCTTTGTGATACTTGCATTTTTCAATGCTTAGTTTTATGTCTTTCTTGGAAGGAATGGAGCAAATCTATTTGGATGGGTTTTTTTTTCATCACTTAGTCTGTGAGGACATTCCTCTCATTCTACTCATATGATGTCTCAGAGGAGGAAAAATGCAACTCTGGTGACTCTAGCAATCAATGTTGTCATGTAGGAATAGTTTAGTGGGGAACTTGACAGCCTGTCCCCCAAATTAGTTCACTCCAGAAAAGGAACTGCCTTAAAAAGAAATCAATTGAGAAATATAATACTTATTGAGGACCTTCTATTATGGGTTGTTTGTTGAAACAGATGATTCTAGGTGATTAGTAGAGTAGGTCCTTGTGATATGAATTTTAATACTGATTTTATCATCCATTTCCTGTTTTGCTGAGAATAAACATAATCTTTTTAGAAGTAAAAGTAATACATGTCCCAGTGTTGATCAATTTGGCTTTTCTTTTGCTTGAGAAGGAAAAATACAGTATTGATCTTGTCCTCTAGGAGGGCTATCAGAAGTGTTTAGGGATTTAGTATATGACCCTCTATTTTAAAACCCACTAATCTATGTCTAAAATCAGAGGCCTAACTAGTATTTTAAATTTGTCTTTAGTATTTCTGTGTCATTACTTCAGGACTTTTTTTTTCAAGCCAAAGACAAGCTTTATAAAAGATCCTCCATACTGGCCAGACTCTTAAGGAATCTAAGCATTTGTATCCCTAATGCAAGTGGGCCAGATTTTAGAATCTGAGCCTTTGTGAGCCATTACAAGTGGGCCAGATTTTAAGAATCTGAGCATTTGTATTACTTCAGTACTTTAAAAGATTTATGATTCATAAACACTTGCTTCATCAATAGAGCTTTAACCCCTCTATGTCTTAGAAAATGGTTTGGTGAGTTGCTTTGGCCAAAAAGAAAATATTACTCAATATCCAACTATCTGGTGATGAGCCACTAGGCTGGTCCTCATATGATAAAGTATATTGCTGGACCTTTACTTGAAGCCTTCCAACTTGTTAGATTTTCCTCCTTTCTATTTATGAGGACCTAACAGCTTGTGATCTACTGGGAAAACTTTTAAGAACTCAGGGTTATGCTTATGCTAATATGAGAAATTGAAATAGAACTTTAAGGAATATTGAATGTCATTAATGATAATACACGCTTAATATATTTTGCTGCCAAAGTGTATTTGCCTCAAAAACCTAAGGTTAAAATCATTACTTTTTTTACTTCTCAGTCTCAGGGTTGGGGTACAAGTCCTTGCTGTGCACTGCTATACAGTGTGAATAAAGCTATTCTATGATTTAAAGCCTTTGTATGAGTGCTTGTAAGGGGAGCGGGTGATTAACCTTGGGAGAGAGATATTAAAATCCCTAATCTAAATCTAGGTGGGGGCTATGAAACAGATAAGTGAAAAGTCTCCAAAGTGTACTGGAAAAACTCCAGCCAGATGATGAGGCTATAGAGAAAGGAGATGGGGTAGGGGGTGGACAGTAGACCCTGAAGTCACAGCCTCTACCAAGGTTTGCATTGCATGGGGAAAGAGCTGGGATAATATACTTGTTCTGGTTGATTAACAAGAAGCCTGCCTAGATTTACATTGCTTTGGAAGCAGTGGGAATTCCAGGGACTTCGATAAACAAAATCAAGTTTCTAACTGGTCACCAACAGAAACTGAGTGATGGTGACCTCCTAACCTATTGCCTCAAGGGGTTTCTGAGGTCCAGTTTTTCTGAATCTACTCCAAGTTCCAACAATAGGAATATGGCCTCAGCACTTTACTGAAATCACAATTCCCTGAGCTGGGGGAGTAGGGGTAGGGAGAAGTGAGGAGTGTGAGCGGTTGGGGAAAGGAATTAGGAGGTGGAGGTGGCTTCTGCTCTATTCTCCCCCAGGGGAGGAAGACCACAATATCCATCCAGAACCTCTTACCTGCCCCTAAGGTCACAGTGATGCTCAGGTCCATCGTTAGCCTCCGAAAGCTCCAGTCTTAGCCCCTCATGTACTACAGGGATAGGAGTAGCTTTCAGGTTCAGATCCTTCCTGTTACACTTAGGGAAGTAGGGGACTGTCCTTCCTACCGTACCCTTAGTTTCCTGGAACTGATAGAAGTCAGCATTGAAAATGTAGGCTAAGCTAGAGGGTGAAGGGACAGTTATGGATAGCCCCTTTAGAATTCAGACTACACCCAGAAAGAAGTGTCTGGAGATGAAGTTACAGTGGAATGTGACATGGCCATCCTAGAAACACCCATCAGTCAACCCACACTGAGATTCTCCAGTTACAAAAAGGGTGCCCTGTGCACCCCCAACTGCCAGTCATCCCAGGAAGAGACGGTGGATTAGGTCCAAAGTGATGGCTTTGATTGATACCTAGCTGCACATGGCTAATACAGGTTGTAACTACTGGGATGCTCAAGAGGTTGACTATGTGACTCTAGTTCCCAAGGCTGAGACTGTGGAAACCAGCAAAGGAAGACCAGGGCAACTCCCCACCATTCCATTGACTTGGATCCAGGGATAACAACCTTTGCCAAGGTTTGCATTGATTGGGGGAAGGGTAGGTTGAGATGATACTTTTCTGCCTATTTAAATCCTACCCAACCTTCAAGGCCCAGCTCAAATACTACTTCCTTTATGAGCCTCCCCTGGCTATCTATCCTCCTCTCTCTTTCCCATCCCCTCAGCGTTAAGGGGTGCCTTCCTTTTCTAAAGTCTTATGGCACTTTGCTTATACCTCTCTTAGTCATTTATGGTGCATTACTTTGACTTATCAATTAGTGCAATAAGCACCTACCAAGTGCTTTCAGGCAAACACAAAAGTGAAGGTTCATGCCCTTAAGGAATTTACATTCTACTGGGCTTCAGATCTTTTACCTTCATGTCTTAGCTTTCCTGCTAAAGTATGAGCCCCGGGGACAGCTAGGTGGCACAGTGGATAGAGCTCTGACCTCAGAGTCAGGAGGACCTGCGTTCAAATCTGGCCTGAGACATTTGACACTTACTAGCTGTGTGACCCTGGGCAAGTCACTTAACCCCGATTGCCTCACCAAAGCAAAAAAACAAACAAATAAATTATGAGCCCCTTGAGGGTAGAGACTGTGTTTTATTGAGTTCTATACTTCGTATAGTTGGCCGCAGGATATGTTGCACATGTAAATATTCAATAAATAATGAATGAATCACTAATTATGATAATTTGATGGATACTAAAAAATCAAGGATTGGTGGTTTCCTTTTCACTTGTGTGGTCTACTAAATATTCCATTTAAAGGGCATATATCACTTACTCCACGTACTCTAATGAGGAATGTCCTTTTTTTAGAAATTGTTTGTTTTAATGCAGTGGAAAAATAGATAAAACTGAGGAGTGAGGGCTATAAAAGGAAAGGACAGAGATCAAGAATAACACACTAACAAAAAGAAAGACTGAGAAATGGATCCCAGGCCAAAGTCCACTTTTTCAGTGGTTATAGAAAAAAAAAAACAATCTCATGCTGGGAAGAATTGGAGGCAGCCTGCATTGAGAAGCAATTAAGCTCAACTAGTACTTGGGAAGTAGCTATCAATTAATGCCCCATTATTCATTACCATAGAGGTTCAGAAAAGGGCAAGTTAACACCTGAAAGACCCTTTCTGAAAATGAAAGGATACATTCTAATCTGGAAGAGCTGACATGAGTAAAGACACCGGCTTGTTAACAACTTTTACATGGTTTCACTTTATGCCTCCAAGCTGAAAAGAATTAGTGTTTCTTAGCTTTCAGAGGGGAACTTTCAGACACTCTAATGCAATGGTATTAATACACAGGTAGATTGGCCAGGAAGAGGCTAGGTGACTTGCCCAGGGTCACACACAAGCATCGGAGTAGGAATCATTTTCATTAATGAAAGAAACAAAACATTAAGCTTATCTTTTATTAAAATAACAGTTTTCCAAAAGTCTATTAAAATGTAAAGCTATTGAAGCTTGAAACTGCACAGTGACTTTTGGGACCCCCTGTATATCATAACTTCACTCTTGATATGGATTTCTTGATAGATAATCTAGCAAATACTAGTAGAGAATCTGCATACGTGGAGATGTTTCAGAAACTAACCAGAGGAGTCCAAGCAACTACTAGGACTGATTAATTCAAAATCAGAGAGTAGCCAGATCCGGAGGGAATATAGCTCAATCTGTTATTCAGATGGCTTGATAGATCACATTAGCTCACCTGACTGATGTTTCTTACATACACTACCATAATCATTTAGTTAATATGAGCAAGGCCATTGTCAAGGATCAGTGAGATATAAATCATGAAATTATCAATGCTGAGAAGATGGCAATTGAACCACAATGTCAAACAAGAAAATTGTGAGCCTAGGACAGAGATGATTCCTTGCTGTGGAAAGGCTGATAAGTCTGGGATGATAGACGTGATGTAAAAATAGTGCATCGTGAGCTCAACAACTTAGTGTTGAAAAATTCCTCATTCAGTTTCCCTGATAAGCCAGATGCATAAATGCACCCAGGGGAGAGGGATGAAATAATGTTGAAAGTCCCTTGAAATCCCTAGAAATATTGTCATTTGGAGAGACAGAAATAGAAACCTTGGTTTCCTTATCACCAGCTAAGTGAATCAGTGGTAGATTATAGGGTATCTGGGCTCAGGTTGAAATGGTGGCCTCTCTCTTTTTGGAGCCCTAAGGAAAGGTGGAAATACAAAGCCTTATTTGGTTTTTCGTTGATATAGACAGGAAATAGGAAAAGGATTTGGCCTCAGATACTGACTAGTTGTGTAAACCTGGTCTAGTCTTCCTCAGTTTTCTCAACTGTAAAATGGGGGTAATATTAGTATCTACCTCCCAGGGCTGCAGTAAGGATCAAATAAGATAATGCCTGTAAAGCACTTAGTACAGTGCCTAGTACATAGCAGGTGCTTCATAAATATTTCTTTCCTTTCTTCCTTCATTTCTTCCTTCTGGATGAAAAGTTTCCTATAAAGGAAAGACATCAAAACATTAACAATCTCTTTTTAGAATGCTACTACTTTATCTAGCAAATAGTCTGAGCAGAATTCCTAGGTACTGTACTAATTATTTTAATTCTTCATTTATTTCCAACTGTGTTTATGTATATGTTGGTCCAACATAGTTTAAAATATATGTGCATGTATTTGATTATGAAAAAAAAGTTGATTGACCAACAGTAGGTCCCAGCCCCAGCCCCACTTGGTTGGTTTTTTTTTTTTTTTGGATTCTGATGGCTCTGAATATAAATAGCAATTGTTTCTGTTTTGGCCAGAACCTTGAGGTTCTTTCTCTCCCAGATTTTATTTATTTATTCATTTATTTGTTTATTTGTTTATTTTTGGCTAGGTAAAACAGGCCATTCTTTGCCTCATTTTTACCTAGCCTTAATCACTGAATGGGCATTGCCTCAGACCAACTGAGACCTGGGAAAGACCTTAACTTAAAAAGGCCTCCCCCTGCATCCAGGGCCATCTCCAGTTGTCCTGATTTATATCTGGCCACCGGACTCAGATGGCTCTTGAGGAGAAAGTGAGTCTGGTGACTTTGCACAGTCTTCTCACACTTAAATCCAATTCACTTGCAAGTCATAGCAACATATTCCTGATGTCATGGTTTTCTTCGAGAATGAAGGATAAACCACAACCTGTGAGTAATCCCAGCTGCCTCACTGGGGACCCAACAGGCCAGTTCTAATGAGGCAACTCAGCTTCTCCTTTCCTCCCCTCCCCTCCCCTCCCCTTCTTTCCCTTCTCCTCCTCTCCCTTCCACTCCTTTCTTCTCATCTTCCTTTTGCTTGTATACAAAGATGACACTACTAACTTACCATCAATAAGGCATGTGATTGAGTTATTTTTCTAGTATTGATAGTAGATTTGTATCGATCCATCCACATTAAACCCTACAGAATTCATTTGCAAAGTAGCTAGCCAGGATTGGTGGTACAGCCTGTGGTCATACAACTGAAAAGAACTAATACACTAACACCTCAAACCCAAAACATTAGTTTCATTAGTCATATGCCTAAATTAGCTGAGCTAACTAGGCAAAGATTGTCATGTATCAAACCACACAGTAAAACTGTTGTTACCAGACCCAGAAATTGGCTTCAGAAACAACAGAATGATGTTCATAGTGTCTCACAGAAAGAGAGAATTTCTTAATGTCTATACTGTTTCGCCTCCATAAATTTACATACACTGCTAAACAGCAACATGATGTAGGCCAGATCACTGGCCTTTGAATGAGGAAGACCTGGATTCAAATGCTGCTCCAAACATATGCAAGTTTATTTTATTGTTGCTCAGTCATGTCCAACTCTTTTTGACCTCAATTGGAGTTTACTTGGCGGAAATCCTAGAGTGCTTTGCCATTTCCTTCTCCTGTTCATTTTACAGATGAGGAAACTGAGACAAGCAGCGTTAAGTAACTTGCCCAGGATCACACACAGCTAGTAAGTGTCTGAGGTTAGATTTGAACTCAGGAAGATGAATCTTCCTGACTCTAGGCCCAGCACTCTTTCCACTGCACCGTATAGCTGCCCTAATAATAAGCAAAAGGAGATGCATGTTTTTATTGTTTTTCATTAACTTTTAAATATTTTTAGTTTAGTCATTTTAAAAGTATTTGAGTGTTGGCCTTAAAATGTAAGTGGCTCAGGGCACAATTGTTATGAACAAACACAAAAGAGTTGGGGGAAGAGTTTTTGTCAGGTAGGAAATGGAAGAAGGCCAGATATCCACGGAGTTTGGCTCACTGTTTACCGCTCTCATATGCTAGAGCTAAGCAGAGGAACATTACTGGAAAAACAGGTCATGTTTCTTTAGGTCATTTTGAAACTTGGAAACCTGAAGTCAGGTTCACATTTATAAACTTTTCGGACTGTTAGAACCAGAAGCCACCTAAGCAGTCTTCAAATCATGGATGTCTCCGTGTCTCAGAAATAGGACTTGAATCACAAAGTTAAAGGATTGGAAAAGATATCAAAGTTTCCCCTAGTTGAATTCCTACTGGAAGCATGACAGTCTACCACAATATCCTCCACAATTGATGATTAGCTCCCGATCTACCAAGGCAGCCCAATACATTTAGGATCAGTTTGGGGGATCAGCACCCTCCCTACCAAGACAGCCAACCCATTTGGGATCAGTTTGGGGGATCAGGTCCCTCCCTCCACCCCAACCATTTTGGATCATTTCCCTCCCTACTAAGACCCCAATCCATTTGTGATCAGCTTGGGGGATCAGCTTCCTACCTACCAAGACAACCCAATCCATCTGGGGAAGTTCTTCATATACAAAAAGAGTCAAGTGAGAAGACATTAACTATCCATTTTCAAGCTGAGTTTCAGTTCACTCTACAACACTAACTTTAACTTTTTTAAGGAACCCAAAACAAAGGGAAAGATCCCCCTCAGACTTCTGTCCTCTACTCACTCCTTCCCATAGTTTGACTGTCAGAACTTTCCTAACACACAGAATTGACTCCATCACGACCCAACCCATGTAGACCCACTCTGACAAGCATCAGTTGTTTATGCTTAGTTCTTTTAATGGTATACACCAAGGGATTCTTAATCTATTTTTGTGTGTGTGTATGTGTGTGTGTCATGGACCTTCTGGCAGTTTAAAATCTCGGGTTCTGCTTTCAGAATAATGTTTTCAAATGCATAAAATAAAACACATAGGATTACAAAGGAAAGCAATTACATTGAAATGCAGTTATCAAAATATACATATTTAAAAAAACAATTCACTTATCTCAATTTATAACCCCTCCAGTCTTTGCACTAGTGTCCAGACTGTGGACTTGTAGACAATTATCTCCCTGAGTCTCATTTTCCCCAATTATAACATGGAGGTTTTGGGCTAACTGATCTCTATGGCCTCTTGCAGTTTTAAATTCTATAATGCCATGAATATATATGTGTATGTATGTATATGTGCATGTGTGTGTGTGTGTGTATGTGTGTACATAAAAAACATTTCATAGCATTTTAATGTTTCCAAAGTGCTTTTTTTTTGCATAGATAGATATAGATAAACATATATGCATGGATGGGTATCTATCTGTCATCTATCTATATTTCTCACTCTATATATGCATATATGTATACGTATATGTGAGGCAGCTAAGTGGTACAGTGGATAGAACGCTGGACCTGGAACTCAGGAAGACCAGAGTTCAAATCTCACCTCAGGCACTTACTAATTGTGTGACCCTGGACAAGTCATTTAATCCACTAGAGAAGGAAATGACAAACCACTGCAGTGTCTTTGCCAAGAACACCCCATGGACAATATGGGTATGCTATTTATGAGCCATGGAGTCATGGCTTCTTCTTTGCTGCCAATAAACATTCCCGTATTTAAAAAACCCTCACATGACCCTACCGTTCCCTCAAGCTATCATCTTTTATTTCACCCTCCTTTCATAGAAAAAAAAAACTCCTTTAAAAAGTTATCTGTGCTCTTTTCCTTCACTTTCTCTCCTACTCACTTCTTAATCCCGTGCAAACTAGCTTTTGACTTTATTCAGCTGAAATTCCTCTCTTCAAAAATGACCAGTTGTCTCAATTGCCACCTCTGATGGCCTTTTCTCAGTCCTCATCCTTTAATGATCCACTCCTCCTCATATTTTTTTTTCTTCTCTGGATTTTCATGGCATGGATTTCTCTTGATTTTCTGTATATACTACTTCTTGATTCTCTTACCGTTTTGCTCCTTCTCAGTCTCCTTTTTTCTTTCATTGCCCAGCTATGGGCACATCCCTCTTTTCTCTGTCTCTAAACTCTCTTGGGAACTTCATCAGCTTCCATGGGTGTATTTATTATCTCATGCAGATGACTTTGAATCTACACATCTCTAGTCTCTCTCTTGATATCCAGACCCAGATAACCAATTGCTTTTTTTTAGTCATTTAGAATTGCAAGCCCTGAAGGTATCTCAAAGTCAAGATGGCCAAAACGGAATACATTATCTTTCCCCAAAACCTATCTCTATTCTGAATTTCTCTGTTTCTGTCAAGGGAAACATCATTCTTTAAGTCATAGTCATGCATCCAGTATGGGCCAACACTCTTTAGAGAGAACATCATCATTGACCCTCAAGAGTTAAGATGTGTTCATTAGTGTCCATCCCTAGCCTATACAGATGTCCATACTTATCATCCCCTTCAAGTGATCTATTTCAGGCATTTGGCTAAAGCACCCAGTTCATCAGGAATATAATAAGTAATTGACATGAATTTTAGCTTCCCCTAAATGGGGCAGGTAGGTGGCTCAGTGTATAATCCACTTGGCTTGGAATCAGGAAGACTTCTCTTCTGTGAGTTCAAATCTGGGCTCAGATACTTGCTAGCTGTGTGACCCTAGGCAAGTTCCTTAACCCTGTTTGCCTCAGTTCCTCCTCTGTAAAATAAGGCTGAGGAAGAAATAGCTAACCACTCTAGTATCTTTGCCAAGAAAACCCCAAATGGGGTCACAAAGAGTCAGACACAACTGTACAACAAATAGGATTTCTTTCACCTTTAGTGGTGGCATCAGGGCCTGATTTTTTGATCATGATGGAGGAAATGGGCAAGAAGGGATGAGTAGTGGTAAAATATTAGCCAAAGTATTTTGGGGATAACATTTGCCCAAATATCTTTCCCCAAAAGAAGTCCAAGTTGCTAAAAATATTTTGCTTTAGTCTAGGCATGTTGTAAGAGAATAAGGCAACCATCATTGCCTATGAACGCCTGTAGTAGTTGTTACATTGTTCACATTCACTGAGACCCAAAACAAGGCTCCAAAAAGGAACACCTGTGGTTTGCAGAATCATAGCAGGAAGTCAAGACACAGATGGGGTTGGTCAAACCAAATACCCAGGAAGCTCCAAAAATAAATGGACCTCCAGCTTCCAGTAGAGAACAAGAAAGGAAATAACACATAGGAATTTCAAAGAGTAAGTAGATTCTAAAGTTCAGAGTCACCTTTTGTGGGACAGGTGATTAAAAAAAAAAAGCTTCTGTCTATCAATTTCTAAACTCAAGAATTAATCTTTTCAGTTCAGGTTTGGGGACTTGAGGTTTAACTGGACTTGTTATTTAATCATTAATGTTTTAAACTCTTTTTTAAAAAATTTTATTAATTTATTTTGATTTATCAACAATCACTTCCATATGCTTTTGAGTTGAAAATTTTTCTCCCCTTCCTCCCCCCACCCTCCCCAAGATGGCGCACAATCCGATATAGGCTTCACATCCACATTCCCACCAAACATATCTTCACACCAGTGAAGTTGTAAGTAAAAATTAAAACCAACAGGAGGAACCATCAGAAAGAGGAAACAAAACTCAACAGAAGGTAAAATAAGTGATAGTGATTAGACTTCCATAGTTCTTTCCTTGGATGTGGACAGCACCCTCCATCCCGAGGCCTCTGGAGATGTCCTAGACCCTTGTAATGCCAAGAAGGGTTCAGTCTAACAACATTAGTCATCACATAACATGGCTGTTATTGTGTACAAAGTCCCCCTGGTTCTGCTCACCCCACCCAGCACCATACCACACAAGTCTTTCCACTCCTTTCTGAAGTCAGCCTGTTCATCATTTCTTATAGCACAATAGTATTCCATTACATTCATATACCACAACTTGCTCAGCCATTCCCCAATTGATGGGCATCCTCTCAATTTCCAATTCTTTGCCACCACAAAAAGAGCTGCTATGAATATTTTTGTATATGTGGGTTCTTTTCCCATTTGTTTGATCTCTTTGGGCTACAACCCTAGAAGTGCTATTGCTGGATCAATGTTTTAAACTCTTAAAAAACTTTTTGCACTGGCCATTTCCAAGCTCCAACTTCTTTCTTTAATAGTTCAAATATTTACCAAGATTTTTTTGAACAATAGAAACTTACATTCTCCAGGAGGACAGAGACTGTAATTTCATTTTTCATTTTTGTATTCCCTTTCTTTACCATAGTACATTGCAATTATATCACCACTTGATGGATCTGTGATTTTATCAGTGCCTCAGTGTATGTAACAGCCCATCCATGCCTTTCATGTTGGGTGATTCTTGGTCATTTAGTTTTTCCTTTTTGACCATTCTTTTTTTGGAGTAGTCATGGATCTCAGGAGACCCTGGGATATTTTGGATTAGATGTAATAAGATCAGTGCAATACAGCATACAAACAAGAGCATCAGGAGGACCTTACT
Source organism: Phascolarctos cinereus (assembly GCF_003287225.1). Taxonomy (NCBI): domain Eukaryota; kingdom Metazoa; phylum Chordata; class Mammalia; order Diprotodontia; family Phascolarctidae; genus Phascolarctos; species Phascolarctos cinereus. The sequence goes on from NW_027556098.1 coordinate 7,930,039, forward strand.
CTCTAGTGGAAATCTCACTTGCATTTGGAACTTGTGTAGAAGAACTTCTGAGACCCCGAAAGACACTTTTGTTGAGCCTACATCTTCCTCTGTTAATAATTTTATGTTAATAATTAGATATCCATGAACAGTTATTTCTGTATTTGCATTGAGCAAGGAGTGTTGTATGCATAAGAAACCCCTTGTTGGAAGACAGACTTTAAGGCTGTGTTTTATTTTACCAAATAAAATGTTGAGTGTTTGTTTTTTTTTAATCAACAATTACACATCATAGGATCTCATTCCTTATTATACCTTTCAGGTATTTAGGTTATTGTGAAAATGTTGTTTGCTTTGGAAAATCATGTGTAAAAGCTTTTCATATCTTTATATTATGAGCAGACATTTAAGATATATGTTTAAGTTCATTTTCATAAAGATTTTATGAAGATGAAACAGGGGGCTTACAAATCAGAGGTTATCAAGCTTTTCTTAGTTGCCCTTTAGGGATTATAAGTGGCAACATGGCATCATGGGTAGAGAGCAGCTCCTTCCTTCCTTCCTTCCTTCCTTCCTTCCTTCCTTCCTTCCTTCCTTTTCTTTCCTTCTTTCTTCATTTTAATTTATCTTTAACATTCATTTAAAAATGTTTGAATTCCAAATTCTCTCCCTCCTTCCCTTTCTCCCTATGAATCAAGAAGGCAAGACATATATAAATTATACATATGAAGGTATGCAAACACAGTTCCATATTAGCCATGGTGCCAAAAAAAAAAAAACCCAAACAATAAAAAGCAAGAAACACAAAGTGAAAAGGTATGCTTCAATCTGCACACAGAGCTCAAAAGTTCTTTCTCTGGAAATGAATAGCATTTTTCATCATGTCTTCTGGAATTGTCTTGGGTTGTATTGATCAGAGTAGCTAAGTCATTTACAGTTGATCGTCATACACTATTGCTATTACTGTGTACAATGTTCTCCTGGTTCTGCTCATTTCACTTGCATCAGTTCATATAAGTCTTCCCAGATTTTCCTGAAACCATCTGAAGGTAGGCTTCAAAGTCAGGAGAACAGGATTGAAGTCCCACCTCAGACTGGCTCTGTGCCTTTGAGTAAATTGCTTAAACCTTCAATGCCTTGGGGCTGTTCGTTAAGACTTTAGGTTGAAGATTAGATGTGAATCTGAAACAATGAAGAAATCACAAGTCTAGTCCATTATACACATACATATGATTATTCATAATCTTTTTCCATTCTTTTGGTTTCTTTTTTCCCCTAGAGACATAAGATGATCCCTCAATGGTTTCAAAATTTAAAAACAATTAAAAAACAAAACATCTTCATCCTCATCCTCATCACGGATTTCCTCAATCTGGTCTGGCTGGCCTTCTCAACTAGACCTTAAGAGCCATTTTACTTCTTCACAGAACATTGTTAATAAGAAGGTGGAGTCTAAGTTTGGTGGTTCCACTATCAATGCTTCTGAAAATAGATTGTAATAAAAAGCCATGCAAAGGTATGCTAATTTTTATGTGTTGCTCTGTCAGTTTTATCTGCGAATGTTCTAGGTATGATGTGATCCTGTTGGGTCTCACATCAGACTCCCTATAGGCTTATTGTCGCCTTTATTGTTTTTTGCTATGTTATGAGGTATTACCACTCATGTTCTTCTTTTATCCTCTTCCATTCTAGTAACAAATGAGTTTGTATTCCCTATTGGTAATGCCTTTGGCTGCCATGGCTCCTCACTCGATAGAGACATCAAGTGTTTGCCAGCTTAAGTATTTTCAAACTCTTTTGGCCTCTTCATTGTGGCAACCACTTTGCATGGTCATATTTTTTTGTAGTGATTATGAAGCTTAATATCTTTGCCCTTTCCATTTCTCACTTTTCAATATCAAAGGCTTATTTTAAAGTTTTATTCTGTATTTAAACCCTAAGAAAAAAAATCAGCATTTCCACATATATAGCAGAAAAGAATGAGGATGTACGTAAAACTGAGACTTTTATGTACGGCTTGCTTTTCTTTCTTTTTTTTTTCTTTTGCTAGGCAATGTGATTAAGTGACTTGCCCAGGGTCACATGTCTAGTAAATGTCAAGTGTCTGAGGCTGGATTTGAACTCAGGTCCTCCTGACTCCAGGGCCAGTGCTCTATCTACTGTGCCATCTACCTGCTCCCCAATTGCTTTTCTTTTAATAATAATAAATTCAATATATAACTTTCACATCTGTTCTTGTGCTTATCTGTGAATCATTCTGGCTTTCCTTCTGTTCTCTTTGTATCTTTAAAATTTTGCTTCAATGACCCTCTTATTTTCTTTCTTTCTTTCTTGCCTACCCTTTCCTTCCTACCTCTTCAGCCGAAAAAAAAAAAAGAAAAAAATAATTTCAACAAATATACATAGTCAAAACAAATTCTCACATTGGCTATGTGCAAAAAAATGTATCTTTTTTATTCTGTATCCTTTTTTAAGGAACTAAATATGCCCTGAGAAAGGCATCATATACTGCATCATGAGCCTGTCACCCTTCTATCAGAAGCCTGGTAGCATGCATCATCATTGGTCCTCTGGAATTGTGGATAGTCACCAGACTGATCAGAATTCTTATGTCTTTCTAAATTGTTTTTCTTATTAACTTCATGACAGATGTAATGGACAAAATATTGAGAATGAGATACACATTTTGGGACATGGCCAATGTGGGAATTAACTTATTTTTGCTTGACTAAGCATATTTGTTACAAAGGCTTTTTTTTCCTTCTGTCTTTTCCCAGTGTGTGTGGGGAAGTGGGAGGGAGAGAAAATAAGTATTAATTGAAAAAATAAAGATTTAATAAAAAAGAAAAAAGTCACTTTTTCTCAAAGACTTATTTGAATAGGTCAAATTGAAGCTGTCTTTTATCTTTTCACCTATTGTTTATTTTGACCTTTGCTCTAGCCAGTCTGAGGTCTGATTGTACACAGACAGCTGAATCTGATATGACTCCTATATCAGTAACTATTTACTTCCTGTATGTTAAAGCATAGTTAGCTTCATTTCATTCAGTGCTCACCATATTCAGTGCCTTGAGATTCTCTTTTGGAAGTATACAGCCTATAAATGAATACACCTCAGGGCTTTGTCCTGGGACCCTTTCCTCTTCTCTGTATATTCTCTCTCTCTCTCTCTCTCTCTCTCTCTCTCTCTCTCTCTCTCTCTGATCTCATCAGAACTTATGAATCTAACTATGATCTCTATAGGGATGATTCCCAAATCTACATAATCCAGCTCTCATTTCTTTGCTGAGCTAGAGTCCATTATTTCTAACTCCCTACTAAGTATCTCTACCTTGATGTCCCAAAGCCATCCCAAATTCATTATGCCCAAAACAGAACTTATTATCTATCCCCCTAAATGTGCCACTTCTAATTTCCCCATCTATATCAAGGGCACCACCATTCTTTTGATCACTCATGTTTGAAACTTCAGAGATATCTTCAGCTACTCCTTCCTCCTTACCCGTATATCCTATCATTTGGCATACCTCTTGGATTTTTTCCTCTGTCAGCATATCCCCTCCTTATTTATACCACATCCATTCTAGTTCAGGCCCTCATCCACTCTCACCCGGATTATTACAATAACTTCCTTATTGGTCACGCGTCATTTAGCCTCTCCTTGCTGCAGTCAATCCTCTGCTCAGCTACCCAAGCTGAGATCCTCAAGCACAGATCTAATCATGCCACCTCCCCCACTTGAAAAACTCCAGTGTCTCTCTATCACTTCTAGGATCAAAGATAAAGTCCTCTGTTTCAAAGCTAATGTCCCTTATAGTCTTGTTCCAGCCTGTCTTTGCATCTTGTTCCCATATGACTCCTACCTCACACGCTCTGTACTTGCTCTAAACCAGCTTATTTACTGTTCCTTGTGCATGACATGCCGTCTTCCACCTCCAAGTCTTTGCACAGGCTGTCCCTCCATGCCTGGAATGCTTTCACTCCTTACTTGGTACCCTAGCTCTCTTCAAAATTCAGCTCTCAAGTGTCACTTCTGCCTACACCAAGCATTATTCTTAAAACTGATCAGGCAATGAGATCACATATGAAAGCAAAACCAATGAGTGCAATTCCTTCGCCTGCAACTGTGACCGAATAGGTGCCACCTGCTCTTCCTATGCATTAAACAACCACGAGAACAAGAACATGGACACCAAGAAGTACTGCTCAACCCACAGCAGACAGTTAACACTGCTCGGCCTCTCTTTCCTCCCCAAGCCTGTCTCCCTCAGAGTTCACTTGTATTAAAGCAACCCCTTGAAGGGCAGAAGCAAACAACCAAAAGTAAGTTTTCAAAATCAGAGGATGTTTCCTTCTTGTCTTTGCATGTACCACCATGCAGTGAACAGATTTAGTGCCTAATAAAATGTTTGTTGAGTTGAACTGAGTTAAACAAAAATACTTTTGTTAAATATGCTCCATTTCTAGAAGAAATGCCAATTCAAAAAAGACCTACTACATTATGAGAGTCTACCTTGGCAGTTATCAGGTTTAGAATGTGGTTTACTCGACTATTCATAAAATATGCAGTTGCACTCAAGTAGAGGCCATGTAGCACAGTGGAAAGTGCGGTGTATGGGGAGTTGGAAAAAAAAAAAAAGAGTTCTCAAAGGCTATCCCAGTAAAGTACAAGCTGAGGCAGGTCCTATTAAGCTGATAAAGTTTCAAGTATGAGCCTGAGGGGCGATGGCCGGTTCATCATCAGATAAGCAGCAGGGTGATGACTTTTTTAGCCAAACCAACTCCCAAAGACCATCTTCTGTGTCCCAGAGGGACACAAGGCAATCTGCCTTGGTGGAAGAGTATCCACTTACACATAAGAAATCACAACTCTTTGTGGTATTTACTGTGAATTTCAAAGTGCTATGCAAATGTAAATTATTATCATAATATAAACAAATGCTCATTTGCTGTTTTCTTTCTGAAAGAGCAAGAAGCATTCGTCATTACCTGGACTCATATTTCTCAAACTGCATTCCATTTCTGTGAAGCAAGCGGGCCAAGAAAATCCAGAAAGAAAAAAAAAACCAACATAAGAGTGTACAGTTATCCCTTCCACATTGTGGGGATTAGGGGAGTGGTATCCCCCTGATCTGGAAAATTCGTGTAAAACTTTTTGGCCCTCTGTACCAGAGAAGAAGTTTGAATTTTTTTTTTTTACTTTTCTTTTATGGGATGTTTACAGTAGCTGATTGTAAAATTTGGGTTAAGTATTTGGTTATAGGCTATATTATATAATACTATTCATATATTTTGTGCATTTCTGAATTACTAAACTTTTTCTGTGTCATCAGCTGGCCTTTGCATGTTGTCTGCTGTTTCTACAAAACTCCCCCAAAATTCCCATTTAATTTCTTATGCTGACCCACAATATATCAAAACTGTGATGGGGAAAATTGCGATGTGGAAGGGATAACTCTGTGTGTATGTGTATGTATGTGTGTATATGTGTGTGTACATATATATACATACATGTATATATACATACACATATGTATTATACATATTGTAATAGATATGTAATATACATTATATATTACACATATACCTTTATATATAAATAAATACACATTTAGCAAATCCACTTACTATTGTCCGTCACTCAAACAATATTTGCGTTCAGGTGACTTGTATGACCATTGGAAAGAGGCTGAGCATCTAACTTCACTTTTATTCTCTTGGTAAAGAATATATCAATAAGTATACCCCATCATGGAATATGTTCCATAACATGATATGGAATCAGTTGATTGTCTCAGGAGAGTACATGTAAGATAATGGGTGTCCACTTAGATTAGAAAACATTCATTAAGCTATGAATATTTTGTATCAATGTGAATTATGGATAATTAGATAAAATTGGGAAATTTGAAGAGAGGGGGAAGCAAGATTTTGACTATGTGGTTAGAGGTCTACCTCCTTACACTGAAAAAGTCACAATTCTTTGTTGTATTTATTGTGAATTGCAAATATAAATTATTATCATACCTGCTGCTTAATGGCTGCTTTCTCTCTGAAAGTGCTAACAGCATTCATCATTGCCTAGACCCATGTTTCTCAAATTGCATTCTGTTTCTATGAAGCAGGCAGGCCAAGAAGGTCACAAAGAAAAAAAATCGTATTTAATAGTATTTATTTGCAATATAAAATGCCCACCTAGCAAACTTGTTTAGTTTTGTCTGTCAGCATCTAAATTCACTTTTATTCTGTTAGTATAGACTATACCAATCAGTATGAACCATCATGAAACATGCCCCATAACATATGGCAGAAGAATCAGTTGACTGTCTCAGCAGATTGCATGTAAGATAATGATAAATTACATTTAGATAGTGCTTTAAAACTTGCAAGGCACTTTACCTACATTATCTTGAATCTTGTTGGTCCTTCATTTTGGTAGGCCCTTGAGATAAATACTATAGAAATTATTATCTCCATTTAGTAGATGAGGAAACTGGGGTTCAGAGAGAATAAGTGTTTTGCCCAATGTCACATAACTATTAAGTGGCAGCTGTGGGAGTGGTCCCCAGATCATCCTGACTTCAAGTTCATCACACTATCCACAATGTCACGCTCACCCTCCCAAATACCAAAATACAGAAGAAACCTGAACATAAGAATCGGTATTTCCCATTCAGATTTGTTTCTAGCGGGCATCATCTCTCTCCCTCTGAAAAATTTTTTAAATGGCCGTATCATATTTGATGCACTTAGTAAGATGCATTTACAAAATATCTTTTAGAAAGATCTTACTGCAAGCACTTGGCTTAAGTTTTGTTTTAATAGGATGGGGTTTGCAAATACAAAAAGACAAAAACAACAGCTCAGCCAAGATTAGAAAGGAAGCAGAAAGCTGGGAAACAATTTTTATAGCCAGTGCCTCTGATAAAGGCCTCATTTCTAAAATATATAGAGAGAGCTGAGTCAAATTTATAAGAATACAAGTCATTCCTCAATTGATCAATGGTTAAAGGATAGGAACAGGCAGTTTTCAGAGGAAGAAATTAAAGCTTTCTAAAGTCATATGAAAAAATGTTCCAAATCACTATTGACGAGAGAAATGCAAATCAAAACAACTCTGAGGTACCATATCACACCTATCAGATTCGCCAACATGACAAAACAGGAAAATGAGAAATGCTGGAGAAGATGTGAGAAAATTGGAACACTAATGCATTGTTGGTGGAGCTGTAAACTGATCTAACCACTCTGGAGAGGAATTTGGAACTATGCCCAAAGAGGTATAAAACTATGCATACCCTTTGATCCAGCAATACCACTTTTAGATCTGTATCCCAAAGAGATCATAAAAATGGGAAAAGGACCCACATGTACAAAAATATTTACAGCAACTTTTTTTGTGGTGACAAAGAACTGGAAATTGAAAGGACGTCCATCAATTGGGGAATGGCTGAACAAGTTGTGGTGTATGAATGTAATGAAATACTATTGTGCTATGAGAAATGATGAGCAGGCAGACTTCAGAAAAACCTGGAAAGACTTATATGGTCTGATGCTGAGTGAAACGAACAGAACGAGGAGAACATTAAACACAGTAACAGCTGCATTGTGTGATGACTGACTTTGATAGACTTAGCTCTTCTCAGCAATTCAAGGATCTAAGACAACTCTAAAAGATCCATGATAGAAAATACTATCCATGTCCAGAGAAAGAACTTTGGAGTCTGAATGCATGTGGAAGCATACTATTTGCTCTCCTTTTCTTTTGTTGTTTTGTTTTGTTTCTTCTTTCTTGTGGTTCTTCCCATTAGTTCTAATTCTTCTTTACATCATGACTAATGTGAAAATATGTTTAATATGAACACATAAGTAGAACCTATATCAGATTGCACACTGTCTTGGGGGAGGGGGAGAGGAGAGGAGGGGAGAGGAGAGGGAGGGAGAGGAAATGTAAAACTCAAAATCTTATGGAAGTGAATGTTGAAAACTAAAAATAAATTAATTAATCATTTTTTTAAAAAAAAGAGACAAAACAAAAAAAAATCCAGAGCCATTGGCCCAAACCACAAACTCAGTATCAATAGCTGGAGATGATCTCTAAAGTCATATAGTCCAACCTTTGCATTTTACAGATGAGGAAATGGAGATGTCACCAGACAGGTAAACGTCTCTTGCCTGAGTTTACATAGGTAGCAAGTGGCACTGTTGGGATTTAAGTGAAGGTCCTCTTGTTCCAAATGCAGCACTATTTCCTTATATAATAGCAATATTTGTTGTATACCACCTATGCATCTCATAGGCTGTAGTGATCGGGTTCTTAACACAGCCCAGAACAGGGACTATTTTCAATAAGAAAAAGAAGAAGTAGCATTTACACAGCATTTTAAGGTTTGCAAAGCACTTTACAAATATCTCGTTTGATCCTCACAATAACCCTGGGAGGTTGGTGCTATTGTTATCCTCATTTTACAGATGAGGAAACTGAGGCAGACAAGTTATATAACTTTCCCAGGGTCACAAAGGATACATTTTTTTGGTAGTTTTTTTTTCTTTTTTTTTTAGGCAATTGGGGTTAAGTGACTTGCCCAGGGTTACACAGCTAGTAAATGTCGTGTTTGGTCTGAGGCCAGATTTGAACTCAGGTTCTCCTGACTTCTGAAGATACATTTTAATTCAGGTCTTCCAGACTACAGGTTGAGCACATCTTCTGGTCCACCTAGCATTCTCCTCCCTCATTCTATCTGCTTCCCTTGTTCTAACTCCTTCCTCCTCCTCCTCCTCTTCCTCCTCCTTCTTCTTCTCTTCCCCCACCCTCTCTCTTTCCCTTTCCTTTTCCTTTTCTCTCTTCTCCTCTTCTTCCTCCTTCTTGCTCTCTCTTTCTTTCTTTTTTTTGTTTCTTTCTTTCTTTCTCTCCCTCTCCCCTCCCCTACCCCCCTCCCCCGCCCCGGGCCTATTACTATCTCTATTCCACAGTAGGTGATATAATAAATGCTTCTTGACTTAGTAAACTAGTAATAAGTGGGTTAAAATGAACAGAAATAACCTTTGACTTGAGTACAATTCTGCTTTTCTTAAATGTTTATATTAAATAGCAAAGAAGGACAGGATTAGGGGTGGGAAAAGAGTCAAAATGAAGCCAGAGATAAAGGAGGTAGAATATAAGATAAAAAACAAAATCTCACCATGTTCGCAAATTTTGGAAAACTGTGATCTGCAATGAATTGAAGTTGTGGGAGATCCAAAGGTCACTGGAGAGACATGGGATGGATACAAGCAGGCCATAGCCTATTTCCAATAATGACCTTTGTTAAAGAAGAGAAATAAGAGAGGGGCAGCTAGGTGGCACAGTGGATAGAACACCGGCCCTGGATTCAGGGGTGCCTGAGTTCAAATCCGGCCTCAGATACATAGTACTTACTAGCTGTATGACCCTGGACAAGTCACTTAACCCCATTGCCTAGCCAAAAAAAAAAAAAAGAAGAAGAAGAGAAATAAGAGGAAGGCAATGGGCAGGTCATGTGGCACAAGAAGGGTTAACAGCTAGTTGGTCAGTCTTGAATACTGCATAGGATCTGTAGGTAATTTACTTACATAAAGGAGATCCAGGAGTTCTACTGGACAATTAAAGTATTAAAAAAAAAAGCCCCCAAAACAAATTATAAACTTGCAAAGATTCAAGGTTAGCAATTCATTTTGTCAATTTGACACAGGCCTAAATAAGGAGGTGGCTATGCCAGGGAAATATACTTTAAAACCGTATGAACATGTCTGCCAGAAAAGTTTTTTGGATGTTCTTGGCCAATCAGGTGGTTAGCCACATAGCAACTTCACAACATTCTTCATTGATCTTCACAGTGAACATGTCAAATCAAAATCCCAAAGAATTGAAAATAATCACAATCCATTGCTTCATGCTAATCATGACTGAAACTAATTTGGGGGGAGGGGGTAGGCAATAAAGATTTTTTTTAATAAGGAAATTATTAGCCATTTTCAACTCTAGTTTGGAAACCACTCTCAGAGAGGCAGACAGACAGCTGGCTAACTCAAGAGTATCACACTTTTGCAGGCCTCAGTGTAGAAATGAGGAACTGTATAATTTCCTGCTCACTGGTGATTATGTGACTGTAATAGCTGAAGCTGCCCCATGAATATAGTTCACAAACCGAAATTGTCTGCTAGTGATCTCTGTTAAAACCCAAGGCCTTGTCATGCTAAAAACAATTGTGATGTGATAATTACTCAAGTATTGAGTGCCTGCTTTGTTTCACACTGCAGTGGGTGTTATAAAGGATTCAGATGTATAAGACTTGGTCCCTTGTCCTTGAGTTGTAATGGCCATTTAGTCCAGGGCACAAGACAGGTGATTAAAGCCCACTGAATATGGCAATAAGAAATATTCTTCTGGAAATCTAATAGTGGCTATGTAGTCTACCACTAATTCAAAGAATATCAGAGTTCCCTAAAATAATGGTATGTTTGAGCTGTAAGAGACCTATAAGGTTATCTACTCCATTTTTCATTTCACAGATGAAGAAACTGAGGCCCAGAAGAGCTGAGAACAGAATATATATGTTTAGGGCTCTTTCTTCACTATATTCTTTCTGGAGGGAAATGCCTCAATCCACAAATTCTATTTTGGGCCCTATGGGTGAGATAAAGTTTGTTTCTTGTCTCACCCTAGGATATTTCTGTTGCATTCAGGATCTGTATCAGGAGAAGGGGTGTGCTAGTAAATGTTTTGCAACCAGTTCTCCAGAACTTCCCCCCCTCCCCCGCAACAGCCCCCCCCCCCATAATTTAAAGTTTAATCTGCCTTTTAACATTTCCTCTATCATTTCTCAAGGCTGGACACTCCACAAAATAATAAATAAAGCCCTGATGGGTAGCATTTGCCAATTTGTATGATATAAAAGCTCATACTGAAAATTTAACAGTTCTCACCAGCCAATATAACAAAGCTTTAGTCCACTGCTGGTAGAGGATTCTGGTCCTTTCCCTTGCATTAGACTCAAGAATTAACAAACTCTATAAAATAGGAGCTACTATGCTTAATCTCCCTGTGTTGGTTAAATATGGTGATTGCAAATCTAGCTGAGGATCTGCATGAATGTTCCATTGAACTTGTTTGGGGTTTTTTTGTTCATTTGTTTTTTTAAGGGCCACTTGACAGAATAGCCCCAGACACATTTGGAGTCATTAATGCTAAATCTAGGGGGGAGAATCTTACCTGTGGGGGGAAAAAAACAACCGAGGAAAATGAAACTTTGTTTACCCTAAAATCAAAATTTCTCATTTAATTTTGGAGCTTTCCCATAATGACCTGAGAAAAAAGACATCTTTGAGTCAATATTATTGCTTAAAAATAGATATTTATATGATGGCAAAGAATTGGAAATTGAAGGGATGTCCATCAATTGGGGAATGGCTGAACAAGTTGTTGTATATGATTGTGATGGAATACTATTGTGCTATAAGGATGATGAACAGGATGCTCTTAGAAAAACCTGGAAAGAGTTACATGAACTGATGCAAAGTGAAATGAGCAGAAACAGGAGAATGTTGTACACAGTAACAGCAAAATTGTACAATGATCAACTGTGAATGATTTTCAGTGATCTAAGACAATTCCAAAAGACTTATGGTGAAAAATGCCATGTGTCTCCGGAGAAAGAACTGATGGAGTCTGAATGCAGATTGAAGCATACTTTTTCTGTACTTTTTTATTTTTCTTGGTTTTTTTTTTGAGGGGGGATCTTTGTTTTCTTTTACAACATGACTTAACACGGAAATATGTTTTGCATTACTGCACATGTATAATCTACATAAAATTGCTTGCCTTCTTAATGAAAGGGGGAGGAGTGGCAGGCAGGGAGAGAATTTGGAACTCAAAATTTAAAAAAAATGAATGTTAAAATTTCTTTTTACATATAATCGGGGGAAATAAAATGTTAAATCATTAAAAGTAGATATTTATAAATAGTAATCAATTCAAATGAGAATTAACAGTGGTAAACAAATCTGTCAAACCATATCAATAAATACTTATTAAGTGCCTACTATGTGCCAGGCCAAATTTTTTTTAATAAATGATATATATTTTTATATAAGTAATTTATTTTTGAGAGGCAGTGCAGCATCAGGCTGACCTTGGAATGAGGAAAACCTGCAGTCTTGCCTCTGACACATTCTGGTTGTATGACTATGGATAAGACATTTAGACTCTCAGTGCCTTGGGAAATTCTTAGTGAAAGGAATTTCCACACCACAGCAATGAAATCACAGGTCCAGCTCTCTTTTCCCAGATATATGTTTTTAAAGTGTTTCCCTTTGCATATAAGAATTTTTTAAAAAATCTGTCTCTTTGTTGTTGTCGAGTCTAGCCTGACTCTTTGTGACCCCATTTGGGGTTTTCTTGGCTAAGATACTGGAGTGGTTTGCCATTTCCTTCTCCAGCTCACTTTACAGATGAAGAAACTGAGGCAAATAGGGTTAAGTGTTACACAGCTGGGTCACACAGCTAAGTGTCGGGCCAGATTTGAGCTCAGGGAGCTGACTCTCCCTCTATCTCCAGATCTGTTCCTCTACCCACTTTACCACCCAGATGCTCTTAGAGCTCTCTAAACACTATAGGAAAGTAAAAACTTACCAGAGTTGTTACTGGGAATGTTTTTACCTGGAGCAAAAACAGTTGAGTTGGGGGAAAAGATGGTGAGGGTATTAACAGCACAAAGGATAGCTTGTTGAACGATGAAGTCTGTCCAAAGAGGGAGCTGACCTACTCTTTTCTCCATGGGGCACACTATGGAAACTGGACCTTGGGTGTGGTGGGGAGAGAGGCCAGGAGACAATGTGATGTGTCTCGTGGTCTAGTAGAAGATGATTAGACAAGATGCAGGCATCCCAGTGGTTATCAGAAGAGAAGGGTGCCCCAGATTTTGGTGCCCAGGGCCAAAGCCCCATTTACTTCATGCTAGTTAGAGCTAGGACTCATTAAAGCAAATTCTGAAAGAGAGAGTGCTATTAGAGGACTTGGATTTGCTCTCAGAAGAACTAGGTTCATATCCTCACTCTGACACTTAGCAACCTGTGTGACATTCAGAAAGTTATTTCATGGGGTAGCTAGGTAGTGCACTGGCCCTGGAGTCAGGAAGACCTGAGTTCGAATCCAGTCTCAGATGAGATATTTGACACTTACTAGCTGTGTGACCCTGCGCAAGTCACTTAACCCCAATTGCCTCACCCCCCCCAAAGTTATTTCACCACTCTGGGCTTCAGTTTCCTTATATATAAAATGATGGAATCTGACTAGAATTGAGGGGTGGGGAACCTGTAGCCTCAAGGCCTGGACTAGATAATCTCTAATGTCCCTTCTCACTCTGAATCCTATCATCTTATATATGCCTTTGAAAATAAATCTTGTAGTTTCACTACTGTAATAAAATAATGTGAGGAAAAATTCAAAGTAAAATATAGTACCTGTGCAAATACTCCATGCCCTGGGCAGGTCACATAACTTTTGTCTTTCTCAGTTTCCTCACCTGTAAAATGGGGATAACAACAATACCTACTTCCCAGGGCTGTTGTGAGGATCAAAAGAGATAATAATTGTAAAGCACTTAGCACAGTGACTAGCACATAGTTAAGTGCTCTATAAATGTTAGCTATTACTATTATCATAATATTAATTATTAATTAATAACAATATTGCTATTGCTAATTAATATTTCTATTGGTACTATATATTATTATCCCATTTCCACATTTCAGTTGCTTAATACTAGAATTAATACATCCATCAATACCTACAAAGAAAATGAATTAGGAAGCCTTGCATTAGAAAGGATATTTAATTCTCTTGGATAACAATGTAAGTCATGCTAGAAAACATGCCTTAAAAGTTGGAAATTGGTTTTTTTATATTGATTTCTAACTAGGAAGAAGGAAGTGAAGCTTATTAGGGAAGTAGTGCTTTGTACATTCAACATTGTTCAGAAATAGCCTTCAAATAATTCTGCTCCAATAACCCTTCACAGAACGTGTGGGGGTGGGCTATAATTTTAGATAAAAACGAACTATTTTGATAGCATCAATGTAAGCCTCATAAATCCAGAAATAGGGCTATTAATGATTTTCCTTTTATACTTTGAAGATGCCCATGTCATAAACCAATAACTCTTCAGTAAATGAGTCGGGGACTGCATAAAATAAGTTGGGGTGAAGCATGAGAGATGATTTTAAGAAAACAATCAATCATTGCTGTCTCCAATTGCCCTTTAGTGTTAAGGTTTCTTCCCTTTCTTCCTTCCCCTTTGCCCCCATACGCTTTTGCTCTTAATTTTTTTTGATGAATTCAGAGTTGAAGTCCTTAGACTGAATTGTCTGACCTTGAGAAAGTCCTGTAACTTAATGTGGGTCTCAGTTTCCTCATCTGTGAGCTTCAGTGTAATAATTTGAAAATCCCAGGTTCCAGATTTGTGTAAATAAAAGAGTAGTCTCCTTATCTCCCTCCGGCCCCAAACCCAGTGAGTACTAATAATACTAATCATCAATACCTCTTAGTTTTTCTAAGTCTAGTTTACTTTCCCACTAGTCAAATAATGTTTTACTTCATACCCTCAATTATTCTATCAATAATTACTCAATTTTTAATGTCTATTTCTTGTTTGCCATTAATGCCTAATGGAGGTGATAGAACAAACAAGGTTCCACATTCTTTTAACATAGGACCCAACAACTTTAAATCCATATTGCAGTGGATTCTGGCTTTGTCCTCCCCCTCCTTCCTTGAAAGGCCCTGTATTTTATTACTAATCTCATGAATCATTCCGCTCCCCCACACCATGCCTACTTTGTTTTTTAACTTTTAGGCATAAGTATACCTAAGATATGATCATGCAGTTAAATGTTAAAAAAAAAAAATTAACACAAACCTGTTTGCTCTTTCATTGTTTCAAACTCTCTAGTATGGGAACCTTTTCATCTTAGCTGTTCTGAGAGAGAGAGAGAGAGAGAGAGAGAGAGAGAGAGAGAGAGAGAGAGAGAGAGAGAGAGAGAGAGAGAGAGAGAGAGAATGCCTTCTGGCAAGCATGACATCTGTTACCTGCACCGCTGCGGACCAGACATATTCTAGGCAAATTATTCTTTAGACTTGCTTCACATAAAAGTACGTATCAGTTCAACCCTGTTACTCACTGGCCTCATCTTTTACTTTACGAAGGCTGTCACTTTGGTTTTTACTCACCTATTTCATCCACCCACCCGGATTAAAACCCTCTAGCCACCCCCCTCCCCACATTATCAACTTGTTTTTTTATAAAACCGCAGCTCAATGGTTTCCGGCGCCTTTTTTCAAAGTCAGTGACTGAAGGAAATGAAATCTACCAATCCACATCCCCTTCTTCCATCAGGGCAGACTCAAAGTTGTCTTCAGAAAAATCTAGAAGCCATTACTGACATTCTTGAAAAAAAGATTCTTGGTTTGCTTAACAGAGCTTAATTATCTTATTCATTGCTTCTAAGGCTAGTAATTACAAAATGTACAAACTTTTATATGTCTCTTAAAAGGGCAATTAAAAAGCCGTTGCTCTTATGACCCCAATAAAAAAATTAAGATGGCCACACCCTAGAGAATTCATCTTCCTGAAAAAGTAGAGGACTTTTCTTTTGAATTATGCTCCAATTCTATTTTCCTAAGAAACACTCAGGAGAAAAGGAGATTCTGCTTGAATTGCCTATGTGCCATTAGAGACAAAATTAAAACAGAGACAAATTTAAGAACCCTAAGGATAAAAAGCTTAAGTGAAATGTGAATCCTATCAGAAGTTAAAGAAATTAAATGCCACTCAAGATTGCCAGCTACTCTACTTTTAGTCCAAGGTTTATTATGTAAATGCAAGATGGTACAATGAACTTTCAAAATCACAACCGTTATTGTAAAAAAAGATACTTATTTTACCATTCAATAGAAATTAGGCCAAACAATAAGGTGGAAGCACATATACAAGTCCCCTGCTACTAGATAGGAAATTCTCAACCAGGCTCTAATTGCAATAATGCCATTAACTGGATAATTTTATGAAATGCTAGATTTAAGGTACTGAATTGCAAAACTCATCTCCAGTGATTAGGTCACACAGAAAGAATCCCAAAACGTGGATACAGCAGTTTCCACAATACTTTAACAAGTACAGATATACTGGTAACAGGTAAATAAAGCAAATTCCAATAAAGTAAACCTAAGAAAACAAGGTCATGGAGAACTAGTACAGAATGCTAGTCATATATACAGATATTTTACATAATTGGAGATGGAAATTCTTATCCTGCAATAGGATTTACCCAACATAGAAAAAAAATAGTTTTTTTGGGGGGGGTATTTGTTGCTTTTTCCAAACAACCCCCTACCATCCTTGAGTCAATAACAGGCATACACGTTTTCTTCCTGCAATATTGATCTTCCAAAGATAACACAGCAATACCAGCCAGGTTTTAAAACTTTTTATTTGCATATTAAAAAAATTGTGCATTCCAATAATTAAAATCATTTGAACAAAAAAAAATGGCACTCTGATTAACTGCATTTTACAGCTTGCCAGGACCTTGGTACAGCTTTGCATTTTACTGTTAACTAGATTTACTGTAGTCCCACCCGGGTTCTTCTTTTCACCAACATGCAAGCTCTTTTTTTAAAAAAAAAAATTTTAATGCCACCAGGACCCAAACTAGCCAGGACAGGCAGATGGAAAGAGGCAGCCGGCTCGGCCTTCATTCAATTCAATGTCAGTAGTTCTTTATTCTTTTGATGTTGAAAGGGGCAGCACAGTCATTTAAACTTTATCCAACCTCTTTGCATCTTACAAAGTTAAACAGCTAAAAGAAGTAAAATTAAGAAGGCAATGCTTGTGGAATGTACAGTGCATATTGGCAGGGCAGATTTCATTACGATTCACCCGCTTGCTTCTCCTGTTCAATCGCTAAAAATAAAAAAATACGAAAAATATACAAAGACACACACACAAAAAGAGATAATCATTAGGATTCCAGAGTTAGAGAAAACAGGCTGAGACCTGATGAATATGGGTTTCCCCCCATTTAAGATCTTTCTAAATAACCCAGTTCCTTTAAAGGGTGGCTATATTCCATTTGAACCCCCTATAAAAACCTCAAGCAATTTCTTTATTTTAATGTTTATTTAACGTCCTTCTATTTTTAAGTACGCAAATGCTTCCTGCCTTCTTCATTCCTTCCCCAGCTTCCCTCTGCCTTTCATTCTTCTCCCTCCTCCTTCAGCCCCTCCCTCCCCATCCATCCACCCAGCCAGCCACAGCCCCTCCCGCCTAAGTCTTTTCTACCAGTTGCAAGATCTGTGCTGGAGAATTGGGGGTTGGCGTTGGGAGGAGGAGAGACTGGGGGGGGGGGGAAGGCAGCTTACTTTCTTTTGAAGGCAGTGGGTTTTTCTCTTGTGTTTCTGTCTTCTTCAATTTAGACTTATCGAATTTCTGAATCTCAGCCATATCTGGTTTGTCAGACATTTTTGCAGATTAAGCTGCATACAAAGAAAAACAGAGCTTTTGGTGAGAAATCCACCACCCACCCACTCTTCGCGTTCTTCCGCAGAGGCTCCTAGCCAGCAGCAAAACCACCTCCCTCCCCCTACTCCTTCCTCTTTTATTCTGTGCAATTGAGTATCTTCCTCTTAGGAGACTAAAGAGCCAACCCCTATTATTTCAAAGTTGGGTAGAAGCGAAAAAAAAAAAGGGGGGTTATCAAGGGCGCTTCCTTTAAAAGTGGGAGAGTCAAATCACATAAGAAGAACACAATCAAGTACTGTGTGGTTAACTGCATTTAAAAAAATGTATTAAAACCATCCTGGGCTTGGATGCGTAGAACCCTCCCTACCATCGGGAAAAAAAATCAAAAATTATTTAAAAAAAATTTAAAATTAAAAATAAAAATAAATCCCAAATGCAGTAGGGCGGGAGAAATACTTTGCCTCGGTTTGCAATCTTGATTAAGATTTGGAAGGAGTCCTGCATTCTTCCCTCCCTCCCCCTCTCACAAAGAGCTGCAGTCAGAGGAAGCTCAAACCACCGCCCTTAACTGTTCACCACCTCCTCCTCCTCCCCGCTTTCTCTTGCTCAACAATGCAGTCAGAAAAGACACAACGTTGCCCGAATTTTAAAGACCCGGGAAGCGTTTTCCCTCCCTCCCTCCCTCCTCCTCCTCCTCCTCCTCCCGCCACCGCCCAAAACCATTCACAGCCTCAGCCACTCTGGAAATTAGCAAGGCTGCCCCTTTTCTCGCCCTATTTTTTAAGATCTTAACATTTAAAAAACGAAGCATGCATCTGGGGGTGGCATTCCACACCTCCCGAGCTCTAACCGCCCCGAAACAATAAGAACGCAGACTGGGAATATAATAGGAACTGAGGCTACGCGTTCCAAAGGGTCGCAGAAGCCCCAGATTTCGGTCTAACCGAAACAAAGGAAGCAAAGAAGGGTCGGAGCCACCCGTGGCAGCAGCGACCACTGGGGCCACTTAGGCTCGCCCTCGCACGGCTAAAACGCGCTCGAAATTCTAAACTTTAAGCGAGCAGCTGGAAGGATTTGGGAATCTCCAAAAAGAGCTCTCCAAGCCCCAAGAGCAAAGGATTGACGCCTCCCAAGCGTCTTAATTGGGTTTTTTTTTATTCCTTCCTCTTCCTACCCTCCCAACAACAACAAAAACCAAAACCTACATGCTTTTTCAATCTAGAGACGCTTAAAGAAGGGGGATGGGGAGAAAAAGAAAGAAATAGGAACAGGATCCTCACCAGTGATGGGCGGGGCTCACCAGTAAGTCAGATCTCCGAGGTGGCAGCTCTGAATTGTAGCGAAAGGAGCGCAGCAGAGCAGCTATATCTTCCTTCCTATGCAAATGAGGCTGATGTCATTGTCAGGCTGATTTAACTCGTTCTCTGCTCGCACTACTTTGCTTTCTCTAGATTGGAATAGTTCAGCTTTGGGAAAAGGAGAAGGAAAAAAAAACCCAAAACACACCCACACAGACACCCAGATAGACACACAGAACATGCTTAAAAAATACTGGAAGACCGAGAGAGGTGAAGATGAATCGAATTAAGCATCCTTTCTTCTGTACTACCCAGAACCAAACAATTTATCTCCCTATTTAAAGGTGCATTTATTTATTTGGAAATGTGATTCTTCACTTTCCAGATGTATGTTGCCTGGAGGTCTGTAGTACCTGGGACATGGCATGCATTCCTTCACTTTGAAAATTGGCATTGTCTTTAGGCAGAAATCCAGAAAAACCCAGAAGGTGTTACAATTTCTGCGGGCCTCACTAACACACTGCGGAAAGCGGAATGTATGGGCTTTCTGTGACTCAGCTTCCATACCTCTAGAGTGGCGAGCACTAAAGGCTTACCCCACCCACCCTCTTTGTCTTCTTTTTAATTCTTACTCCGCTGACCTGAGTCGAATGGTGAACATCCCAAAGTGCAGGGAAAAGGGTGTTAGTTATTTCTATTGGAATCTCCTCTTCACTTGCTTCTAAAGGACTTCCAGAAGCTACAACTTAAACACACTTAACTTGGGTGTAGGTTTTTAGAGGGTAAAAACTGCAATGAGTTGGAGGAAAAAACAGGAAGTTGCTTCATTTTTTTTAAACTAAATTTTGTCTCATTTTCCTACATATAAAAACGCTCAGGAGGCCTCCTTGAATATTTGATAAATAACTGGATTTGAAATCCCAAATGCATGCAATTATTTCATCCCAATACGTGTCCTTGAACACGTGAGGTTTAGAAAGATTTCTGTGAAGATTTTTTTAATTTCAAAAAAAATTCAAAAAAAGCCGTGTTTTTCCACACTAACCACCAGTTTTTGAAGACAGTCCTGGTGCATTAATACCTTCTATCTATTATTAATTCATAGTTAACCTTGAATTAATTTAGATTCTGGGAGCATTTGGATCTTGATTCACCTAATTTTGTGGGTACCACCTGCACCTTGTCATTGTTGCAGATACCTGTTTTAGGAATCGTCTATTGTACTTGACAGCAGAATTCACTGATTTTTATTTTTTAAAAGACCTGTTTGTAGTTGGGCTGAATATTTATTTATTTATTTATTTTCCTTAGAGACTATGGGGCAGTTTTAAAAATATATCCATTTCCCTCTCTATGTCCTGAGTAGAAATGTTCTGAAATCCAATTAAAAATCACATAAATTTAAGGTGCTTCACTGATCCTTTTGAGGATTAGTGAAATATGTTGCACATATGTGCCCGTGCTTAGATATGTACATATGAATCAATCAGGAGTTAAGTCTACTTCATTTCTTTATCTACTTGACTTCCTTTTTCCTAGGGAAGAAAGGGGAAGAAAAGAGCCAATTTCCTTCTTCTGTAATTAATGCTCTGTTTTACATGTTACAGCCACGTTAAATGGCTTTTTCCCTTCCAGTGGTGTCACTGTACCTTTTTTTTTTGTAAATTGGCTTTTATAATTTTGAAAGGACAGCATCTTTATTTTCCTTCAAATAAAACGCTCCAGGTTTCTATTTCTAGAGCTAATGCTAGCATTAGTGTTAAAAACAAAAAGATCAAATCCTGGAGGGTGGGCTTTTCTGTAGGTTTCAGCTGACAGCATTAAAAGGATACCCCTTATTTCCTTGGGCCCCAGTAATTCCATTTCCTCCAAGTAGGATCTGATCATTAAACACATCTTTTCTTCCCAGGCTCTTAATTCCTTTCCAATTGGAGAAAGAAGTTTAGAGACAAAAGAAATTCCACAAATTGGACTCCAGTTAAATCAGCACACAGATATTTCTGCCTTTTGTCTCTCAGGCTTCCACCCCCCCCCCTTCTGTACATTAGTAGAGCAGAGACAGCGTGTCTAGAAAAGGGAAGAGGAAAAAGGCCAGAAATTTTGAAATGTCTTGAGAGACTCTCTGTCATTATCAACCAGCAGCTTTTACAGGGAGTCCCTGATCTTGGAAGAATGAAATATACATATCTATGTATGTGTACACACACACACTCACTCACTTACATTATTGCATGTTTATGTGTAGTACAAGGCAACATTCCTGGGAGAAAAGGGAAGAATGTCTATGTGCTTAGCTGGACAACTGGTCAGGAGACCCTAAGACTATGAAAGGGGGAGGGCTGGGGCAGCTGAAAACAGAAACAAAAGGAGTAAAAAGAACATTCACAATATGGGAGGACAAAGATAAAAGAAAGAGAGGGAGAAACTGTGTCCTGGGATGTCATACAGGAAAATATTTAGGATTTAAAGATAAGTATGGAAATGGAAATTTATCAAATTGAATTTAATAATATTCATAGGATTGTAGGATTAGAATTTCTTTGGTGGGCCATGCTATGGGTTTCAATTCGCCTCTGATGCTAGATGGAGCTCTACACTCAGTCAGGAAGATCTGAGTTCAACTATGACCTCAGATACTTACTAGCTGTGTAATGCTAGCAAGTCATTTAACTGTTGTCTGTCTCAGTTTCCTCATCTGTAAAATGGAGGCAACAATAGCATCTACTTCTCAAAGTTCAATTGAGGATCAATTTAGATTATATTTGTAAAGCACTTTGCAAACCTTAAAGCACTACATAAATGTTAGCTATTATAATAATAACAATTATTATTGTCTCTGTGCCTCAGTTTCCTTATCTGTAAAATGGAGGGATTGGACTAGATGGTCTCGGAAGTCCCTTCCTCCTCTAATTCTAGTGATTATCTCTAGTCCCCTTTATTTTATAGGTTAAGGAACTGAGACCACGAATGGTAAAAAGCAGCTTGCACAAGGTCACAGAGGTGATAAGCAACAAAACCAGAATTCGAACCCAGGTCCTCATTTCAAAACCAGCATGTTTTCTGCTGCTCCACATATTCTTATGGCAAGCCAGGATTTGAACCCCCATCCTCATTTTGAAACCAGCATACTTTCCACTTTCTCAGGTGCTCTTCCAGCAAGCAGTAATTTTCCTAGTACTATTTCATATTAGTAAGTAGAGTTTGGGCTATCATATTGTTCTTCTTGCAACAATCATAGATATCTCAATATGTGTAGTGATTTTCAGATGCTGATGGGCATTAATGTTTACTCTTTTGCCAGTAGAAAACAATGAAATCTATGATTGTAGGCTCCTTGAGAGCAGAGACTGTCTTGTGCCTCTTTTTGAATTCCCAGCTGTTAGCACAGTGCCTGGCACATATAAGGCACTTAATGAAATATCTATTGATTGATGGTTTATTGACTAAAAGCTCCACTTCGTCACTGAAACCAGCTCTTCTTCTGGAGCTCACTACAAGCTAACCATGGACTGTGCAGGGCTAAGCCTTCTGTAATTTAGGAAGATGGAGATCTTTACCCCTCCAAGTGTTTTGGGAGAAGAACCTGGAGATTGGGTGCAGAAAAGCCTTTCTTTTCTTAATAGCTCTGGAGCAGAAGTCTCATCAGGAATTTCCACCCCTTAGAAAATTAATGCAGTTGGGACCACTGATTTTGCCCCACTCTCTGTCCCCAAAGTAGTGGAATCCTACTGTTGGGAAATACTTGCTTGAGACTAACTTAACCAGGCCAAACAACCAAAAATATTTATTGAGTTGTATACAAAGTAATATACCTGTCAGAGAAGAGAGAAAAGAGAGAGAAATAGGTTCTCTATTCATATCAGGTCTAAATTCCTATGCTTGGCTTTTTAAGCCCCCTATAATCTTGCCCTGCCCAACCTGTGTATCTTTATTCCCAAGAATCCCCCCCCCCACCAGCATGCCACCCCTTTCCTGGGGAGATCCTGGAATTTATTTACCCATGGTATTCTCCAGGCTAGTATTGCCTGCCCTCTTATTTCCTGATTATGCAAATCCTACCCTTCGTCCTTCAAGATTGAGTTCAAGCTATACTTCCTCCATGGTCTGCTTTAATGAATAATACTACACCTTACACTTATTCCTAAAGTGCTTTCAAATATATCATCTCAACTGATTCCAGGCAAGCCAGTGAAGTAGCTAGGGTAGATACATTTAATCCCCATTTTATAGTTGAGGAAACTGAGAATCAGAGTGCAAAGTGACTTTCTCAACATCATATAATTAGGGGTAGAGTTAGTACTCTACCTTTAAAAGAGGCTTTGCAAAAGTAGTATCATTTTTTCAAAACTTATCTTCTGATTTTTTTTATTCCCAACATGTAGTAGTTGTAACTATATTACAACTCCATCCCACTTTAATCTCTCCCTTCTCTGACATTCTATTGTAATTATATTCTACACTACCCAGGTTAGAATTTTTGTTTCATATGTGTTAGTTTTACTCCATCAAATAGATTACTTGCAAAATTTTTGAAGGCAGGGATTGTGACATACTTTGCTCATCTCTGCAATGGGAATAATATTATTTGCACTATCTAATTCCCACTTCCTACCTCCCAGGATAGTCAGGAGGGTCTTATGGGCCAGCAATCTCAAATGTGAAAGCACTTTGTATACTTGAAGGCTGCAGTTCTCATAGTGTGGTTGAGTCCCTGAGACCATTTTAGGAAGTCCAAAGAGGTAAAAGCTATTTTCATAACAATGCTAAGATTTTTTTAAAAAAAATTTCAAATATGATAAATATTGATGGATATAACCTACGAAACCAAAAGCTCTGTATGGAAGAGAAGTCCTCAATAATTTTTAGGAGAGTAAAGGGATTCTGAGACCAAAAATTTTGAGAACTCTGCTCTATGGTGTAATAATTATTCTGAATGTCATTATTAGTATACTCTTTCAGGAAAGATATGGATGGAATACATCTTAGCCAAATATTTGGGAAAATCCTATAGAACTAATGTTGTTCCTCTGGGATGAAGAACTCAGTTCCCTTTTTATAAACCCCAGATTGGTAAGGTGTGATGTGGCTGACTGAAATATATATAATGAAGTTGCATTGATTATCTTCCAAATCAGAGAACCTTGACACTAGCTCATTTCTCGAGAAACAAGGTGGGTCCTGCCTACATAATGTAAAAAAGATGCATTGTTCTGCTGGAGAATGATCTATTCATTTTTAGAAATTCATCAGTCGGTGAACATGTGACAAATTTCCAGAAAAAAATTTATTAATGTTTTTTATGGGTTTTGTCCCTTTCATTTCCAAATAAATGCCTCTTATCTCTCAGAACTCTCCTTTATGATGCAGTAATTAGGCAAAAGAAACCCAGGCATCTACAATGCTTGAAAGCGTGTAGACCATTCCATATTTCTAGTCTACCATCTCTATTGAGAGGAGGGCAGTATATTCCAGCATCTGTCCTTTGAAATCAAGATGGATTATTGCATGTGTATGAGTCCATTTACTCAAAAAGCATTTATTAAGCTCTTTCCATGTGCTAGACATTGTGCCAGATACTAAACTTCCCTTGAGAGGTTTACTTTGTCTTGGAGAGAACACAACACATGCATAGAAAATTAAATATCCCATTTAAAAAGAAAATCATCTCTGGGGGTGAGAAGGCTGGACTTCTGACTTCTCACTGTGGAGATCAGGATTTGTTTTGAAGAAAGTTAGATATTCTATAAAGTGGAGGTGAGGATGGGGTACATTGTAGATACAGGAAATGGCCCTTACAAAGTCTTAAGAGATGAGAGATGGAATGGCATGACCTGTGGGACCTTGGTCAAGGTACAATCTTTTTGCCCCTCAGTCTTCTTATCTTGAATGTTCTTTAAAGATCTCAATCCTATGATTCAGTAAGAGGCTGCCACCATTTTCAAGCAAGTACCAGAAATGAAAAGGCTATAAATATCCTACTAATTTATACTAGGTTTAAATGTTGTTGTTCATCCTTAGTTTTCAAAGAGGACCAAGCGATGTCTTGAATTGGATTTGAGTGAGGCAGAGTTGTACAAAGTCATCAGCCTCTCTCTCTCTCTCTCTCTCTCTCTCTTTCCAGAGTCGTCAAAGTGGTAAGACAAAAGTCAAGACAACTGGTGATGTCCTGGAATTTGGTGTCTTTGGTATCTCTATCAAACTCCATAGTGTCTACTTCAGCCGCCTTCACGGCCATTGGAACAAATTGTTCTCTTCTGCCCATTCCACCAGGGGAAGTCTTCACATGCTTGAGTAGATAGCTTCCTAACTCACTGACGACTAGATTTAAATATAATGTTTTGGATATAGGTCTTTAGGATTGTAGCTTTGGAGCCGAGAGACACTGTAGAGGATCATTTAGTTCAACATCCTCATTTTACACTTGAGGAAACTAAGACCCAGAGGGAGGTTTCCTTTATAGGCACTAGGTACCCAAAGCTGGGACCCAAATCCAGGTCTTCTGACTCCAAAGATTCTTTCCCCTCCATCTGGCTGCCTCAGACAACGAGGACATAAAAGAATCAGGAAAACAACTTTGGTACTTTACTGCACAGTCTTTGCTTAGTAAGGGATAGGAGAGAGTGTATCATTGAAATCCACTGACACTGTGTTTCCACAGCCTACCTGCAGCCAACAGTTTTAACTTCAGCTTTCTCCACTGAAATCAGAACCATTAGCAAGTAAAGGAATGTAGTCAGTTTGAATGTGTTCCCTTCCCACCCTCTACTGGAAGAGATGATGAACAGAATAAAATGGCAACAAAGCTAAGACTCAGAGAAAAGAAACGGCCTAGATCACGACCGGCTAAGCCCTGAAATGACTGAAAGATGACTGTTTTGGACATTCAACTCACCCTTTAACTCTGCATACTGTATTTCTTGTCTAACCTGAGTTCCTAACACTACAGTTGAAGCTACCTAGAAAGATTGAGGAGAAGGCACTGAGTGTAATCAAGGATTTGAATCCAAATTGGAAAAAGAGAGATTAAAAAAAAAGCTTATCTTAAGTATCTTAACCATTTTGTGTTTAATTAGTAATACCTTGGTACAGTGAACAGAACACCAGCCCTAGAGTCAGGAAGACCTGAGTTCAAATCTGGCCTCAGACACTAGCTGACTGACCCTGGTCAAGTCACTTAACCCAGTTTGCTTCAGTTGCCCATTTGTAAAATGAACTGAAGAAGGAAACGGAAACCACTCCAGTATCTTTGCCAAGAAAATTCCAAGTCGGGTCATAAAGAGTCAGACAGGACTCAACAACAATAAGTTAATACCTTATGTGATGCCTTATATTTGTATAATGCTTTGAACTTTCTCAAAGCATTCTCACTTCTAGTATGTTATTTTACATTCACCACCTCTCTGTGAAGTAGACTAGGTATTATTGCTCCCTTTTACAGATGAAGAAATGGAGGCACAAAAAGCCCTTTGCAAATCATTTAAACGAGGTTAGGTGATTTCCCTGAGATGACACAACTAGCCATGAGTGAGCACATAGACTAGAATCTAGATCATAGGATCTAGAATTACTGGAGTTGCCCTAGAACTCAGGCAGCTAGGTGGCACAGTGAAGCTTGGGCTTGGAAGGAATTGGGAAAATTCCTCTTCCTGATTTCAAATCCGGCCTCAGACCCTTGCTACCTGTATGACCTTGGGCAAGTCACTTCACCCTCTTTGCCTCAAGTTTCCTCATCTGTAAAATGGGGATAATAATAGCACCTATTTCCCAGGGTGGTCGTGAAGATTAAATGACATAAAAATTGGAAAGCACTTAGCACAGTTCCTGGCGCATGGTAAGTGCTACATAAATGTTAGCTATTACTATTAACTATTATTGTCACCTTTGCACTCTGAGGCTATCTGATACTCTTTTTGGATAGTGCCTGTGGAGCAAAATGGAAAAAAAAATTCTAGAGAACTGAAATTCGAGGTCAATGGAATAAGACTTTCTCGTGAGAGGGGCTGTGGAGTCCTGGAAAGAGAGTGAGAAGAAACAGAATAAGGGCTCAAGTTCCTTCTCTGATACATATTGGTTGCAAGTCACTTAATCTCTAAGTGCCTTCAGGTAAATCTCTAAGACTATAGATTGCAAAGCAGGTGCTTATTTTTATTGGTAGAGAAAGTTCTTCACCCGGAGTTCCCTACACTGAAATTACAAGTCTGGTTAAAAAAAAATTTTTTTTTTCACCATATGTAGGATCACTTAGAATGGGCTAATCAGCCTTTGAATGACCTCAGTCAGCTTCAAAGGGAGAATACATCTGCAGACAGGATTCCCCCTCAAATCCTGCATTCCCATAGCTATCAGTGGAGTGCAGCTGTGTTCATTTGCAAACAATCATCATTTTCATTATCTGGTAATCCAATTCACATGCTTGAAACCGCTGGCAAACTGCTCAGTATCTAAATCTTACTCATTCCCCTAGAGAAATTTTATTCTCACTTGACTGTCCCTGACTGCAAGAACTTTCCCACCTTTTTTTTTCTTCTTTTCTCCCATTCTGTACATGCTGTCCTTCAGGAGATGGATAAGGATAAATTTGGTTTGAAACGAAACTCGTGTGCACAACAATATATCTACAGTTACAAGGATATTTTGATATTTTAACTTTAAATTTTGCCACCAGATGATTTATATGGGAAAATGCATTCCTTTTATGAAAATCTTACAGCATTGGGCTTGTAAAAATCTTGTCTCAGACACTTACTAGCCATGTGGCCCTGAGCAAGGAAGTCACTTAACCTCATTCAGTCTCATTTTCCTCATCTGTAAAATGGGGATTGTTGGTGTTCAGTCATGTCTGATTCTATGTGACCCCGTGGACATCGCCCATAGGGTTTTCTTGGCAAAGATACTAAAGTGGCTTGCCATTTCTTTCTCCAGTGTGTCCCCATTTAATAAATGAGGAACTGAGGCAAATAGGAGTTGTCACTTGCCTAGGGTCACACAGCTACCTAATTTGAACTCAAATCTTTATAATCTTTTGACTTGAGACTAGATGCTATATTCATGACACCACCTAGCTGCCCCCAAAATGGGCATAATAATAGCAGTTAGCTCAGCTGGTTGTAATGACTATTACGAGATAACAAATAAAATGATTTGTAAACTTTAGCTATATAAATATTCCCTGTTATGATGGATACTAGAAGATTCTGTTTACCATTCATGGGTTCATCTGATCCCATCTTCTCCATCAACTGGAGCTGTACAACTCACCTTATCTAACCAGATAAGTCCTAATAGGTGACAGAGATGGAATTTAAATTCAGATCTTCCAGACTCTAACACCAGCATTCCCTCAGGATACCATGCTTTTGTTTGTTGTTCACCCGTTTTTAGTCATGTCTGACTCTTCATGACCTGATTTGGGGTTTTCTTGGTGAAGATGCTGAAATGGTTTCCCATTTTCTTCTCCAGCTCATTTTACAGATAAGGAAACTGAAGTAAACAGGGTTAAGTGACTTGCCCATGGTCACACAGCTATTAAGTGTCAGAGTCTGGATTTGAACTCAGGTCTTCCTGACTCCAGGATAGGCACTCTATCCTGTCACCTAGTTACCCTGCTGTTTTTATAAGCATCTTCATAATATTATTTAACTTTCTCCTGGTATTAGGTTCTCCTCTACTCATCTGATATAGTAATCAAAAAATGAGGAGAGTACTCTGCTCTTATTGGAGAAATATCTCCTCTGTCCCATCACACTGCCATATCTATTTTTAAAATTCTTATTAAAGAAGACCCTTTTTTTCTTCCTCCCCCTTATATCCTCTCCCTCTTTCTTCTTCATAGCATAGGATTTGACTTTTTACAGGATCATCTCCTGCCAGAAAGAGAGATAATAACAATTAGGGGAAGAGTGGGTGGTCAGAACACATAATACATAAATCATGCAAAAATGATTGGTCCCTTTGCCTTGCATCCAGAGGTATTCCAGTCTGTCCTCCACTCAGATGTCAAATCAATCTTCCTACAAGGCAAATTTGACCATGTCAACAAATTTCAGTGACTCTATATTACAGTACTTACAGAATCAAATATAAAGTCTTCTATTTGGCTTTTAAAGTTCTTTGGAATCTGGCCCCTCCTCTACCTTTCCCATCCCCATGTATGCTGTGATCCAGTGACCCTGACAACCTGGCTGTTCCTCCCAGGTGACATTCCATCTCTAGTCTCCAGGCATTTTCCCTGGCTGTTCTCCATTCCTGGAGGGCCCTCCATCTTTAACTGTTATTCCCAGCTTCCCTGACTTCAAATCTTGAAGTCTCAGCTAAAAGTCCCGTCTTCTGCAAGACCTTTCCTATCCTTAGTATCTTTAGACTGTGAGCTTCTTGAGAGCAAGGATTAGTTTTTAGTTAGTTTTTTTTTCAATTTCTTTGATTTTTGCCTTTCCTTGTATGCCCAGAGATGAACACAGTGCTTGGCATACAGTAGGCACTTAATAAATGCTTCTTGATTTGAAATAAAGTAAATTTAGAACAAGAGAATGCACAATTGTGATTCTCTTAATCCTGTGTATAACAAATCTTAAATAAATATTAAAGGGAGGAGTAGCAAGAAATGGGGTGGGATAGGGCTAGAAAAGATAAGGGGAGGCAGGCCCGTTTTGTAGAACTGTCTTCAAGTAAGGCAAGGAGTGAAAGATGATCGTGAAATTACATTTTTTTATGTTCCCTAGAGAGCTCTTAAGGAAGATAAGTTAATAATAGTTTTGTTTATAAATTTGTTAATTTATTTGAAAAAGATAAAGTTGTAAGATAATTACATTGCAAAAGAATCTACAATATTGCCTTAAATAGTATTTGATTTCCTCAAAATTTGATTTTGAAAGTGAAAAAAAAAAGCACAATTCAGAGTACTTTGTCCCCACTGACATCTCTGTAATAAGAGACATACACATCTTACATATTATAAGGATTAACAGGGGTAGGGAACCTGCATCCTTGAGGCCACATGTGGCCCTCTAGGTCTTTGAGTGCAGCCCTTTGACTGAATCCAAACTTCACAGAACAAATCCCCTTAATAAAAGGATTTGTTCTGTAAAATTTGGACTCAGTCAAAAGGCTGCACCCGAGGACCTAGAAGGCCACATGTGGCTTTGAGGCCAAAGATTCCCTACCCCTAGAATAGAAGACGTTCTGGTGATAGCTATTTAATTTTATTCAATTAATCAAGTCAATAAGCATTTATTTTATGACTACATGTGTGTGCATACCTATGCGTATGTGTGTATAATACATATATATGTATAAACACATATATATAAAATATAGTCAATATGCTCATTAGCACATAGACCACAAAACAGAGTTAATGCAGAGGGTCTAAAGTTAGTAAAAGGGACCAGCAGGGATGTGCTGGAGCCGGTCTAACCTGCTTTCTCCCGTGATTGCTAAATTTTCAGTTTGAGCATTCACACCTTAGAAAGCTGCAAATCATGACTTGATTTGTTTTATTGTGCCTAAACTTAAGTGATGGAGAAAAATCTTAATGCAGATTAAACTTAAAAATATGTCATGGGTGTGTTTTTCCCCCCATGGAAAAACAATTGTTAAACATTTTCCAGCGTATCACTCTGCCCTATTAATATCTAGAGAGCCAGAATCTGAAACAAAAAATCATGCTTTTACCATGTATGGAGGGTACTCCATCCTATGAGTCCAAATTTTAATGAGGTATAGTTATGTAAATCCAAAATAGCTCCTCTTTCAAAAGCTTCTGTTCTTTGGAGGCCTTGACTTGTCACTCTTTCCAAATCTGCCTTCTGATGCTCCTCTCAGTCTTCTGAGCCCATGCCTGAACAGCCAACCACCTAAGAGAATTCTGCCTTATGTAAGTGTCTAAGATTGTGAAAAAGAGGTGTTTAAAAAAAATGGTGGTTGCTATCTTCTGAATCTCTTGAGGAGTCTTTCTCCTACTTGAGTAGCTGCTGAAAGTAATTCTGCCTTATCTAAGTCTAATAAGATTCTTGAGAAGAGGTCTTAAAAAAATGATTTATTTGATATAGAATAATTTTATATATACATGCATATACTATGTCATCTATACATACATTTATGTTACACCTTCATGCTATTTTTCATTCATCTAACAAGATAGAGAAGTAAGATGAATATGTAAAGGCATAAAAGGGGCACCGTGAAACTGTGATATGAATGAATGGCCCACCAGGCCCTTCTATCAGCCCTGCAGCTGAAATCTCTACTGTGTGTTGTCTCCTCCATTAGCATTTGAGGTCCTTGATGCCTGGGAAGGTTTTTCTTTTCAATCCCCAGATCTTTGCACAGTGCTTGGCACATAATAAGTGCTTAATTAGCACTTTTCTTTCATTCATCCACACATACATTTAGAATTAGTCATAGTTATCTATGGTAATGATTTTCTCTGCTCTGTCTGCAAACCTAGTCTGTCTTGGAACATGAAATAAGAACTTGTCTGATTTTTCTTTTTCTTTCTTTCCCTTTTTTTTTTTTGCAGTTGTTTCTTGTAAGCTTTTTTGTCCAGGAGGTTATTTTAGTAACATCCCAGGATTCAACCAATGCATCAATAAAGAAAACAAAAAATGGAATAAATAGCATAGCCAATTCCTTTAAGAAATGTGCTCTCCTTTTTATTGGAAGGAGGATAGAACCTCAGATAGCCACACCTTTGTCATCTGCCTTGGAAGAGCTAAAAGTAGTTCTCTTTTGGTATCTACAAGTTTAGTTTTTATCAAACTTCATTGAAAAGTCAGGCCCAAGGGCTGAATTCAAGAAAAAGAAATAATAGGGAATGGGAAGAGATTAATCAAATATCCTTTTGCTTGCTAAGCCAAGTTCTTTTGAAAGATTCCTAATGAAAAGTTTGAATAAATAGGATGATGGGGTACACCAACAAAAGTGGAAAGAGACTGGACCACGAGGGCCCAGAGGACTGAATGCCAGATGAACCCCACACTAGCAGTGTGATGTGGATTTAGAAGAATCCCTTCTTCTGATTCTCAATTTCCTCCTTTGTAAAATGAGGTTAATAATGTGTGCCCCAAATATTATAATGGTGGTTATATGGATCAAATGAGTTAATATGTGTAGAAACATCCTGTAAACTAAGGCTGTCTATAAAAAGCCAGTTATTATTATTATTAATTGTGGTAGATTAATCCCCAATTAACCTGCTAGTGAGGGAATTGTATCATGAAATGATGAAATCCATAGCTATTGATAACAAACACAATGTGCATCCTCGTTTTAATCTCCCTTCACACCATATGATGCAGAGATGCCAGATTTAAGTTTCACTTTATAATATTCCACTGGCATCATTCAGATTCCAGGAAAAAGGACAAAGTGAAAATAAAAAAATTTCTGGGAAAGAGAGGGAAGAAAAAAACAAAAAAAGAAAGTTATGTGATAACTTTATTATATATTTAAAAGGAATGGCAAGTTGTACACAACAGATTTTCAGTTTCATGTACTATCATCTTTTCTTCTATTCTACTATGTTATGGAAATACTTATTTTATTTCTTAAGTTCAGAATAAAATAAATTTTTTTTAAGAAAGAAAGGAGGGAGGAAGATGAGGAAGGGTTTGGATAATAAATAATGATTGATATTTAAATGATATTTCAAAGTTCATGAAGATCTTATGTCCATTTTTCCATTTGGTTCTCTCAGCAGACCTGTAAGGTAAGTGCTATGGTATTATTATCCCTGGTCTTTAGAGATGAAGAAACTAATACTGAAGGTTAAGTGAGTTGCCTAGAATCACACAGCTATGGAATGTATATACCCAGGTCTTCATAATTCCACTGTGTCTCTCTGCCTCATTAATCACCAGATGGATTATCAGAGAGAAGAGAGAATAAAATTATTTTACACTCAACACAATAGGAGCATTGCTTTTCCACTATCATATCCCTGGCTCTGCACTCTATAAGATAACTTATGGAATCATCAGGTTGCAGTGATTCTGCATAAAGAATAGTGATTCTGGAGTCTTTAGACCTGGTTAGTTCTAATGTTTTCCCTTTGTTAGTCTTTCCTATGTATCTTGTAAATAGCTTGTTTGTGTATATGTTTGCTTGTTGTCTCCCCTATTAGACTGTGAGCTCCTTGAGGGCAGGGACTCTTTTGCTTCTTTTTTTTCTTTTCTTTTCTCTTTTTTTTTCTTTTTAGGCAGTTGGGGTCACACAGCTAGTAAGTATCAAGTGTTTGGTCTGAAGCCAGATTTGAACTCAGGTCCTCCTGACTTCAGGGCTGGTGCTTTTACTTCTTTTTGTAATCCTGATGCTTAGCATGGTGCGTGGCATTTAGTAGGTGCTTAATAAATGCTTATTGACCAACTAGTTTTGAGTCTGCCCTTTTACAATTGAAATAAATATTTAAAGTGCTTTGCAAAACCTGAAGTACTATATAATTATTATTGTTGTTGTTGTTATTGTTATCATTATCATTCATGTCGCAACTTCTCTGGATCTCAGTTTCCTCATTTGTAAAACAAAGTGGTTGGATTGAATTATGCCTAAGGTCCCTTTCAGCACTATATAGTATGCTGTCTGTGATGTACCTTCAGATCAGGAGGCTGGTAATTAGTTTGACTTACAAGCCAAGTGTTCATGGGTATGGTTAAACAAAAAACATTCCTATATGGGAAAAGGATATATGTAACTCATAAGAACTTTATCATCATTAGGGCAGTTGGAAGGAATATATACAGACAGAGGTCATGGATGTGAGTTGACTATGGGGATGATTTCAAAAAAATAAAATTAAGGAATCTATGGTCATATCAAACAATTCTCTAAATCACTGTTGATTAGAGAAATACACATCAAAACAACTCTGAGGTATCATATCACACCTATCAGATTGGCCAACATGACAAAACAGGAAAATAATAAATGTTGGAGAAGATGTGGGAAAATTGGAACACTAATGCATTGTTGGTGGAGTTGTAAACTGATCCAACCATTTTGGAGAGTGATTTGAACTGTGTCCAAAGGGCTATAAAATGTGCATACCTTTGACCCAGCAATAGCACTTCTAGGTTTGTGTCCAAAAGAGATCATAAAAATGGGAAAAAGAGCCACATGTACAAAACTATTTATAGCAGCTCTTTCTGTGGTGGCAAAGAATTGGAGATTGAGGAGATGCCCATCAATTGGGGAATGGCTGAACAAGTTGTGGTATGTGAATATAATGGAATACTATTGTGCTATAAGAAATAACGAGCAAGCAGACTTCAGAAAAACCTGCAAAGACTTGCATGGAGTGAAGTGAGCAGAAGCAGGAAAACGTTGTATACAGGAACAGCCACGCTGTGTGATGACTAACTTTGATAGACTTAGCTCTTCTCAGCCATACAAAGATCTAAGACATCTCCAAAAGTCTCATGATGGAAAATGTTATCCACATCCAGAGAAAGAACTATGGAGTTTGAATGCAGATTGAAGCATATTATTTGCTCTTTTTTTTTCTTTTGTTTTGTTTCCTCTTTCTTGTGGTTCCTCCTATTGGTTCTAATTCTTCTTTTCAACATGACTAATGTGAAAATATGTTTAACAGGAATGTATATGTAGAGCCTGCATCAGACTGCATGGTGTCTTGGGGATGAAAGCAAGGGGGAGAAAATTTAAAACTCAAAAGCTTATGGAAGTGAATGTTGAAAACTAAAAATAAATAAATAAATTTTAAAAATAAAAATTAAGGGAAGAGAAAGAGGGATGCATTGGAAGAAGAGGGAAGAGAGAGGTAAAATGGGGGAAATTATCTCACATAAAAGAGACATGAAATGAAGAGCTTTTACAGTGGAGGGGAATATGAGGTGTGGGGTATAGTGGGCAACACTTGAACCTTACTGTCATCAGATTTGGCTTAGAGAGGGAATAATATACAGAGGGGAGAAGGGGAGAAGAGAAAGTGAAGGAGAGAATTTGGAAATCAAAATTTTTTTTTAAATATTAAAAAAAATTTTACACGTAACTGAGAAAAAAAATAAGACAAGAGAGGAAAAAGAACAGCGACTTCTAGGCAAGAAACTGTATAAAGGCATTATCAAGGAGATGGCTGATCAAATTAGATAGCTAGCTGGAACAATGGATAGATCATGAACCTGGAGTCAGGAAGATCTAATTTCAAATTTAACCTCAGACACTTGTTAGCTGTATTACTGAGGGCGCATCATTGAACCCCTTTGTGCCTCAGTTTCCTCTTATGTAAAATGGGGAAAATAATAGCAGCAACCTCAGAGTAGTTGGAAGGATAAAATTTGACAATATTTCTAAAGTGCTTTGCAAACCTTAAAGCATTATATAAATGCTAATTATCATTATTATTGTTAGAAAAGATGAAAAATGATGGTCAGCTTGAGTACTGCACTGGTACCCATGAAATATGAAAAGAGTAGACCCTTTCCTTTTCTGCACTGTGGCTGCAGCCCCATGTGTGCTCAAACTTCAGAAGAGGCTTGCCTCTAGTATTCTTTGATGTGGAAAGAAGGTATGGCTTGACCCCAGTGAGACCAATGAATTGCCAACACCAATTCCCATCAGCAGATATGGAAGCTGATTGAAGATGGGCTGATCATCTGGAAGCCTGTTACTGTCCGCTCTAGTGCCCAGTGCCAGAAAAATACTCTGGCCTGACAGAAGGGCAGGCACATGGGCATTGGGAAGAGAAAGGGTACTGTCAATATTTGTATGCCTGAGAAGGTGACCTGGATGAGGAGAATGAGGATTCTGTGCTGTCTAATGTGAAGATATTGTGAATCCAAAAAGATTGACTGCCATATGTTCTACAGACTGTACTTGAAGGTGAAGGGAAATGTGTTCAAGAATAAGCAGATCCTCATGGAGCACATTCATAAATTGAGGGCAGACAAGGCCCAGAAGAAGCTCTTGGCTGAACTGGCTGAAGTTTGCTGGTTCAAGACCAAGGAAGCATGCAAGTGTTGGCAAGAGTGTCTACAGGCTAGGAAAGAGGAGATCATCAAGACTGTCTGGGGAGCAGGGGACCAAAAAATAGTTTTCCCCTATTTCCTCTGTACATAGTACACTTCTACTTGGCTCATGCAATAAAACTTGACAGATTCTCAAAAAGAAGAAAGAAAGAAAGAAAGAAAGAAAGAAAGAAAGAAAGAAAGAAAGAAA
The DNA here is from genome assembly GCF_003287225.1 of Phascolarctos cinereus. Taxonomy (NCBI): domain Eukaryota; kingdom Metazoa; phylum Chordata; class Mammalia; order Diprotodontia; family Phascolarctidae; genus Phascolarctos; species Phascolarctos cinereus. The sequence goes on from NW_027556098.1 coordinate 7,966,016, forward strand.
GAAAGAAAGAAGAAAGAAAGAAAGAAGAAAGAAAGAAAGAAGAAAGAAAGAAAGAAAGGAAGAAAGAAAGGAAGAAAAGAAAGAAAGAAAGAAAGGAAGGAAGGAAGAAAGAAAGAAAGAAAGAAAGGAAGAAAGAAAGAAAGGAAGAAAGAAAAGAAGAGGCTAGATCAATGCTTCCAATAAGTTGGGTAGCCCTCTTATTGAAGATTTGTGGGAGAAGACAGGGAACAGTTGCACAGGATGAAGTCTATTAATATTATATGATTAATATATATATATATATATATATATATAATTATATATAATATATTAATGATAGGGGAAGTACCTATAAATGAGATTGTGGATACATTTATGTATGGAAGATGTGAATGACAATCTGGCACCTAGTGTAGTGCCTTGCACACAATAGACACTCAATTGTTGTTGATTGATTGAATTTAACAACTGGCATATAGTATGTTCCAGATAAACTAGTTTAACTGGCAGTTTGTGTTTTGTCTTCCAACACCATGACTTTGCCCAGGCTGTCCTGTATGCCTAGCATGTACTACCTCCTCACTTCAATTCTCAAGAATCCTTGTCTCGCTTCAAGGTTCGTCTCACAGTTCTGCCTCACTTAAATCCAATTCATTTACAAGTCAAGATATCACCCTGCTGATGTCATCGGTTGTCTTCGAGAACCAAGGATGAAGGACAAACAATTGCCATCTTTTACATGAGTTATTAGTGATCACTCCTTCTACATTCAAATTATTTTATAATGCTTTATTTGTGTATTTGTGTGCATGTTGCATTTCTCTGGAGGGCAGTGATTGTTTCCTCTCTTATTACCAGTGCACAGTAATGTGCTTCTTACATCACTAATAATATTAATTATAGCTATCATTTCTATAGCACTTTAAGGTTTGCAAAGTGCTTTACATGTATTATCTCATTTTAGCTTTACTACAATCCTGCCTTTAGTCAACACCAACCATATGAGTATCATTACTATGATTGCTATTATTGTTTGAGCTGAACCCGATTTTGTACCCAAATGGGAGCTCCCAGTGTAGAGATGCCATCCACAAATACAGGGCGTCTCAAAGTCTTAATGCAGTTTTAAGCTTTAATAGTTGAAAACTACACTAAAGCTTGCACAGTAGGAATGGAATAAATTCTTATCAAATGTAATTTTATCATCATCATCATCATCATCATCATCATCATCATCAAGATTACTCTTCCCAATTTTGTTGAGTAAATAAAAACTATTAACACATGCTTTCTTTTGTAGAGAAGTGCCATTAGCTGGCTTTGGCTAATGGTGACTTCTAGGCATATCCCCACACCCTAGGGAGAAACCATCAGCCCTTCAGAAATCATCCCTGGAGGATACAATGCCTAGACTCTGTGTCCTCTACCCCACAAGGCCAAAAAGATTTGCATGCTGGAAAACCTTGATTAAAAGTGAAAGAGTTTCAGAACAGATGGTAGGGGGACACAGCTGCTCACACGCTGGGGTAGCTAATGCTTGGCCAGAGAAAGGACGCTCGCAGAAGATGGACACATGGCTGGATGCACCTTCAGACGGTCTTACAATCTGGGGAAGGGGCCCAGAGTGAGAAAGAAACAAAACCAGATTCACAGCAGCTTTATAAGAAATACAGGACCTAAGAAAATGGAAAAGGAAGAGACTGCTCTTACATTCTTCTTCCCACTAGTATTTGAATGGGTGGGGGTGGGGGTGGGCTCTTCCACTTGTTATAGGCTCACAGAGTCACAGAGTTAGCATCGGAAGGGGTGTTAGGAATCATTTAATTGTATCATCCACTTCCATTTTCCTGATGAGGAAAATGAGTTTCATAGAGATTAAATGACTTCCTCCAAAGCCATATAAGTAGCAAGTAGGTTTAAGTACATAAATCCTGGTCATTTGACTTGATGACATCCAGTCCTCTTTCCACTATACTATACTTCCTTTTATTTTGAAAGGTTTCCAATAAGTTGGGTAGCCCCTTCATTGAGGATTTATGAGAGAAGATGCACAAAGGTTACACAGATTGAAGTCTATTAATATTATCCTGTGACACTGGAGACAGTACCTTTCAGTGAGACTGTGAAAATATTTGAGTTTTAGAGGCTAGGTAAGAGTTGTCTTGGGGAATGACCAATCAGAGGCAACTTGGAAAAGGCCAGAAGAATGATGATTTCTGATCCTCCAGCTCCCATACTCTGTGATCGGAATAAAGAGGATTTGACAACAGGCATCCATTCCCTTGCCAGTCTAGTGGCCTGACACCTTGATTAGTTGTGGTAGAAGGTTTCTTTGATATTAAACAAAGGCTGCCCACGGGCTTTTCCCCTTGTTCTTTGGGAGAGTGTCCTTGCTTCATTCCTGGAGGCTGCATTTGGAATCTTCATTTCATTTTTTGGAACTTTTTTCTGAATATTTGAAGGCTTTTCTATCCTCCAGCTACCGGCCCTGAAGGTCTTTTCCAGTTAGTCTGGCTTTGGTCCCTTTGTAGTCTTCCATGTGGATGAAGGAAGGTGAAGCTGGATGAATGGGATGGGGGGAAGAAAAGTGAAGAGGGGGTAATCTAAAGACTGGAAAGTAGGGATTTAGATGATTTCTCACTTTACACCATTCCTTCAACTCTCATCTTACCCACATGCAAATGCCACTCCCCAAAGAAAATCAATGCTTTTGCTTTAAAAAGGGAGACAAGGATCCACTTTCACTGTCATTATGGCAATTGGCTTCTCACGGGAAGGAGATGGATTATCATAGACTTCTCTACCATATATGTGTATGCCTCCTTCCTAGCCCTGTTACCCTTGCACCATCCTGACTACAAAGTCAATCTTTTTTAGGCAGCATACTTTTTGAGGTATCCACTATGGAGAGATAGCATTGTTCAAGACCTTGGAGGCAGGAGGAAGGGAGGGGAGTCTAATCTAGGCTTGTTACTTTCCCTATCTGGTCTCATATCCAGGATCCTAGTTAGAGCTGTGTGGGAATCCTCCCCTCCCCCCCAGGCCCCCTCACTTTATCTGCCATCCCTGAGACAGTGTTTCCAGATTGTTGTTAAGGGAGCAAAAAGATGGTTTTTGTGAGGCCATGGAGAACAAGTTAGAAGGGAGAATCTGGGAGGGATTAAAACAAGGATTGTTGTGTTCTTTACTAGGCAGCAAGGCTCAGATCAGAACCTTACCATTATCTGCAGATATAACCAAAGAACTAAAAATTTAAAGAAAAAATGTTTTCAGGAAAAACAAACAAACCAGATTAAGAAGTATTTTTTTTATTTTGCTTTTAATCAGCACCAGCTATATGATTATCATCACTATGATGGCTATTATTGTTTGAGGTGAATTTGATTTCATTCCCAAATGGGAACTCCCAGTAAAAATGCCATCCACAAATGCAGAGTGTCTCAAAGTCTTAATGCAGTTTTAAGCTTTAATAGTCGAAAAAACTAAACTAAGGTTTGGGGACACCCAGTAGAGGTGGGGACTTGAAGGGTTAAGTGACTTGCCTGTGGTGACAGAGCTGTATGAGTTAGGGGCAAGACTTGAACCAAGGCAATAGAATCATAGATTTAAAGAAGAAAAGGACCTCTCAGAGGCTTGCTGCAACTTCCTCATTTTACAATGAAGAAATTGAGAGTCAAAGTGACTTGCCCATGGTCACCTTGCTATAAAATATCAGAGGCTGAATTGAAACCCAGGTCTGGTCTTTGGGGGCAAATCATATCATATCCCTGGGCCTAAGATTCTCAAGATGTAAAATAGGGCTTAAGTGGCTCAGTGGATAGAGTGCCAGGCCTGAAGTCAGGAAGACTCATCTTCCTGAGTTTAAATCTGTCCTCAGACCCTTATTAGCTGTATGATGACCGTAAGCAAGTCACTCAACTGTGTTTGCCTCTGTTTCCTCATCTGTAAAATGACTTGGAGCGGGAAATGGCAAACCACTCCAGTATCTTTGCCAAGAAAACCCCAAATGGGGTTATGAAGAATCAAACATGACAGAAAAACAACTGAACAACAAAAATAGGCCTAATGATACTTATTCTACTACCTCATAAGATTGTGGGGAAAGTGTAACTATGAAGCCCTATACTATTATTACTGTCTCTGCTTTTGCAGATGTGCAACTTTACCATGCCTAAGGAGGCAGTCTACAGGGTTACTTTTCCTGACTCGCTGACAGTCCCTCTGATAGTATAGATTACAATTTAGCCTCATTTAATCCTGAGCTACTCTGTCATAGTCTCTTTTAAATCCTCCTCATTCAGTCCATCCAGTGGACTAAGAGCCTTCCTGTATATCAGGGCTTCTTAAACTTTTCCCACTGGACCCTTTTTCGGTTGTGGCAGCCTTTATTAGCACTGTGTGGCCGAGGGCACGTGCAATGCAAAGTGTGCATGCTTTTTGTTCAGAACCAAGGCTTCAGTGAAACTGCCCAATGTAACATGGGCAAGCGCGGCCAGAAACACCTCGGATTCACTATGTGTTTGATTTTGAATTAATTTTTGGTTGTTGCATGTTCAGAAACCTTTCACTGTTGCCAAATTTTTCACAACCCCATATGGAGTCATGACCCACGGTTTAAGAATCACTGCTCTAGTGACCCTGAGCAAGTCACTTACCCACCATTGCCTCAAAAAATGTGCTGCTCTAGATTAGGGGTTCTTAAAGTGCTGCTCATAGACCCTTTCAGAGGGTCAAAATTACAAAGTCAAAACCATTTTCATAAAGTACTAAGACATTGCTTACCTATTAAATTAAATTATGCCTCCCTTTTCCAACTACATTTCTGTATGAGGCTGGGTTTTCTTCATAGACTTCAACTCAAACCAGATATCTTAACAGATTGAATGCAGAAACAGATAGGAGAAACCAGCTGCCATTTGTTAAGCCAGGCACTAAAGAAATTTGCAAAATATGTAAAACAAGGCCATTCTCAGTAATTTTGTTGTCCTTGTTGTTTTAGAAAACAGTGATTTTGGGGCTTGTGATCACATGTTACTCTTTGGAGTAGGAGTGGCTTTTTTTTTTAACCTCACTGTCATCCTCTGAATATGAACGCAGATCTTCTTTTACACTCTAGTAGCTACCTATGGTTAGGTTCTTTTTCCTTTGGTTGCTCACTTTTATTTTCATTTTATTTTTAGCAGCTTATTATTGTAAATAGGTTTTAATCCTGAGTCGTGGGTAATGGCACCTAGGTCCTCCTTACTGTTATTTTCTGAATTCTGTCCAGGGGCTCAACCTCAGGCACTCCTCTCCTCCCCTAAGCCACAGTTATTTTATTTACATTAATATTCAATGGGTTTATTAGTTGTTTTTAAATGAATTAACTAAATAAGTATTTTAAAATTTGTCAGTTTCCTCTTCCAATTTGGTAAATATTGATAAACATAACCCATATTAATAAAAGCTCTTTGGGATCTTCAACAATTTTTAAGTGTTAAGGGGTCATGAGACCAAAAAGTTTGAATACTTGCTGTTCTAAATCTCCTGATTTGCATGGATACCAATGGAGCACATCTGTTAAACCTCATTCTTGCCAATCCATCTTAGTATTTGGACTTATATTTCCCTGATGACATTCTTCATGCCCCTTCTGTACATTTCTGCCTCAGTGATCTATTACGCCTGCCTATTTTGTGCCTCTCTGTTGCCCTATTTCTAACTCTCAACCTGAATTCTTAAGAAACTATACTGATATTCTATGACTTCTAGCCATCCAGAATCACTGGATGTTTGATGTTTGAAAGATGGGCCATTGTTTTAGGGGAAAACTTGCAGTCTTTAAAAGCCCTGGACAAAACTTTTCAAATGCATTCTAGCTTGCTTGCCTTCTCATATTCAAATCGAGGCCCAATTAACTGTCCATTCTCTATGTGTGTTTCAGACATACCCTGACGGATACAGGGTGATGAATTTATTTAGCTATAGAAATTCATGAAAACCATTGGCTAAGGACAAGGGGACTGAAATCTGTATTGAAGTAAACATGAGTAATGAACTATATTAGGTGTTAGGAGAGATAAAAGGATGAGCGAGATTTCATTCTTGTACTCAATGGGCTTATAATCTAATAATATTTTAGTATAAACAAAAAAAGTCCCTGGGTCTAAGATTCTCCACATGTAAAATAGGGCTTATGTGGCACCATGGGTAGAGTGCCAGGCCTGGAGTCAGGAAGACTCATCTTTGTGAGTTCAAATCTGGTCTCAGACCAAACACTTGACACTTCCTAGCTGTGTTGACCCTGGGCAAGTCACTGTTTGCCTCATCTACTATACTATAAAACCTAAATAGTTATTTAGTGATAGGCTGCTTACTTTAAAAAGAGTTTGAAAAATGCCAAATAAAGTGATCCCTTAGAAAGATATAAAACACAGCAGAGATTAGATTAAAACAAAATTTATACATTCCTTTTTTTTTGTGGAAAAGAAGGGAAGTTGATCAAGTTTTGATTTTGCTTTAAATTTGATGCTAATTCATCCATTTTCAGTATCTGTCATCTGGATGCGAAAAGGTCATTTGAAATGTTTCAGTTCTAGTTTTAAGCATAATCAAGGCTGCACAGAAGATTATAAAAAGCAGTGAAGTAATAAATGACAAAACATTTTTGGTGAGTGTATGTCTGATGAATATAAGGGGCACATGTTTATATATACATATATGTATATGTATATATATGTATATGTGTGCGCGCGTGTGTGTATATATATATATATATATATGTATGTATGTATATAATATTTTAAAATTTCCACCTACCTTTTCCATTGTTCAGGCTTCCAGAAGATAATAAGGAAACATTCACGGAATAAGGAGATAGTAGCACACTTCTATGAGATCAAGTTTCCCATTAAGTTTTCAAAAAATTGAAATAAAAAGGGAACAAGGTTCAAATATACCCTAGAAGGCATTGCAATCCATTTAAGATATTGTTACAGGACATTAGCCTTTTCAGCATATAGGGCCACTACGAAGAGTCAATTAGAAATTCCCATTTGGGTTTGTCATTCATATTCAAACAGAATTTCTTAAATTAGAAAACCACTTTATACTCATTTTATTCTAAATAAGCAACCATAGTTCATGAAGTATGGGATGGGGAGTTTTCCAACTGGGGATTGTTTTATCCATTGTATTTATAATCCCAATGCCGAGGACATAGTAGGCAGCTTTAAAAATGTTTGTTAATTGATTAGAAGATTAGGAGTTTCTTCCTCTCCTCCATTCATTATCTGCCTTATTGGTAACTCAACTGATAATATTGTGCGACTCACAGTCATACAAAATAAGTCTCTTAACCATTAGAACAACCTGTTTCTACAGATGCCATCTTTCAGTATTACTATTTATTGGAAACATAAATGTGACAATCAGCTGAGACTTCAGATTTGCAAATAAAGAAATAAACTTCACTTTCAGACATTTTTTTCTCTCTATAAACCAAGGCTAATGGCAGTTTAAGAGCTCTGGTTGTCTGTGCAGAGAGCTGATGCTGCCACCTATAGGCAAGGATTGGTAATGGCCAGTGAGTCAGAGTCACTGACTTGAGGCTATAGGTTCCATAAATGTAACCCTAAACTTAACGTTTGGAGGCCAGGAGGGGTTTTCCTTGTGAATGTAACAGGTGGAAATAATAAAAATAATAAGAAAAAAAATCTCTGTTCTTTGATATGCCCTTTTGAATATCTAAAATAGGTTTTAATTTTTAAATTTAATTAAAACAGTTTAAATTTCTGTTAAATAGAAAGGAGTAGTTATATTCAGGGAAGTGCCATAATTTGAAATCACAGGCCACATGAAATCCTAGGCCTCAGTTTCCATATCTGTAAAATAGGAATAACAATAATATCAGTCTTACAAGGTTGTTGTAAGAATAAAGTAAATAGCAGTTGTAAAGAATTTGTTAGCACAAATGGTGCATAGGGGCTAATATCAATATTATAAAAATGAACAGTTTTGAGAATTTTTATAAATTAACAAAGAATAAAATGAGCAGAACCAGAACAGTTTATTTAACAACAATATAAAAATAAAACACTTAAAAGCTGTGAGAACTATGATCAATATGGTGAACATTCATGTTTCAAGACGACTAATTAGGAATGATTCCATCCATTACAGAGAGGTCATGGATTTAGAGTGTGAGATGAGTAATATGCATTTTTATATATACTTACCGAAAAAATTTGTTCTGCTTGACATGTATGTTTGTTATTTTTAAATGGCTATGACTATTTGAACATTATCCTACACGAATGTGGTGAAAAATTGGGGCAAAAATGGATTTATCAGTCATGAGGCAGGAGCCATGAGCAGGGAGAAAGAAATGGATAGAATAAGCCTAAGGATAGTATATACTTTTACCTCCTCAACAACCAGGCCACTAGTATGAAATTAATGTAAAAGTTTCTAAATTTTTAAAAAAAGCAAACACAAAGAAGTCAAATTCCTTCCATTTACCAAGATAAATTACCTTAAAAAAACCTGCATATCTCTTGTCATTAAACCTATTTCTTCTGTCCCTGGAAGGAGGCACCAGCTTCTGGGGGCACTGGAATTTGCTTATCAATATTATGATTTGCTTAACTTTCTGGTGCACTTGCTGACTTTTCAAGAGAAATCCACCGTCTTAACTTTTTTTTCCCTTCAATTACGGTCAACTCACTGTCAATGTTCTTGTCTTCTGTCTCAATGATTTCTGCAAAAATAGAGATCTCTTTTCCCTGAAGCCAACTTCTCAACTATAAAAGAGGAACTCCCTGAGAAACTCATTCCCTTCTTAATGGCAGTTGTGTTGAGCCAACAGAGTAGAGACAATGAAGGCCTTCCTCGGCATGGTGCCAAGTGGGATAGGTAGAATAATTAGAGAATGAAGAGAAATGGTTTCTCCATCTCCATGCCTTTGGAGAAGCTAGCCGCACATACCTGCAATATATTATCTCCTTGCCTCTTCCTCAAAGTATCTCTAGTTTTCTTCAAAGTTCAAATGTCACCTCTTACAAGAGGCCTTCCTTGATCCCCCTAGCTGCCACTGCCTCCTCCAATAAAAGTATTGGATTTTATTTTGTATATACTTGTGTGTGTAATTGTTTTCACCCTATAGAATGTGATTTCCTTGAGGGAAGAAACCATTTCATTTTTCCCTTTGTGTTCCCATGACCCTAGCACATAGTAGGTACTTAATAAATATTTGTTGATTGATTAATTGATTACCCTACCCCTGAAAAACCTGAGGGGAGAAGTAGTCAGCTGACTTCTGGGGACCCCAACCTACCAGTGTCAGTATGGATTGGGAGAGTGAGACCGGAGAGGGTGCTGTGATATACTGCTATTAAATTTAATATTATTAGATTTGGCTCATCATTCAGTCTGTTGGATCTTTTTAGATTCTGCTGGTGCATAGTAGGTGCTTAATAAATGATGATTAATTGATTTATTGAGGCCCTCCCAACATGTCTTTCAATGTGTCAGTTATTCCTCTTTATCCTCTTCACTTTTTAGACTTGGTGATGAACTAGGAAGGAAGTGCCTATGTGGGGGTTTTCTAATTTTTGTCTTGAATTTTCCTGATATGATGACAACTTTTTCAGAGCTCTGAAACAATAGTAACTGGGATTCAAGGTGATAATTCAGGTAGAAAATTGTTAATTAGACACATATCACACTGCAAAACAAACTGCAAAATAATTTATCTATACTATACTACTTCTTAAAAAATTCTTACTAGAAAAAGTCTACTATATGCAGGTTGAATCAAAGAGACTAGTATTAACCCCCTATTAACTAACTAATCAATGGACCAAAAAAAAAGGAGCAAACAAATTTATAATTAAGACAATTTAAAAAGAAGTGGTATAATATAGATAAACTATTTTGCAGTTTGTTTTACAGTGTGGTATGTGTCTAATTAACAATTTTCTACATGAATTACAACCTTGAATCCCAGTTACTACTACAATTAAGACAATTTTAAAGTCAAATTTTGGCCTTAGATATCTACTAGCTGTGTGATCCTCGTCAAGTCACTTAACGGTGTTTGCCTCAGTTTCCTCACCTGTAAAATTAATCGGGGAAGAAAATGGCAAACCACTCCAGTATCTTTGTCAAGAAATCTCCAAATGGGGTCACAAAGAGTCAGACACTACTGAAATGACTAAATAACAATGAAAATACTTTGTGGGTTTTGTTTTTGGTTTTGCTTTTTTGTTTTGGTCAGATTAAATAAGGTTTCTTTTATATTTGTTCTTCTGTTAGCCTGGGAGACAATGGCCTTTTTGCCTTGGTTGAATACACCTGGATATGAGGCAAATGCTGATATTCTCAGGGGAAATTGTTTGAAATGACCTTGAGATCTATAGTCTGTTTAAAACCCAGAACTGCAGTTTTGGTTACATTTTGGCCATCACTAGGGGCTAGTGTGAGAACCTAGGACAATGCCAGTGTATATTCATTATATATATGTTTCCCAGGCCAAAAAAACCATACCAGGTTCCTGGAAATTTGTAACAACAAAGATAATATTGTTTAAGGATTCTTTAATTATTAGCATCAAGTGAAGCACAAATCAGAGAGATGTATGCTTACCAAATTGGTTGCCTCCAACATGGAGAGGATCCAGTAGAGCCCTAAATGAAAAACAAAGAAAGGCAAGGTCCTCCAGAAGATCCTGTCTGTGGGTGACATTGTACAGATTACGTCAAGCCTGGGACATTGAATTCTTTCTAAGTGAAATCCATGATCACTCAAAAGAATTCAGCCTAATTATGTACACAGGGAAAATCACACACACACACACACACACACACACACACACACACACACACACACACAGTGCTGGGTCTATAGTCAGGAAGACTCATCTTCCTGGGGTCAAATTTGGCCTTAGACACTTACTATCTAGTTGTGTGACCCTGGGCAAGTCACTCAAACTTGTTTGCCTCAGTTTCCTCACCTGTAGAATGAGCTGGAGAAGGAAATGGTAAACCACTGTAGTATCTCTGCCAAGAAAACCCTAAATGGGGTCAACAAAAGGCTAAAAAAAAAAAAGATTCAGCAACAGCAGCATATATATACATATACACACATATATATACATACATATGTGTGTATGTGAGTGTGTGTATATATATTATATGTGTGTGTGTGTGTGTGTATATATATATATATATATATTTTTTTTTTTTGTAAAGACACTTCGAGTGAAGCCAGTCAAAGATTAAACAGAAGAACAGGCTGATTGCCTCTGAGAAGCCCTTTTAATAACTTTAGGATCTCCCTGAAACAAAGACCTTTTGAATAACAGTAGTCTTCTGCTGAGGTCCTTAAGTGCAGAAAAAAATGGGAGTGGGATAGTGAGACTTTTTCGGTGTGTGGCCAACACTGTCCAAGGAGAGGATTCCTGACCAGCTGATATGAGTCAGCTTAAATAGTATGTTTCTAGAGTAGAGAAAATAACTTTTTCCAGCTACCACAGCTTTATAAAACAAAAAAAAAATTCTAACCAGAGGTGTGTTGGAGCCAGCCCTACCAATTCTCAAGCAGACCATTACATTTTCAATGTGCATTTATGCCTTGGAAATTGACAGACTCTATAAACCAGGGTTTGATTTATGGTTTTGTTGATTTCTAAGAAAGTGACATAGAAAATGTTAATTCACATTAAACTTAAAAATGTGTCATGCATACACTATACCCCCCCCAAAGCTGGTTGTTAAACATTCACTGGTGCATCACTACCCAAGACCATAAAACTCCTATGATTCTATATTCACTCAACAATCCTTTTGTTACTAATTAGGTTTTCCAGATACCTCAGTATCAGAAAAATTATTAGCGTATCTAAATTCCAGTATCCCCTCCAAAACTGACTCTTTCCATTTTTTGTCATCTTTGCTAATTTGCTGACTATGAATGAGGTAAAAATCTTGTTTGCATTTCTCTTAATGGCTTGGAACATATTTTTATGTGATTGTTTAGTTTGGAATTCTTTTAAAAATTATTTATTCTTGTCTATTGGGGAATGGCCCATGGTAATTACATATTTACATCAATTTCCTGAATATCTTGGGTAGTAGACTTTTGCTTATGATATTTGAGGCAAATGTTTTGCCTTCTCTACAATTTCTTTTTCTTCTGTGTTTACTGATTTTATATGATTCTTTTGTTGTTGTTTAGGTGTTTTCTGTCATGTTTGACTCTTTAGGACCCCATTTGGGGCTTTCTTGGCAAAGATACTGGAGTGGTTCGCCATTTCCTTTTCCAGCTCATTTTACAGATGAGGAAACTGAAGCAAATAGAATTAAGTGATTTTCTCAGGGTACCACTTAGCTGCTTGTATATAAAAATATAACTTTAATGTAATATGAATTGTCTACTTTGTGATGGATCCTTTTGTAATCCTCTCTTAGTTTTTATTTAATTAATAATCCTTTCCTAGTCCTGGTTCTCATTCTCTTCTTCAGGTTGTATATCCATTTTGAGTTTATTATATGTTTTAGGTTGTATAGACACCTGGACTCTGGACCAAGTACCAAAATCCTGCCTCATGCTTGTTTTAGTACTACTATGAACTAAGAACGTTTTAATATTTTTAAACATGAAAAAACCTCTTAAAATGAAAAAAAAACATTCTTTGCTCTTGGGCTGTACAAAAACAGGCAGCAGGGGTGGCTAGATGACATAGTGGATAGAACCCTGGAGTCAGGAGAATCTGAGTTCAAATTCAGCCTCAGTAATTTACATTCTCCTGCACACAGAACAAGTGGTACAGTGGATAGAGTGCCAGGTCTGGAGTCAGGAAGACTCATACTCCTAAGTTCAAATCTGGCCTCAGACACTTACTAGCTATGTGACCTTGGGAAGGCATCTAACTTTGCCTCAGTTTCCTTATCTATAAAATGAGCTGGAGAAGGAAATGGCAAATCACTCTAGTATCTTTGCCAAGAAAACCCCAAATGGGGTCACAAAAGATTGGATACAACTGAAACAATTGAACCACAACCCACCAAATGAACGAAAAAGCATTTATGAAGTGTTTGCTATGTGCCAAGCACTGTGCTAAACATTGAGGATATTAGCAAGCCAGCCAGCCGCTGCCCTCAAGGAGCTTCTGTCCTAATACAGGAAGAAAACACATAGAGGGGGAGTGGTATCACTTTGGACAAGAAAGTTGAAGATGTGGTGATTAGTTATAGGGCAAGTGATGCATCATTTCTAAAAATGGTCGTTTTTTATGGCTGTTGTTCTCAGAGCTAGAGTTGGAAGAAGATGTGCCCCTGGCACACAAGCAGCAACATGGTGTACGACGGTGAAGATGGCTGAGAAATAGCATGGTGAATCTGAGTCTGGGCAGGAGAAGGTGAATGAATATTCACCAACCAGAAGTCCAGGGTCCCAAACTGAAACTTGAGTTTTAAGCTGGAGCACAGGAGCCTGGCAATTTGAAGATGGCCCTGAAATAACGATTGGTCTATTGTGGGATTCTTTCGGATTTATTTCCAAATATGCCACCTGTTTCCCCACCTCCTGACCCCTTAATGAAAAACCTTTAGGCAAAACTAAGTAACAAGTGAATGCTTCTAGATTTCTAGAAGATGTGCAACGTTCTGCCCTGGTAGCACCTGCTCCACCCCTTTTCTATTTAATGGAGGAAGGTGCTTTTTCTATTCTTCTCCATCCTGAACATTTTAAAGCACAATTTGGAACATAACAGTAGCTTTTAAACAACAATAGAGTAGGTTAATAAAATACAGCTCCTGGTGATTGAAGTAGTTTTATGGGTAGCTTACGAAAAGCCCATACTGTAAACATGCAATAACTCATTCTAAAAGAATCTAAAAGATGGATTCAATAACCTTCTATAAGGTATCCTATCTACTACTTTAACAAATATGCCCTAAAGATAATAGTGTATATAAACACATATAATACCGTGGTTGATAATCAGAATAATTTCCTTTGTCAGAAGGTTCATTGGCTATTTTCATACATGAAAAGTATGGGCTAGTTCTTATCCATAAAACCAAGGATTAGAAACTGACTTTCTTTCCTAGCTTCACTTTCTATCTATATATATAGTTGTGTTTTGCTGTCAAAGTTGCTTCTTCTACCAGTTTGGTGATTTCTCATTTCTCTCTTGGTTTTGCTACTGATTCTCAGGGCTTTGTCACCATGACTCAGTTTCCCTCTCATTCTGGAACTTCCTTCAGGGCCTGGGACCTTTTCTCTCTGGAACATATCTCACTCTCTCCTTCCCCCTTCTACCATGGCAAGTTCCTGTCAGAACCTCCATTTTGGAGACAGGACCAGGACAGCCATGCTTCCTTCCTCTCTAGGTTCTGTCTCTGACTCTCAAGGCTTCACCAGTCTGTCTCAGTTTCCCTCTCACCCTGAAACTTCCTTCCTGAAGCTCCTGGAGCTTTCTCACCCTGGGGCATCCCTCCTCCCCTCCAAACCTCTCTCACCCTCCCCACCTTCAGCTGTTGTATGTTGTTTTACCTGTTAGATTGTAGGCTTTTTGAGAGCAGGCACTATCTTTCTTATTTTTCCCTCAGCTCTTGGCTCAGTGCCAGGCACATAGTAAGGGCTTATTAAGTACTTATTGCTTTGTTTTGCTTTGCTTCTGTAGAAGATGGGCCTACTATGTTTCATGCCTATCTACAGCAATATAAAAGATGAATGAAACAAATCGCTGTAGGGAAGATAACCCAAATAATGCTAATACAAGGGAGAATATAATAGTTTCTGGTGCTTGGAGAATTCCAAAGTATGTGCAGCGAAGCACAGAGGAGAGAATACTGGATCTGGGGTCAGAGGCCATTGGTTTGAATCCTGCCTTTGTCACTTGCAATTTCTAAGAGTTGGGTAAATTACTTAACTTCCTCTGTGGAAGAAAGAGGTTGACAAGATGGTCCCTGCAGCTACGGATGTTTTAGCCAGCTTATTCGCATGAAGGAGTTATTTTCACCTATCAGTAGATTTCTGAGTGGTATTACTTTTCCGAGGGAATGTATTTTATAGTCAGGCCATTAGAAGAGCATTACAATTCATGTCACCGGACTTCCACAAACCTTTTCCAGATAAGGGTGCCGCTATTTGTGAGTAGGGCTAATTGGTTATATTTGTGTGGCAATACTGCACCCTAGTGGTAAAATATATTTCCTTCGTAATAACTATATAATTACTGACATTACTCCATTAGACAAAAGTAGGTTTATTGGATGAAAGGAGAAAACGAAGGTTAATGATCATGTCCGAGTTGATGGCAAACTGTCTGATTCAACTCCCATTTCTTCCTCAGATATCATAGCATTTTGCCTTTCAGAATCCTTATCTTCTTTCAAGATTCATCTTAGGTATCACCTCCTACCTTTAGCCAGACTTCCCTAGTTGTCTCAGCTTCAAGTATTCTCCCCTTTGCAACATTTTCCTAAATTGTTTTGTCTGGATTATAGGCCTGTGGGCTACACACCCACATACATACCCACATACACTAATAATACATATAAGCATACACATTACGTATGTGTACATATGTTGTAACATTCTACACAAACATATACACATTTGGTGATCAGGATTATTTGACCACTCCTATTTCCTCTCACCCTTATTGCCTAGATGGGTTTCTCGGTATGAGCATTCCTTTTCCAAGTTAGATTTTACTGCTGTGGTGAAATCCCTGTGAGCAAATTCCTTCTATCAATGACAGTATGCACCTTCTCTGCAACTTACAGTCAATAATAAGTCAATTCCAGTCTCATCTCTCTCCTCTATAGAAGTTACCTCTTGACTTATTAAAAAACTCACTCTTTTGAAAAAGTCAACTCTTACTCTCCATTTATTAAAGTCAAAGGTTAGGTGGATGAGCTGATTGATATGAGGATCCTAGGTAGGTAGGAAGAGCTGCCTTGTCCTTAGGCGATCATATGGTCTTATGCCCAGCACACCATGTCATCACCACCGCTGTGTCCAGATTGGCGATAGATTTACCCTCCAAACTCTGCTGCTCTTGTAACAGCTCCAACGTGGTTATTTAACATATGACGTCTCTGAGGGGAGCTGATCTACCCACAAAAAATGGTGTGCTGTGGGAGGCACTGGCAAAATGACTTCATTAGTTCTGACTCCAAAGAAGAGAACTTTTGATTGTCTAGTCTTTTGCTTTCCAGGCCACAGAACACTTGGCCAGACCCATATCTATCGCCCAGGCATTAGTGTAGATGAAGATCTTTCCTGTCACCTCACATACTAAGCATGCAAAGTGCAGCTAAGGCCACTTGCCAGGGCTCCTACTCCTTAGGGTATATCCTGTTACCAGATTAGTGCGTGATGAAGTCCAGCTATGTATGCCTTTCTCACATGGATCAAGCAATTGGTAAGTCAGGCAAAATGTCATTTCCCAGGACCCAAGTCCTTACAGGTGGGAGCTCATTATACCAACAGAAGAGACAGGCTTCCAGGGTCTGGACTGGACTGGAGACCTCAGTCTTTGGCACAGTTTCCACCTGTTTGTGAAGGGTACTAACACAGGAGGGACCAAGGCAACTGTGATTTTTAACCTTCAAGTCTGCAGTTTCTATTTGCAGAAAGGTGGCTCAATGAATAGAGTGCTGGGCTTGGAGTCAGGAGGACCTGAGTTCAAATCTGGCCTCAGCCACCCTGGGCAAGTCACTTAGCCTCTGTTTGCCTTAATCCACTGAAGAAGGAAATGGTAAACCCCTCCAGTATCTCTGCCAAGAAAATCCCAAACGGGGTCATGAAGTCAGACATGATTGAAATGACTGAACCACAAAATTTCCGTTTAGCCATAGGGTCTCCTATGCTTTACCCACTTGTGGTTGAGGGGCCATATTGCATTACCCAACCCATAATAGGCAACTCTAGAGAAAGAGTATGACCCTAAATCATCTGTTTAGTAGAAACTAGGCTTTGGTAACAGGCAAGCAACTGCTTTTCAAAAGTAATATGGTGAGTCTGCTGGGGAACTTGGAGCTCCGTAAGGCTAAGTTTCTTATCCTAGGCCCCTCAAACCTTTAAGGAGAGAGAGCTCCATAAACACAAGCTTTTCAGGGTCACAGAGGCAGCTCAGTAGATTATAGGAGAGATTCCAAAGCTAGCCTGTTCTAGGCTTACTTGAAAGGGGTAGACTTGCAGGGGACTCAGTAAATGGTGGGGGGTGGGGGGTTGTCAGGATACCAGGCAGAAAATTTGGGTTCTTCAAACTTGAAGAATCTAAAAAGTCTCTGGGTTCATGGCTTAGATCATGGGGAAACAAGAGTCAGTGCTGATTCCAAATTGTGCCTAGAATCCTTTGGGTTTTCCCAAACCATGTATAACCAAAACTTGGCTAAGCAGATTGGACCCTAGATTTTCTTAAGATTGATTTCCCACCCTGTCCCTCATTTGGGTTCCCATCTGATCTAAGGCCTCTAGAATTCAGGTTGCCCTATGGAAGGATAGTGAAGATATACTGAACTTCTTTCCCATCCATAAGCTGCCAGGTGCCATTTGCCTTCTTCACAGGAAGCCCAGGGTTGTTGTAAGAAGATCTAGTATAACAAAGTATACTCCAGCTTCTTTCATCTCCATCGCTAGAAAAGAAATATCTTTCACTGCCTTATGGACCCAATATCTTTTAGTGTTAATTACATAGGATAGTTCAGGTAATTCTGTGGGTTTCTACTTGGTCCTACCCACACTAACAAAAATAAAGGTTGTTGAAAGAGCCCATGATACCTCTTCCACCTGTGATCTGCCCTTTGTAGCTTCCCCTGAATTAATCAGATGGGCTATAGGCTTTAGTGGATGGCTCAGACTTGGAAAGGGGCTGACAGCTTCTTAGGTCCTTGTACAGTTTTACTAGCATCCCCATGGGCTGGCCATTGATTGCTTTCTTATCAAACCCATGGTTTAGGAACCACACACAAAGTGCCCTTGGGGATAGGATGTCATTACCTTCTGCTCACCTAGCAGGGCAACTGTCTCTATGATTCCTCTCTTTATTCCCATGGTGCCTAATATTTGCCCAAGCCACAATTGTGTCATTGTTGTAGATTGTTCAGTCATTTCAGCTGTGTGTTTTCATGACGCCATTTGAGGTTTTCTTGACAAGAATATTGTAATAGTTTGTCATTTCCTTCCCCAGTTTGTTTTTACAGATGAGGAACTGAAGCAAAGTTAAGTGACTTGCCCAGGGTCACTCAGCTACTAAGTGTCTAAGTCTGGATTTGAACTCAGGAGGATAAATCTTCCTGACTCCAGGCCTAGTGCTATGCCCACTGTGCCACTTACCTGCCCCTTCCTATACAAATTTCACCAATTGATCAGCCTGCACTTAAATAGTTGTGTGGTGAGGGAGACCTACAACTAAAATCTGAAGCTTTCTGGTGATTTTCTTCTCAGAAACCTTTAGTCAGGCTGGTCATAGGGTGTGACAGTTTGTGGCAATGGGGCTCCATAAATCCAATTTTTCCAACATATTTACTTTAGGAATTTTATCCCCTCCCTTGCATGTCCTCATCTTGGAGCAGGTTGCAATGGGAATTCATCTTTATGGTGCCAGATAAGAAATAACTCTCTGTCTCAGCCACCTGAGAAAGGACCAAAAAGTCTTCTCTCTGGATGTTCTAATAAATTTAGCTGATTCTGTAAAAGTAAGTCCATCCCCAACTGTGGAAATCTGATGAGGAAGCATCAGCATTGGCTTCATTAGACCATGTTCCCAAGAGTCATTGTTCCATGACTTATCAGGTTTCTGTTTGAACTTCTCATGCAACTATCCTAGTTCCTTGTCGGAGAAGACCTACACATTCCCTGTTCTCTTAGAGCAGGGAAACACCTGCTTCTTGAATGCAGTAATAAAATAATCCTAGGGATTTTTTTTAACATTAGTGAAAGCTCTCAAGTTTCTTTCTCACTTTTACTATCATTCCCCTGTCTGATGGCTCGTACCCCACAGGAACTGGAACCTCTGGTTCAGAGACCTGTTTCCTGTCTTCAGCCTGTCAGTCCCCTTACTTGTGTAACTCTTGTGACCTGCTGCCATGAAGTATCCCACCATTTGATCATCCCACCCTTCTCCTAACTCAACCACAGTATGAGCCAAGAAGCTATATCATATCTCATCCCAATTATTGACATGTATAATGCCAGCATCCTATCAGTTCAGGTTCAATGTTGAGAAAGAATGAGATACTTGCAAATCATTGCAAATCAACAAAAGAAGGTTTACTTTGCCCTAATATACAAGCAAGGATATGTAACAAAGATATAGTGGCATTTAGCTCATACAGATGCATCCTTCTTTGCCTCCATATGGAAATGCATCTGTTCATCAGGGCAGAATGATGATTCATGTGGTCTTCATACAACTGGTTTTTATGCCCTTAATATGACCAGGAAGCTGTGTCAAGAGAGGCAGAGGTCAAACAGGTCCGAGAGACAGGTTTGTTGCCTCTGTGGTAACGAAACTAATCTTGCTTGCAGGGAAATAAAAGAACCCTGGTCCTATCATATCATGTGTTCATTGATAAATTATAAATAACAATGGTGATTTTGCAGTCCATGTAGCAGAAAACACATGAAATACTCCTTTCTAAGACAAATGTGTTAAACTATCTCATAAAACCATATCACTATACAACTATTTCTCTTCCTACCATTTGGAGTAGGTCCATTCTTCATTGTTATTTAACGAATTTGACATACATATCGTTGTACCGGCTATCATTGTCTGTTAAGACCACATTTTTAAGACTTTGCCAAAACAAGTCTTCTGCCTTTGGATTATCAGGCCATTTGAGAACAGAGCTTTTACAAATCCGCCTCCTCAGTCTCAGATACTGAGAATGCTGTAATACTGGTTCCAGGAGAATAAAAATGATCACATCCATATTGTCATCCATAAGTCTCTGCAAGGCTAAGTAAAAAGCAGTTTTAAAATTCCATGTTTTTGCATATTTTTTTGTTAAAACAAATATTGTCTTTTTGCTTTGGTTAATGCTCTGAATGAGATTATCAATAATAGCTATTCCAGGGTCCCAATCCCTTTCTTCTAGACAAAGGAGGACTTTCTTTTCTTCATTTTCCTCCAATTGAAATCGGAGCTCATTTATTACCCAGTCAGTAACACAAATATCTTTGGTGTCATAAGCAATAAAAGCATCATAGAATGTTTGGGATGTGGAAATAGACTTATAACCTTTTATTTTTGCTGAGCATAAGTGGTAAATATACCATATGTCCCAATAGAACAAACGATGAAAAGTGGCCATTACCATAGTGGTCACTGTAATAATGAATGAAAAGGAAAAACAGATGGCAGCAACAAGATCCGAAACACAGGCTGTTAACTCCAGTTCCATAATGCTTTTACCTGTTTGGTCTCCAGGGATGGAACAAGTGACATCCACCAATCTAGGAATTGTGACATTAAGGTTTTCATCCATCCATCGACGAAAATCCCCAATTTTACAAGTACAATCAAAAGGATTCCCTCTTAAGTTTAAAATCTTAAGATGATTTGAGGCCTTCATTTGAAATGTTGACTTATTGATCATTTTTATGTGATTATAACTTAAGTCAAGTTGGTAAAGTTCCTTAGCATTAGAAAGTAAGTCATCAGGGAGGTATGAAATTCTGTTTTTCCCAAGCAACAGGGTCTGCACTGAAAAATGAGATAGATCAAAATTTATGGTGGATAGTGAATTAGAGCGTAGATTAAGCAGTCGGAGGGAGTGAAAGTATTGGAGTGATGTCCAATTAAAGTCATTCAAGTGATTATTGTTTAGCATTAGTTCCTCAAGGCTGAAGGGTAGATTTAGGAATGCCTCAGTTGGGATCATACGAAGCCTGTTGAAGGATAAGTCAAGTTGGGTCAAGTTGTAGAGTTTTTTAAAAATTGCAATGTAGCTTTTATCTTCCTTCTTCCACAAGATGTCTAGGCGATTGCCTTTGAAAACTAATTCCTTCAGGGATTTGCTTATCAGTTGATTCTCAGTTAAGGTGAAAATGTCATTCTGGCTTAAGTTTAAAACTTTTAGTTGGGTTAAATTTTGAATAAATCCCAGTCGGTGGGTTACCCCTGCTATTCGGAAATAATGTTCATTATGACTGAGGTCTAAAACCTCCAGTTCCTGTAGTTCTTGAAAAGCACCATCATCATCAAAGTCCAGCCTATTGTTAGATAGGTCCAAATATTTGGTGCGATTTATAGATGAAAATTCACTGCCGTTTAAAACTTGTGCATTACCATTGGAAGATAAATTTAGACAGACTATGTCATGAAGACCTTCAAATAGGTTGTGGTTGACAAAAAAAATACTATTTAAGCTGAGATCTAAGGCTTTACCGTAAGATGTACATTCTCGCTTCATTAAAGGATGAGTATGATGGTAAAAATTTCTATGTGGATCTATCATATAATGAACTAATGGTTCGTTATTGGTATGTGTTGAACGTAGGTGAATTACATGATCAGAGAATGACAGAGAGTTATCATTTTTACCCCAATTATTGGTTACCTGGGGTGATATTCTATTTTCTGACAAATAAATTACACTCAAATTACTAAACTCTTCAAATAATGTGAAATCAATGTGATTGATAAAGTTAACACCCAAGTTGATAATCTGTAGGTTTGGAAGCTTTGCTAGGGGTCGAAAATCCTCTTTTCTGAGTTCCTGGAACACATAACCTCTAAGGTGTATTGCCCTGAGAAAGACCAGTTTGGAGAAATTATTAGAAATATTAATATAACGTGGATAAGCATTTTTGAGATAGTTGTAAGAGAAGTCAAGAATTTCTAAATTGGGCAATTTTGTTAAAAAGTCCCCAGTGGCTATTTCTTTTACTAAGTAATTGAATTCAAGAAGTAACACCTTTAGCTTTGTCATGTTGCTGAACCAGGAAGCAGGTATGCTTCTGAGAGAAGTGCTGGAGAGATTCAAATAGGTTAGCTGGGCCAGATTCTGAAAAGCATTTTGGTGTATTTGGATTGAAGCACCATTTTCACAAGGTTGACATGGGTATGGGGTATTGAAACATCTTGGACAATTCCCACTAAGATCCAGAACCGTTAAATTTTCCAGACCTTTAAAATCATCTTGATCAATGATTTTGATGTTGTTATTGCTGAGGTAAAGTTCATTGAGAGATGAAGGAAGCTTGGGAGGCACATGGGAAAGGTTGTTGAAAGACAGTGATAGCACAGTCAAATTGGCAAGGTCTTCAAAGGCCCCGTCATCTATGAAAACTTTTTTTTTACATTCGTTGCCATAAAAACAGTTCCAACCTAAATAGAGGCTTTTCAATTGAGTAAGTCCAGAAGTGCTGCTTTTGGTGATGTTGCCAATGTTATTCAGTACAAGGCTGAGTGTTGTTAAGGAGGGTGGTAAACGAAGAGGTATTTTCTGTAACTGGTTGTCTTCTAGTTGTAGTTCTTCTAAATTTGTCAAGTTAAAGAAGGCTCCATCTGTAATTTTCATACCTCTTTTATTGGCATCAACGTTCCTATTCTCCACCTCAGAATTTGCATTGCTGTTTAAGTTTATCTTAGTAAGATTGATCAATCCTGCAAATGACTCACTTGTTATATTCGTGATGAAATTGAAAGAAAGATCTATTTCTGTCACATTATGCTCCAGCCCTTTAGGAACATCGAGAAGTCGACAAGCTCGGCAGTCAGCAATAACAGAAGAGTTCTTTCTGACACTGCAGGGATAGCCCCTAGAATTAACTTTCTGACTTAGGAGTTCCGAACTGCAAGCCACCAGAACGTACAAACAGGTAAAACTTAAAGATTGGAGAATCATGGTTACCTGAGGAAAAAAGAAAAATGGAAGGGGTTTTAAAACAAGGGTTTGCTTTTCTTTCTTTTTAAATGAAGATGTATGTGTATATGTGTGTGGGAGAAGTCAGAGGGAGACCAGGTGGATTTTTGTCAAAAGAATAAAGTTAAGCTTAAAAATGAAATTAAATTTTCTTTGTTTTTTTTAAAGTAGCAGACTAGTGAATTAATTGATAGTGTTTAAATGGTATTTCATCATGTAGATTAGTCCCAAGTACCTCCCTTAAAGTATCTCTGCTTTTGAAGTCCAATGAATCATACCAAATTAGGTCTATAATGTTTCCCCTTAATTTTAACTTCATGGAATTCCTACATATGAAAAATAGTCCAAGATGAAAACTATATGACATTGAAATGATGGTAGGTTTTTATTCTCTCTGTGGTGACTATCAAAGTGACATGGCCTTTTCACACTCATTACTGACACAGCTGTATTGCTTTAGTGGTGAATTTTGTAATACCATTCATTCATTCTTTTTTTTTTAAGAGAAAATTTTATGTAGGAAGGCAGCATTAGTGCACTGGACAAGAATGTTGGCTATGGAGTCACAAACCTGGTTTCAAGTTCTGCCTCTAATATTGAAGGTCTGTGTAAGCTCAGGCAAATCACTTAAAGTCCTTGGGCCTCAGTTTCCTTATATATAAAATGGAGGGGTTGGTTTAGCTGGCCTCTGTGGTTTTCTACAACTTTCAATCTATGATCCTATATATAATGACCTATTCCAGGGTCTGTTGGCAGGGGGGAAGAGACAAAGATAAATAAAAATATTTTTCAATTTAGCTCTTTACATACATTATCTCATTTGATCCTCAAAGTAACCCTGTGAGCAGACACTGTGGGTATTATTAGCTTTATTTTATGAATGAAGAAACTGAGGATAGGTGGATTAAGTGGCTTTCCCTCCAGAGCAAGGATTTGGACCCACCTCTCTCTTGATTCCAAATGTAGCTCTCTTTCCACTATGCTAGAGAAATAAGAGGATTTTCTAATAGCCAAGATAAGGCAAATTTACATAATTTTGTAATTATATAAAGTGAATGGAGCAGCTGAGTGACTCAGTGGGTAGAGCATCAGGCCTGGAGTCAGGAAGACCTGGTTCAAATCCAGCTTCAGACACATACTAGTTGTGTGACCCTGGGAGAGTCACTTAACCCTGTTTACCTCAATTTCCTCATCTATAAAATGAGCTGGAGAAGGAAACAGGAAACCACTCCAGTATCTTTGCCAAGAAAATCCCAAATGGGATATGTAGGAATTCCATGAAGAATAGGACGTGATTAAAATGACTAAACAACCATAATACATCTGTGTCTATGCCTATGTTAATATCTATATCTACATATATTTAAATGTATACATGCATACTCACATATATGTATGTATATGTATATATGTGTGTATACACACACACACACACACACACACACACACACACACACACATATATATAAAGAGAGAGGCAGGGGGGTGGGGAAGAAAGAGAGGTCGGAAAGCAAAAAGTAATTTTGGAGAGAAGAAATCAGCCATATGGAGAATAAAATCAGGGAGACCAATTATGAGATTAGCAATAGTCCCGATGAGAGGTGATAAAGTCATGAACTAGAATTGTCACTGTGTGAATAGAAAAGAGAAGGTACATTTAAAAGATGTCATGAAGGTAGAACCACCAGAACATAGCAATTGATTGGGTATGGAGGGGTGAAGGAGTGGGAATATTTGCAAATGACTCTGAGTTTATGATCCAGGTGTCTGGAAAGATGGCGGTTCCATCAACAGAAAGAGGGAAATTAGGAAAAGGAATGGTTTTTTTAAGGGAGTAGAAGGTACATGGGGTAAGGATGAGAGAAGATAATGAGTCCTGTCTTGGACATGTTGAGTTTGAGATATGTGTGGGACTTGTACGTGGAAATGTCTAGAAGGCAGTGATACAGAACTCAGGAGTGAAAGGAAAGCTAGATGTGTACATTTGGGAACAAACTGCAGAGAGATAATAGATAATTGAATGCATGGGAGATGATGAAATCATTCAAAAGAGAGAGAATGTGCAATGAAGAAAGAAGAGAGGGCCCAGAATAGAGCCTTAGGGGACATCCATGCAAGTGTTTACTAAGAACATATTGTGCTAGAGGCAGGGATACAAAACAAAGCAAAAGACAGGTCTTTCCCACAAGGAGCTTACAGTCTAATGGAGAAGCCAAAGTAATTGAAAATAAAATAAATTTTTTAAAAAAACCCAGCTCTGTACAAATAAGATATAAAAAGGATAAATTTGGGTAATCTCAAAGGGAAAGCACTAAGATTAAGGA
Organism: Phascolarctos cinereus; assembly: GCF_003287225.1. Taxonomy (NCBI): domain Eukaryota; kingdom Metazoa; phylum Chordata; class Mammalia; order Diprotodontia; family Phascolarctidae; genus Phascolarctos; species Phascolarctos cinereus. The sequence goes on from NW_027556098.1 coordinate 7,991,187, forward strand.
GGCCTGGGAAAGGCTTTTCATAGAAGGTGGGAAGTTATCTGAGACTTGAAGGAAGCCAGGGAAGCTGAGAGGTAGAGATGAGGAGGGAGAGAGGTGCAGGCATGGGGGCTCCAGTGAAGATGCTTAGTGCAAGGAGATGAAGTGTCTTGTTTGAGGCCAGCGTCACTGGATCACAGAGTAAGTGGAGGAGAATAAGATGTAGGAAGCCTGGAAGGGTAGGAAGGGGCCAAGTTGTGATGGGCTTTAAAAAGCCAAACAGAGGTTTTCATATTTGATCTTGGAGGTAAATAGGAAGACATTGGAGTTTATCAAATAGGTAGGGTTGATAGGGTCAGATTTATGTTTCAGTAAGATCAACTTGAAGGCTGCTTTCTACAAAGGGAACAAGATGTGGATCCAGCAAAGGATATTGAAAAGAAGCAGATGTATGGGTCGGAAGGACACCAGAAGAATGTGTCACAGCTCCGAGAGGAGTTTTCTACATGCGGAAGGAGTGGTCATCACTATCAAGAAGGATGAAGACTGCAAAAATGGCATTAGATTTAGCAGGTCAGAGAATGTTGGTAATCTTAGAGGGAGTACAGTTATCCCTTCCACATTGCGACTTTCCCCAACATGTTTTTGATATATCATGGGTCAGCGTAAGAAATTAAATGGGAATTTGGGGCAGGGGGAGTTTTGTGGAAGCCACAGACAATAATAATAAAAATAGTAATAGCATTTATATAGTGCCTACTACATGCCCTGAACTGTGCTAAGCGCATCACACGTATCATCTTATTTGATTTTCAAAACACCCATGGGGGCTAGGTTCTATTATTCTCTCCATTTCACTGTTGAGGAAACAAGGGAAGATAGGGAAGAAAAAGGATTCTTTCTTGACTACCTGTAGTAGTATCTCCCTGTGCTAATAAAAGGGTAGTTGTCAATCAGTTTTCATGCTTTACCTCTCCTAAAAAAAAAGACTTTAAACACATCTGCACATAACCACATTTCTAGAAGATAATTTAAGTACAGAGAATTTGGCCAGCCCAAGGAAAAACATAATTTCTATATAACTGATTTATTTAACAAATATATTCCAGAAAATTGTGAAAAATTAAGTTTTAAATTGTATTCATTTTCTGCTAAAAGAACATTTTATAAAAAATAAATTTATATAAGTAGGCTTGAATGACAACCCAGTGCCTAGAATGCAGTGAGGAACCTGCAGCCTTGAAGCCACATGTGGCCTTCTAGGTCCTTGAGTGTGGCTTTTTGACTGAATGCAAGTTTTACAGGACAAATCCTTTTATTAAGGGGATTTGCTCTGTGAAACTGGTATTAAGTCAAAGGGCCAAGTCAAAGGGCCTAACTTGAGAAACTAAAGGGCCACATGTAGCCTTGAGGCCACGGGTTCCCCGCCCCTGGAATAGATTGCATCTTGCCCAGGGTAGCTGTCTGATAAATGTTTGTTGAAATGAGCAATTAAACCTCCTTACAACTACACATTTAAATATTAAATTTATATTACAAATATAATATATATTACATAAATACATGTTTATAGTTGTCATTCTATTTACAGAACTCCTACTAATGTTTTTTTTTTTTACTTACAAATGGATTTTTTAATAAAATTGCATTGGGGAGAATTTTGCCATGAGTGGCAACATAGAGGGGTTTGAATTTCTGCCATAGCCAAGTTGACTGCATTTCATGCTTACAGGGCAGGTTAACCTGCCTTCTAGAAAAAAGGAGTAAGAGCTCTACATCTTCATCTCCACTTCTTGGCCTTCCCGGCTTTTTTCAAGTCCTAGCTAAAAGCCCCCCTTCTACAGGAAGCCTTTGCTGATGCCCCTTGATTCTGTGCCTTCTCTCTGTGATTATTTCTAATTTATCCTGCATGTAGTTTATCTGTACATATATTGTTTGCATGTTGTTTCTCTCATTAAACCATGAGTTCCTTAAGGACTTTGACCTTTTTTTTTGTATTCTCAAAACTTACCACAAAACTTGCCTGACACATGGTAGGTGCATAATAAATGCTTACTGAGTGACTGAATGACCTGGACATGACACGGGGACAGTGGAAAAAGCTGATCAAGAAGTTCACTGTCCTTTTATAGGCCTCTTACTTTCTCATGAAACAGGAACCTATAGGTAGCTAATTCACAGCTGTTGTTATCTGTCTAATTCTGATCTCTTTTTAGCTACTAGTTGCTGGAATGCATTAGAGATTCTCAGATATTCTCTCTCCCTCATTGCTCACATTCATGCAGTTGCCAAACCTTTTCTTTTGTTCTCCCTTAAATTAAAAAAAAATCTTATTAAAAATTACTTTATGATAATGTTTTATTCTTACTCTCATATAAGGCTGGAAAAAAATACTGGCTACTTTTAGGGCTTTAAAGCAGATTCCAGAAATATCACTGATGTGACCCTTACTACCAACTATAGCTATCAAAACTTCATTCTTATTTCCTCTATTCAAGTTTAAGCAACAATTACCGGAAACTGGAATCTAAAACTAATTCAATATTGCTTGATTCTTTCCATTTTGTGATTGTCTTTCATTTTGTAAGTTAGGCCTTGCTTTATTGTAAAATCGTATGATTAAGATGTTGAGACACTTCTGAAAAACTGGTGTAAATGGGGACTGACTACCATATGTTCCATACATCTTGTGGTATGTTTTTGTAATAATCACAAAATGTTCTAGGATGTCCTAGAAATAATCACAAAATTTGTACAACTCTGGCCAGTCAGAAAGAGAGAATGCCTATGTCACTCAAGATTGTGAAAGTTGATAAGTTCCTTATTTTTGCCTATAAGAAAGCTTTATTAACTGCCAAATGGCATCCTTGTGCCTATTGAGGGACCTTGAATCCAATTTGTTGTACAACTGCTGGTCTTACTAGTTGATATGCTCAGATTTTGTTTCCTCAGTCCTAATCAATTTCATTTTTGGTAATTGGTGAACCATGTAGTAGGTCAATAGAGGGACCCTGGCCCTCAAGACGTCTCTTAGAAGAATTCCCTAAGAGTGCATTGAGGGAGTTCTCCATGAAGGACTGCCCCAGAGGTCAGACTCTCCCTCAAACTCAATTTCAATTTTCCAAGCTAAGGTAAGGGGAAGGGGAATCCCTTCTATAGGCAGGAGAATTCATCCATTCTGTAGGTAGAATAATCCCTTCTAGAGGTACAGGCTGCAGTGTAGGAGTCCCTTAAGGAAATAAAGCCAAGAAAAGGCGTTATGGGAATAATGAGATTCAGTAGTAGCATACTGAAAGGAACTCCCTTAGAGAAATTTCTCACATCTTGGAATCAGGGAAAGCTCTGGTTCAAATGGGAATGACAAAAAAAAAAAGCGTACTATTAAATTGTGTGAAATTTTGTCTAAAACTGCAAGAGATTCAGCTGATAAATTATTCTAGCCTAAATATGGCACATTTGATTATAGTTTATTAAAGAAATTGAGATCGGCCATGGAACAACTCCTATCAAATGAACTATTGATTTGTTGGGATGCCTTGTCTAAAGGGTCATGCCCTCTGATCCTTAAAAGGTCCCATTTTTATTTGTCAGATTAAAGGATTTGAGAGTGTTTTTGGGAAAATGTATACACTGACTTTTGATTAAACTTTAAATGGAAGATAAGAAGGAAAAAATTGGCAGGCAAGAACATCTATGTGTCTGTCACTATATTTTTTGTGTAACTTCTTCCTATGGCCTGATCAACCAAAGGAAAAAGGGTCAATTTTTTTTTTTCTGAGGAACTTTTAAAGTCTCTGAAAAGGAACCCCTCTCTCTCTCTTTGCCTTTTTTCCCCTCTGATCTAGCTGGTAGGGCCCACAAGAGATTCAGATAAGAAGGAAGAGAATCTTTGTTCCCAGTCTGCAGTAATTTATGGCATTGTAATCTAATTAGAAACTAAATTTGTGACTGAAAATTCTCTACTGTAAATTTAAAATTTTATAAATGCTAAAATATCTTAGTGAATTTGTTTTAGGAATAAAACTCTATGAAAGTGTTAGTAAAAGGGAGGAAGGTGATTGACAAGAAGCTGAAGTTCCAAAGTGAATGAATTTGCAGTTTATTTTAGGGGAAATCAAAAAGGAAACTGAAGATAGTTTGTTAACTCTTCTCTCAACCATGAAAAGAGAGAAATGTGTTTAAATCAGAGGGCAACTTGAAAAGTAAGTAAAATTTAACATATTTTCTTCTGTGAATGATGTAAACTAGAAGCAAAGAAACCTAAAGAAATTGGAACTATGCATTTCTTGGGGCAGCTGAGTGGTGCAGTGGATAGAGTGCTGGCCTGGAGTCAGGAAGACTTATCTTCCTGAGTTCAAATCCAGCTTCAGACACTTGCTACCTCTATGACATTGAGCAAGGCTCTTAACCATGTTTGCCTTAGTTTCCTCATCTGTAAAATGAGCTGGAGAAGGAAATAGCAAACCATTCCAATGTGTCTGCCAAGGAAACCCCAAACAGAGTCACAAAGAGTTGGATATGACTGAAAAATGACTGAACAATAAGAAGAAGGAAGGCTTACAATAAAAGATGAGATTTTAGTTGCCATGGTGCACCTTGAATTTGATATTCAGTCTCTGCGCCTTTATGTAGGCTCTCTTCCACATATGTATTTATTCCTTCTATGTATTTATTCTCAGAATCCCTAGTTAAGAGTCCGAGGTTCAGCTTAAGTGTCACCTCCTGCACCAATCTTTTCTTGGTTCCTTGTAGTCAGTATTCTTTCCTTCTTCTATTCATTTATGCATGTATTGTATATCATTAATAGAATTGCTGTTTGTCCTTCATTCTTAAAGAGGACAGTGACATCTGGAAAGTGAAGCTGTAACAGCAAGTGAATTGGATTTAAGAGAGGCAGGGCTGTGCAAAGTCACCAGACTCACTTTCTCCTCCACAGCCGTTTGAGTCCAGTGGCCAGATATAGATCAATTTAAGTGCCTTGAAGGCAGGCACTACATAGTTTTTGTCTTTGTATCCCCAGTGCCTAGCACATGTAGTTTCATTGTTATTGTTCTCCCTCCAATCCCCTAAGAAATGCTCTCTGGCAACTTTATTTTGTAGAAGAACAACCAATCTCCATTGGGAGCTATGGTAGTTCTGATTGGTACAGAAGTAGTACACATTCCTCAGTACTTTTAGGGTTTGCAAAACCCTATTTTTTGGTCCTTACATTAGTTCTGTGATATAGGACTTTTAACAGATGAAGAAATTGAATCTGAGAGAAATTAAATGACTTGCCCAAGATCACACAACTAGACTGTGTCTAAAGTGGTATTGGAACCCAAGTCTTCCTGATTCCACATCTAGCTTTGTATCTACTGTGTCATGACACATCTCAATATGATTCTGAATGAAAGCTACACTCTTCTCCAGAATTCTTACCCTTGCTATTCCCCCTTTCAATGCTGTCCAATTGAATGTTTAGGCATGACCTAGGTATGGCAACAAATGGCTAGATATGTGACTTCTCTTTGGCCTTTTACCCTAATCTATCACATGCAAATGATTCTCATGGGACATTTGATATATTATATAGTCATTGGAGATTCCAGGGATCAAATTGGGCTTCCAGGAGCCAAGATGGTGGAGTAAGAAGTAAATGGCTCTTACTCTCCCTTACTTACCTCTGAAAGCTTAGAAAATATCACCCTAGGAAAAAGACAGGGTGCAGCTGTCTTGTAGCCCAGGAAGCTTGGGGGATTAATGGGAAAGGCACCTGTTGCTCTTTGGGAAGGGGAGCAGTATAGAACTGGAGGTGGCCCAGCAAGCTAGCAGAAAGCCCCACCCCAGCATACCCAGGGGAGATCCCTAACCCTAGGGTGGTAAAGCAGGCAAGCACCAACACCAGGAACCCTGAGTGCCTCACTATGAGCAAGGGAACTGGTGGAAGCTGGCTTGGAAAACCACCACATGCCACAGTGTTCTACGGCAGCCAAGTCTTCCAGTGCGTCAGCAAAACTGGAAAGCACAGCTCCAAGAGGTAAAGCTCCAGGCTGAGAGACACCCTGTAGCAGTGAAACATCTCTGTGCAAGGCCCAGGTAAGCAGGAGCCAAAGAAAGGAGTGCAAGGCCTAGGTGAGCAGGTATCCTCCAGGGGCCAGATTTCCCACCCGTACCCCTAGAGTTCCAGTATTGCTGATTCCAGCCCAATACCAGGTAAGCTGCCAGAACCCTATAGCCTCCAGGTGCCAACATAAGAGGCCCCAGCACACAAAGCCAGTGACCAGTCCTAGGCACCCGGCACAAGAAGCTTGGGTCAGTGCCCCCTGCTCTCCAGCAGGAGAACTCAATCTCTTTAAAGGCCAGGAAATAAGCAAACACCTGAGCAAAACACATGAGCAAAAACAAACGTACAATGACCATAGATTCTTATTATGGGAACAGGGAAGAACAAGGCAGAAAATTCAAAAGAGGACAACATTGTCAATATACCCACATCTGAAACTTCAAAAGGGAATATAAACTGGTCTCAAGTCCAAAAAGCCTTCTTGGAAGAGCTCAAGAAAGATTTTAAAAGTCAAATAAGGTAGGTAGAAGAAAAATTGGGAAAAATAATGAGTGGTATGCAGGAGAGAGTCAATAGCTTGGAAAAGAAGGACAAAAATTAATTGTAGAAAAAAGCCTTTAAAAAATACAATTGGCCAAATGGAAAAAAAGTACACTGAAGGAAACAAGTCCCTAAAAAATACAATTGGCCAACTGAAAAAAAAGCACACTGAAGGAAACAATTCTTTAAAAAGCAGAATTGGCCAAATGGAAAAGGAGGTACAAAATCTAATAGAAGAAAACAATTCATTAAAAATTAGAACTGAGGAAGTGGAAACTAATGACTCTATGAGAGAACAAGAATTAGTCAAACAGAAACAAAAGAATGAAAAAATAGATGAAAATGTAAAATACTTCATTGGTAAAACAACTGACCTGGAAAATAGATCCAGGAGAGACAATTTAAAAAGTACTGGTCTACCTGAAAACCATGCTGAATAAAAAACCTGGACAGCATCTTTCAGGAAATCATCAAGGAAAACTGACCTGAGGTGCTAGAACCAGAGGGTAAAATAAGTCATCAAAAGAATCCACTGCTCACCTCCTGAAAGAGATCCCAAACTGAAAATTCCAAGGAATATAATAGCCAAATTCCAAAATTACCAAGTCAAAGAGAAAATGCTGCAAGCAGCCAGAAAGAAACAATTTAAATATCATGGAACCACAGTCAGGATTATGCAGGTCCTTGCAGCTTCTATATTAAAAGACCATAGGGCAAAGAAGCTTGGATTACAATCAAGAATCAACTACTCAGCGAAAATGAGCATAATCTTTCAGGGGAGGACATGGGCATCCAATGAAATAGGGGACTTCCAAATCTTCCTGATGAAAAGACCGGAGTTCAACAGAAAATTTGATCTTCACAAACAAGACTCAAGAGAGACATAAAAAGGTAAACAGGACAGAAAAAAACCATGTTATTAATAAGAGTAGTTGTTATATCTCGACTAGGGAAGATGACACTTGTAAATCTTGAGAATTGTATTGTTATTACACCATTTAAAAGGGATGTACATAGACAGAGGGGGTGGGTATAAGTTGACTTTGAGTGTAATGATAAAAAAATCTAATTAAGTAGGTTAAATGGATCTAAGTAAGTGGATTAAGCAGATCTAATTAAGTGATTGTACTGGGAGAAAAGGAAAGGAGGGGGCAGACAAGGGAAAATTATATTATAGGAAAAGGCACAAAAACCAATCACAGTAGAGGGAAAGAAGGGAGGGAGATGAACATTGTTTGAAGCTTACTCTGATCATTTGGCTCAAGGAGGGAATAGCATAATCAGTTAGGTATAGAAATCTAACTTACTCTATAAGCAGTGGGGGGGAAAAGGGGAAAGAAAAGGGAGGATAGATGAGAGGGAAGAAGTAGTAAGGGTAAATGGGAAGAAAAGGGAGGGAGCTGATAGAAGGGAGGGCAGACTGAGGGAGATTGTGGTCAAAAGCAAAACACTAGTGAGGAGGTAAAGTGAGAAAGGAGAAGGAAAAGCATAAAGTGGGGGAGGGGGATAGGATGGTGAGAAAGACACAGATAGTAACCATAACTGTGAATGTGAATGGGATAAACTCTCCCATAAAATGGAAGCAGATAACAGAATGGATTAAAAACCATAATCCTACAATATGTTGTTTACAGGAAAAACATTTGAAATAGAGCAACAACACACAAAGTAAAGGTAAAAGGCTGGAGTAGAATATATTATGCTTCAGCTGAAGTAAAAAAACAGGGGTAGCAATCCTGATCTCAGACAAAGCAAAAGCAAAAATAGATCTTATTAAAAGAGATAAAGAAGAAAACTACATCCTGCTAAAAGGCACCATAGACAATGAAGTAATATCTTTACTAAACATATATTCACCAAGTGGTATAGTATCCAAATTCTTAGAGAAGTTCAGGGAGTTACAGGAAGAAATAGACAGCAAAACTATACTCGTGGGGGACCTCAACCTCTACCTCTCTGAACTAGATAAATCTAACCACAACATAAACAAGAAAGAAGTTAAGGAAGTGAATAGGATTTTAGAAAAGTTAGATATAGTAGACTTCCAGAGAAAACTGAATAGAGATATAAGGGAATATACTTTTTTTTTTAGTGGTACATGGCACTTACACAAAAACTGGCCATGTAGTAGAGCATAAAAACTTCACAATCCAATGCAGAAAGGCAGAAATATTAAATGTAGCCTTTTCAGATCATGATGCAACAAAAATTATATGTAATAAAGGGCCATGGAAAGATAGACTAAAAGTTAATTGGAAACTAAATAATTTAATCCTAAAGAATGAATAAGTCAAACAACAAATCATGGAAATAATAACTTCATCTGAGAGAATGACAATAATGAGACAACATATCAAAACTTATGGGATGCAGTGAAAGCAGTTTTTTTTTTTTGCTTTTTGGTGAGGCAATCAGGGTTAAGTGACTTGCCCAGGGTCACACAGCTAGGAAAGCAGTTCTTAGGGGAAGTTTTAGACCTCTAAATGCTTACATGAATAAAATAGAGAAAGAGGAGATCAATTAATTGTGCATGCAACTAAAAAAAACTGTGAGAACAAATTTAAAATCCTCAATTAAATATCAAATTAGAAATACTGAAAACTCAAGGAGAGAGTAATAAAATTGAAATTAAGAAAACTATTGAACTAAGTTCAATAAAACTAAGATAAACCTTCAGTTAAAATTACCAGTATCAAAAATGAAAAGGGTGAATTCACCACCAATGAAGAGGAAATTAAAACAATAATTAGTAATTATTTTGCCCAACTGTATGCCAATAAATTTGACAATCTTGGTGAAATGGATGAATATTTACAAAAATATAAATTGCCCAGATTAACAGAAGAGATAGTAAAACACTTAAATAATCCCATCTCAGAAAAAGAAATTGAACAAGACATTCTATCAAACAAGCAAATTCTATCAAACATTTAAAGAACAATTAATTCCAATACTATATAGACCATTTGAGAAAATAGGCAAAGAAGGAGTCTTATCAAATTCTTTTTATGATACAAATATGGTGCTGATGCCTAAACCGGGAAGAGTCAAAACAGAGAAAGAAAATTATAGACCAATTTCTCTAATGAATATAGATGCAAAAATTTTAAATAAAATATTAGCAAATAGATTACAGCAACTTATCATGAGAATAATACATTAAAACCAGGAATGCAGGGCTGGTTCAATATTAAGAAAACTATCAGCATAATTGATCATATCAACAACAAAACTAACAGAAACCACATGATCATCTTAACAGATGCAGAAAAAGCTTTTGACAAAACACAATAACCCATTCCTATTAGAAACACTAAAGAACACAGGAATAAATGGAGTCTTCCTTAAAATGATGAGTAGCATCTACCTAAAACCTTCAGCAAGCATTATATGTAATGGGGACAAGCTAGAAGCATTTCCAGTAAAATGAGGGATAAAACAAGGATATCAATTATCACCACTGTTGTTCAATATGGTACTAGAAAAGTTAGCTTTAGCAATAAGAGAAGAAAAATAAATTGAAGGCATTAGAATAGGCAAAGAAGAAACAAAGCTATCATTCTTTGCAGATAATATGATGATATACTTAGAGAATCCTAGAGAATCAAGTAAAAAAAACTACTTGAAATAATAAACAACTTTAGCAAAGTTGCAGGTTATAAAATAAAGCCACATAAATTATCAGCATTTCTATATATTACCAACAAAGCCCAACAGCAAGAGATAGAAAGAGAAATTCCATTTAAAGTTACTGTAGACATTCTAAAATATTTCAGAGTCTACCTCCCGAAACAAACTCAGGAACTCTATGAGTACAATTACAAAACACTTTTCACAGAAATAAAGTCAGATCTAAATAATTGGAAAAACATCAGGTGCTCATGGGTAGGCCAAGCTAATATAATAAAAATGACAATTCTACCTAGTTTAATTTACTTATTCACTACCATACCAATCAAACTACCAAAAAATTATTTTATGGATCAAGATTCCAAGGGATCATGTAGATCACTTTGGCCACTTGGATACTAGACCTGGATACTAGATATTTATATAAATGAATATAAAGATGTCATTAGAGTCCACTGGCAATACTACTATAAAAATCAAGCTATCTTTACATGGTAGTAAATAAAATAGAGATTTGGCAGCTGCCAGCTTATTTGATCAACAAGAAGTAATGTGGAGTAATGAAAAAATTCCTAGATGTGGAGGCAGGAAGGCCTAGGTTCAAATTTTCCTCTGATATATATTCTTTCCAAGACTGTAGATTCAATCTCTCAGTTCAATAAGTTGTGGAAAGTTGCCAATTTGCATAGCAGGAGTATTCAAACCAGAGGCTCCTTATGCTGATGAAATAGTAAGTCTGGAACCCTCCCCATCTCCTAGATAGTTTAGGTTTCAAAGAAGAGTACACTGTGTACTTTACCTGCCTATATTGATTAAATTAACCAGATTTGGTTGTTCACTTCATTCTACAAAGATATTCATCTCAAGAGTATAGCTTAAAACACAACTACTTAAAACCACATAAAAACTAACACATATCACAAGTTTTACTGACAAATCACTGATTCAGAGTCATTGTACTCATCCATTTATATCTGACGTATTTTTAAAAATATTTTATTATCCTTAAATTCATAGATTTGTCTTGCTACAAAAATACACCTCTCAAATTTGTTTAAGAAATCCTTACAGTTAAAATGTTTCTTTCAAAATTAAATAGACCTCACTATGGAGAAACTGAGGCAGATAGAGTTTAAGTGACTTGTCCAAGGTCACACAGCTAGTATGTGTTTGAGACTAGACTTGAATTCAGGTCTTTCTGACTCCTGGTTCTCTCCCTACAACTTCCTAAAGCGGTCTTTAAAGACCACTCATGTAGAATGAAATTTTCACTTACTATGTACTCTGATTTTCCAGAAAAAGGAAATATTTCAAGAGACTCTTTTCTCTTCCAGTGCTGCTCTGTGCCACTTAAGGTGCAATGGATAGAGTATCAAACGTCAAGAATATTTTCTTTTGGTGCTAGTTTAGTGCTCAAAGGGGGAATTATGATAAGGGGCAAGAAAGGAAACAAGGGAGAGAGAGGGAAGGAAGACCTGAATTCAAATCTAGCCTCAGACACATGCTAGCTGTATGACCTTGGGTAAGTCACTTAAACTCTATCTGCCTCAGTTTCTACATCTATAAAATGAATATATTAATAGCTCCTACCTCCCTGGGTTATTATTAGGATTATATGAGATATTTTAGAACACTATATAAATGCCAGTTATTATTATTATTATGAAAAGGGGAGGAAAAAGTATTATTAACAAAAGTAAAAGAAAAATAGTGAATAATCAAGGTGTGCAAGTATAATTCTGTCTAAATGAGGGCAAGATGGTAAGCAGGTATTCCTTGAACCTCACATTCATCTAAACTGGTCATAGGAGGGTAGATCAGACACACACATACATTTAATTAATTACAGAAATTAAAAAGGAACAGGGAAAGGGGAAAGGGAGGAATAAGAAGGAGGGAAGACTTAAGAAGGGATTAGTCATAAACAAAACAAACCCTAAACTCAGAAAGGGAATTGTGATGAAGGGCTTAAGGGAAAGAAAGAAAGGACAAATATCTGTGATAAAGAAAGGAATGGAGAACAAAGAGAAAATAATGTAAGAGAATAGTTTGGAGAAAAACAAACAATCTGTGATCATAAATGGATGTGAACGGGATGAAAACACCCAAGGAGAGCAAAATGAATTAGAAAGCAACATCAGGCAACATGTTACTTATAAGAAACACTTGAAAATTAAAAATTCACACAGAGTTAAAATTACGTGCTGGAGAAAAATCTGTTATGCCTAAGATGAACTCAAAAACAGAGGTAGCAATCATTACCTCAGAAACAAAAGCAGAAATAGACTTGATTAAAAGAGATAAATAAGGAAACTATTTTGTTTAAAGGAACCACAAATAATGAATTAATATTAAGATTTAACATATAGGCATCAAATGAATAGTTTATAAATGTTGAATATTATCTTTAAACATTGACCTTTATCCCTAGTTTCTGGCTACATGCTCGGTTAAAGTTCCTTGGCATACTCTTTAGATCTCGGTAAAAGAAAGGAGAATTTGTTTTCTGTCATAGGGGCAACATTTCCCCTGCATGGCTCTGGAAGGGGTGTTGTTATACCTTGTGAAACAAAAACGGCAGAACTAAGGTGAATTTCTTTAGCATAATTTTCAAAGAATCACAAAGTCTCAGAGTCAGAAAGAACTTCAGAAGTCAGCTATCCAATTCATAACTGCTCAAGAATCCCTTCTGCGGCTTATCCAACAAGCAGGCAGCCTTTTCTTCAATATGCCTGGTGGTGTAGAATGCACTACCTTCCTTCTTACTTTTGGCTAGTTCTAACTTTAGGAAATTTTTCCTTACATCAGTCCTAAATCTACCTCTTCATAATCTTTCTTTCTCCCTGTTTTCAGTTCTGCCTTCTAGAGTCAAGAACAAATCTAATCCCTCTTACGTGAGATGGACAGTTCCTTGGACACTAGAAGAGACATCACCATGTCACCCCATAACTCTTCTCTTATCCAGGCTGACCATTCCTAGTTCATTCATGCAGTGTTATCGAGGATTTTACTGTCTTCCTGAACATGATCATCAGCCTTTTGAATTTCAAAATTGAGTCTCAGGATCATATGAGCTGACGTGTAAAATAAAGAGAATTTATAGGTAGACCTTCTGATAAGAGCTGAATTTGAACTGAAATCTTAAATTTTCCTAACTCGGACTGTTTTTGTCTAAGCAATCATGACATATCTTCAATCTAGTTTGTACTATGACAGAATCATATTTTCATTCAAGAAATTACAATATGCATAATGCTAATGTTGAAACAAAGGAAGAGACCTACCACGTTGGGGGCTTTTCCTTTAATGTTCGTTACGTGTTTTCATGTCCCTGGAGCTTGTCAGAGAAGGATTGTGAAGGGTGCAGGAACACCGAGAGAAAGCAAACCAACTCACTTTCAGAAAGTAGTTCCTTTGCAAGCAGCAGAGCCAGCTTTGTTATTTGCAGAAGTTTACAACGGAAGAAGGAAGTAGAGGTTACTTAACTGTCACCAAAAAAAAAAAATCTTTTATTAACTGAACCAGTTCAAAAATAAATCTGAAAACTGAAGGTGCAAAAAGGGCTGGATTTAAAATATACCCCTTCCCAGAATTAGCTCTGAGTCAGGACCAAAATGATAATAATTTTAGAAAAGATAGTGAATATAATTTTAAAACAGAGGTGAGATTAAAAATGTGATCTGCATGGATTCTTCTTTTTTTGATGAGGCAATCGGGGTTAAGTGACTTGCCCAGGGTCACCAGCTAGTAAGTATTGAGTGTCTGAGGCCAGATTTGCGCTCAGGTCTTCCTTATTCCAAGGCTGGAGCTCTATCCACTGCACCACCTAGCTGCCCCCTCTTTATTAGTTCTTTAAGAAGAAATATAGACCTTTAGGTGGCCTGTGACTGTGGGTTTGTGATCTCATCAGCCAACAGGTTTTAATACTCCCAACCATTGGTTTGTAGACTGATCATGGGGAGGTCATGTTGTTTTTTCTATGCCTGGTTTTCTCAGCTATAAAATGAAGAAAATAAATAACCCTGACTTCCCAATAGTACATTAAGAAATGAGTCATAAAAAAGCAATTGCCAAGTTCCCTGCAGTTAGGGTGTATATGAATAAATTTGTCAGGACTGTAAGAAAGGCAGAACCTAGCTAGGTCCATCTCTAGTTTAAATAACAACAGCCCACAGTTTGTTCATCTTAGTATAATCAATCATGGTATGCCATGTTGGGTAGTAGCTCAGATTGTAAATGTCTGCTTTAAACTCATCTCTTTAACCATGGGAAAGTTGTAAAAGTTTAATATTTTATTTTCCTTCATTACAATTAAATATAATGACTGTTTTGCTGTGACTTCACTGATGTAAGAGACTCCCAATGTGGACACTGTCATCAGCATGGAGGCAGCCTGTTACAATGGAAAGAACACTGGCTGTGGAGTGAGTTAGAAGTCTGGGGTTCAAATCTCCCCTTTATGTGCATTTAAGCAAGTCATTTAACTTCCTTGGGCCTCTGTTTCCTCATCAGTAAAATTAGGGAGTTGGATTTAGATGACATCTTACATCCCTTCTGGCTCTAGGTCCATGATCTATGCAAACCAGCAGCTTATCTCTGGGACTTTTAGACATTGAGAAGGGTATTGAGAAAGTCTAGGGCACTGAGAAGTTAGTGACTTGTGTGCCAGGCCATATGAATAGATAGTATATATGTAAAAAACTGAATCCTTTGGAACCAACTGCATGAGAGACTTCTGAGTCACTGCTAAATAGCTATGCTGGGACCAATACTGATTTCCAGACATGATAAATGCAAACACCAAATACATATTCACAAGATCCATGTCTTCTGGGTACAAAAAGACACAAAGCAGACTTAATTGAATTAGTCTTTATTTATCCTTTTCTTTGCCAATCAGACTCAGCTTGGTGAGACAATTTTGTGTAACGGGTGGAGCTCTGGAATCAGAAACATTCTAATTCTGCCCCAAATACTTACTAATTGTTTAACTCTGGGTAAATCACTTAAATTTTCTCAGCTTCTTGTTCATCTATAAAATCAGAGTTGAACATGATGACCACAAGGATATAGGGTGGAGAACAAGGTATAGACTTACTGGGGAAGAAGGAAGGAGACCTGGCGGCCTGTAGATGACCTCAGCAAGGATGTGGATAGGATGGAGTAAACTCTGAGGGAGGCAGAGGTGGTTCCTGAGTGATGTTGACAAAGGGAAGGTTTAAAAGTGCCAGCAAAGATCAAAACTTATGCCAACTCTTCCTCTTAGCCCCGTGTACTGGAGGTGTGTGAAAGAAGGAGCAGTCGGCTTTGGAAGGGTACCAAGAGATCTTGGTACTTTCAATAAAGCTAGGTTTCATTGAGCACCAGAAGGTAGAAGAAATGTGAGAGGGAGTGAACTAGGATGAAAAGAAACTTAATGATGGAGGAAAATTCCAGAGATAGCAATGAAGGGCAAAGGAGGGTAAGATGGGGGACAACTAGGGCTGAGTTTATTATTGGGGTATGGGGAGGTGCCTCAGCAACCAGATGTCTTCATTATCTATCCCCACATTGATCTTACATCTATCTCCAGTGTCCCGTGTAGCACAGATCCCCAGGCTAGTAGTGTGGGCAGAACTGTGACCTAGTGGTAAAGGTGTGCTCCTACAAGAAGGGTATGAATAGCCATAACCCTGGAGCCTGGCTTTCCAGTGGCCTGATGAGGGGATGGGCTCGTCAGGCAGCAGGCAATACTTAGGATGGGGGGCTGGAGGGTAGACGAAGGGTGTTTGCTCTTCCCTTCCTCCAGCTCTTGGGGAAAATACCCAGCTTCCCCAGTCTAAGTTTTGATTGCCTTACTTACCACTTCTAGGTCCCTGTTCTTCCTTTTTTTAAATTTTTTCTTCTGTCTTTATCATTATGGTTATGCACTTTTAAAATAACCTATTCTATGCATGCTAATTTTTATCAGGAGTGTAGAATTTTCTACATGCTCCCAGACACACAATAGGAAATTTAAAAATTTTCTAGGGAGACATGGAATTAAATGGGTTGGGGAGTAATATTACAAGTCCTTCAGAGAGCATGTTCACCCCTTTTTGGGGATTGTAGATCCTTTTAGGTAGAGTACTTCTCTATTCTTATAGAGAATAGAAGGAGAAAAGAAGGAAGAAAGACTCATGCATTCTTTCTCAATTCCCTGAGAAAGCCGTGTAGGGCTTTTCCCCATAGATTTATGACAGTTTAATCATATTTAATGCCTACAAAACTTTGGAAACAGCTGATAAGAGGAAAAAGCTGAGGGTATGGGTAATTAAAAAAAAAAAGGGGAAACTGTGCTGAACATCACGTGGGAGCTTGGAGGCGTGGCCTGCTGGGAAGCCTGCATTCTTCCTCTCTCACTGCTTAGCCAGGACCATGAGACCCAGGCTATTTCTTCCCTGTAGGGGAGAATCCTCTCTCCCTTCTTTCCCCCACTCCCACTTGCTGGTGTGAAAGGAACAGAAGATGCATATTAAATGCTCCTGAAAAGTGCTGGGACCCAGAATGGTGACCATCTAGACAAGAGATCAATGCTAGATGTATATATACTCATGAAGCTGTTGTGATGATCATCTCAGTGATGATGAGCAGAAATTCTCTGAGCAAACTAGATACTGATTCAACCAGAGGTTTTTTTGTGAGAGGAGAAATACATGGTGAGGGCCTTGTTGGCAGCCCCCATTGAAAGCAATAGTGGCTAAGAACTGAACTTTCTTTTTTTTTTTTGGCCAAAGGTAGAAAAGTCTGGGAAGGTGGGAGTTGACCTATCCACAGACCAGGGAGCTTGTCTGATCTAAGGAGTACGTATATTGAGGGTGAGAAGGGGAGAGATTCCTGAAATGGATGCATCTGAATGGATGTTACTTACTTTACTACTCAAATACACAAATGATCTATGATCTCATCAATTCTGGAGTTCTTTCCAGTGATACAGGTTAAACACACCATGCCTACCTGTCCTGCACAACTCTTGCCTGTGTTCTCCCAAAAGTGCATCATGGAGGATCCATCAACATGCTGGAAATCTTCCAACAGCTAAGTAGCACAGTGGATAGCATGCTAAGCCTGGAGTTGGGAAGACCTGAATTCAAATGTGGCCTCAAACACTTTCTAGCTGTGTGACCTTAGGCAAGTTACCTGCTGCTTGCTTCAGTTTTCTCACCTGTAAAATGGAGAAGTAACAGCACCTATTTTACAAAGTTGTTGTAAGGCTCAAATGAAATAATATTTATAAAGTGCTCAGCACATAGCCAGTATTATATAAATACCTTTTCTTTCACTTTCTTGAGAAAAATCCCGAGGGCACTCTGGCCATCCATTGTTATCCTTTACCATAGCCATGTGACCAGCTCATACAGTTATTTCACAATGTCCTTTAATTTTGTTTTCTTTGAAGTTCTTCAGTGGCTATGGGCCTGCTCACTCCTACCATGTGCCTCTTCATTGATCTCTCTGTGATACTCATCTTTAGGTCTTGGGAGGTAGTGGTGATAAATATTTGTATTGGAGAGGCTGATCTTTGCTTCCATGAGAATCTTTGGGTCAGTAGAAGTGTTAGTAATTTTCTGAAAGCAGTCCTGCCCACTCCTCTCCTTTTCAACTGTGGGTCCAGCTCATCATTCACCTATACTATTTGTCCCAGATATACATACATTTGGACCAGAGTGAACAAGGTGTACATTCAAAGACATGTTGAAATCTGTGCAATAGGCACTTTTCATCCACTTGGTCTTTCTTGTGTGAATGTACAGACCAAACTTCTTTGAGTGATTGCAGATCTCTTCCAGGAGAGTCTCTTGGGATTTGCTCTACGAGTGACCACAAGCACTCTTTTCTGCCTTGGAACTGTGAGGAGAATTTTCTCTGCACCGCCACCACAAGCCACACCACGCCAGCGCGCCTCCTCACCTCAGGACCGCCATGCAGAACTGTGACTCAGATCCAAGCATGGGCAAAGCAAGAGAATCTTGCCTCAGCACCAGCACCTGTAATCTCCTTCTGATTAGCCACTTGATTCCCCCTCCATCTGTGGGCAGACAGCTCCAGAAGCAGCTGCTGCCCCGGTTCTGGGCTGGAACTAGGGCTGGGACCAAGCTCCTCTCTCACCGAGGTCAGACAGACCTTTTCTACTGACCTTCTAAGTTGTCTTTGGCATTTGTGGGCTGAGAAGTCTGGAAACTGCCACAGCTCCCCTTGATTCAATCCCCTGAGGACAGCTCCAGGTTTGCTTTGCCTGGGTGGCCTGTGTGGCTCATGCTAAACTGTGCTCCTCTCCCAGTCTGGCACAATAGACCTTTCCAATCAAGCATTCAGGTTGTCTTGGGCTGGAAATTTATTTCACTCTGTGTTTTTGTGGGTTCTGCTGCTCTAGAATTTTAGAGACATTTTTTAGAGGTATTTGCAGGGGTTTGGGGGAGAGCTCAAGCAAGTTACCGCTTTTACTCCACCATCTTGGTTCCGCCCCACCTCAATTCTGATTTTTCTTTTTCTTTTTTGGGGGGCTAGGCAATGGGGTTAAGTGACTTGCCTGGGGTCACACAGCTGGTAAATGTTGTGTGTCTAAGGCCGGATTTGAACTCAGGTCCTCCTGAATCTAGGGTTGGTGCTCTATCCACTGCACCACCTAGCTGCCCCATCAATTCTGATTTTTCAAGGAGTCATTTTCTTTCTTAAGATTCTGGATCTCCTTTTTTAATTGGTTGACTTTCTTTTTATAATCTTGTTTTTCTTGGATTGTTCTTATTTTAAAATTTTTTTTCCTCAATCTCTCTCATTTGATTTTTAAAGTTTTTTTTTTAAGTCCCTCTATGAATTCTTTTTGAGCAGGTGACCATTTCTCTTTGGGGAAGAAGAGGCTTTCTTTGCTTCAGTATCCTCCTCTGAAGACAAACCCTGGGCTTCTCTATTCCCACAGTAACTCTCTATGGTTGGATTCTTTCTCCTTTGCCTGTACATTTTTTTAAAAAATTGTAATAGCTTAGTTTTTGTGATCACCTCTAGTTCTGGGGTATGGAGGTTGGTGCCTCTGGTCTCAGATCCTCCTTAAGTTCTCCCCTTTGGCCTGGAACCAAAACCAAGACATCTAGCCTGATGTAAGTGCCCACAGCTAGTGGCATCCCCACCCCACTGCTGCCATACTCACCAGTGTGTGCTGGTTCCTTCCCTCCACATCTCTGCAACACAGCTGGGTTTGGCCTTCCTTGTCATCAGAGGTTCCCTAGATCTTCCCCAGATCAGACTCCCAACTCCCCTCACTTGCTCAGGCAGCCTCCCAACCCAGTTAACCCCAGAACTTGCTACTTACTGTTTTTAAGTGGACCTCGCCTGGAGTTGTTAATTCTTCACAGAGACCAAACCTCATCCTGGGATTTTTCTTCAGGTCATCTCTGATTCTCCCAAGAGGACCACTGTTCTTCCCCTTCTCTTATCACTGCTCTATGTTCGCCCTGAGCAGCTATTTTATCTCTTTTGTGGAGGAAAATCTTGAGAGCTTGGAATTTTCTGACCTACTCCTCCATCTTCCCAGAATCTGCTCCATCTCATTTGATTCTTACAACAATCTGAGAAAGTGATTAATTGGTCTAATTCTAGAACCCAAGAAATAGAAATTCAGCGACATATTACTTAAACAGAACTCTGTAGAGTTTATAGACAATATGCTAGTGGTACGCACAAAAAAAGGGTCATAGTCTTAGAGTTGGAAAGAACCTTAGAAGATATCATTTCTATTTTATAGATGGGAAAACTGAGGCTATGAGAGGTTAAAGTGACCTTCCCAGTGTAACACTAGGAAGAAATGGTAAAGTTGGAATTTGAACTCTGTGAACATAATCCAAATCCAGACATCAAAATACTGCACCATAGATGCAAGAATGTACATTCCAAGCATCTCTTCCAGCCAATCAGCTTCCTAGCTGTTTATTTTAGTTCTTGATTTTGTTTTTTATTTCGCTAAAAAAACCCCAAAGAAATAAAAAAACAAAAAAACAAAAACCAAAAATCAAAAAATGACATTCATGTAGATTGCTTCTAGTTTTAGATTTAGGCTTCTTAAAAATAGCATTATGGCTTACCAGATTCAATTCAGCTCAATGAAATAAACATTGCGTGTCTACTAAATACAAAGGCCTATACTGGACTAGGCACTGGGAATATAAAGACAAAAAAACAATGAAATAATTACCACCCTCAAGGAGCTTGCATTCTACTGGAAGAAAAAATGGATATTCAGAAAAGGAAATATAAGGTAATTTGAGTCAAGAAAGAATCCCAACAACTGGAGCATATTGTGAAGTTTCCTTGCCTAAAAATGTAGAGAGCATAATACCCATACTAACTACTTACTTCAGAGAGATGTTATGAGGAAATTATAATTGTAAAATGATATAATGTAAATTATAAAATTTAAAATGCTATAAAATAGGAGTAATTATTCTAGGCATAGATCATCTCACATCATTAATTGGTCAGTGGAAACAACATTTTAAAGGTGGTTAGCTCCAGAGGAATGGTGTTATAAATGGGCATTGGGCCAAAGGACATTACAGCTGGGTATTTACAGTTTGGTTATAAAGTATTAATGATACTATCATGAAATGAGATTGATTAGAGCAACCTTATTTAAGCAATTCAAGAAATGCCTGTTCTGTTTTAAGGAGCACATGGGCTCTCTAGTCTTGACTCTCACACTGACCTATGATGTGACCTTGTTCAAGTCTCTTCATCTTTCACCTCTCTCAGCCTCAGGTGTCTCTTTGGTAAAACTAGAGAATTTTTAAATTTCCTTCTAGCTTTAAAATTTATGATTTCTCTTTTGTTTTAAGGAATATTGCCTGACACTTAAGGCAATACTATCTCCTGCCTTTGTAGAAACTGTCTGTCATTTTAAGAACATATTCCTTCCTCGTGTCTTTTTGCTAAAATCCTTTTCTTCCTTGGAGGTTCAACTCATGTGACATCTTTTTTTTAAAATTAATTTTTAAAACTTAAACACACAAAAAGAGAACATTTCCATATACACAGCAGAACACAAAAAGAGAATTGTTTTCATTTGTATACAAAACCGTGAACCTCCTTTTCATACTGCTTTTTAAAAGAATATATAATAGATCTTGTATATTACTTTTAAAACTGTCCTTATCTTCACTTTCTTCTGAACTTCCTTCTGCTTTCTTATGTGCATTTTGTTTTAGTTTTATTTTTAATGTATATTCTTTAAAAGGGATACAGAAACCATTTTTTAATTTAGAATTAGCATTGATAATCTTCTCCTATCCCTCCTCAAAAAAAAAAAAGGAAAGAAAAAAAACCCTTCTTAACAAATAAACATAGTCAAACAAAATAAATCCACAAAGTGGCCACGTTGTTGTTCGATTGTTTTTCAGCTGTGTCCAACTCTTTTTGACTTCATTTGGAGTTTTCTCGGCAAAGATACTGGAATAGTTTGCCATTCCTTCTCCAGCTCATTTTCCAGATGAGGAAACTGAGGCAAACAGGGTTAAGTGACTTGACCAGGGTCGCACAGCTGGTAAATCTCTGAGCCTAGATTTGAACTTAGGACTGCAGGTTTGGCACTCCATTATACCACCACTCTATCTGCAGCCTCAGTGGCCGTGTACACAAATGTATGTTTCTTTCTGTACCTTGGGACCATCACCTGTCTGTCAGGATGTAAATAACATGCTTCATCATAGGTCTTATGGAGACATGTTTGGTCATGGCATTGATCAGAGTTCTTAAGTTTTTTAAAGTTGGTTTTCTTTACAATGTTGTTGTCCTTGTATAAATTGTTTTCCTGGTTCTGCTCTTTTCACTCTGCTTCAGTTCATACTACTCAAGAGTCTTTGAAATAATCTATTTTTGTCATTTCTTATAGTATAATATTATTACATTACATTCATATACCACAATTTGCTGGGCATCCTTCTTAAATTCTAGTTCTTTCTTTTTATTTCTTTCCTTTCAATTCCTCTTCAGGATTAGGTTTGTTTTCCTTGTGACTATTCCCTCCCTGGCAATATCCTACCTCTTGCATACCCTCCTACTCCCATTTGCTTATATATTAAATATTATATATTTCTACACCAAAGTATTTCTTTGTGTGTTTGTATGTATATGCATATATGTTTGTGTGGGTGTATTCAATCCTTATTTGTTCATTTCAGACAAGAGTGAGGTTCATCTAATGCTTACTCTTGCTACCTCTTCCTCCATTTTTGTATATTCTTTTCATGATTCCCTCCTCCTTTCTATGCTAATAGATTTCTTTTATTTTTCCATCTCTCTCCCCTTTTAAAAACCTCTTGTCACCTCATAATAGAACCAATTTGACTTCAGGTTCTTGGATTTTCTTATTTATATCTTCTAATATCCTTTGAAGACATTAAGGTTCCAAAGAGATATTTTTCTACCCCTCCTCCATTAGAATGTTAGCACTACATCATCATACAATTCCTTCCAATTTGCTCAAATAAATTTACTTTTCTAGGTTTCTCTTGGCTATTGTGTTTGCCTAACAAAGTTCCTATTCAACTATAGCCTTTCATCAGCAATGCTTGAAGTCCTGTTCCATTAAAAATAAAATTTCCCCTTATATACTCAGCTTTTTGAGGTAAGTTATTTTTTGCTTATAAGTCTATCTCTTTTTCCTTTTGTAATAGTTTATTTGAAAATCTTCCTTCATTTATTGTAGAAGCTGACAGATATTCTGTGAGCCCAACTATGGATCATAGCATTTGAACTGTTTTTTTTTTCCGAATGCTGGCAGTATTTTTGTTTGATATGGGAGTTCTGTATTTTGGCTCTGACATTCTTGGGATTTTTGCTTTTGGAGTTTCTTTCAGAGGTTGATAGGTGGATTCTTTTTATATTCACTTTGCCCTCTGATTCTAACAGAGCTGGGCAGTTTTCACTTATGGTTTCTTGAAATATAGCGTCCAGGTTTTTTAAAAATGATGGTTTTCAGGAAGTCCAGTGATTCTTAAATGATAGCTTTTTCTAGGTCAGGTTTTTGCTATCAAATATTTTACATTTTTGTCTACTTCTTCAATCTTTTGAATTTGCTCTGATATTTATTGTTATTGAATAGTTATTGATTTTTATTTGGTCTATTCTAGTTTTCAGGGGGTCCATTACTTGGGTAAAGATTTATCACTTTCTCTTCTAATCTATTAATTCTCCTTCTAGTTCTTTCCTCCAGAGATTTTTATTTTATTTTTTATGTCTTATTGAATTTCTTCTAGGTATTCATGTAGCTCTTGCAGAAAATTCATTTTTTCCTTTGAGTTTCTGCTTGCAATTGCTATAGAGTTGCTCTCTTCCTTTGGAAACCCTCTAGATTTGCAACAATTATTTACTTGGCTGCTGTTTTCTTTGATTTTCTCATCTCTCCAACTTTAGTTTCTGAATTGGGACTTTATGCCAGGGCCAGTCTCTATCTCCCTACTGTTCTTGTGGGTAAGATGGTATGCAACTGTGGGTAAGACCAGCGTCTTGCTTGCTATAGCACTGGGCCTCCTAGATTCCTGCACTTACCTTCATCTCCTGGCTTTAGGTCCCCTGGATCTTTGAAGTTCCTAGTTTGGGATCTTCATGGCCCTCTCTAGTATCTCACATCAGAACGCTAGCAATCTTGGAGGTCTCGGCACCTCGGCACTGTGAAGCATCTCTGGTCAGTACCATGCCTGTAGCTGATTGTTGTTACTCTTCCAGGGCCCCATAGTGTGTCTATAAGCACTTTGTTGCATTTGTGGAACACTCAATTCTTGATATTTCCAGTAAGAAGGAAAGCACTAGAATTAAAAGGACTTGGGGACCGCTTCCTGATCAGAGTACCTGTTGGGGAGTAAAATGTAAAAAACTGGAAAGGTAGGAGGGGGCTAGTTTACGAAGGGCTTTGAATGTCAAACAACATATATCTGTATATATACATACATATATCAGTATGTATAAATGTTATACATACATGTATATGCCCACATATATGCTACAACTACTCCGTGTTACTTAAAATAATCATTCCCTAAATTTCCCCTATCAAATCGATAATCCTTTTAAATCATATCCCAGTCTCTGAATATTTGTTTTTTGTTTGTTCATTTGTTTTTGCTAGGCAATGGAGTTAAGTGACTTGCCCAGGGTCACACAGCTAGTAAGTGTCAAGTGTCTGAGGCTGGACTTGAACTCAGGTTCTCTGACTCCAGGGATGGTGCTCAATCCACTGCACCACCTAGCTGCCCCCTCTGAATATCTGTATGATCTCTCTTTCTCTCTCTCTCTCTCTCTCTCTCTCTCTCTCTCACACTCTCTGTCTCTCTTTCTCTCTCTGTCTTAGCTTTACTTTCTTTAGTTATAAAACATGTATATGAAAGTTAGCTGGGCCACACAGCATGCTTGTAGCTCTGAATTCCATAGGGCCTTCTTTCTCTTTTGTGCCCTTAAAAATGTGTTTCTTTATACTAATACTTTTCCATTTTTTAATAAAATAAATATTTTCAGTGCCTATTTAAAATATCAAGCTTTCTGCACAAGTGAAGCATCACTCTAGATTGTTCACTAGGGGATTTGAGTCTTTATATTTACACCATAAACCATTTTTCTATCCAAAACAGTTCAAATCCCATCTGAAAGTGGTGGTTTCTTCACACAAAATTCTTTTCTTACTCCTTTTAGTTATAAAAATGTTTCTGTGTTTTATAATAGCACTCATCTTTTGACAATTATTATAAATCTTTTTCTCTGCACAAAAGTACTCTACCCTTTTCATCATTAAACTGCTCAATTACAAAAAATACCCTTAAAAGGAAAGTAAGTCTTGTATTTACAACATTATTATTCAATACTTCAAGGATCTGCGGTTTTATGAATGTTAGCACTCTCAACAACCACAGACTATAACCTACTTACAATTCAGCAAATTCTTTTTAAGTGTTGCTACAGCTAAAATTCATCATCTGGCAGCTGACCTGGTTGTGGACTTGTTCAAACTTGCCTAGGCTGGCCTCATGTACTGGGCCATAACATTTACAGCTTGATAGGATCTTTCAGAAAGTCTGTGCTCTGCTGGAATAGATTTTGAGAACCTATCATTTCCTTGCTATGATAAGGCATTACAGTCAGGCTTTACAATATTAGCATTCTTAAAATTCTTATTTTCATGGCACATACATTTAATATCTCTTACATATAGTGTAGAAGTAGGGCTAACATACCATTTTGATATAATTCAGCCATACTATGCCAATTTCCACACAAGGAAGAAGGGGAAAGGTAGACAGAAATAATCAATGAGCATAAAATACCTACTATGAGCAGACATTAGGCTAGGTGTTGAGGACACCATGGACAAAGTCAAACAGCCCCTGCTTCTAAGGATCTTACACTCTTAACAAGGCGAGATAACCTGAATATATCTCTACCTAATCTGCACCTACTCTTTATGTCCACCTCCAACTCTTGAAGGAATCAAACTGACTCTATCTTGTGAACAGCAGCTATTTTATGAGTTAAAATCTTGTAAAAGCTTTAATCGATAATTTCAGGGAAAGTAGTACAACTTGTGTAAAATGTTCTAAGAAGTAATAGTACAGCTTGACCACAAAAAGCTCTGGGAAATTGGGATACAAGGTGCTGATTGCAAAACATTCCTTATGTCTTGTGCTATGTTGTTGTAATGACCACAGAATATACTAGAACATTCTTGAAATAAACACCAGATTTGTAAACTCTGGCCAATCAGAAAGAAAGAACTCCCATGTTACTCAAGATGGTGTAAGTTGATCGGTCCCTCATTATTGGACTATAAGAAAGCTTTGTTAATTGCCAGATAATATCCTTGTACCTCCTGATTTGCTCAGAAATTCAAACCTTTGTTTCCTTAGTTCCTATCATCACACTTTCTCTACATATCTATAGCTATATCTTTACTTCTACCTCTACCTCTATCTCTATCCTATATCTATATCCATTATCTCTATACCTGTATCTACATCTATACCTATTTGTTGTTCAGTCATTCTGTCATGTCTGACTCTTTGTGACCCCATGGACCACAGCATGCCAGGCCCTTCTGTCTTCCACTATCTCCTGAAGTTTGTCCAAGCTCATGTTTCTTGCTTCCATGACACTATCTATCCAACTCATCCTCTGCCATCCCCTTCTCCTTTTGCCTTCAAACTTTCCCAGCATCAGAATCTTTTTTAATGACTCTCTTCTTTTCATTGTGGCCAAAGTATTTAAGCTTCAGCTTCAACATTTGCCCTTCCAATGAATAGTTGGAGTTAATTTCTTTAAGTATTGATTGATTTGGCCTCCTTCCTGTCCAAGCACGTTCAAAAATCTTCATTGTGTGACCCTGGGCAAGTCACTTAATCCCATTGCCTAGCCAAAACAAAAAACAAAAAAAAACTTCTCCAGCACCATAATTTGAAAGGATCAATTTTGCGACTCTCAGCTTTCCTTATAATCCAACTCTCACAACCATACATTAGTATTGGAAAAACCAGACCTTTGACTATAAGGACATTTATTGGCAAGATGATGTCTTTGTTTTTTAATATGCTGTCCAGATTTGCAATCGCTTTCCTTCTAGGGAGCAAGTGTCTTTTCATTTCATGGCTGGAGACACCACCTGTAGTGAAATTTGAGCCTAAGAATATAATATCTGACACTGCCCCCATTTCTTCTCCCTCTATTTGCCAGGAAGTAATGCGACCAGATGCCATGATCTTAGAGGATTTTTTTAAATATTAAGATTAAAGCCAGCTTTTGTATTCTTCTCTTTCACCCTTACCAAGAGGCTTCTTAATTCTCCTTCAGTTTCTTTCATTTTTTTTTTTTTTAGGCAATTTGGGTTTGCCCAGAGTCACACAGCTAGTAAGTGTTAAGTGTTTGGTCTGAGGCTGCATTTGAACTCGGGTCCTCCTGACTTCAGGGCCGGTGCTCTCTCCACTGTGCCACCTAGCTGCCCCTCTTCTTCAGTTTCTATCATCAGAGTGTTATCATCTACATATCTGAGATTGTTAATATTTCTCCCAGCAACCTTAATTCTGGCTTTGGATTTGTCTAGCCTGACATTTTGCATGATGTATTCTGCATGTAAGTTAAGTAAATAAGGTGACAATATACAGCCCTGTTGTACTCCTTTCTCAATCTCGAACCAATCTGTTGTTCCATATTCAGTTCTAACTGTTGCTTCTTGGTCCACATACAAGTGTGGAGACAAGTGAGATGATCTGGTATTCCCACCTCCTATCCCACATTTTTGTTTTGATCCAGTTAAAGGCCTTAGTGTAGTCAATGAAGCAGAAGTAGATGTTTTTCTGGAGCTCCCTTGCTTTCTCCATGATGCAACAAACACTGGCAATTTGGTCTCTAGTTCCCTGGCCTCTTTGAAAACCAGCCTGCACTTCTGGTAATTCTCAGTTACATATTGCTAAAGCCTAGCTTGCAGAATCTTAAGCATAACCTTGCTGGCGTGTGAAACAAGCACAATTGTTTGGTAATTTGAACATTCTTTGGCATCGCCCTTCTTTCGGATTGTGACATTAAATTGCCTTTTTCTAATCCAGTGGCCACCGATGAGTTTTCCAAATTTGCTGGCATATGGAGTATAACATTTTAATGGCATCATCTTTTAGGATTTTACATAATTCAGCAGGAATTCTATCATACTTATATCTACATGTAATCTTTCCATATATTTATATGTATGTACAAATGAGTAAATTGATACAAGGTTATTGTTGGGGGGGCAGGGTGAAAAAGGCACTAGTAGTAGCAGGAATTAGGAAAGGCTTTGAGTAGAAGGTAGACCCTGAGCTGAGCCTGAGTGAAAGTAAGGCTTCCAAGAGGTGGATATGAGGATATGCATTCCAAGTGTTGGGAACCATCAGAGTAAAGAATGGCACAGTGATAGGAGAATGAGTACTGTGCCTGAATAATAGGAAGAAGGCCAGTTTGGCTAAACTGTAATGTACATGAAGGGGAGGCTAGAAAAATAGAAAGAAGTCAGGTTGTGAATTGATTCATTGTTAAGCACTTATTAAGTGTGTACTGTGTGCCAGGAACACCAGACATTGGAGATAAAAAGATAAATATGAAATAATTCCTGCCATCAAGGAGCTTCCAAAGGCCTAGGCAATGAATGGTATGCTGGAGTGAACTCTTACTGTAGAATGTACATTAGAAATTGGCAAATGCTATATAAATCAGGGCTTGATTTATTGTTTTATTGGTTTTCTACACTTATAAAAGTGATAGGGAAAATGTTGAGAATGCAAATTAAACTTAAAACTGTGTACTGCATACTTTTTTTCCCCCTAAGAACCAATTGTTAAGCACTAACCAATATAGTCCTGCCCTAATGATAACAGAGGGTAGCGAAATGACCTGGAGAGACTCATGCTGTAAGAAAATGTCTTTGGTAGCTGTATGGAGTATGAATTAGGCTGGGGAGAGATGTGAGGCAAGGAGAGAAGTTAGAAGACAATAGTCCAGAAAAAGGGTGATGAACACCTGCACTATGGCGGCAGTGTCAAAGAAGACAAAAACATACATAAATGTTGTAAAGGTTAGAAATGACAAGATTTGGCAACTAATTGGATAGATGTATGGAGTGAGATTGAAGAGGTAAGGGTGATGCCAAGTTTAGAGTTGGAAGGATGGTCATGATCTAGACAGTAATTAAGAAAGTTCAGAAAAGGGGTAGGTTTGGCAGAAAAGAGAAAGAGTTCTGTTTTGGACATTTGAGTGGTCTCTGAAGTTAAAATTAAGTCAAGAAGAGTACCTGAATCTGATCAAGTTTGTACAAGAGAAATGTGCTAGAGGTAACACAATTTTAAAGGCACATGGGTACCAATTTTTGACACATCTCCAGCTGGGGAAGGTTTTAAAAGGTTTGAAATGATTGTAGGTGGCACATTTTTAAAAAGTCATCACTTCTCATTTGGCCTCCTAATTGATCTCCCCACTTTGGTTTCTCTGCTTCCAGTCTCCCCCCTTTCCAGTTGATCCACTACTTAGCTGCCATAATAATCTTCCTAAGGCTCAGGTCTGCCAATGCCCCTTCCCTGATTAAAAAATCTTCGGTGACTTCCTATTGCCAGTAAGATAAAATACCATCTCCTCTTCTGTTTGGCATTTATGGCCCTGCATAATCTGACCCCAATCAACCTTTCAAGACTTATTTCACATTTGAGACTTAATTCACATTATTTCAGGTATTCTCCTTCACAAACTCAAAGGCCCAGATAAACTGGCTGTTCCCCAAATTGCCCTCAGGGAACTTATATCTCACTGGGAGAAAACATGTCCAGACAAGTAAAATCAAAGTCATTTTAGGCATAAGAAATCACAATTGGGAAATAAGTCAAGACTTTAGAGGTGGCATGGCTGGGCCTCAGACAAAGCTAGAGATTCGAAGAGCCAGAAGTAAGAGGCAGAACATTCAGAAATGAAACATAGCTCATGCAAAGGTAAGGAGCTGGGAGACAGTATGTCTAGTTTAGAGAGCAGCTAGTTGGAGGCATGGTGGCCTTCATTTGAATCCCAGATCGCTTACTTTTATCAAGTCACTTAACCTTTTGGTGACTCAGTTCCCTTTATCTGCAAAATGAGGGAGTTAGACTAAATGGCCTCTAAAACCTCTTCCATCTCTAGATGAATGATCCCATGATCCTTCCAGCCCTAAATTTGTGATTCTAAGTAAACGAAATCAGTCAAGCAAGTACTGTGCTTAGCCATTGGTATGACTGACCTCATTCTCCACTAGATGGCAGTATTGTCATCTTAAGTACAGTCAGGGTTTTAGCTCCTAGGTAAAGTACCGTAAATTTTTTAGGATTCTCCACAAAGTGCACACCTTGGAAGACACAGTACTTTAATTGCAAATTTAACAGAAGAAAACAGCCCCATTTTTCAGGATTTGCAGGACTGAAATTCAATTAGTCTGTTTTTTGTTTCTGCTCTAAATCATCTGCAGAGTTCTTGTCCAAATTCCCTTCACACTCTAGCCTGCTGCTGAACCCCCTATCCTGAGGAGGGTAGTGCGGCCGCAACTAAATTAAATCCTTCAGATAAATCATTTTGCTTAAGTCAGCTTGAATCCGTTCAGAGATGCAGTATTAATACCTTTTCAGGTGAAGGACCATAACACTGAGGCTCCTATAAAGGAGGGAAGAAGACATGGAATTTGCTCTGGAGGCAAAACACATCGTAGCTAGAATCGCTGACATGATCATAGGGCTTGAGCTTATTCCCTTTAAGAGGACCAAAGACGTCAGGAGGGTGATGTTTTGACGTGACGTTAACATCAGTGGCCCTCTATTCCTACGTCTCTCCTTTTACAGAGGGAGCACGGAGGGTAGTGGGGTGCCACGTGTAGCATACTAAACCTATCTAGAGTCAGGAAAACCTCAGTTCAGATCTGGCCTCAGCTATGTATTAAGCTGTACAATCCTGGACAATTCTCTAAAACTCTATCTGCCTCAGTTTCCTCAACTGTAAAGTGAGGATAATAATAGCACCTGTCTCCCAGAATTGTTATGAGTCTCAAATGAGATGATATTTTAAAAGAGCTTTGCAAAGATTAAAGGGCTACATAAATGCTAACTTACTGTTGTTGTTGTTACAGATTAGGAAATGAGGCCCAGAGAGATTATGATTTTTCCAAGATCCTATCAGCGCCTCAGATGCAGAATTTAAAACCGGGTCTTCTGACTCTAGAGTCCCTGCTATGTCCATTGTACTCTGGTACAGAGTTATTCAACACCCTGCCTACATCACTCCATAGTGTGCCCTGAACCAGATTAAAATGTAATTGGGAAATATTTAACAAAATAAATAAAATACAATAGAACATAGATAATGCTAATATGTAATTTTCTAAGTTAATATGCTTCCCATAGGGATCCTTATATATATAGTTTAGTGGCTCCTGTTTTCATTTGAGTTTAACATTAATACTCTAGTAAATGTTTATTGATTGATTAATTTATTCAGGCGAGGTCCCTGCTTTGAATGACTTGTTAATCATAATTCACATCTACCTACGATAGGGCTTACAAAGCACTTTGCCCCCACAACAATCCTATGAGGTGAGTTGTACAAAGACACCCTGTATTATCACCATCCCGTTTCAGTCACTACACCCCCTTTTACAGATGTGAAAACTGAGGCTCACAGATGTTAGGTGGCTTACCTACATGACATGCTTAGTAAATGTCAGAGTTGGCATTTGAGGTCAGTTATTTCTCTAATCTAAGAACTTACCTAATCACACTAGAATGGGGTTTTAAATTTTTTTTTTTGGCCATGGTCCTTTTTGACAGTTTGGTGAAGCCTATGGACCCCTCCTTAAAATTATGGTTTTAAATGCGTAAACTAAAATACAGAATATTACAAAGGAAACCAATGACATCAAAACATAGTTATCAAAAAATATGTATTTTTTAAATAAGTTCATGGAACCCAGCTTCAGAACCCTTGCTCTATAGACAATGGTTGTTGTTATTTGGTGGTTTTAGCCTTGTCCAACTCTTTGCAACCCCACTTGGGGTTTTCTTGGCAAAGATACTATAGTAGTTTGCCGTTTCCTTCTCCAGCTCATTTTATCCTTGAGGAAGCTGAGGCAGAGGTTAAGTGACTTGCTCAGGGTCACACATCTAGTAAGTGTTGGGGGTCACATTTGAACTCAAGTCTTCCCAACTCCAGGCCTGGAGCTCTATCCACTGAGTCACTTAGCTGTGCACAGTCATAATCAGAGGACCTGGCCTCATACCCCACCTCTAGTGAGAGATACCTTACAGCTATAGCCCCATGATCCTACCCTAGAAAGGGTAATGCTATAATCATTTGGTGACTCTGGCTGTTGATTGAAAGGTTGGTGGTTGCAGCTCCCACAGCACTCACACATCCTAACTCAGTGTTAGTGGGAGTGGAGTGAAGAGGCTCTTAACCTTTCCCTTGTCATGGACTCCCTTTGGCAGTCTGGCGGAGCCCTTGGAGCCCTTCTCGGAATAATGATTTTAAATGCATATTACACATAGAATTACAAAGGAAAACAATTATATTGAATACAGTTGTCAAGATAATTTTTAAAAACCAAGCTTAACGATCGAGTAAGAACCTCTGCACTAGAACTATAGTAATTATTGTTGGGTGAGGAGGTAGTGGCCGTGGGAAGGGAGCTGGACGTGCATCAATCACAAAATAGGGAGAGGAAAGAAATATCCCTGAGGGAATACAGCATACAAGTGAAGTCTTCATTGGGTAAGTGTTACAGATGATTTACAGATCTAGATTAAGGCCACCTCAAATGCCAAGCAGCAAGTCAGAACCAGTTTCTTTCATAACAACCCTGCATATTTGAGATAAAGAGAAAGAAGACAAATTCAAATGAGGCTAGAAGTCAGACCAATGTCACCCATAGACAAATTCAAAAAGGCCTTCATTAACTAACCCTAAAAAAGTATTGGACAGTATGGATGGGTTTTGCAACCTGAGAGGTAGAAATGAAAGTAAAAACCACATGGTTAACCTGCCTTCATAAGGTATCACAGGCAATAACAGGTACTTTCTTTTCATCTTTGTAAATGACAAAAAATTTGTCTTAAGCAAGTACAGCAGACAAGAAGGTAAAATGCCTTGATGGGGACAGGAGAAGAAGGAAGAATGTGGGAAGAAAAAAAACCCTTTTAAAAAAAAACAATGACATGAAATAATCTGGCTGTAGCATCATCTTGCCGTGTTCACTCAGTCTGCGTCTCTCCACCTCCCCATTGGATCTCAGGGTTTCCTTCTCTTCATCTCACTTCCCTGTTAGTACTAACCTTATGTTAGAGTTCTTCTTAGTGTAATAGGACTTAATGTCCATCAATGACAAAGAAAAACCCCATGTAAACACACAAAATAAGGAATAAAATCACACGAGCAACTCTTAATCTGTAAAATTGAGCATTTTAGTAAAATGTGTTGTTTAGTCACATCTGATTCTTAGTGACTCCATTTGGAGTTTTGTTGGCAAAGTTTTTGGAATGGTTTGCCATTTGCTTCTTTACCTCACTTTATAGATGAGAAAATTGAGGCAAACAGGGTGACTTGCCCAGGGTCACACAGTTAGTAAGTGTCTGAGGTCACATGTGAACTCAAGTCTTCCTGACTCTGAGCTTGCATTCTATCCAGCTGCCCCTTTAGTAAAATAGAACCAACCAGCCCAGCAACAACCAAGAAATGATTTTTGCTCCATGTTGTACGTAATACAACCCCAGCTCTTCTACTTACTAGTCGGGTAGTCATTTTCAGGTCACTTAACCTTTCCTAGCCTCAGTTTCTTCATACGTAAAATGGAGATAATAATACTTGTGAAACCCACTTCAGAGGGTTGTTCTGAGGATCTAATGTGATAATAGACGCGTAACACTTTGCTGTTTCCTCCAGAGTCTTCAGAGTCCAGTGGCAAGACAAAAGTCGAAAGGACTGGTGTTGGTAAATCTTAAAATCGTACACACATAGGTGCATGTATATTATATACATGTATGTATACATATACACACATATACTTACATATGTTATACATATATGTATCCACACACATATATATATTTATCTATATACAGTTACCGACCTTGATAAATATGTTATTTATTATGATGATGAATAATAACATCTAGTTGTTGTCAATGTGTGTGCTGCTCTGGCTCTGCTTTTACTTCACGTCACTTCATGCACAGTAGATCTTTACTTCTTCACATTCCTCACTTTTTTTTTTCATTTTTCATCATGCCATATTCCATTCCACTAATATACCATTGATTTGGTCACTCTTAATTCTTTGGACACATAGACTGTTACCAGTTTTTCTGCTGTTATCAGTAAAGAAAGCAACAGTGAACATTTTTGTGCAGATAGGATCTTTTAACCTTTGTCTTAATTTTAGAGCAAAAGCTTGAGCAATGGACTCAATTACATTAAGCACATTAAGGGTATGGTTGGTTTTGTTATTCTTATTTTATATTGTCATGTTACTTTCCAGAAAATTCATATCCATCTACAACACTACCAATGTGTACTTTATAATTTTTTCCTATATTTCGGCGTATTTTATCTGAGGTTTCTCCAATGTGCTTCTGTGTTCTTCTATATACACGGCTACATTGCAGAAATTCTCAAAGCATAAAGGACTCTGAAACTTTCCCTGGGTTAGAGGGTTCAGTCTTTAAATAGGCTCAACTGTCAGCTAAGTCAGATAATTAACTGCTATTGAGGTCTGCTATTTCAGCCTTCATATGAGGGGCAAGTTACCTATTGTACTGGCAATAAATCTACCCTGTGACCCATGATCCCCATTCAGTTCAACACCTGCAGTAATGGCAGAGGGAAAATAGAAGTTTCCAAATGTGATCATAAGGACCCAGAAGACATGGAATAACATATACAAGTTGCTTGTCTATCCATCTCTCTGGGTAACTTTCAATGAGTTGAACACATCTGAAGTGTAGAGATCAATTGGAATATGCATAACTAGGAGATTGGGTAGCCTTGGCTGCCCCCACTTTGAAGCTCTTAAGGTATTGGTGGGGCAGGGGTGGGAGATAGCGAGAGGAAAAGCTATGCTTTTTCATTGACCCACTGCTCTGTACACCCCTGTCCAGCTGGCTCCTCAAATAGGTTCAAATCCCTGAGCTCACAAAGTGACATTCTGGAAAGAACACAGAACTATGAGTCCAAAGACTGGTATCTGAAGTTCTGTTCTGTTCTGTCACTAACTAGCTATGTGACTTACAGCAAATTAGCCTCGGCTCCCTCTTCTGCCTACCTCTCAGGGCTGTTAAATGTGTCACTTTAAATAATCATTATAAAAGCAGTTTGTAAACGGAAAAGTACTATATGGCCATACCTTGTTTTATTGCCCTTTGCTCTACTGCCCTTCACAAATACTGTGTTTTTTACTTTAAACTGAAGATTTGTGGCAACCCTGTGTCCATCGAGTCCATTGGTCTCCAACTGCACGTGCTTACATCATGTCTCTGTCCTATTTTGGCAAATTTCACAGCATTCAAACATTTCCATTACTATTTTGTCTGTTAACGGTGATCCGTGATCAGTGACCTTTGAGGTCGCTATATTGTGATTGCTGCTTTGGGGCACCATGATCTATGCCTATATAAGATGGTGAACTTAAGTTAGAGTCAAGAACTTAACTGATGAATATGCGCATTCTGACTGCTCCACTGACTAAATGTTCCCCAGTCTTCCTCCCTTCTCTGGCCTCCCTGTTTCCAGAGAAACAACAATATTGAAACTAGGCCAATTAATAACCCTACAATGGCCTTTAAGTGTTCAAGAGAAAGAAAGAATCAAGCCATGTGGAACACTTCACTGTTGTCTTATTTTAAGAAATTGTCACAGCTGCCCCAGCCTTCAGCTTCAGTCTGCAGCCATCAGCATCAAGACTGTTTACTAGCAAAAAGAACATGACTTGTTGAAGGCTCAGATGATGGTTAGCATTAAAGTATATTTTAAATTAGGTTATGTACATTTAAAAAAATAATACTATTGCACACTTAATAGAATACAGTATAGTATAAATATAACTTTATGCTTATGCCTGGGAAACAAAAAAATTCATGTGATTCATTTTTTGGCAATATTCTCTTTATTAAGGTGGTCTGGAACCAAACCTATTGTTGTTGTTACAACATTATATCTGAGGGATGACTGTATAAATATAAGGCATTATTTTTAAGAGGAAGGAATATGATTTAAAACTGACATTTTTTAACCTGACCTTTATAAACACGCACACAAAAAAATGTTTCAATGTGCAAAGCAGAACACAAAAGAGCATAGCACAAAACCTGTAAATTACTGCCTTTTTAAAAAGAGTACTTTCAACCCATTACTTTCAAAAGTCTGTGCTTCCTGTTGAACTTCTGTCTATATGCATCTTGGCACACTTTAAAACATTGCATTCAAAAAATGGTCCAATGGCTGAGGCGTTGTTTTTATATTCTGTTGCTTGTGATTTTAAGACATAAGCTTGAGGGTATAAGAAATGTTGAGACAAAAAAACCCAAGTTTTCTTGTACTTACTTATTCCCTCTCCCAAATCCTGCCCTTCCAAATCCTTACTCTACCTGGACTCTGTAAATGTCCAGATCCCTAAAAGGTCCTACTACTGTTTTTATATCCTAGTGGTAGGGGAGGTATGTTAAGGAGTAGTACTGAGAAAACTGTAAATTCAGAGACCAGGACTGTAGGAAAGCGATGGATCTTAACGGGACACTGAGAGTGAATCCAGGAGTGGAACTGGACACCCAAAGGTTGACAGAGAATCATTGGAAATGTAAGTGTTCATTTGTGTCAGGTTATTTTTTAAAAGTATGATAACTATTAAAAATTTTATTCAGCTTACTGTGCTAAACATTAGCATAATTAAAAAAAATATGGGATAGCTCAGAGCTGTAGCTAACAACTACTGTTTCTGTGGCTAGTCACAGTGGAAGTGGGAGGAGGAGTCACTTACAGTACAGCTGATGGGAAGAGAAAGAAACATCATGGGACTTCATAGGACTACCGAAGGACTGGAAATGCTGCCATTCTAAGTCTCAGTGCCCAGTGGCAAAGGATCATTGCCCCACCCCAGTAATGGCTCTGAGATACCTACAGCCACACAGACCTCCCAGGAAAATTAGCTAACTCTTAACAAATGGCTTGTAGAAATTAGAAAGGTATAAAAAAATTTTAGGACCAGTTGCTATATATTTTTAGATTTCTTTCCTTTACCACAAACCACTGTATAAACTTTCTGTTGAAATGTGCCTTGGTTCTGTGTTATGCAATTGTTAGTTTCTCTTCCGCTTGAACCATTTTGACAAATGTTGAATTTTGCCTTCAAGTGTTTATGATCATAAATTATACTTCCCTCTGAAATAACTAAAGTTTTATGTACTTTATATACTTTAATAGCAGAAATTTATGGGGGATTTCATTCTATTTTTAATGAAGCTATCTTAATCTTCAGTGAATCAGAAGGCATTTATAGGCCTCCAAAATTGATCTACTTTTGAATGTGAGAAATGACTATTTCTCTCTTGTATTTAATAACTAATTATTGCATTAGGATCAAGGTTTTTCCTCTTTTCTACTTCCTCATCCAGACACCAGCTAGTGTGGGAAATCTCTCTTAGATTTACCTAGGCCAAGATTTAATCAGACAGTAAAAGAAATTCTAATTTTAGGCTATTTAGGAATGGTTGCATTCCTGCTCATTGCGTTTGCTCAGACAGGTGTGGGAAAGTGTGGATCCTCCCTTTTGTCAGACAGGTGAGATGTAAATTGATCTCTTTGACCAAGATTTCGGTGACATAGGTCACCTCCCATTGTGTTAACCCATCAGAGCTTGTTAACCTTCAGGAATGCCTCCTTTTCGAAGGGCATATAAACTATGAGCCTACCACCATGAGGGGTCTTCGGTTTAATAGTCAAATGACCATCCTTTTACTAAGATGCTGACAATATTAATACAATGATTAAATTACCCAGAAACAATGTCTCTTGGAATTTTTTAATTGTCACAAATGTTATAGAACTTATCAAATAGTTGACAAATGGTAAATTCATTACTTTTCTACTTATGGTAGAGACCAATTTGAGGAGTTGTATTGCACAGGATACATTCAAGCATTTTTTGGAAATCATTCACTCAGCGTATATATACAGGTCTACTTCAGTTGAAACGCTGGAGCATTTCCATGACAGATCTGCACAAGGAGATCTGTTTAAAAAGCGGTAAAAAAAATAAAAGTTTAATGATCCAGGAAAATATTGACAGATATATATTATCTTCCAAATGGCACAGTCACCACCATATTTAAGTTCTCCCTCCATAAGAAATAGCATGGGTCACTTTTCAACAAAAGTGTAGAATAGGAATGGATAACTTGCATGAAGACACTGGATATTTAGATAATGTAGAAAAATGAGAAAAGAAATAACTGAAAGCAGTAAAGTGACCTATTAAAGCTGCAATCACATATATCTTAATGAGATCTTTCTTATTATTGCTCCACCCTTGATACCTCTTCCTTTGATGTGTTATTTCCTTCCAGATCTTTCAATTTAAAGCTTAGTGTCTTGAACATCCTCGTAAATCCATTTTGGGGTTTTGTTGACAAAGATACTGGAGTGGCTTGCCATTTCCTTCTCCAGCTCATTTTATAGATGAGGAACTGAGACAGACAGGGTTAAGTGACTTGCCCAGGGTCACACAGCTGGCAAGTGTCTGAGGCTGGGTTTGAACTCGTGAGGATGAATCTTCCTGATTTTAAGCCCAGTACTCTATCCACTGTACCACCTAACTGCCCCTGCCTTGTACATAGTGTCAACAGGCAATCACAATGTCAGGAGACTCATGAGAAAACCAAATTTATTGCAAAAGAAATGAACATGCATGTAGAACCCAAAGAGTTCATAGAAGTTTGCGTATTTATTACAGCACAACAAAAAGAGGAGGAGAAAATAGGAAGGGTTGTGGCATGAGAGGGGAAAGGTGGTAAAAGGACAAAACCCTTTCCAAAGGGGAGGAGCGAGGCGATGGTGAAAGCCGCATTCTTTTCCCTTGGGAACTGCTAGACTAGGAAGACAGGAGGGTCTGCTTGGGGGTGCAAACAATAAATTTTGCCACTTTGGGGGGTGTGGTGCTTTGTCCTTGACACATTGTAGGCTTTCTGCATGTTCTGGGTGCAGTGTTTCTGGAAAATATGGCAACTCAAAAAGACAAGTTCAGGGGACCCCTTAACATCCCTCAACAATAGCAGGCACTTAAATAAATGTTGGCTGGATTGGATTGGATTGGATTGCCACCTCAATTGAATTTTGTTTATTGTGTATAATTTCTTAAGAAAATATAGATTTTAAAATTATACATAGCTTGGAATTAGGTCTTTACTATACCATTCTTTTATCTTCAGAGCTGATTAATACTGAGAGTTTTTCCATTCTCACTTAGCTTCTGTATCCAAAGCATTGGACCTATCTAGGAGTGTGCGATGAGGAACTTTGGTGTTGAAGAATTAAACCCAGAGTTTAAAATTTTCCTTATTTTCTAATTAACAAAGTTCCTAGATTTGTGTTGTTTTGAGCTGAATTTTTAAAAACCCATGTGCTTGGACATCTTACTATTGTACCTATAATAATATCCTTGGCCTCCTACTTAGGGTTGACAGACTAAAAAAGTCCATTTCCATTTGCCAGAATCCTGCAGTAATATGGCTTGAATATAGCAACAACAATAATAACAGATGGCATTTAGATGCCATTCTAAAGTTTGAAAAGTTATTTATATTCATTCTCTCATTTGAGCCTTACAATAACTCTGTTCAATAAGCTATTCTGTGGATGATAAGGAACTAACAATGAGGAACTTCGTTGTTGTATAGAGAACTAACTTCAGGGTTTAAAATTTTCTTTATTTTCTAATTAACCAAATTCTTGAATTTCTGTTATTTTGAACTTAATTTTTAAAAATCCATTTGCTTCCTGCAAAATAACAATTATAAACAATTAAAGCCAGCATTGTTCCCTAAACAGAACTCTGATATATATATATATATATATATATGTATATATATAAATGATATATATACATATATATATAATATATAAATGAAGAAAAAAATCAGTGTTGAATATTTTGAAATAATTTATTTTAAATAATCATTAGGACTCAAGGAAGACCAGACAAAATGTGTCATTTTATGGTTCATAATGGTTAAATGCACAATACCGAGTAAAATATGAAACCAAACAACTTCAAACGTATATTCATCAGATCAAGAAATTTAAAACTATCAGTTTGTACCCATTCACTGCTGAAAGGGATAGGTGATCATATGAAAGAGATTTTGTAACAAGGTAAAGGCAAGAAAAGGTCCGTCTGAACTTAAGGTATGGATTCCATTTTGTTTCACACTTGGTTTTAGTCTTAAGGTCAAAATATTCAATGTACTGACAGATGTATTACTCTTTTAAAGTTTATCCATCTGCAATACCTGCTTAGAAAAGTGTTGGTAAACACAATATAACACAGTGATCTCATAAGAAAGGTGTTGGGTCCAACTCTTTAAAAAAAGCATTCTTTGGAAATAAGTCATGCAATGTACATTTGCTATTCTAACTTGAGTATTAAGACTATGTTGTATTCTCAGGAGGGGTTAGTACAAGGGTAGCAGTATGTCAGCAAATCCCATATCTTAGGAAAATAGAAAGAAGTATATGCAATCTTTCAAATGTCACAATGCCCTCCATGCCTCCTCCCTTGAAGTCAGTGGTCTCAGGAACAAGTGGAATGACTCTCTCTTCTTAAAGAAACACCACAAGATCTCGGGATGCCACTGAGCTACAGGGACTTCTGACCAAAGCTAATACATTAATGAAAACATCACAGGTTTTGCTCATTAGCCCCAAAATAAGTATTTAAAAAATCCTCTGTATTTGTATTTTTAAATGTCTTTGTATTTTATTTGTAAATTAACATTTGAAAATATATTAATTGAATACTACTAGTAGCAAAAATAAAGTGTATGAGAGGGTGATTTTTTTTTCTTTCACTCCTTTCCATCATCTATGCATCTTCTTATGGTCTGGGCAGCTGGGTGGTTCAGTGGCTAGAGCTCCAGGCTTGAGTCAGGAAGACCTGAGTTCAAATGTAGCCTAAGGCACTCATTAGCTATGTGACTCTGGGCAAATCACTTAACCTCTGTTTGTCTTAATCCAAAGGAGAAGGAAATGGTAAACCACTCCAGTATCTTTGCCAAGAAAACCCCACGGACATCACTGGTGTACTAGGGTCCACGAGGTCATGAAATGTCAGAAACGTCTGAATGATTGAACAACAACAACCACTTATAATAAAATGATCTGTTTTGTCTACAGCCTCTCTAGTCATTTCTGAGGGAGGGTTTTGTGTGGTCTTTCCCTTGCTGGTACCATCAGGATTAATCTTTAATGTTCCAAGAAGAAGATAGTGGGCCAAATGTTGATATCTAGTGTTTTAACAATAACTCTCACTTGGTTATTACACACACACACACACACACACACACACACACACACACACACACACATACATATGTATGTATAGACAATATAATTGAATGCCACTATCTATAGGCATTTACTGAACTTAGACAGGACTCATTTTGGGTCCTCAGCCACTTTGATGTTCATTTTCACAACAGTCAAAAGAGCCTTTGTTGGCTTAGCAAGAATTCTAATGATTCAACCAGGGGTCTACTTTGTAAAATTAAAACAGTATTCTTTTCTTTTTCTTTTTCTACCAGTTCATGAAGATTATGCAGTTTGCAACTATTTGACAGTGGCAATAAAAAGAATTAAGCTTCCAAAAATTAAAATCTTATTGAATGGCATGTGTTTTGGAAGTATTACTGTCCCCAGAATGTTAAAAGCAAGGTGTATAAATGTCAATTTGCCTTTGAAGTTAATTTGTTCCTCCATCTGTCTCATATACTTGGTGTTGCTCTGAGGAATGGGTTTGATGCCACTCAAATATGCCTGTCCTGTTTTTGTTACCATACTAATTCTTCCAAAGAGGTCAGGACATTTGTTTTAAAGGTTCTGGCTTCTGACATAAAATTTGTATTCTTCAGATTGTTTGAATTTTTCTGACCACATTGAAGTATCCATATTGAAGTGTTGATTTTATTTTGTCATGTTGGGTCAATTTATCAGCTACAGCCAAATTCTTCACTTTGTATGGACTTGATAATGGCTGGAATTTAAATTGTGTTCTGAAGTTTATAAAGCACTTTATATGTGTTATTTTGTTACATACATTTATTTTTATTTCATATTCACAATTACCCTGTGAGAAAAGTACAACACGGGAAAATTAGATAAGAATCACACAGAATAGTAAGCTCCTCGTTGCAATCCCCATTTTACAGATAAAGAAACAAAGGTTCCAAATGATTAAGTCATGTGCCCTGGTCACAAAATTTGCTGGTACCATAGGCAATATTCATTCTGTTCTACTGTACTGCCTTCCCATAGTTCTCAGATGGTGTCTTTCAATTTTCTTCCTTAATAATCAGTCTCCATCAGATCATGAGTGTTCGATTAATCAGCCATAGAATATAAGCTTCTGGAGGACAGGGACTATTTTTCATTTTATCTTTGTCATCCCAGTGTGCCTTGTACATAGTAGCACTTAAATAAATATTGATCAGATTGGATTTGAACAACACTGCAAACTAATTTTGTTTATTTGTATAATTTCTTAGAAAAATATTTTAAAATTATACATAATTAGCTTGGGACTAGAACCCAGGTATTTACTGTAACATTCTTTCGTCTTCAGAGCCTGATTAAGACTGAGAGTTTTTCCACTTTTACTTAACTTCTGTATCCAAAGCACTAGACCTATCTAGGAGCATACAGTGAAAAACTTTGTTTTATAGAAAGAGCTAAACCCAGAGTTCAAAATATTCTTTTATTTTGTCATTAACAAGGTTACTAGATTTCTGTTGTTTTGAACTGAATTTTTAAAAATTCATGGGCTTGGGCATCTTGGTATTTTACCTATTACAATGTCCTTGGCCTCCCACTCAGGGTTGGCAAACTAAAAGAGTCCATTTCCATTTGCCAGAATCCTTGGTACTCACAGATGCACCACATTAGTTATCTAAACAATACTGATAATAGGCCTTTGGAGAGAGCAGTTTTTACTATGTGTATGTGGCAGCCCAGATAAAAATAATTGACAGGCAGATTCATCAAAGATGAAGTACATTACTTTGAGAAACAGCTGAACAGTGTCAGAAAATTTTCCATTTTAGCTAAGGCTGCCTCCATTAAGCATAGGACATCATTATATTCCCATGAAACTCTTCATCAGGTCATGAGGCAAAAGAAGATAGAAAAATAGAGCCACTCAGGCCTTTGGGACCAGAGGCCATATCTGCACGAAACAGACTGGGTGTCTATAGAATGCAGAATCAACTGGTCAAGAAAGCATTGAACCAAGGGGGCTATTTAGGGATAAATGTCTCTTTGGTTGACTTCTTTTTTTAAAAATGAATTTCTGGAGCTTCATGATTTCGGTATCAGGTAGACACAGCCAAGGTGGCAGAGTAATTACAGCACTGGAGCTAGAGTCAGAAAGACCTGAGTTCAAATCCAACTTTAGACACTTTCAGCGCATAGCACAGTGCTTGATAGGTAGTAGACATTTAATAAATGTTTACTGATTGACTGGTTTTATGACCGTGGACAAGTCACTTAATCTTTTTTTTTTTTGCCACAGTTTCCTCATCTGTACACCGACCTCACAGTGTTGTTTTAAGGATAAAATGAGCTATGATTTATAAAGCTCTTTGCAATATTCAAGCTAGCTTTAATTTAAACTCTGTGGATTCAAGTACATATTGGGTAGAGAGTAAAAGTCTTCCCAATTTGTCGAGTCAGCAATGTAATTTGATTCCCAGCAGAATCATCATTGTTGTGGAAGGAACAGAACTCTGGATTTCTGAGTCTTCCCTCCTCATAATATTTTGTGTAGGGTCATTGGATCGTAGGGTCACAGAGGTAGAGCCAGAAGGAGACTGAGAAACTATCTAGCCCAATCCCTTCAGTTGTTACAGATGAGGAAACTGAGGCCCAGGAGGTTAAGAGAGTTGCACCGAGTCACAGAGATCACCATTGGAGGTGCAATTTTTAACTCAGGATCTCTGACCAAAGGCAGTGTTCTCTTCCTCATAGGCCTTGAGGAATTGGGATGATTTGGAGATGAAGTGTGACTGACGAGCCAAAAGTTCAGGACAAAAATTGTGACAAAGGATCAAGAAGTAAAAGAAAATGCAAGATGGAAGATTGGAAAGTGACAGGGAATGCTGTTTATTCACTTACGTCCCCTGTGCCTTCCTAGGAGCTCCCAAGTAGCTTAGACAGTACATTCATGTGATCTTATGTTTTTAGGAGATGCCTCAACACTGTCTGGGTACAACTTTCTTGATAAGAGGTTGGCAAAGGGGGAGCTAGGTGGTGCAGTAGATAGAGTACTCACCCTGGAGTCAGCAGGACCTGAGTTCAAATCTGATCTCAGACCAGACACTTGACACCTACTAGCTGTGTGACCCTGGGCAGGTCACTTAACCCCAATTGCCTTGCAAACCAAAAAAAATTGCAATGGGGCATTCTCCCATATGAAACTCTGAAAACCTTTTCCACAGAGAGCTAGAGAGTCTCTTTAAACACCTTACTGTAGACTGTGTCATTGTCTGTGGCTATGGCATTTTTCAGACACTGCCAGAAATAAGGATGAGCCTGTGGGTTGGTGGGCCATTCGAGCACAGAGCCCTTGCACAATCTTTTTCTGAGTTGGAGGTACTTCGATCTCTGAAGAGCTTTTTCAAGAAATATCAGAATAATCACATCTAATTTTTCATCCATAAGCCTTTGATGTGACAAGTAAAATGCTGTCTTAAAGTTCCCTGACTTGACATAGGCATTCGTCATCACAAATACCGTTTTTTTGCTTAGTTGTATGCTCTGGGAAAGGTTTTCCAAAACTGGCTTTCCCGGCAACCAATCTCGTTCTTCAAGACATAAGTTAAATTGCTTATCTCCTTGGCTTTCAATGTTTACCATCAGTTCTTTGATAACCCATTCCCCCACCTTTGGATCACTG
This sequence comes from Phascolarctos cinereus, assembly GCF_003287225.1. NCBI lineage: Eukaryota > Metazoa > Chordata > Mammalia > Diprotodontia > Phascolarctidae > Phascolarctos > Phascolarctos cinereus. The sequence continues at coordinate 8,036,102 of NW_027556098.1, forward strand.
GTGTCGTAAATAATAAAAGCATCATAGCAAAAATCTGTTGAAGAGAGACGTTGATATCCCCTCAATTTGGCTTTACAGAAATGATAGCTGTACCACATATCCCAGAAATACAGGTGGTTCGTGACTGGAAAAACAATCAGGCAAAGAATAATGAATACTGAGGTACAGTACAGAACAAAATTAGTCAAATCTAACTCACACGTATATAAATTGAGAGAAATCAAGCTCTGGCCTTTGTGTGCTCCTGGTCCTGCACAGGTCACTTCAGTGGCCAAATAAGGAATAGTGACCTCTGTTTGGTTAATCCACCACACCAACCACACAGCATCACAATCACACAAAAAGTGATTGCCATGTAAAAGCAGCATATCAAGCTGGTCAAGGACATTTTCTGGGAAGCTAGACTTCTGAATGACACGAAGATTATTTGAACTAAGGTCCAGATATCTCAACTGAAAAGCATCCTGGAGAAAATTCTTTGTCAGGTGATGGATGTGGTTATGGCTAAGTATCAGTTTCTTGAGACTTTTGGAACAATTGGATAGTACTTGAGGAACAGTGGTCAGATGGTTATAACTGAGATCCAGTGTTTCTAGATTCTTAAGACAGATGAGCTTTCCCCAGTTGAAAGACTTAAGATTATTTTTGGACAAGAAGAGAGTTGTCAGATTCGGAGGCATGCCCTCAAAAACTTCAGGAGGCAAAAAACTGAGGAAATTTTCAGAAATATCCAATTCCTCCAGCTTGATCAGATTCCTGAAGAGTCGCAAATATCGGTTATCACCATCTCTCCATAAGATATCTAAGTGGTTTCCTCGGAATTCTAGAATCCTTAAAGATTCACTTTCCATTTCTGTGCTGGTGGAGGTGGAGATATCATTCCCATTCATCATCAATTTCTTCAACACAGGTAGGTTCTTGGTGAAATTAAGCATGTGAGTAATCCCTTCTGATTGAAAGTAGTGACTATTACCACTAATATCTAGAACCTCTAGCTCCCGTAGCTCCTGAAAAGCCGTTGGATTGAGCAAATCAAGTCTGTTGTTAGAGAAATCCAGGTATTTCAATTTTGCTAAAGGTTGGAATTCACTGCCATTGAGAGTCTGGCTAATGCTATTTCCTGATAAATTCAAGCACTTCAGGAAAAAAAGATCCTGGAAATCACTGGACTTGATAAAAAATATGTTGTTTCTACTTAAATCCAGGGTGTTTCCATAGGACTCACAGTTATTGCTGGTCAATGAGAGAGAAGGCTTCTCTTTGGTTTTGAACATGCAAGTTCGGGCAGACTCGTCGTATTTGAAATAATGCATGGAGTCATATACTTGGGAAGCACGGAACTCTGTCGAAGTCATGGCCATTGAACAAAATCCGTTTTGACTTGATTCTCCAGAAGGAGATATTTTATTAACAGAAAGATCAATGTTTTTCAGAGCTTGGAATTCTTTGAACACACCCAGGTCAGCAATTTTGATAAAGTTGGTGCCAAGATCTAACACTTCAAGCTGTGAGAGATTCCGTAAGGGTAAGAGGTTGGTACTTCTCAATTCCTTAAAGACATACCCTTTGAGCCTCAAGATTTTCAGATTTTTCAGTGAAGCAAATGCTTTTGACAAGTTCAAATAAGCACGATAGGACTGCGGTTCGTAATTAAAAGACAAGTCCAGTTGTATGAGATTGTCAAGAGAGTACAAAAACTTGGCATCTCCAATTTCATTGGCCAGGAAGTTTTGGGAAAGGTCAAGTTCTTCAAGTTTGTTAGTGTTTTTAAACCAACTCTTGGGTATATCCCGGAGTGAATTACTATGGAGACGCAAATATTTTAATTCAGTTAATGAATCAAAAGCATCTGGATGGATCTTTAATTGGCTATTATTTGGACAAGGGATACAAGGAAAGGGGACATTGAAACACCGAGGGCAATTTCCACTTAAGTCAAGAATTTGTAATTGGTAGAGGTTTTGAAAATCATCCTTTTCAATGCTTTGGATAACATTGTTATAAAGGTAGAGCTCCGTTAAACTGGATGGTAAAGTAGTGGGAACAGTAGTTAAATTGTTAGCCTTTAGGGATAATACTGTTAAATTCCTCAGACTCTGGAAGGCATCTTTTTCTATAAAAAAAGAAACATTGCAAGGATTACGGAAATAACAATTTTGGCCCAGATAGAGCATTTCTAGGTTGTCCAACTCAGTCAGGTTCTCTTTGGTGATAGAAAAGATGTGGTTTGCTTCAAGACTCAGCAGCTGTAAGCTGGAAGGAAGGCCCAAAGGTATTTCGGAGAGCTGATTTGCATCCAAGTACAATGACTTCAACTTAGTGAGATTTCTAAAGCTTCCAAAACTGATATTTGGCTTCTTGGTGCATACGTGGTCTTTTGGCCCTAGTCTGACAGGAACACAATTGCATCGGAAATCAATTTCCACCAGGTTTTTCAGGCCATCAAAGGAGTTTGGGGAAATTTTGGGGATGTGATTGATGGTGAGGGTCAGGTTGGTTGTATTGTAAGGAATTCCTTTGGGGATTTCTGTGAGATGTTTATTAGTGCAATTGACCATCACACTGGCTTCCATAATGTTCTGGGTGACGTTACAAGGCAAGGTTTTAGGAAACCATCTGGCTCCAGGAAGTTTGTACCATAGGAACAGATGAAAGAGAATAAGGAACGGTCTGTATAATTCTCGCATGAAGAATATCTGAAAGAACAACAGAAAGAGAGAGCTAACAAAGAATGGATTCTGTGCAGATCCTGGAGAGATGTCAAATTAATTTCCATTTATTACATCCATTTTAACAATAAAGATTTTAACCAAACACTTCCCATCTTCAAACCATCTAAGCCTTCATGGTGATAGCACATTCACATTTTAAACTTCTTGATCATTCTATCTTCCTTGATACTCACTTCTCTCTAGTTTTTGGAACACCACTCTTTCCTCGTTCTTCTCCTACCTGTCTGACTGCTACTTCTCTGTCTCTTTTGCTGCATTCTCTTCCAGATCATGTCTTCTAACCATAGCTGTCCCTCACGGTTCTGTTCTAGGCTCTCTTCTCTTCTCCCTCTACATTACTTCACTTGAAGAGCTCATCTTTAATGGATTTAATTATCATCTCTGTGATGAAGATTCTCAAATCTACCTATCCTAGTCTAGATGCTCTGCTGACCTCCAGTCTCACATCTCCAACTGCCTTTTTGACCTCTTGAAATGGATGTCTGGTAAACATCTTAAACTCAATATGTACAAAATGGAAATCATTATCTTTCCCCCTAAATCATCCTCATCTTCTACTTTCCTTGTTACTGTAGAGGGCAGCATCATATGCCTAGTTCTCTAGGCTCTCAACCTAGGAGTCATCCTGGGTTCCTCACCATGTTTCACCCCACCCATACCCAATCTTTTGCCAAGACCCATTTATTTCACTTTTGCAACATCTCTTGTATATTCTCTCTTCTGACTCTACCACCACTCCACTGCTGTCCTTCATCACCTCACACCTGGACTATTGCAATAACTGGTATATCTACCTTCTCTAAGTTCCCCCCCAAACCAATTCATCTTTCATTCAGCCTCTAAAGGGATTTTACTAAAACACAGATCTGACCATCTCACCTCCCTATTCGATAAACTCCAATGGCTCCCTTTCACTTCCAGGATCGAATACAAGATTTTCTGTTTGGCATTCAAAGCCCTCCATACTTAGCCCCTTCTCCCTTTCCAGTCTTCTCACATCTTTCTGTCTGCCACATACTCTTCAATCTAGTGACACTGGCTTTTTAGCTGTTCCACAAGCAAGACACTCCATCTCTCAGTTCCAGGTATTTTCCCTGACTGTCCCCAATCCTTGGAACACTGTCCCTCTGCTTTCCCTCCTCATCTTGGCCTCCTGGCTTCCCTGGTTTCCTAAGTCTGAACTAAAATCCCACCTTATGCAATAAGCCTTTCCCAACACCTCTTAATTCCAGTGCCTTCACTTTATTAATTATTCCCATTTTAATCCTGTATATAGCTTCTTTTGTATATATTTTTGCATGTTGCCTCCCCCATTAGATTGTGAGCTCTTGAGGGCAGGTACTATCTTTTGTCTCTTTTCGTGTCTTCAGAGCTCAGCACAGTGCCTGACATATAGTAGCCACTTAATAAATGTATATTGTTGCTTGAGTCAGGCCTTACAAATGGATAGTCTCAGATAATTCCATTGTGTGATTTTAGGTACATCACCACCAGTCTATTATTAATATGGCTGGGTCCCTATTAGTGCAGTTAATTAATGGGGTTAAGTGATAGCAAGATTTGAATTTTCATTACATATTTCCATTGGGCTGGAACCAATTACCATATTCCATACCTATATCTATATCTATATCTATATCTATATCTATATCTATATCTATATCTATATCTATATCTATATCTATATCTATATCTATATCTATATCTATGTCTATGTCTATGTCTATGTCTATGTCTATGTCTATGTCTATGTCTACGTCTACGTCTACATCTACATCTACATCTATATCTATATCTATATCTATATCTATATCTATATCTATATCTATATCTATATCTATATCTATATCTATATCTATATCTATCTTCAAAAAGTATAAATTCAAATAACACGACCTCTTCATGGCATTCATTTTTTTCTTTTTTCCTAGGTAATGGGGTTAAGTGACTTGCCCAGGGTCACACAGCTAGTAAGTGTCAAGTGTCTGGTCTGAGGCTGGATTTGAACTGAGGTCCTCCTGACTCCAGGCCCAGTGCTGTGTCCACTGGGCCACCTAGCTGCCCAAGCAACTCTTTCCCAAGAAGTAAGTGTATATAGCAGAAAATGAGAGAGGCAATAGCAGATCATTATTGATAAGGAGTGAGGTAGAAGGGAAAGCCAAGGAAGCGCCTAATGAGGAGGGAACGTCTAAATAGATGGAGACAGTCCAAAAGTGGGTGTAAACGTTGGGGAAGGAACAGAGATTAGGCAAGAAGAAGCTAAGAAGGGAAGCTCGATGAAAACAAAACTGCCTCCTTCGTGACTTTTCCAGGGCTCTCCCTGACTTGAGATTGGTTCAAAGTTCTATTTTGTCATTTAATATCATGATGTTCATAGGTATTTTACTTCCAAATAGTATCCGGAAAGGTAAAAGTTGTGACTACCCAAGATTTTTGGTTTGATTGATTCCTGTCGTTCTAAATGACTGAAATTAGCCAATTAGACAAAGCTAGGGATTCCTTGAAGCAGGGCTGAGAGGCAGTGTGTTCCAAAAGTAGGAGGAAGCCAGAGGTAGGAGATGGAATGGAGAGTAAAGGAAATGAGAATACTATGAAATGTGACCAGCAAAGCTGTGGTTGTTTGGTCAACTAGTCAGACAGCAGTAGTGTACGGCTCTCTGTGATTCCACGGACTTTGGCCATGGGGTTTTCTGGTCAGTGATACTAGAGTGATTTGCCACTTCCTTCTCTAATGAGTCTCCATCTTACAGATGAGGAACTGAGGCAAATAGGGGTTAAATGACTTGCCATGGGTCACCCAGCAAGTAAGTGTCAGCCTTGGTTTGAACTTAGATCTTCCTGACTCCAGGCCCGGTGCTGTATCCACTGTGCCACCTCGCTGCCCGACTGGCAAGGTAGTGAGAACCATATAGTGGAGGGCTTCGAATGTCATGTTGAGGTATTGGAATTTTGTTCTAGAAGTAAGAAGGAAGTACTGAAGTTTTTGGCTTGAGTTTCCAGAGAAAACTCTCTATTACCTTTCAAATCTACCTACCTAAACAGGGTCAGGATCAACCAGTCACTTGAAACACCCTTTTTGCTCCCCGATGCAAGGTTAGTAATTACAATAGCGTTTCCCTTGTTTTGCCACAGACAAAAGTATCCTACAAATACGAATTTTAAAATGTACTTTAGGGTTGCAAATTTTTGTGATGACTTTTAATTACTTTTGCAATTTATTGATGACAATGTGATAATTCAGTCTGGTAGAAGTGGGGGTGGTAAGTAAAATAAAATAAAATTCAATTGAGAAAACAAGAATTAGAAAGGTTGATTTAAGTCAGGCTGGGTATGATATTGTGAGAAACAGGGAAGATTTCACTGGTCCAGGGAAGTTACTCAAAAAGAAGACTTAATCACTGGGAGAAAGGGGCATTTTCCTGGTAAAGAAGGCCTTCAGAAAGGAAATTGGTTAAAAGAGCTTCTAGAAGGGGCAGCTAGGTGGCGCAGTGGATAGAGCACCGGCCCTGAAGTCAGGAGGACCTGAGTTCAAATCCGACCTCACACCAAACACTTGACACTAGCTGTGTGACCCTGGGCAAGTCACTTAACCCCAATTGCCTTAAAAAAAAAAAAGAGCTTCTAGAAAGATTCCAGGGCAGCTAGGTAGCACAGTGGATAGAGTGCAGGGCCTGGGGTCAGGAAGACTCAGATGCTTACTGGCTATGTGACCATGGGCAGGTCACTTAACCCTGTTTGCCTCAGTTTCTTCATCTGTAAAATGAGCTGGAGGAGGAAATGGCAAACCACTCTAGCACCTTTGTCAAGAAAACCCCAAATGGGGTCATGAAGAGTAGGACAGGACTGAAAGACAACACTGAGAAAGGCATTGTAAGATTACTTAGCTGCAGTTCTTCTGTGGCTCTGCATTGGAATCCTTTACAATGTGATAGGCCTGGGAGGAACTATATTCTTTAGGAAACCCAGGATCCACCTGTATGCCATAAGGGAGATCAGAGTAAGACTCTAGTGGAGGAGGTTTAAAATAATGAAAAAAGAAATAAGATGGTCTCCAGCCTTATTTCTAGCTTTATGACCCCAAATGTGAGAACAGGAATGGATCTAAAAAATCATCCAATCTGGGGGGGCAGAACCAAGATGGCGGGTTGGGGGCAGCCACCCAGTTCTACCAACATGCCCCTCCGAACAACTTTAATGCCTCAAATACAATTTTGGAGCGGCAGAACCAACAAAAGGTGAGGGTGAGACCTTTTTCCAGCCTAAGAAAAGTTAGGGAGTTGATAGGAGAGGTCTCTAACACCAGGATGGTGGCCTGTCTAGAGTGTATGTGGCAGCAGCAAGAGTAGCAGCTCCAGGAACTGTCAGCCTAGAGATGATAAGGGGGTCAGATAACTGCTCAGAAAGAGATTGGAGGGGACCCTTTGCTGGCACTGGGTACAGCTGGAGCTGATTGGCAGCTCTGTTGCTAATATTCTGGATTGTGGTCCCAGGTCTAAGAGGAGTTCTAGAGTTTGTGTCTGCAAGGGACCAGGGGCCTTTCCTGGATAAAAACCAGAGTGCAGACCAGGAGAGCAGCAACCACACCTCCAACCAGGTCACACCATCATGGGAACACCAAAAACTTGCAGACCCACAGAACTAGCTCTGAAAAAGCAGCTGGAAAAAGCCTGACTCTTGGGACAGTGCCTCCCACCCTTAGGTGAGCAGAGCCCAACTTTAATATCAAGTTCAAAGTCAAGAAATAGACTGAAAAAATGAGCAAATAACAACAACAAAAAAGAACCTGACCATACAAAGCTACTCTGGTGGCAGGGAAGATGCAAACTCAAAAGAAGATAACAATGTCATATCTATCTTTGGTGCCTTACGTGTGATGGATGGTTAATACATTTTTATTGGCTTTAATGGAATAAATTTTTGTTGATTTTAATTGAATTTACTGGTCCTGGCTTGTTCTCAAGTGTCTTAGCCCAACCAAAATGGCCTCAGAAATGTGATAAGCCAAACAGAAGCTGGATGGATGGCATTGTATCAGAAACCATGCTGAAAAATTAGCATTCAAAAGCTAATATAAGAAGGAAATCTGTCTAAAAAGGATGAAAGAGCCATGCAAGGAACTCAATCCAATTGACTACCAACAGTAAGATGAGTAAAACAAAATTTTTTAAAAAAGAGATTTTTAGATTTAAAGATCCTTTCTCAAATCTTGTTACTTTAAAAAAAGAATATAACTGAGGATTTAGCATTTGTCTCTAAGGAGATGTTTTGGGCTTAAGAATATAAACTTTTTCCTTTGTTCCACTGGGGATTTCTATATCTGAACATTCTGTCCTTTTCCTTTTCCATTTCAACCATCTGGTTGTTCACCTACTTCAGATAAGCCCCAAACTCTTAGTTTTAATTTACTTTTGGGGGGTAAATCAACTTTGAGACACTCCTTTTTTTTCTTTTCCTTTTCCTTTTTCCTTTTTTTCCCTTTAGTACAAATGATGCATGTTTTCTCAATAATTGCCAAATGACATTCATCTTGCGGTAATTTGATTTGTAAGAAAAGAACACACCATTACATAGGGAAGGCTTTGGTAATGAATCATAGCTAATTCCACATGCAAATACACTGACTAAATTTGGATGCTCAATTAGAGAATTAATTATGTTGAAAATAGGATTGCTCCCTTTGAATGCACAGGTGTTTCTGTCCCTACTCTTAAGCCCTGGATCCTTTCATCCTGGGAAAGCAGAAAATGAAAGTGCCTATTGTGAAACCACTTAGCCCAGTCATCTCTATGCTGTCTTATACATATCTATCTACAAGATAAGTGTTTATGGTGAAGAAAGGCCTGCTTCTTGTTAATTTATATTCCCTTGCAAGGTGATGTTTCCCGAAACTCTCTTATTTTAATGTTTAGGGTTTTTTTCCCCCTGTTTTTCATTTTGTTTTGGCTATTGTTTATATTAATAGATTCACAAATATTGAAAAAGAGTAGGAGAAGCTTATGTTTGGTACCTGGGCACTGTGAAAGACCTAAATGTTTTATGCATGTTATTTAATACTTAAACACTGAAAAAATGAATGTTTCCACATATGAAACAACAGAAAAAGAGGATTATATGCAAAACTGTGAGTGTAAGTTCAGCTTGCTTTAAAAAAAAAAAAGGTATGCAAGATGTGGGTTGGTAAGCTCAGTGTGTCAGCCCTGATGTGGCCCGCAGCTCCCTCTTTCTATCCCAATATCTAAAGCAGGGCTCCGCATATAGCAGGCATTTAATTCATACTTGTTGCCTTAGGCTGCATCAATGTAGGCATAGTGTCTAAAGAGGGAGGTAATGAGGTGATCAGATCACATCTAGGGTAATGTATTCAATTCTACTTGGCCCATTTTGAGGAGTTGCTAAGTGCTTTATGGATGCTTTTTGACTTATTGATAGACACACATATGTCTCCCCACAACCTCTTTTTTTTACATCACAGTAATTTCCTGGCAACCCTCCCCCCATGCACACACCTTAAACCCTCCCTTGACACACATACACACAAAAAAAATTATGCACAACTGACTGATAAAGCAAGTGTGTTTGACAGTGTAATAAGTGTGTGATATTCAATACCATAGTCACCTACTTCTCTTCTGAGAGGTGTTTCATTCTCTCCTCTCTGAAACTAAAATTGTTCATTGTATTTAATCAGAGTTCAGCTGCCATTCAATGTTGTTTTCATTGTAATTATAGTCATTGTGCATGTTACTGCCTAGGTTTTGCTTTCTTTGCTTTTAACTCTCCTCTTTTCATGTTTCTTTAAATTCCTTATACCAATAATTTCTTTCGGAATAATATTATTCTCTTACCTTTGTGTACCACAGTTTGTTTAGCTATTACCTATTTGATGGGTGAATCAATTTGTGTGTGTGTGTGTGTGTGTGTGTGTATGCGAATACATCTCTGTGTGAATCTTTAACTAGTACAAAAACTGCTCCTGTGGTAATTTGGTAACGCAGTAGAACTTTCTTTCTGTCACTGACCTCCTTGGGGCATATACCAAGTAATGAATAATTTAGTGACATCATTTATAAAAAGGCCAAGTTGTTTTCCAGGATGATTGTACCACTTTACAACTTCTCAAACAGCATATTAGCATACCTGTCTTCCCACAACCCCTTGATTGACTGTTTTACATTTTTTTTAATCCTCTTCCAATTTGATGTTTTTGTGGTAAAAACCTTCAAGTTGTTTTACTTGGCATATTTTTTTTATTAGTGACTTAGAGTCATTTTTCATATGGTTATTGGTCAGACTATCTTGGGAAAGATATTGAGAAACTGGGATATATGCAGAAGATAGTAACGAGGATGTGGTGAGGGGACTGAGATTGTGCCAGAGCATCAGTGGAAGAGAGTGGGGAGTGTTTAGCCTTGGAAATATAAGACTGGATGTGGAAGGTTGGAGGTGACATGTCTTCAAGTATTTAAAAGACTGTTCTGTCAATAAGGCATTGGTTTTATTCTGCCTGACCCCAGAGTGGTGGACTAATAACATTCAGAGGGAAATTCAGAAGCAGACTTGGGCTTAATACAAAAGCAAACACACACACACACACACACACACACACACACACACACACACACACTAATAAGGGGCAGCTAGGTGGTGCAATGTCTAGCTCGCAGTCAGGAGGACCTGTGTTCAAATCCAACCTCAGATACGTACTAGCTGTGTGACCCTAGGCAAGTCACTTAACGTGATAGCCTCCAAGCTAACAAAAAAAGAAACCAAACTGAAAACAACAACAACAACAACAACAACAAAACGTGGACTACTTGGGGAGGTAGTGAGTTCCCCTCTGTGAGAACTCTTCAAGCAAAGGCTTGTTCATAAGATCATAGATGTGGTGTTGGAAAGTATCTCCATAGCTTCTATTTTCCAACTCCCTTATTTTACAGATCAGAAAACTGAGTTCCTCAAAGTGAAATGACCTGACCAAGGTCATACAAATAGCACTTGGCAAATCTAGGATTTAAACCCAGGTCTCTTTGATTCCTTTCCAACTGCACCACGGTGTCCTTTCTCTACCCTGACTGTTGGGATTCTTGTCTGGGTATGGGTTGGGCTAGAAGACCACCCATGTCCCTTCTGTCTTTGGCATTCTGTGCTCCTCAGCACATGGAGTTCCTACTTGTGAGAGTGGTGTACATCTTCCCACAAATTCTGATATTGGGGTGAAATCACTTATTTGATATAAGTCCTATATCTCTTTTAAAGCCCTTCACAATCTAGCTCCAGCTCCCCTTCCATGTTTATTATATATTATTCTCTTTCATACTGTCTACATTCTAGCCAAAATGACCTGTTTGCAATACTCTAGACACTAGGACTCATCTCTTGTCTCCATACCTTCGTACTGGCAAAGGAATATGCTTCATTTTTACCTCTACCTCACAGCACCTCGTGGTAGAGTGGTTAGAGCATTTGATCTAATGCTCAGGAAAGGCCTGAGTTCAAATCTAGCCTCAAATGTATACTGTGCGACCTTGGGCAATTCACTTAACCTCTGTCTACCTCAATTGTAAAATTAGATCATTTAAAAAATGGGATCAGTTTGCAGCACCTACCTCCCAGGGTTTGTATGAGGATTAAATGAGGTGACATTTGTTAAAGTACTTAGCTCAGTGCCTGGTACACAGTAGGTGCTACAAAAATGCTAGCCATTATTATTATTAATAAACCCCAGTTTACTTCAAAGCTCACCCCAAGTGCCACATCCTACAGGAATCCTGTCCTAATACCCCTAGTTTGTTATACCTTTTCTCTGGAAAATGCTTTGTATTTTGCATTCGATTTTCTACATACATGTTTTTTCTCCAGTAGAATATTGGCCCCTTAAGGGCAGAGGCTATTAGATTTTTGTCTTTATATCCCCAGCATCTAGTACAGTGCCTGACACATAGGAGGTAGTTAATAATTATTTGCTGAATTTCACTGATATTTCAATTTATTAATTACTTTTTTTCCCCCCTGAGAAATGTTTAGAACTATTCTCTAGAACATAGATAAGTATTCCAGCATTAACTGGAGATCAGTATTAGGGGATTTTTCTACACTGTCTCATGCAAGCTAATCTTTCTTTCAAGCACTAATCATCTGCTCTCCTTGATTAAGTGCTTTTTCCCATTATTACTGCCACCATTTATTTTTGAGGCCAGCTGTCTTATTTATTGCTCAGGAGGAAAGGACTTTGAAACCAAACCATGAGAAGTAATGGGGTTTTACTCCTCCTTCATGAAAGGGAACAACACGGGACAAGCAGGGGAGTTTCTTCATGGGGTGGCTTTATTATTTTGTTTCCAAACAACAGCAACAAAAGCATTAGGGATAGAGAAACCTGGATCAACTCGTGGTCTTGATTTCAATTCCAACGTACCCTGCCACTTGGAACATACATAAATGGTTGTTGTGTTGATGTGAATTGGCGCTCATTCAAAGCATTCTTCCTACTGTAATCGGAATTGAAGGTGCATTAAAAAAAGGGTAAGCTAAGCAGAGAAATGAATACATTTTGTCAGAGTTCTGTAACAAATACTCATTGATTTATCTGTTCCAGGAGATTTTACGCAGCTGAGGGGTGGGGGTTCAGGCAATAGAGAGCTGGACCCAAATCAGGGAGGTGGGAGTTTGAATCCTACCTCAGACATTAGCTGAGTGATCATGGGCAAGTCATTTAACCGAAGTCTGCCTCAGTTTCCTCATCTGTAAAATGTGGATAATTATAGTACCTTCCTCCCAGGGTTGTTATAAGGATCAAATGAGTTAACACATGTAAAGTACTTTGCAGACCTTGAAGTGCTTTGTAAATGCAAGGTAATTATTATTTCAAAATTTTATTCCCTGTAAATGGGAAAATGCTTAGCAGTAAGCATTTTCCAGTAATGATATATCATCAGACTCTAAATATTTTTTATTAACTCCATATCGTTTTTCCTTTTTTTTTTTTTTTTGGCTAAGCAATGGGGTTAAGTGACTTGCCCGGGGTCACACAGCTAGTAAGTGTTATGTGTCTGAGGCTGGATTTGGACTCTGGTCCTCCTGAATCCAGGGCCCATGCTCTTATCCACTGCACCACCTAGCTGCCCCCTCCATACTGTTTTTCTAACTAAAGCTACACACACACACACACACACACACACACACACACACACACACACACACACACACACACACACAAAATCTTAGAGATAAAACAGGTGAAAGTCTGACCAGGTGGGGTCCATTAGTGCCCAATCAGGAGACTTTAGTGTGAACCACCTTTCCCATTATATAAACTAACAAACTTGTGACAGGACATTACCCAGTGGATAAATGTATTTCCTATGGTAGTATTTATTTCCATGGGCTCGCAGAAGGGACTTTACATATTGCCTAGTCTAACTGGTCATTTTACAGATCAGGAAACTGAGGCCTAGAGAGGGGAAAGTGACTTCCCTATATCACAGTCTTAGTACAAAGCCAAGATTGAAATCCACATCTTCTGCCATGTTGTGTGATGACTAATGTTGATAGACTTAGCCCTTCTCAGCAATGCATGGGTCTAAGACAGCTCCAAAAGTCTCATGATGGAAAATGCTACTCCATCCAAATGGCGTTTGAATGCAGATTGAAGCATACTATTTGCCTTTTTTCTCCTTCTGTTTTGTTTTGTTTCCTCTTTCTTGTGGTTCCTCCTATTGGTTCTAATTCTTCCTTACAACATGACTAATGTGAAAATATGTTTAATAAGAATGTATATGTAAAGCCTATATCAGATTGCGAGCTATCTTGGGGAAGGAGGGGGAGAAAAATTTTAAACTCAAAAGCTTATGGAAGTGATTGTTGATAAATCAAAATAAATTAATAAAAAATTAAAAAAAAGAAATCCACATCTTCTGACTCCAAATCTAGTGCTTTTCACTAGACTTCTTTGCTCTTTAGAAATTAATGCTCTTGTGGAACATGGTAGTGGCGTGTCTATAATCCCTGCTGCTGGGGAGGCTGATGCAGGTGGATCCCTTGAGTTCAGGAGTTCTGAGCAGCAGTAAGGCTAAAGCCAATTAGCTGACTACTGTAAGTCTGGCACCAATATGATGAGCTCCCTGGGAGCAGAAAGCTGTCAAGCTGCCTAAGGATGTGGGAACCAGCCCAGTTTTTTAAAAAATGGAGCAAATTAAAACTTTTGTGCTGATCATTATTGGAGTTGGGCTCATGAGTGGCTGCTGCATTTCTAACCTGAGTGAGGAAAGAAGGAAGGAAGGAAGGAAGGAAGGAAGGAAGGAAGGAAGGAAGGAAGGAAGGAAGGAAGGAAGGAGGAAAAGAATTGAGAAAGAAAAGAAGGTAAGCAAGGAAGGAAAGAAGAAAGTAAAGGAAGGAAGGAAGAAATGAAGGAAGGAAGGAAGGAAGGAAGGAAGGAAGGAAGGAAGGAAGGAAGGAAGGAAGAAAGAAAGAAAGAAAGATGGAGGGAGGAAGGACATTAATGCTCTCATCTATAAGCCCCACTAACTTATTTTGTTTGCCAATTCATAGAGACATCATCAAGCTCCTGACCTATTGCTTTATAATTGTTATATTGTTTATCAGTAAAGTCTCACAAGTGTGGGTCGCCTCAGATCTATAGATACAGAGGATATAAGTTGAAGATCTTTCTGAGCTATAACCTAGTCAACAGATGGTAAAAGTGAAATGAGGTTAAGCGATCAGGGACATGAACCATGTTAGAGGAAGAACAAGGGTGAGCCAATTTGTCTTCTTATTTGTTCCTTGTGTTTATAGGTTTATAGCTCTAGGCCTGGAAGGGGCCTCAGGGATCATCTAGTCCATCTTCCTCATTTTTTAGATGAGGGAGCCAAGGCCTGGCATAGTTAAATGACACATGTACAAAGTTTGCTCACCAATAATTGGAGCACCTGCTCCCAAATCATGTGTATTACGACGTATAAAACTATGTAAAAAGTTCAACTTTTATCAATTACCAATGTAAGTGAGTTTATGTCTGATAAACACCCATGTCTGGCCCAGATCAGGTCCTAGAAAGATCATTGCTAAGTACTGTACTTGGCTGTAAGCTGATATCCTTGACCCTGACTTGGACCAACCCCAGGGCCACCTGGTATCTGGCCCAAGGTCTGCACACTGACAATCCCTCCATTGTGGTTTGCAACCTCAGCTTTAAGCATCTGGTTTCCCAAGCATGGGTTCAGAATGAGGTTGCTAAGGGTTCCTTCCATCTGATAAGCAAAATGAACCCAGTATATGGCTATCTTCTCTATAAAGTAATTCTCTGGAAAACCAAAATGCTCTCTCTCACTTGAAATTACTTTATATTATTATTTACACTCTGAATTTATCAGTTTTATACTAGTGAACATAAACTCCGTGAGGGCCAGGACTGTTCTGTCACTATCTTCCTGTTTTCAGCCTGGCACAAAGTAGGCTCTTTAATAAAGAAAACCAATGGTACAAGAATGTGGACAACTTCTTGTGCTGTTTAAGAAGCTAGACAGGCCCAATGCTGGTTAACAGCTAAAAAAAAAAAACTGCGGTCAACTCATGAATGCAGTGGGATATTACATAAGGAAAAGAGTAATATTGGAAGATTTATATGAAGTAATACAGAGTGAGCAAAGCAGAATCAAACGACCATTATACACTACTATACACCATTATAACTAGATGCTTAATGATATGGTTGTTGATTGATTACAACTCTGTAACTTTTGAAGGCAACAAAACTCAGGCTAAAAACATCAGATAGGGTCAGCTAGGTGGCGCAGTGGATAGTGTAATGGACCTGAGTTCAAATCCAGCCTCAGACCAAACACTTGACACTCATAGCTGTGTGACCCTGGGCAAGTCACTTAACCCGAATTGCCTAAAAAAAAAAGATGCTTGAAAACATTAGGTGACACTGGTATTAACTCAGTCATCCACATGTCCTTTAAATATATTTTGCATATATATATGTATATATGTGTGCAAATAAAAACTGCTAAAGTATAAGGACGCAAAACTAATGGTCATGCTCTTTCTTTTATCTTGTTTTGCTTAACTATTTGGGAGGACTTACATGGAGGTGATTTCATCGGAAGTATACTGGGAGTCTTTTGATGTGTTGGAAAAATTATCAATAAAATTAAGGAAAGGATGAGAAGAAAGTATGGAGGAAAGGATAGGAAGGCAAGGAAGTAAGGAAGCAAAAGGAGAAGGGATGGAAGAAGCAAGTATTTATTAATACTTGTGCTAGGTACCAAGCAAAGTACTTCACAAAAATCTTATTTGATTTTCACAACAACTCTGAGAAACAGATACTATTATTAGTCCTATTTTACAGTTGAGGAAACTGAGGCACAGTGACTTGCCCAGGGTCGCACAAGTTAGTATGTGTCTAGAGGCTAGATTTAACTTAGATCTTCCTGACTCTAGGCCTAGCACTTTAGCCTTTGTACCACCTAGCCACCTAGGATGGAAAGGAAGGAAGGAGGGAAGGAAAGAAGGAAGGAAGGAAGGAAGAAGAGTCAAACAACAACAAAAAAAAGATAGCAGCCCAGCATAGGGAGCATTTGCTTATGCTGGAGGGTTAAAGGGAGAATTTTCCTTCCAGCTCATGGGCACAAGAACCCAGCACATGGTAGTACTGCTCCTTGAGACATGTACCCCTTTATTTCTCAGGTCATAAAGGTGATAGGGCTTTCAGGAGTAAGGCTGTTGAAGTAGAAAGAGCACTGGATTATAGACAGAAGGCCTGGGTTCAAGTCTCATTCTTTCGCTATGTGACCTTAGAAAAGTCACCTAACTTTTCGGCATCTCAGAATATGATACTTGCACTACCTTCCTCACTGTGTTGCTGTGAAACCATAAAACATTGCATAAATTTGAGCAATTCTTATTACTGGAGAATGGAAAGTATTTTAGGTTGCATTAATGGCAAAATATAGCCACAGGATTAGTGACTGCATGGGGAATAGTTGAGACGCATTTGAAAATCAGAAGACCTGTTTTTGAATCCTGACTCCACTGGATAATTGTGTGACTTTGGATAAGTCATTTCTCTGCTTGGATCCTCTGTTTTTTCATTTGTAATATGAAGATAATAATACATACACAGCTGTGGTGAGGAAAACATTTTGTAAAACTTAAAGTCTTCTAGAATTATGGATATTCTTAGAATACATGAAGTAGAAAATAGCAGATAAGGTAGTAAAAGTACCAGGTGGACAATGGGTAGAAAGCTGTGAATGTTCTGCCATTTAGACATTTTACACAGGCTGATTAGAATTCAGGGGTGGGGAACCTGGGGCCTGAAGGCCACATGTGGCCTTCTAAATCCTTAAGTGTGGTCAAAAGGCTGCATGTAAGGATTTAGAAGGCCACACGTGGCAAAGCCCCAGGATCCCCACCCCTGGATTTCATAAATACACATTCTTTTCATCGCTAAGTAAGCACTTTGAATAAGAGAAGAGGCTATATATGTGATATTTTTATATTTCTCTGTTGTGACTAATAGATTTCCCTAAAAGAGAAAAGCAACTGCTATTCTTTCTCTGATGGAGGAAAAAAAATACAGAACGGAAGCCAGTCCTCTTCCCTTTTCACAAACATTGAAATATATCTAAGTGCATGTTAAGTTCTCTGGCAAGAAATACCACAAAACTGTAAGACTTATTACACCATAGATTTGTGTACTATTTATATAATCATTGAATCTCAGAATGGATAAGGATCTTAGAGGTCATCTGTCCCAACCTTTAACATTAACAAAATTATCTAGGGTCTGCTTGAATACTTTGGGGGCAGGGATCTTACTATCTCATAAATAAATGTATTTAATTTTTGCAATGACAGTTGGTTAAAAAAAAAGTCTTTTACTCACTTTAGGTTGGAATCTGCTTTTCTGTAACTCCCAGCTGTTGAATTTTTTACTCTTACTTTGGAGCCAAATAAAATAAATTTAACTAACCCACTTTTATATGACAGCCCTTAAAATATCTGAAAATTACTACCATTTTTTTAAGATAACTTTTTTTTTCTAAACTAACTAGCTTCCCTTCCCTCAAAGAGGCCACTACGTAGTGCCATGAATAGAGATCCAGATTTGGAATCAGAAAAACTAGTTCAAATCTTGCCTCAAAATGCCCATTATCTCTATGACTTTGGGCAAGTCACTTAACTTGTAGATTAAACTTAAAAAGTGTAGCATGATTATACTTTTTTGCCTCCAGAGAACTGGTTGTTAAATATTTAACTTTTTTTAGGCAATTGGAGTTAAGTGGCTTGCCCAGGGTCACACAGCTAGTAAGTGACAAATGTTTGGTCTGAGGTCAGATTTCAACTCAGGTCCTCCTGACTTCAGGGCCAGTACTCTATCCACTGCACCAACTAGCTGCCCCTGGTTATTAAATATTTAACAGCAGTCTGGCTAGTCTGGTCTTCAGGTAGAGACACACACAAAATTTTTTTGAAGAAGGCCGCTTAAAAAGTCAGAGTCCAAACTTAATATTGTGATTTAATATAGTAAGAGTATGTGTTAGTAATATGCAAGTCTGGAGGGGAAAATCCAGACCAAAATTGAATAGCCCTTGTAATAAACTTTACAAAATTTTTAAAATTCAAATTACTTTATTTAAAATAAGCTATGTTTACTTAATTTCACCCCACTTGTGTGTGTGTGTAAAGATCATCTTTAACTGTAAACTTTTATCAGTCATTGCCTAGGCATAGGGTACTGTGCTAGGTATTAAGCATACCTTAACAGGTAAAAAGAGGTTAAAAAAAAGTTTTAAAAAAGAGGTAAAAAGCATGATTCCAACCACCTGTATCTTAAATGCTTGCCTAATAGTATCCATCTATCCACACACCTATACATACACACATATCTACCCATACATACATACATACATATATCTAGACACATGTAAAATAATTTTTCAGACACAAATATGAGATTATATCTACATTTTGGAGAGGAAGGAGTGCCAGAATTGGCATACAAAACTTCTGATAAGGAAATTCCCTCTACCAATATAGATTAATACATGCTCTGCAACTTTCAGTCTTAGAGATTTGCTTGGGCCACTGAAAGGTTATGAGACTTGCCTGTGGTCATATGTTCTGTATCAGAGGTGGGATTTGAACCCAACTCTTCATGATTCCAAAGCTAGTTGATAGAGCTATTCATTATACCATGATTCCAAGAGAGAAGGAGTCAGAGACAGACAAAGAGACAGAAACAGAGACAGAGATAAAGAGATGTGTGTTTGAGAGAAAAAGAGAGAGAGATGACTGTTTTCATCTAAATTTGTGTGTCATTGCTAACAAAGTAAGACATCTGTATTTATACAGAGATTATGTTAGCAGTTTCTAAATAGATTTGATAGTCTTTTTTTTTTTGGTTTTGGTTTTGTTTTTTTCTTTTGCTAGGCAATGGGGTTAAGCGACTTACCCAGAGTCACACAGCCAGTACCTGTTATGTGTCTGAGGCTGGATTTAAACTCAGGTCCTCCTGAATCCAGGGCCGGTGCTCTATCCACTGTGCCACCTAGCTGCCCCCTAGCTTTGATATTCTTTCAAAAACCTTTGGGACCCTCTCTTTTAGAGTAAAATGGAGCATTGACCAATATCTGTAATACATGAATTCTTGTTTACAAATCAGAATACTTTTTCTATATATCCTTATATATGTCTAATACATAGGTAACAAAAAGATGATCAAATATTTGACTTGCTGCATGGTAAAAAAAAATAGATGAAACAAAGATCACTGCCATTTTTTTTTTTGCCATTCTTGATCTGTGTTGTGTATATGTATATACATGTGTGTATATACACATGTATGTCCTAGGTGTGTCCCCAAAGTTTTAGTCCAGTTTTAAACTATTCAACTATATATAGTTATTAAAACTATATAATTATATTAAACTTATTTTATATCCATATTTGTGTGAATATTTATAGATATGTACATCTACATATGTATATGTGTATGTGTATATGTGTGTGTTTAGTTTGTCACACACAATATTGCAAAAGTGTGTAGTTTTGAAATATTAAAACTATGCATAGTAAGTCACTTAACCCCAATTGCCTCACAAAAAACAAAAACTATATGTAAGTATATTAAAACTGAATATATGTATATACATTATATATGTATGTAAATTAAAGCTTACAACTGAACTAAGATTTTGGGGCACACCATATCCCACATACACACATACAGAATAGAGATGCCACACATTTTGACCAGGTATCAGACTAAATTCTCAGACTCACCGAGCAACAATATTATTTTAAGAGCTAAAGGGTTAAAAACAAGAAGGAGGGAACATGGTCATTCATAAAGGTCATTTCTCCTACTCCAAACTCTATTCTTAAGCTAAATTCACATTCATTCTAGCAGAGATTTAGAATAAGCAACTATTCTCTGCCTCTTGATTCTCAGATTAAAAAAAAAAGAGCAAATCACATTCAAGCCATTTTATATAACACTCAACCAAATTACAAAGTATTGAACAAGGCGTTTACCAAAACATTTTCTTTTTTCTTAGGAAGCCAGAGTTTGATCCTACCATTTTTGGTCTTGTTTTCAAAGTGGGATGTAGCAGTCTGGCTGGAAGAGAGCTGGACATCAAAGAAGCAGAGATCAGACTGACATCGGTCCAGTAGCTTCAGCTGAAATAAAGAAAAGGAAAAGCATCAGGTTGTACCGCCCCTGGGGGAGAAAAAAAAAAAGCTTTGTTGTCTTCACTAAAATTTTTCAAAAAGTACTACTGAGAGTAACTATTAATAGTATGAACTTCCTCACAGTCATTATAGACTAGAAACATTTTCTTTCAGAACACCATTTAAAGAGATTATAAAAAGTCTTACTTCTCCTCTGCTGTTCTTTCTAGGAATTTTCATTATAGATATTTTTTTCCCTCATTAGCTTTCATTCTACTCTAATATCATTTTGGTGTATATAAAATATATATATACACACACACATACATGCACATTATATATATATGTGTGTGTATATATACATATATATATATATATATATATATATATATATATATTTCCAGTTTACAGATTGACAATTCAAATGAAAAGTAATATTCATCCATATCAATGCTGTAAATACCTTTTGAGTTTTTTCTCTGCTTCTGCTCGAATAAAGAAAAATCGGTGCTACATGGGGAGGAAGTGAAAGAAAGATTAAATAAAATAGGAGGAAGTATCCACTTACTGAGCAAAGAGCAGACAGTCTGAGACACAAAGTTTTGCAGAAGTATAAAAGTTTCCTTTGTTTTCTGCTAATTTAATTGTGGCTCAGGAAAAACAAACAAACTCCACCACTTAAAACAATTGAAAAACATCAGTTCAAAAGAATGCCCATTGGAATATGGTATCCTGCTCTTCTTTCCTGAGGTTACTTTTATACATTCCTGTTCTGTCTCCTTCTCTTGCTTTCTAATTGATATTGTAGGTCCTGCTGGTCTGGACAAACAAAACAAAACAAGAAAACACCAAGACCCAAAAGAAAGAAATCAGTTAGTTCAGTCAATTCAGTGAAGAAATACAGACACTCAGAACTTTTCTGAAAAAGGAGGTTAGGTTGTAGGGCAGTATCTTTTATTTGGCACTTAGCACATACTC
The DNA here is from genome assembly GCF_003287225.1 of Phascolarctos cinereus. Taxonomy (NCBI): domain Eukaryota; kingdom Metazoa; phylum Chordata; class Mammalia; order Diprotodontia; family Phascolarctidae; genus Phascolarctos; species Phascolarctos cinereus. Next base: position 8,057,491 of record NW_027556098.1, read on the forward strand.
CCTGTAGTGTTATTTATGATTTTATGTCTCCACCCTGAACTCCCTCTGGAGAGTGTAAATCTTTCCAAGTCTTCTACTTCTTTGTATCCCAGGTACTGACCCAGCATCCTACTTACTTATCCATTTGAAAAACAAAACAAACAACACATTAATGACTGACTACTTTAACATTTTGTGAGGCACCAGAGGAGAAAAGGTGCTCAGTAAATGTTGGTGCTGATGGTAATCAGTACTAGTAATGGGGTACTGGATAACCACTGTCAGGAGAACAGCATTCTAGTCCCAGTCATACTAGGGTTGCTACGTGACTATGAGTAATTCACTTTATCTGTCTGGGGTCCTCAGTTGCTTCATCTATCAAATAAAGAACTAGTGGACTAGGGCAGAGGTTCTGAACCTGGGGTCTTGAGCTTTTTTTTTTTCACATTATTTGATAACTATATTTAAATATAATTAATTTCCTTTGTAATTTTGTGCATTTTATTTGATGCTTAAAAAACAAAACTAGCTATTATTCTGAAAAGTAGTTCATAGGCTTCACCAGACTGCCAAAGCTGCTCTTGACAAAAAAAGTTTGGAATCCCTGGACCAGTGGTTTCTACTTCTGATGTTACATGGTGATAATTAATCAGATATCTGATCAATTCAGGGACTAGGGGCAGGGGAGAATATTTTAAAAAGCAAATCAATTGAACTGACTTACTGTTTGGTCTCAAGTGATTTTTAAATGGACTAATTAATTGATTAGAAAAATATCAATCCAACAGCCCAGGAAATACAGCCTAAATTTTTTTGACTCAGAAAGAGTTATCCCTCTTTTTTAGATGAATTCAGCAAACTCATTAGCATCATGGAGTAACACAGCACTCTCCTATGTGTGAGATGTTATATTATTTCACTTTTCATTATAGATGAATGAATGAATAAAGACATTTGTTAAGCACCTACTATATACAAAGCACTCTGCTAAGCTCTGGTGATACAAATAGAAAAGTAAGACAGTCCCAATTCTTAAGAAGCTTACATTGTAATGACAGAGATAATACATATGGAAAATTTCATCTACAAGGCAGATGGAAAAGTCCCATGGTCCTTTAGGGAACAGAAGTGAAGCAGACAGTAATGTCATTGCCATTGATAAAAAAAAAAACCCAAAAAACAAATGGCTCTGATGTTGAACCATTTAATAGCGCTAAGGACCTTGGTGCAATAACTTTTTTTTAAGTCTTCAAAAGATGTAGTTGTATCATCTATAGGATCAGCTGCTGGACCATGATTACACAAGATGCAACTTCCCAGGATGATGGCTTTGGGGACTGGGATAGAAGCATGTCTATTCCCAAGGCTCTGGGGTTCAAAGTCTTGAGCTATCTGTGTCAGAGTCTGAGGGAACATAGCAGTCAAAGTTGTAGTGGTGGTTTCATTTGCTTGGCTTGTCCTTCCATCCCTCCCACCCTCCCCCCAAACTCCCCACCTCAACCCTTCACCCTTCCCTATACCCACACTTTGCTTCTTAGACTGGCTTAGACTACCTTGTGGGTAGTCAGTTAGTAGTTGATGAGGATGATGAGTGGCCCCTCCCTTCACAGGAATTGCTACCCTAGATGATGGCTGTGAGGGCTAGGTTGGAAGTAGAATGGTTAGACTAGGGGATGCTGCTACACTCTGGGCTCCTGGGACCATCTGCCTGGTGGTTGTAGTTAGGCAGCAGTTGCTGCTGGTGGTAGGAGGAAGATAGCCCTTCCTGGCCCCTCCCACCTCTTTGCAATGATTTCTTTGCTCAATAATGTCTGTAGGGGTTGGGCTAGAAGCAGGTAAAAAAAAGTATACAGTTTTAAAAAATCTGATTGTGATGTTAAGAGGCCTGTTTTTAACATTAAAAAAACATGTTAGTGAGATGACTAATGTTGATAGACCTGGAAAGATTTGTATGGACTGCTGCTGAGTGAAGTGAGCAGAACCAGGAGAATGTTGTACACAGTAACTGCCACAATGGGCAACGACTGACTTTGATAGACTTGGCTCTTCTCAGCAATGTGAGTATCTAAGACATCTCCAAAGGCCTCATGATGGAAAATGCTATCCATATCCAAAGAAGGAACTAAGGAGTTTGAATGCAGATAGAAGCATACTATTTGCTGTTTTTTTCTTCTGTTTTGTTTTGTTTCCTCTTTCTGGTGTTCCCTCCTATTGGTTCTAATTCTTCCCTACAACATGACTAACATGAAAATATGTTTAATAGGAATATATATGTATAACTTACATCAGATTGTGCACCATCTTGGGGAGGCAGGCGGAAAGAGAAGGGGAGAAAAATTTTAAACTCAAATGCTTATGGAAGTGATTGTTGATAAATTAAAACAAATTAATTTAAAAAACCATGTTATTTAGAAAATGCAAAGAAAAAAGGGTTATTTGTGTTTTAAAACTTTATATCACAAGTTTTCAAGGTGCCAACAAATATACAGCAGCTATGGAACCTATATTAATATTAATTTTTAATTTTAATTACTATTTAATGCTGTTATTCTAATCATATGTTGCTACTGTTTCCCATTTCATGACACTGTCTAAAAGAACTTCCTTCTGGTGACCTTTAAGAAATAAAGGAACTTTTTAGTTCCTCAAAGCATCTTTGAAATAAGTGGAGCTAGCCGGGCAGACAGTGTGATTTCCAAATTTCTATATTTGAGGGACCCGGGCCTTAGTTGGTATCATATCTCCCCACATGCCCAGACTGCACCTCTGAACCCTATACTTCCAAATGACAAGAAGGAGCAGAAAAGAAGAGCAGCTTTAGTTAGTATGCCCAGGGAGAAGAAGGTCCATTACACTAATTTTTAAAAAATTTGCCGTTTAAGGCAGACGAAACAAAAAACCAAAGCCTTTTGAAGCAAGCCTCTATAATCAAAGCAATTATCTGGGCAATTCTGGTCTGAAAATCAGTACCTGGCTTGGTCACACATTACTTGTGCATCTCCGGGCAGTGACTAAACTCTGGAGCTCAGTTTCCTCATCTGTAAAATGTTGAGTTTGAACTAGATGGCCTTTGAGCTCCTTCTGACAATATAGACTTAGAGCCAGAAGGAGCTCAAAGGCGGTCTCTGCTCATACGAGTTCATCTATCCTCACCACTCCTTCCTTTTTGCTGTGTCAACTCAGTCTGAGAGAAGACTTACAGTATAATTTACAATGATGATAAATCTCAATTCTTTCCTCTCTTGCATATCTAGCCTGCAAGGAAAGACATAGGAATGTAACCTCCTGAAAATCATATTATTAAGTTCTTTCCCATCCCCTTATGGAATCATAGGGTCGTAAAACTGGGAGAGACCTTACAAGGTCATCTGGTCAGAGAATAATTTGTGAAATAATAGCAACGTTGTAAAGAAAAACAATTTTAAAAGACTTAAGAACTCTGATCAATGCAATCATCAACCATGATTCCAAAGTACCCTAATGGAGCATGCTGCTAACAGAGTAGCGAAGGACTTAAGACACAGAATTAGACACACATTTTTGGATATGGCCATCATGGAAATCTGTTTTGTCTGACTATACATATTTGGTATGGAACATTTATTTTCTTCGCAATGGAGTGTTGGTTGCAAAGAAGTGGGTAAAGGAGGTGCCTTTTTATATATACTTTTCCTTGGAGTTAAACTTGGTCTTAGTAATTTTGCAATATTCATTTATTAAATTTTTATTTGTTTTATTCTGAATTTATGGAATAAAACAAGCATTTCCATGACATAATACAATAAAAAAAAGATTGCACATGAAACCGCAACTCTATCATGTACAATTTGTTATTCCTTTTAAACACATAATAAAGTTATCATCTAAACTTCTTTTTTTCCTTTTTTTCTTTCCTTCTCGCCTCTTCCCCCTCTCTCTAGAGATGGCTACCATTAGACACAAACATGTATATTTATGTAAAATCATTCTATACATACTTTTATTTATCAGTTCTTTCTCTGAATGAAGATAGCATCTTCCTTTATGTGTCCTTGTAGTTAATATGGGTGTTTATACCAGTCAAAATGACTTTTTCCACTCAAAGCTGTTCTTGAAACAATGCCCGTTTTCATTTGTTTTGTGGTTGTTCTTTCTGTTTGTGTTGTTATAATATATTATTTTCCTGGCTCTGCTTGCTTCACTTTCCATTAGTTCATGTGAGTCTTTCCATGCTTCTCTGTATTCATTCATGACTAATGTTTCCATAGCACTTTATTATTGCCTTGTGAGATACGCATTTCAAGGATCCTTACCCCCATTTCACAGACATGGAAACCAAGGGTGAGAGGGTTTAAAGAACTTGCCTCTAGGCAGGTATATAACTAGTTGGAAATGGAACTTGAACTCAGGTCTTATAGCTCCAAGCTCTCTGCTCTCTTCTCTTAAAAATGAATTTAATTGAATTTAATTTTTTTAATGAACAAAAATCTATTTTATCTCCCTATCTCTGTCCTGCCTTGGGGTAGGGGTAGGGGGAGAAGAAAAACAAAATCCTTGTAACAAATATGTGTGTGTGTGTGTGTGTGTGTGTGTGTGTGTGTGTGTATATATATATATATATATATATATATATATTAAAACACACACACACACACACACACGTATAAACATACACGTCTCAATCAGGACCTGAATTTCACCCCCTCTCTGTCAGAAGCTGAGTAGCCTATTTCATCATAGGTCCTTTGCAATCATGGTTGGCACAGTATTGTTTAGAATTCTTCAGTCTTTCAGAGTTGTTTTTCCTTACAATTTCATTGTTACCATATAAGTTGTTCTCTTGGTTCTGCACATTTTATTCTGCATGAGTTTATACAAGCCTTCCCAGGTTTCTCTGAAATCATCCTCTTCATCATTTCTTATAGCACAATAATATTCCAGTATATTCACATACCATATTTGGTTTAGCCATTACTCAATAAGAAGACATCCTCATTTTTGGCTAACACAAAAAGAGACATTATAAACATTTTCTTCCTTCTTTAATCTCTTTGGGGTCATAGTCCTAGTGGTGGTATAGATGAGTCACAGTTTAGTAACTTTGGGCTATGGTTCCAAATTATTTTCCAAAATGGCTGGACCTCACTGCTCTTTCCATGACGTCTATCTGTGGACAGAGACTCCCCCAAGGTACTTTCCAAAGGTTATATATAAAGTAGAGGTGGGAGGTGTATGCCAAGAAAATCCCCTACCTCTCAGACATTGTATTTGGGCAGAGTGGAGTTTCACAAGTGGCTTCTAAAGGAGTGGGGGGGACTTAATCTATAGCCATTTGGAAGCTCTTCAGTTTCTTTCAAATAACATTGTTTTAATCTCTAAGATTCTTTCTACAATCCTGTGACTTGTTAGCCGTTGCTATACATCACAAAGGAATGGTAGTGGGTATGGTTGATTGATTCTCTGGTGCCACTGGACTTGAATGTAGGTATTACTTTGGGAATGTAGTTGCCATATACATGCATAGTAGTATCAAAGTCAGACTGCAGGGAGGAAATTTATAAATTTATAAAATTTATAATTATATATATATATGTATATAAAATTTATAAATTTATAAAATAAACTTGTTTATTGTTGACATAGTGAGCTTCCCCTATGTCAGGAGGCTCACCAAATCCTCAAATACATAGTTAGAGTGGCAGAACATGAAACAGTGAGTAGGTTGGCAGATTAATTTCATTTTCTTTATAAGGAGACAACAGGGCGCATGTAGGTGGGCAATGCCTTTCAGCGATATGTAGCTGTTTTGGTTTTTTTTTAATCTAAAATGACTTTCTACATGAAATAATTTCCACGTTAGTATTTCATGTCTGACCACAATGTTGACTCCTCTTCAGCTTTTGATTAACTGTGTGGGATTAGTAGCCTTTTAGTCCAAGTGAGAAAATCTTAGAAGTGGGAGGGATGTGTGTGTGTGTGTGTGTGTGTATGTTAGTTATAGCAAGAGCACATGTACTTTAGGGACTTTTTGTCCCTGCATCCATCAAACATCCAACAAAGTTATAAACAACTGGATAAAAGCAGAAAAAGTTAATGATTCAAAAACGTCCAAATATCTACTTTGGGCCCAGGAGTCCACTTTGACCAGAATTTGTGCAGCTCTCTGGAATTAATCAGGACTCAAGAGAAAGTCTGATGATCTAGGAGATACCACAGTAGAATTAAAATTTATTGCTAGCCCCTATTACTACAAAGAGGCACTTAAGATAGGACCTGCCTTAGGTTCCTAATCTCTTTTCAAAGCTGGCTATAGGTGATCAGCACTTTTTTCCCCTAGAGTTCCTGAGCTCAGCTGAAGCAATTAGGTAGCTACAGTACTAATCCTGGAAGGAGGAAGACCTAGGTAACAAATCCCTCCTTAGAAATACACTAGCTATGTGAATTGGGCAAGTCTCTTTTTACCTCAATTTTCTCAACTGTAAGATAGAAATAATAATAATAGTACCTACCTCCTAGGGTTATTGTACAGATCAAATAAAATCGCAAATGTTTGTTCCCTACCCCTGCTCCAGAGTACATGACTGAAACTCTAGTCATATTTAAATAAGCAAGACTTCCCACTTCGCTGCAATAGCCCCTTCATTGCCAGGCCTCTTCACTAGCCAAAACTATTGAGTTCAGAAATTTTTACCAGGCAGCTCCCAGGGTTGCATCTAGCTATTTTCCCCTTTTGTTCAGGCGGGAATCAGTGGCCTTATAAGATTCCAGCAGAAAAATACAAATCCTAAGACAACCCTCTTCCTTGACAGAAATGGAACAAGACAAACCCAGAAAAATATAAGTAAGTTGCTGACACAAATCTCAATAAGGTGAGGCAGGCAGACCCTAAGAAGATCTGAAAAGTTGCTGCAGCAACTTTTCAGGAGTGTAATTCATTTGCAGTACTGTCTGGACCTGTGATTTCATTTCCATATGGAGCTCCCAGATATGAAAACTCCCCCTTCCAAAGCAGGTCAACAACCTCCTTTTCACCTTTTAGTATCAGAGAATTGTCAAAAGTTCCGCTCAAGTAAATGACTTGACTGACTCAAGCAGTCAGTATATATCAGAGGCAGGGCTTGAGCCCAGATCTTTCCAGCCACCATGCTAAGCTGCCTCTCCAAGGGCTCATTACTCTCTCTCTAATTAAGGCTTTCAAATAACAGTAATACTTTGTAACCTTCTGAAGATGAGTATTTCTAACTAGCTGGCTATGCTACTAACAGCTCACATTTATATATTGCCTTACTGTTTATAAAGCAATTTCCTTACAAACCTATAAATATGTGAAATCACCCCCATTTCAAAGAAGTGGATTGGTTTCGTAGTATGTAAGCAGCAGGTCCTGTACTTGAACTTGGGCCTTTTGAGTCCAAACCTAGTATTTTTTTTATTTAAAAAAAAAACAACAACAAAATAACAAACCAAAAATGGTTTGTGTTCTTAAAAACGACAACAATACATCACTGTTCCTTCCCAATGACACCCTTAGAACCCTTCCTTGTAACAAATTAAGTACAATCGTGGAAAACACTGACCATGTCTGAAATATCAACACGTTGGCCAGGCAGCTATTGGCAGCTATCGTCCACCAGCTCTTGGCTAAGGGAGAGGGGCCTGCTCGCCTTCAAGTTTTCTGAAATCAGGATTGTTACTGTTGTTCAGTCATATGTGACTCTTCATGACTTTTTTTTTGGTTGTTGTTTTTTGACAAAGATGTTGGAGTGGTTTGCCATTTCCTTCTCCAGATCCTTTTCCAGACTGAGAAAACTGAGGCAAACAGGGTGAAGTGACTTAACCAGAGTCACGCAGCTAGTAAATGTCTAAAGCAGGATTTGAACTCATGATGAGAAATCTTCCTGATTCCAAGGCCACTGCTCTTCCATTATGCCACTTAGCTGCCAAAGTCAGGCTTGGTGACTTCATTGATTAGAGTACTGAAGTCTTTTGGTGTCGTTTTCCTTTATATTATCGTGGTCAATGTATAAATAGTCCCTCTAGTTTTACCTGTTTTGCTGTACATCAAGTTTCCTTGGGATTTCTGGTGCCCTTTCCACAAATAATAGTAATAATAGGATTTTTCGTTGATAATACCTTTTTTGGTTCAGAAAGTAATTTATACGTACTATCTTGTATAAGCTAGATTCAGAAAGAACATTAAAATTCAATTTATAAACAAATAGACTGAAGTTAAGATATGAAAAAGCAGAATATTAAAGTCTCAAACTTAAAGGTAAAATAGAATTAAAAGACTATTTTACCAATAAAAAATTAAAATTAAAATGATAGAGCAGCTGAATAACTATGCCACCAACTTAAGCCACTATCCATTGATCCCAATGGACTAACATAAAACAAAATATTCAAAGACCTCTGAATAATTTTTTGATTTTTTGGATCCCTATAATTTAGAGCAGTTTAATTTTATCCTGGAGTCCTTGAAGGCATATATTACTTATTCATTACTATTAAATGTGATAACTGCATCTTTGACTTGTTTTCACTGTTTGTTGGAGAGACACTGTTTATGACTGGCAACTATAATTTATATAAAACTGAGCAGTTGTAGACAACTGCTTAGAATTTTCTAGAAGTCCCTTGGAAAGTCATATAAACCATTGAATCCAGGGTTAGCCATGAGAACTTCAATTATTTGAATCTCAGTATTATCATTAAAATACTTTTCTTATACTCATAATCGTGAAGAAATTGCTTTATAGGATAGGTGAGGTGGCTCATGACTATAACCCTTAGCAACTGGAGAAAATGTGATAAAGAATATCCGAGCAAAAATCAAAGGAAGGAAAAACAGATTATTTTTTTTCATTGGAATATACTGTAGACCAGAAGTTTCAAACGCAGGACCTGAATTAGATTAAAATGTAATTGGGAAATATTTAATCAAATAAATAAAAATATCATAAAATATAGGTAATATTATACCTTAAAACTAAGTAAGTAAATCCTGCAGGAATACTTATGTCTGGTTTAGTAGCCTCCCCTTTCTCCCCTGCCCCTTTTCTATTGCAGTTTTATACCACTGGGCTAGATGTTCCTTCCAGTTCTAATCGTTGATCCTAAAAAGCTTGAAAACCATATTCCTCATCAAATTTAGAACTAGCCATATGAATTACTCAAATATTTTCTTTCTTAAAAAATGGATAAATACCCAGGGTCTGCCCTTCACAATGCAGATTATAAAGGCACCATTTCAATGTGATTTAAAGAATACTTTTATACATAGTTTTCATATTTTAAAACACTGGTATTAATAATTTATTATCTTCCCCCCCCCCACTCCTTCTCAATGCTTTTTTAAACTCAAGGGAAAAGTCACACTCTATTTAACACTGTAAGTTTCACTTCTCTGTAAAATGAAAGTTCTGAAGATGTCCTTGACAGGAAATGCAAGCTTATTTGAAAAAGGAAAAAAAGTCTATTTTTGTCAAGAGCTGATCCAAAGAACAGGGTAGAACTGATTAGAAGATTCCATAGGGATCATTGGCTTTGAAGAAGGCCACTGATATGAAGCATCGAGTATGTGACCTGCTTAAGAAGAGAACTGATTAAAGTCAACAGGATAGCATTTGTCCAATTTCCCTGTTATGCTTAGATCAGATGGGTATTATGAAAGATTTCCCAGGTCCTATGTGGGTATGTTGACTATAGAACATTGACATCTCTATACTTGGAGTAATGAATAGCCCCCTAAATTTATTTAGTTGTTGTTTAGTAATTTTTCAGTCACGTCCAACTCTCCATGATCCCATTTGGGGTTTTCTTGGCAAAGATACTTTAGTGGTTTGCCATTTCCTCCTCCAGCTCATTTTACAGATGAGGAAACTGAGAGAAAAGGGGTTAAGTGACTTGCCCAGGGTTGCATAGTCAGTAAGTGTCTGAAGCTGGATTTGAACTCACAAAGATGAGTCTTTCTGATTCTAGGCCCAGCTCTCTATCTACTGTGCCACCTAGATTTAGAGTCAGGGTTCAATCCTACCTCTGATACTTACTGCTTATGTGACCATAGGCAAGTCACATGACCACTCTGAGCCCCACGTTCCTCAGCTGCAAAGATGAGGAGGTTGGCCTATGAGGCCTCCAAGGTTCCTTCCAGTGTGACCTTATGATGCTTGACAAAAGGAGTGACTGCCCTGCTCATCTTCCTAGCAAAATGTCTCAGAGCACTGCAGGTACGATCATGGAACATCTGTTAAATGCTCAGGAAGCTGTGTCCCTGATTTCTTCATCTGTATAATGTGCTTGACGAAATCCGTAGTACCTACCTCACGGGATTGTAAGAAGGCTCGAATTGGTACTTTGCAAACCTGAAAGTGCTAAATAAATATCAATGATGATGATGATGATTATTATAGCTAGGTCCCTATTGGTACAAATAATGAATGTGAAGTGATCATATTATTCAGATTTGTACTGCACATTTCTATTGAGCTGGAACTAATGACTGTATTTTACATAGTTATAACTTCAAACAGTGTGGATTAGACTGTATGCACAGGATTCATTATTTGCATTATTTGTCCTGATTAAGACCTAGCTGGATTTGAAATCCAATGCTTAGCACACGGTACCTGGCACATAGTAGGTACTTAATAAATATTGATTGGTTATTGATTGATTGCTTCATTTAATAATTTCAAGAAATTCCACAACAATGGAATCTAATGCTTCTATATGAAAATTATAAATGGCCGGATGATACCTCCGTTCAGCTCTACACGGGTCTTGGAAATGTAGAGAAGTTCCTTGAAGGTAAGCTTCAGACAGTCAGACTAATGGAACTAGTTTATTTTCATGATATTTTCATTACACAGGAACAGATGTCACCTGTAGAATGTTTTAAGGTTTGCAAATCTCTTTACATAGATAAACAACAACAAACCTTTGGAGTATGGGTGCCACTATTATCCACATCGTACAGATAAGGAAACTGAGGCTCAGAGGTTGAGTGACCAAGGTCACAGAGCTTATAAGTGTCTAAGGTGGGATTCAAACCAGTTTCCTGACTACAAATCCATCAACCATTTTATCCAATATGTGATTCTGCCTCAGTCATTCTGCAGCATAGGACAGTGGAAAGGACACTCACCTGAGAATCAAAACTTTTGTTCTGATCTTACCACTAAGAAGAAATGGGCAAATCACGCTTCTCTAGATTTCAATTTTCCTTTGCAAAATGAGTAGTTTGACTTAATGAACCCTAAGGTCTTTTGTAGAACCAAAATTGTACAAGTCTAAGTATTTCTTGGATATGTGGCAGGCACTGAGAGATATAAAAGCAACAAACATATCTCTTACCCTCAAGTAGCTTAGTATTTGTGTCAAGTTCTATTACAGTCTATGAAAGATTTGTTTTTAAATCTAATTCCTTGTTGTTGTTTGGTTGTTTTCAATTGTGTCTCACTCTTCGTGACTCCATTTTTTTTTTTTGGTGAGGCAATTGGGGTTAAGTGACTTACTCGGGATCACACAGCTAATAATGTCAAGTGTCTGGTCTGACCCATTTGGGGTTTCCTTGGTAAACACATCGGAGTGGTTTGCCATTTCCTTCTTCAGCTCATTTTACAGAGGAGGAAACTAAGACAAACAGGATTAAGTGACTTGCCCAGGGTCACACAGCTAGTAAATGTTTGAGTCTGGATTTGAACTCCAGGCCCAGCACTCTACCCACTGCACCGCCTAGCTGCCCATAATTCCTTGTTGGGCCTGTCTTATTGGCTTTGTTTTATAATGCTGTACACAACAGCAACATTTATGAGAAACAAAAGTAGGCTATGGTCCACCAAGAGGGGAAACAGGAGGATTGCTGCAAGGACGGTGCCTGAAATGTAGAAAGACCTGAATTCGAATCATGACTCCAACACTTACTAGCTATGTGGATGTACAGAAATCACTTAACCTCAATCCTAGGGTAGCCACAGGTAACCTCTGAGTACAAATCTGGTGTGGTAGCCCATTGGAGGTGCTAAGGCCTGTCCTTGGATAAGGTGAATCCAGTGTCATTCAGTTTGGGTCCCTGCATTATTGTGGAAACTATAGATGGATAATGCCGAAGGGAAACGGCTCATTGAAAAAGAGTCTTAGCAACAGTGATAGATTTGGATTTTTATTAAGAGCTCCAGGAAGTCAAAGGCTTCTGGGTATCGTGCGAATTTCAGGGAAGGGATTTGCCATCTAGTCATTAAAAGAGGACTGACCTTAATAAAGTGGCAAAAGTTACCTGTAGAAATGATTAGGGAGGAATGAGCCTTTTTGTTTAGTTTCAGAGGAGCCAGCAAACCAATTCCCTGTCTCGAATAGGACTGCACTCCAGTATCAAACATGCTTAATGAAAGGGTTCTAACAAGGCTCTAAGATGGGTTATTGGCTTCATCCTACATTTCTGCAGGGAACCTTCCTTCTTAACTCCTCCTGGAAAGGCAGATGCAATGACAAGAAGCTAGGTTTGATTCTGCAGCAGGCAGGTAGCCTGTTTGTGGAATGTTACACTGGCCCTAAAATGAGCAGATCTGCTTTCAAATCCTACCTCTATGCTTGCCACTTACATGACCTTGGCAAGTCCTTGGACCAGCATTTTGCTCCTCTGTCAAATGAGGAAGCTCAATTTGATGACTTCAGAGGTCCTGCCCGGTTCTAAAACTATGTGTGATCCTATGATCTATGATCCTGTGACAGTGACATGATATATTTGTGATTGTATGAAAATCACATAAGTTTGTGGGCTTCTGTTTCTTCATCTGCAAAATAAGGATAATCATGTTTGCAATACCTGACTCACAGGGTATTGTAAGAAATGTGCTTTTTTTTTTAAGCCCTATATACCTGTGTCATAGTGGGACAGTGCTGGGCTTGGAGCCAGGAAGACTCATATTTGTGAGTTCAAATCTGGCCTCAGACATTAAAACAAAATACACATGTGCCAATTATTTAGAGGCAGCTAGGTGGCACAGCAGATAGCGTGCCAAGCCTCTAATGGCTAGAAGATCTGGGTAGATGGTAGAAGACTTGGGCTCAAGTCTGGCCTTAGACACTAACTGTATGACTCTGGGTGAGACATCTACTCTGTCTGCCTCAGTTTCCTTGTCAGTAAAATGGAGATCATACTAGCACCTACCTTGCAAAGTTGCTGTGAGGATCAAATGAGACAATATTTGTAAAGTGCTTAGCACTGTGCCTGGCACATAGCAGCCACTCTATAAATGCTTATTCTCTTCCCCTAATTATTGAATGGTCAGCTCTTGGCTCTTCCCACCAATACTGTGCCATTCTCTGTGTATTTACTGCTACTACACATACTACTAATTATATCTTCATTTTCCATCAGCTGCTTTACTTGGTTTCAGCTCCACGAGCATCATGTCCCCACACCAAGTACCCCCTGCTGTCCCCCTGATGAGGTCTAGAGGTTAGGGGTCCTGGAATCCCAAAATCACGATGTGTGGGTCCTGTCCAAAAGAATTCAACCCAAGCCTTCTTTCAGCCAAAAACAAGGTTTATTGAAGATTCGCCATATTAACCATCAAGAAATCTGAGCATATTGGCTAGATTTTAGCAATCAGAGCCTCTTAATGGAGAGAAGATGGACCTTATATACAGAAAGCCTGTGGGAGGGATCTAGGAATGACCACGTAGTCTATGAGGTAATAGAACTCCAGGGGTGGCCAAAGGAGAATGGAGCCTGGATAGGATTAAGGGTGGGAAGTGGCCTGGGGCCATAGGGAAGTACGGAATTATAGCCTCAGAAAAATGCCAGAGATTTGGCCATGTGGAAAAATCCAGGATTTCCTTTTTGGGGTCTAGATCCCATCCTCATCAACCCCACTTCTCATCCCTTTTCAGCTTCCTTTTTATGTATTGTTTTCTCCTATTAGATTGTAAGCTTCTTGAGGGCAGGGGCTGTCTTTCTTTTTCTTTTTGTATCCCCAGCACTTAGCACAATGCCTGGCACATAGTAGATTATTAATATATGTTCATTGAGTTAAATGGTATCTGTAAGTCTACCTGAATTTCGAATGGCAGATTCAGGACCCTAAAGTTTTAATATTTATACATACAAACCTGAGAGGGAGGATGGCATAGTGGGTAGAGGGCTTCAGAGTCAGGACAATCTGGGTTCCAACTTCTCTCATCTCTGGCACATAACTGTGGTGAGTCACTCACCCTGTCAATGTCACTCTCTCAGACTATAAATTGTTGCTGTTTCAGGTGTTGACTCACAATGGTAGAGGGAATGTCATCACTTTAAGCATCCTTATACCAGAGAAATCGAAGATCTAAAGTAATAGCAACAGAATTCCCTTAGATGCTTGTATAAGCAATAATAATAACAGCTAGTATTTATATAGCACTTTAAGGTTTGCAAAGCTCTTTCCATGCATTATCTAATTTCCTTCTCACAACCCTGGGAGGTAGGTGCTATTATTATCCCTCTGTTACAGAGAAGAAAACTGAGACTAATTAAGTCTCAGTTAAGAGAACTTGTCATTTGCCCCAGATCACACAGCTAGTTAGTGACCATGGCAGGATTTGAATTCAGGTCTTTCTGATGCCAAGGAAAAACTGTTTATGCTCTTGATCCATCACTAAAAAAGATGTTTCATCTATGAACTTTCTTCAGTCAGAGACTCAGAACATAGGAGACATGCCCTCCACCCTTCTTTTGTACTGAATGAGCACCACCCTAAGGTTATTTGATTGGAGAAAGTATTTGTCCTTCAAAGCCAAAGTGAGGTTACCTCCTCTTTCAATTCCAAATTACTCATGAGATCTCTTTTTTTTTTTTAAAGCTTGAGTAAGCGACCCTCTCCCTCCTTTAGTACACATCCTAAGGGGTTTTCTTTTTGTTAAAAAGAAACAAACAAACAAAATCTGTGGATAGAGCTGCAGGGCCTGGAGTCAGGAAGACCTTATCCAATCCAGGCCTCAGACACTTACCACCTGTGTGACCCTGGGCAAGTCACTTGTATGTGATAAGTAAAAGTTTCTCATGTAAGATGCCTCAGCCAATGAGGATAAAGAGATTCAGACAAACAGGTGGGGAGGGAGGCTTTTTGGAGTGGTTTGTCTAAGACCATATATACTGCTTGCTGTTGTTTGTGCTGGGCCTCACTACTCCTGTCTGCCCTGGGTAGGAGACGCCCAACTCTCTCGTGAGACTTGCTAGAATAAAACCTTCTGTTTTCTACCTAGAGATACCTCTGAGTTTTTATTTGGGTAACTGGTCTCTATCCCACTCAACTGGGGACTCATCCGGTATTTTTTTTTGATTAGGGAGGGGGCTTCCTTGCTGGGGTCAAGACTGAGTGCGCATCCAAGATTTTTCAGAGGTCTTGAGCCCTAGAGGGAGGTTACCCCTCAGTCATTGAAATAAACCCAAAGAGAGGGACTTGGAGAAACAGAAGGTTTGTTAGGGCTCTAATGATTAGGGATGAAACTGAGAAATTCCGGCTGGCCGGTGGCTGAGAGCAGTCACCTAAGTTGTACACGTGCAACCCAGAGGTAAGCACTCAGGGGTTTGAAGGTAATTGGCATGTGGTGAGGGCCCTTTAGGACGGACTCTAGTTTGGGCGGAGTCCGGGACTGGTCAAATTTTGGAATAGTTACCTCATCGAAAGGACGCCGCTGAGAAAGCTTCATGGGTAACTGGTGAGGAGTGGGTGACCCTCCTTGGTAATTCAGCTGAGTCTATCTTTAGACTTGGGGGGTTTGGTAAGGGCCTAGGGGTTCCCTAAGAATGGGAAAGGGACAATCTAAATCTGCGCAGTTGGAGCACAAATGTGAGGTACCTATAGACAGTCCTTTAGGCAATAGATTGCAGAATTGGAATGGACTACCAAAATACAGAGGAAAGAATAGGAAGAAAATGATTAAATATTGTTGTTTTATCTGGGGTAGAATGGATATGGGGCGGCACTGAGTGGCCGAAATTTGTATCCTCTGAAGATTGGATATGCCAAAAGCTAAATTTGTATGTGAATGCTAAGGAAACTTTCAATTCAGAGGAGAGTTCCTATGGCACTTTGGATGCCTGAGGAGCAGCAGATGTTGGTGACAGACAGGGAGGCAAAGAGGGAAGAGATTTGGCCCCACCCTTGGGACCCTCTCCGTTCCCTTCCCCCTCCCTATGTTACTCCTCCTCCAGAGGCTGCTGCTGGGGCTGCTCCTCCTGATCCTATACCAAGCCTGGCTGCCCCGAGGAGGAACCAAAGGGCGATCTTATCGATTTGCAGGAGTATCCCCGAGGGCCCTTAAACAGGGAGTTGAAGCAGCTCCTGAAGGACCAGGAGAACCCACCCCTTGAGCCAAAGCAATTAAGCCTGTTCCCTTTAAGGGAAGTTCCTCTGGCCCAAGGGGGTTTTGGGTTTGTGAATGCTCCTTTGAGCACCACTGAGGTCAGGAGCTTTAAGAGAGAAATGAAAATCTTGATGGAAGACCCAAGTGGCCTTTCAGAACAATTAGATCAGTTTCTGGGCCCAGATATGTATACTTGGAGTGGACTAATATCCACTATAAATGTCCTATTCTCTCAGGAGGAGAGAGGGATGATTAGAAGGGCCGCTATGGTAGAATGGGAATGGAAGTACCTGCCTGTGGCTGTGGTGATACCGGCAGAACAAAAATATCCAACCCTTGACCCTAGGTGGGATCATAATAATGCAGCTCACAGAACGCATTTGCAGAATTTGAGGGAATTAATTATTGTTGGAATCAAGAATGCCACCCCAAAACCCCAAAATATGAAGAAAGCTTTTGAAGTGGTTCAGAAAAAGGATGAGTCACCAACAGAGTTTTTGGAAAGATTGAAAGACGGCATGGGAAAATATTCAGGCTTAGACATGGATGATCCCTCCAAGGAAGCAATGTTGAAGTTACATTTTGTAACTAATGCCTGGCCTGATATCAGAAAAAAAAAATTCAAAAGATAGATAGGTGGAATCATTGAACCTTAGACAACATACTTGAGGAGGCTACTAAGGTTTATGTGAGGAGGGATGGGGAGAAACAGAAACAAGAGACCAAGCTCATGGTCCAGACAGTCCAAAATGTTACTCAGTCAGTAGGACAGTAGAAAAAACCCCAAAACCAGAAAGAAAGGGGAGGAAGGGGAAGGAGAGCACAAAGGCAACGGGAGAAGAAAGGGAGAGGGAGAGACCCTCTTACTTGCTGGACGTGTAAGAAGGAGGGACACATGATGAGGGACTGCCCACAACAGCACTGAACGAAAAGTCTGCTTTCTGATGGAGTTAGAGGATTAGGGATGTCAGGGGTTCATAGAAACAGCCCACCCGGAGCCCTTGATAAATTTAAGGGTGGGACCAGAAGGGGAAGAGATGGGGCGACTTTGATAAGTGACTCAACTTATCAAAAGAAACCCTCACTATTTCTGGAGTAGAAGGTGAAAATTTTGCTGTCTCCTTCTCTCAGGTTCTGGAGATTAAATACCAAAGAACGACCTCTCGAGTGGGTTGCTTCTGGTCCCAGAAGTGGGAATAAATTTATTGGGAAGGGATTTGATTACGAAATTAGGTATTCAGTTGGTAACTAGGGGAACCTGGATAGTCCCAGTGAATGTGTTGGTCTTAAGAGAGGAAGAAGAACAACAAATTCATCCCAGTGTGTGGGCTGGACCAACCAACAGAGGGAGGGTTAACATAGCCCCTCTTAAAATCAAATTGAGGGAACCCACTACAGTGGTGAGAGTAAAACAATATCCTATATCTTTAGAGGGGAGGCGAGGACTTAGATTCAGGGGCTATTGGAAGGGGGACTTCTCGAACCCTGTATTTCCCCCTTCAATACCCCCATCTTGCCAGTCCGGAAAGGGGATGGAACATATAGACTAGTCCAAGATTTAAGGGAAATTAACAAGGTTGTATTACCATCCCACCCAGTGGTCCCTAACCCCTACATGATTTGGGAAGAGTAAATGAAGGCAGTAGGTGGTTCAGTGCAATTTCAAAGATGCATTCTGAGCCTGTCCCTTAGACCCTAGTAGTAGGGATATCTTTGCCTTCGAGTTGGGAGGATCCTGAGACTGGGAGGAAGCAGCAGTATAGATGGTGCATCCTGCCCCAGGGGTATACTGAATCACCAAATTTGTTTGGACGAGTCCTTGAGAGAATCCTGCAAGGGTTTAAAGCTCCCCTTGGGACACAGGTATTACAATATGTAGATGATTTGCTGGTGACAGGTAAAAAGAGAATAGAAACCAGTGAGGCTTCGATCAAATTGATAAACTATTTGGGATCAGAAGGTCTGAGGATTTCCAAACATAAATTACAATTTGTGGAACTAGAGGTGAAATATCTGGAACATTTAATAAGTGAGGGGCAGAAGAAGCTGGACCCAGAGCGG
Organism: Phascolarctos cinereus; assembly: GCF_003287225.1. NCBI lineage: Eukaryota > Metazoa > Chordata > Mammalia > Diprotodontia > Phascolarctidae > Phascolarctos > Phascolarctos cinereus. The sequence goes on from NW_027556098.1 coordinate 8,075,860, forward strand.
GTGGCAGGAATCCTTCAAACTCCCCTCCCCAAAACTAAAAGGGAACTCAGAAAGTTCCTGGGGTTAGTAGGATACTGTAGAAATTGGATTGATTCGTATGTGTCCCTCACAAAACCCTTGTACCAATACTTAATGGAAGAAGAACCAGAACAAATTAGATGGGGCCCTGAAGGGGAGGGGGATTTAAGAAGTTAAAGGAGGTCCTCCCCTCCCCTCCTGTTTTGACACTCCCCTCACTGGAGAAACCCTTTCACTTATTTGTGAATGTGGACAAAGGGGTGGGGGTGGGGGGGCGGGCAGAAGAGACCTGTGGCTTTCTTATCAAAAATCTTGGATTCTGTGGCTAGAGGACGGCCGACCTGTATTCAAGCAGTGGCCGCTACTGCTATACTAGTGAAAGAGAGTAGAAAGCTGACCTTTGGGGGAAGCTTGATAGTGAGTGTTCCCCATCAGGGAGGAGCCATCCTGAACCAAAGAGCAGGGAGATGGTTTACAGATTCCAGAGTTCTCAAATATGAAGCCATATTATTGGAAAAAGATGATTTAATATTATCACAAGATAACTTGAGTCCTGCCTCTTTTCTGACTTCAAGGGGCGGAGATGCATCTGAATTAGAGCATTATTGTATTGACTTTACTGATCTTCAAACTCAGGTTCGGGAGGATTTACCGGAATCCCCGATTCCCGGAGGAATCAATTTGTTTATTGATGGTTCCTCTAGGGTTGTGGAAGGGAAAAGAAGGAACGGATATGCCGTCATTAATGGGGATCAAGACTCCCCGGTTGAGGCGGGAAGTTTACCGAAAAATTGGTCTGCCCAAATGTGTGACCTATATGTCTTGAATCGGGCGCTGAAATTATTAAAAAGGAAAGAGGGCAACGTTTACACTGATTCAAAGTACGCTTAGGGCGTAGCACAAATTTTTGGAAAAATTTGGGAGGAAAGGGGAATGGTTAATAGTAAAGGGAAGGAATTGGCACATGCTACTTTAACTAGTCAAATCTTAGAGAATCTAATGTTGCCCGAGGCCATAGCAGTAATATATGTGGATGGTCATCAATCTGGGCAATCCTTTGAGGCCAGGGGCAGTCGCCTTGCAGATGAGGAAGCAAAAAGGGCAGGTATGGCAGAACCTGAACTGCTTAGTCCCGTGTTAGTTCTGATCCCCTCTTTTCCTCTGAATCTCTCTTCTCCCTCCTATACTGAGGAAGAAAAACAGAAGGTGCTGGCATTGGGGGCACAGGAAAAAGATGGGTGATGGCTCCTCCCAGATGGAAGAGAGGTACTAACCAGAGCAGGTATGAGGCGGGTCCTTCAACATTTTCATTGGGATGTCCAGAACCTGTGTGATGCCATCCTGATGTGATACGTGTCTCCTGGTCTTTATACCTTGGCTCGGCAGTTAGTAAACGGGTGTCTTGTATGTGGAAGGACAAACAAGTCTGCGTTGCTCCAGATTCCGGTAGGGGGAAGACCTCCAGGCCTGAGACCTTTTCAGAGCATCCAGGTAAATTTCACCAAACTACCCCCTGTAGGACACCTCAAATACCTACTGGTCATAGTGGACCACTTAACCTTCCTGGGTAGAAGCTTTTCCTTTGCCACATGCCACCACTCCTGCGGTTGGGAAAATTTTTACTAGAACAGATAATTCCAAGGTATGGAGTGCTAGAACCGATTGATTTGGACCAGGGGACCCATTTCACAGCTAAGGTTCTGCAGGCTCTAACCCAAGCCTTGGATATTACCTGGGAGTTTCACACCCCCTGGCATCCTCCCTCATCTGGTAAGGTTGAAAGGATGAATCAAGAGATTAAGAAGCAGTTTACTAGATTGGCTTTAGAAACCCAATTACCCTGGATTAGATGCCTGCCTCTGGCCCTCCTCAGAATCCAAACCAAACCCCACAGGGATATAGGGCTCTCCCCTTATGAACTTTTGTATGGACACCCTTACCCTGGGGGAGAGAAAGGGAATTTGGACCCTCTGTTTGAACAGAGGGATAAATTCTTAAGAGAATATGTATCTACCCTGGCAAAACATTTAAATACTCTTAAGATGAGAGGACTAATTGCTCAAACCCCACCATTGGGATTCACAGTCCACAGGTACCAGCCTGGAGATTGGGTCCTGATCAGAGTCTGGAAGGAGGAGAAGCTTACTCCCACCTGGGAAGGTCCCTTTGAAGTCTTGCTGACCTCAGATATGGCTATTTGTACTAAGGAAAAAGGTTGGATTCTATACGAGGGCGAAAGGACTGTTGAATCCAGTCACCCTGAGGAGCTGAGACTGCATCTCCAGCACAGACCTCCTAGAAGACCAGACTCACGAACGATAAGGGGTGGAATGCTTGGGTGGTGTGATCATCATAGTTTTTATTCTGTTGCTCCTTTTCATGTTGGGTATTTTTATCTGTTTGGGAACCACACTTTTTGACAGAGAATATTTCCCCTCTCCCCTCTGCTGGTGTAATCAGAGTGTGACACCATGGGGCTTCCCTTGATT